>NC_141096.1:32309452-33509452 GCF_041138505.1 Cibotium barometz | reverse complement strand
GTTCCACGCGTCGCATGGCGTCGTCTTCTCGTTGTCGAATCTCCAATGCACGTATCTGCAACTCAAGCAAGGAGCTTGGCTATGGCGGTGACCCCGCGAGAGAGTCCCTGTGATGTGACGAGGATCTGGTATCTGGGATATGGAAGGAGAGGGAGGAGGAGATGGAAAACGCGACGCTGGAGAGTGAGAACGCTCCTCCAGAGCCAAGATCCGCGCCTTTTGCTCATCCAACTTGGCTGTCTGGTCTGCGATTGCTCACATCATCTGCTGGAACATGTCTGTGACACTCAAGCCTGGTGCCCTAGCTGGGCTGCCTGGTGCACTCTGGTCCCATGGTTCTGATTCTCTCTCGTCGCCGAAGCTCGCCATAGCGGGAAAATGCAATTCCTTTCCGGAACGCAATCTGACCATCCACTATCTATGTGGGAGACTTCCGGAGGCTAAAAACCAACCGTCCTTCAAGGGACAGGAGTCACTCCGAAAGGGGTAGTCCACCGGCGTCTAAAAACCAACCACACGAGCGAAAAAAATTTCTGGTTTTCTTTGCTGAATCTTTGCTCTTGGAGTAGGCTCTGATACCACTGTAGTATGCGGAAGCTTCGGAGAAGGATCGGTACTTCAAAACTCAGAAATCAACACTCTTTTCGCGACGGAATTAACGCACAAACTGAAAGGAGATGTGCAGAAAATAGAGAGAGAAGGGGGAGATGGAGAGGACACAGTTTTGGGTCCCAATTACCCTCTGTAGGGCCCCCACCACGGATGGTGTATTTGCTTTATTAGAATGATGTAAATCTGAAAACAAATACAGGAAACTTGACCTTTTCTTGGCTGGAAAATCCTGCCCTTGACCTTTAGAAGTCCACCCCTTTGCTTGGCAATCTCCTTGGCTTGACTAGCCCTTGATTGGCTTGAGCACTTGGTGAAAACTGAGATGAATGATGGGATTATGGCCTCCACTATTTATACTCCTCCTCAGGAGCAGTCGGCCAGCTGAAAAACAGGCTATGTCCCACGACTGGTGGAAATTCAACAATAAATGCTGAATTAAATCTCAAAAAATACTGACTTTTTTTCCTAACAGGCTGAAAGTGATGCGCCTGCTTCTGATTGGCTAGACACCACTTTTGTCCACAATCCCAAGGCTGGGCAGCCTGTATGGGCTGCCCCATACATGCCCTACAGCCATCTAAAGGCTGTATGCTCCTGAAAATAGCCTTATCTTTGCCCTAGGGCTGTCCCACAGCCCTTCCATGGCTGGTGGGTCCAGCCTGGGCCTTCCTGGCCCTCATGGGGATGGTTTTCACACCATTCCCATGCCCATACTAAGCTCCGGGGTAGCCCTATGGGCTGGCCCCTTGTCCTAAACATAATCTACTCAGTGATCTGGCATCCGGTACCATACCAGATACACAGAACCACTGACATCATTCTAGAGGGAGCCTCACAACGCGGACTGGCACTGTTTCATGTGCAGGACAGTGCACACCTGACTTAGACTCCTATGCAGGACAATGCACACCTGACCTCGGACATCTGAGATGGATCCCTGGCTGACTCGTCCCGGACTGGGCTCAGTTCACCATCCCAGGTCCTGCACCTTCTGTACAGAAATGTCTACGTGGCATCCAAATGCAGGATGCACGTGACACGTACAGCTCTCCTCTCCTCTCTTGCGCTGGCCGTACAAGGTATAGCAGCCGTACACTCCTCTCTCTTGCGTTGGTCGTACACGTGCTGAGGACATTGTGTGTACAGCTACCGTACAATCGTAGAGCACAAGTTCACAAGTGTGGAAACCAAGGGCTGGTTCGAGGCCTGTTTATTGACTGTTTTGGGGACTATTTGTGAAATTTTGGAGTTGAGTTGTCTTAGTATTTTGTGGAAAAATCCGGTGTTATTCACACCCGCACCTTGGTTATTTTGTAAAGAGCTTCTATCTCAATAAAGCAGTACCTATGGGGCGCGGCTGTTCCGGCTCAGTGCGGTGTTTATTCATAGTTCTTGTGGTTTCCTGTTGTGTGTACTATGTCTGAATATTTGAAGAGTTTTGTCTTTTTGTTCCGGGTCTCCACTATTTGTGACACGGACAACCATAGAAAGATCTCAAACTAAGCATAGAAAGGCAGTTGACAAGCACAGGAGAGAGGTAATTTTCAAGGAAGGTGATTAGGTGTTACTTAAGATCGAGATAGCACAACTTTAGAAGCGGCCAGGTAAAGAAGGCCGATATCCTAAGCTTTTGAACAGGTATTATGGACCATTCCAGATTTTACAGAAGATAAATGAAGTCACTTATAGATTGGCATTACCCAATTATTGGAAAATACATAATGCGGTTCATGTTAGCTTGTTGAGGCCTTATGTGGGACCACCTCCTATGGAACCAGTTTTGGAAGATCCACCAGAGGTGGATGAGCTTGAGGAGTAGATAGTTTTTCACAAGGAGCGTAAGCATGCGGAAGGCAAGCTTGTACATAGGTATCTTGTGAGATTTAAAAACTATTCGGCTATGGACACAAAATGGATGGACGAGGATTATTTTCAAGATTATCCAGAACTTTTGACACCTATCTAGAAGCTTTTCAGTTGCGGTCAACTACGTAGCAACAACGGGGAATGTCACAAAATTCCTCATTGCTTCTATTTTCTACTGTACATGTGTGGCATATGGAGCTTGACATGACAGTACATGTATGGCTTATGGAGCTTGACATGGTGTGTTTTTCCGAGACTAGCTATCCTGGTATTCACTTGTATTTATGTTTTGGGAAGATTCCAGAAGGATTTTGGATCCTTGAAACTTTACCTAATTGATACAACTGAGCAAATAGGTATTTCTTCCAGTTTAGTTGCACTCTTGTGTGTGCATGACCTTAATTTTATATTTGGATGACTTGTTTTGCTTGCTTGGACAATGCTTGAGATAACTGCATGTGTTGTCTATGGGGCCGAAGACCCCTTGGCACGCTGTGGACGTGCATGCATGCACACTTGTTTTGGACTGACAAATGATCTACATGTGTTTTACAAGTGGTAAGTGCTCTTAAAAACTCAATTTACAACTTTATGCTTTCACATGCTAATATTTATTAATGCATGTCCACACCCACTTAAAAGTGACCAAGCAAATTTATAAGCTGTACACATTGGGCAAGACTATTTTAATACACGTGGTGGCTAAGGGTCGGGCACTAGATGTATTATGGGTTGTTTGCTTGTAGGCGCCTCCTTCTGGACCTAAAAAACACACAATTTGATATTTCTGGCAGGGAAGCTCTAATACTGGAGGAAAAGTCCAGCTAGGGTTGGTCGCATGCTTTCCAGGTGCTGGTGGGAGCTGGTCGACCTGTTTTGGAGAGCAGAAACTGCTGGCTGTCTGGATCAAAACCTTCCTGTGTGCTGGTCGACTGGATCCGAGTCTTCCTATGTGCTGGCCAACTGCTTTCAGGCATTAAAAAAAGCTGCTGGTCAACTTCTCCTAACAGTGCCAGAGGGCTGGTCGACTTGTGGACAGCTCCCTATTGGCTGGCCGACTTCATCTAGCATGAAAAGATTGCTAGTCGACTCCTTCTAGATCCTGAAAGGGCTGGTCGACTGCTGGTACAGCTCCTTGAGGCTGGTTGACTCTCTGTGGGCTTGGCACACGTTTGGAGACAACCATACAGGGCTGTCCCAGGCTGATGTGGGAATGTTGTGGGCTGTGACCTGTCCATGGCTGTCTTACATGTGCTTAAAGCTGGGAAAGCTCTCCAGTTCTATTGACAAACACTCAATTCAGCATGTGTTTTGTTTCTGTTTTCATATTGTACTGGAAGATTCAGGTGCATGCTAGTGGAGAATCCCTCGGCACCCACAAGGTTGTATCTGAAGCAAACTCTTTTTTGGTAATCTAACCAAAAAAAAAAAAGGGGAGGGGGGGGCGTGTTCAGCCCATCTTCTGGCCTGTAGTGTGGTCTACTGTGCAAAGCTGTTTTCTTCACTCTCTTCTCTGGCATGTTTATGTGTTTGATCAGTATTCATGATAGATAAGATTTCCATGTTACAATTGTCCTTCCGTTACAATCTAGCTGAATGAGTTATTTTGTTAATAAATGATTGTACATGAGATGTATGGTTGACACAACCAAAAACAATATTGACTGGATATTTGAGAATGGCATACCACTTGTCAGTTTATGAATATGTGAAGTATTATGTGGAATGGACTTCATATACAGGACTCCCCACATGAGTAGGTCATTCACAGCTTATTCACATTAGCATTTGAGTAATGCTTCACTAATGTCATGGTTACCGCTTTTGATAGAAGCGTAAGAATATTTGATATCATGGTTACCGCTTTTGATAGAAGCGTAAGAATATTTAATATCCAATGTTTGTTCTAATAGAAAATTAGCATTGTAATGGCTTGGGACAATGCAATGTTTTACTAGACAAGGTAGAGCAATCACTTGCTCAAAGGCTTAGTAGGGGAAGAATAGTTAGATAAAAAGAAGCACCAGCCCATCAGCAAAATTATGGACCAATGACCAATTTTGCACATGCAAGAGGCAATGAGGACACAGATCGCTAGATCATGGCCATATGCACTGTTGTGCAACATATTGCAGAAGATGACAGTACACATGTGGTGCAAACTATTCGGCAAGTTGTGAAGCAAGCGGCAAACATGTGGTATGGACTGCCAATGTAGATGACTCACTTGTGACGCTCAAAAGCTGTACAGACTGCACACGTGGGCTGTTTTGTCAATAATTGTACAAGCGCATCAAGGCTGTCCGGATCTGTATGAATTCTATGGAGGTGATTTGGGATCAGGTTGTGCCCATGGGCTGTGTTCACGACCCTAAAAGAAAGGCTAACTAGTAACAGCATTTAACTTTGTAGCATATAAAGTGCCACATGAGTGCTAACACGCAGAAGACTTAAACACGTGATTAATGCTAAGCAACCTAGATTAATGGTGATCCCGATGATCTGGCAACACACACGAGAAGAAAGACAAGAGATGTAACCCTAATCTAGGGTATATTTCAAAACATGAACTTCTACAATAGTTCTTGGATCTTAACTTAGATCCTACACAGCATGCCAACCTACTGAGGGATATGAAAAGGTGTTTTGCTTGTTTTGCTGAGTACACAGTTGCTCAGGTAATCTAGATGCCTTGCGTAGCCCAAATACGGTGTCAGAGGAACCCTATTTATAAGGTCACCAAACATGTTCATATTGTCCCCAATAAATGTCCCAAATACTAATACATGTTCTGGGCACCATGGGGCACCTATAGGGCTGTCAAAACTGACCCAATCAGTCCACACTTGCCCTCGGAGTGAGTTTTTGAAGGTATCCAAGCCTGATTTGATGATGAGCATTGAGGAGTTAGCTCTACAAGTGTGCATGCCCCATAGCCGATCACCGACCTAGCACGTGCTTGGTCAGAACAATGGATATTATTGGCATCAACTACCCATTTCCATGTGCTTGTATTGCTGTTGTGTGCTTCTCATTGTTTCGACATTAAGTCTTGAGCCACACAAAAGTCTCATTCACATTGACACCCTACCATAAAAGGCTTCTTATAAAAACAAGATACCCCTATCTAGGGGCCAGCCCATTTTCGGGCAATTACAGCCAACATACGCATGCGAACAATCTGAGAGAAGAGAAAAAAAAAGAGAGTTGGATACATGAAACACATTATGAATCCTTGTAGAAGGAGGTAGGTCAAGCTTATAAGCCAAATCACCCACTTTCTTGACTACCAAATATGGTCCATAGTATCTATGTGCCAACTTGGAATTGGAAGACCCTTTGAGAATATTGTGACGGCTCTTAGGAAGCTTGAGCAACACATAATCACCTTCCTTGAACTCCATTTTACGTCTATGCTCATCCGCATTTGCCTTCATAACTTCTTGTGCCTTCTTCATATTATCCTTACATAATTGAAGAAGCTGTCTCATCCTTTCCAACTCTTCCTTGGCTAAAGGATTAACCATTTTATCCTCATGGAAGGCAATAGATGGCACATGCACTTGATACCAATAAAGAGCCTCAAAAGGTGACATCCCAATACTCAAATGCTTGCTTGAATTATGACAAAATTTAGCAAGGTAAAGCCATTCATCCCATAATGCTTGCATGTCATGACAATAGTGCCTCAAGTACACTTCGAGCCATTTGTTTGTGCACTCCGTTTGCCCATCCGTTTGAGGGTGATAGGCTGTAGAAGGAGTGATTTGAGTCCCCAAGTTCTCATATAATGTCCTCCAAAAAGTGCCCATGAACTTGGTATCTCTATCACAAACTATGTTGAGTGTGTGGCAAACCATGTATCTTGAATACATGCTCCATAAATTACTTGGCAATGTGAGAGGCCCCATAAGTAGTCTTGGAAGCAATAAAATGAGCTGATTTGGTGAGTCTATCCACCACCGTATGAAGGTGAGTCCTTGACCATATGATTTCTCCAACCTTGCTTGGCTGAGCTATGACCTTGTTACCCAAACTAAACAATAACCAACCTTGCTACTCCAAACGCACCCTTGCCAAACAGCCCCGGGCTCTGAAAAACCTGCATTTGTGAAGTGTTGTTGTCTAAGACTTGATATCACCCTGGATACTCCTATGATCCTCTAGTGACATGTTTCCTGGTTGGGAAGCAGATGTGTAATGAGGAAAGAGTTGCAAGAAAAATTTCCATCCCTTCAGATGTTCCACCTCCTCAATCAGACCATGACCTACTGCCCAACCTACCCGTAAAGATGTCCGACCTGCTCGACCTGTCCAAATTGGTCTAGTGCTGTCCTGACAAGCTACCCTGCTGCCTATGATATATCCAATAATTTTCCAGTTCCATGGATCAAATGGCCATGGATCAAATGGGAATTGTACAATATCACAATCATGATGTGGTACTCGTGAAAGACGCACATCATAAAGGCGTACATGAAAAAAGAGGCTAAAGAATGACGACCCTTTAGGCCTCAAACATCATCCTCACCTCACAACAGCAACAGCAACAGCATCATGCATGAGAGAAATTGGTGAGAAGGAATTACCATGAAAAGTATATGTCGTGGAAGAGGCGAAGGTTGCTGCTTCAGAAGACCGATCCACAGAACAAACGCTGCAACGGCTAGCGTGCCGAGCTTCCACACGTGCTTCATGTCGTGTTGTTAAGGAATCGAGAAGGTTCGGCAGCCTGCTACGGCCGGAGAGTCTTTGCACGGTGCAGAGGTTGGACGGCTTGGCAAATCTTCGAAATGTTTCGTTCTTTTTAAAAAAACTATCAAGAGTTCTGGCATCTAGAGTAGTGTACCTCAAATATATACATATATATATATATATAGGTTAATGTTTTTATTTAAATTTACAAAATTTTATATCTTTCTATTTTTCAAATTTCTCCAAATATATATATATAGCTTAATGGTTTATATTTAAACTTACAAAATCTTAAATCTTTTATTTTACAGCTATGCAAAATTACAATCGTTATATTCCAATTTGAGTCATGAAATTTTATACTAAAGTTTAGTTTTTTCTAACATCGGTCAGTCTCTAATTCACCTCAAGGCTAACGCCTAAGGGAATGTACATGAACTTGTAGAAGTTGATCTCTTGCAACATTTTCCCACACTCATCCATAATAAGTGAAAGAGATGGGAAATCGCATCATTTCAGTTCTAAACATTGGCAAATAAAAGCCTTTAATCTCCAAATTCTATCCAAAAGCATGTACTATGCAAGTTATGCATAGAGGCATAATCATATAGTTTACTACGAATAATTATTAATTTAATGAATGAGAAAATTTGCTAAATTAAAGGAATTTATGCATTTGAATGTGCAATATGGCCGTTTAAGCTTCAATTTTGCTAATCATCTAAGAACTTCATTAATTAGGGTGATTAAGGGATAATTAGATAACTTCAAAAGAATCAATTAGTGATTAAATACCATTAATTTCTCAACCAATAAATAAAATTCAAGATGTATTGTCACAAAATTACATTTTAATTGTGTAATATCTAAAATAGCTGAATTGTTTGGATGTGAAAAGGTTTTAATTCACTTGAAAGGAGAATTTTTAAAAGGAGATGGATGTAGTGGATATAGGCATATTATTGGTGGTTATTTATGATAGTAGCTTAGCAATAGTACTACTAATTAGTGTATTAATAAATTAAATACCTAATCTAGAGAGAGATCAAAAAATGGATTTGAGGTTTGAATATTGGTTAAGTGAAACCATGAATAAGTTCTTGATTACTCTTGATTAGGTGATTAGTCAAAGTCTTGTTATTAGAAATCAAGTGCTAATAAAAAGCTAACATAGATCAATTAATGATTAACTTAATCATTATAAAAATCTCATAAATATGGGTTAATGAAGTAGAAAATTCCTCACCTCATATCTGTTGGATAGGTGTCATCTCCAGATGGTGTCACACTAGTGGCACTCTCTTTAGCCTCTAGGCATTTTTGGGATTTATAGCATTCATTTCCATTTTTTCCTATTTACACACATTTTTGGGTGGAGAAAAGGGTGGAGGAACTTTCCTATATATATGAGGCATTGTAGTTCATTTCTAATGAATTTGGCTAGTGGTTCATTGTCATATGAGTTCTTGAGTACATTGTCTCTTCTCTCATCTCTTCTTTCTCACATGGTATCAGAGCAAGATGGTGGCGCACATAGAGCCTACCTCTAGTCCTCTTCAACAACCCCGCTTTTAATTGTGTTTTTTCATTCTTTGATTTTCTGCTAAACGAATGCGTTTTTGAGGATTGTGCCCACAAAACCTATTGGAATCATCGTGGTCTACAACTTTGCAGAAGAAAGTTTTCGCAAATTCCTCACCGTTTTTGAGTTATTCTTCGCAGACTGCCTGCATGCAGAATTTCTGCTTGCGTTTTTTGCAGAAGCCCTTACTCATCATCCTTGCACTCATTCAATGATGCAAGAGGCTTCAAACCAGCCCCTTACCATCCTTTACAAGTGTGTTTTTAAAGCACTTCAATCCGAGTCCTACAACTCTACTTGCGGTGAAAACATTGCCAACTAGTTTTCCCTACATGCGGTAGCGTTTTTTTGGAGGCTTCTTGTGGAGAGATTTCTTGGCTGCGTTTTCATCATCAACTTCAGCCCTCTTCATAGTGTTTTGAGGTACATATTCATCCTCTTTTCTACACCTTTCTACCGACTGAAAATTCCACTTTGCTACACACTTTGTGTTTGCGTTTTTGTGGACAATCAACTCCTCCATACTCCTTCTACCTAAGGCTACATTCTCAACCCTCTTTTGGTGGTTTCTAAGGAGTCTATTGGTTCATATATTGGCTGCGTTTTGTGGCTGCATTTTTGCACTATCTTTGTGCATATTTTGGAGATACTTCCTTGGTGGGCAGCCCATCTATTGGCTGCGTTTTTGGAGGTACGACACTTCTTCCCTTGTGTTTTCCCACCCTCCTCTCCCTATGGGATCTCAGAAGTCCTCTGCTCCAAAAGACAAAGGCAAACTTGAAGATACTATGGATCCTATATCTCCTACGACGATTGGACCGGCAACTACTACCACAGAAGTTGGCGCAATTCCTTCTTCGGTAGGTGCCTCTACTTTCTCTTTTCCGTCATATTCATTACCTTCTACAGATCCTTTCTCTCTTTCTTCTTTGTCCTTTATGCCTTCCTATCCACATACTTTTATGCCCTCTATGGTATATCCCCCTACATCATCTATGCCTTTTATGGCAACTTCATCTACTATGATTCCTCCTTCTACTACTTCCACTACTACTTCTCTCCCCACTCAATCATATCAGCCCTTTAACCCATTCACTCAATCTTTAAGCCTTCCAAGTCTTTCCGATTCACAAAAGCTTACCCCAAACAACTACCACACTTGGTCCTTGTTTATGTAACTTCTTTTGGAAAACGCCGGGGTGTGGTCTATAATCACTTCTCCTCATATGGTGCCTTCTTAATATCAAACCTATATGGATGCACGGGCCAAAGCTTTACTTGTGCATGGCATGTCTACATCGGTTGTGTCTCAATTTCTCTCTACAAGGAGTATGGCTCAACAATTATGGCACGCTATACAAATGCAATATGGAAGACTTTCAACGGTTAAGATGGCTAAGTTGGAAGAAGATTTGGATAAGCTTTCTATCTCCGAATTCGACAACATAGTGGAGAAGCTTGGAGAATTCAATCGAATCAAGCGACAACTTGAAGAGTTTGGTACATTGGTAAGCAATCCGGTCCACAAGCTACTTGGTAAATTGCCTTCTTCTTTTGAATCGTTCAAAGATAACATCTTTCTTCGAGTTCCTTTCCCTTCCTTTGAAGAGACTATGGGTCTTCTTCATGATAAGTGCCTTACTTCGCAAGCAAAACAAAAAGGACTCGGCTTTTGTAAGCCAAGGCAAGGGCAAGGGGAATGATCAATGCAAAGGCTCTAATTCCAATGCTAAAGATTCTTCAACCAAGGGCAAGGGCAAAGGCAAAGGCAAGAGGAATGATCAACGCAAAGGATCTAATTCCAATGCTAAAGATTCTTCAACCAAAGGCGACAAGGACAAATCAAAGGATTCTTCCAAGGAGTGCACTTTCTGTGGTCGTAGTGGCCATACGGAGGATCGTTGTTTTGCTAAGAAGGCGGCATCCAAGAAGGTAAAAGCTGAACTTGAATCCAAATCTAAGGGTTCTTCTACATCAACATCTTCTCACGACAAAAACAAAGACAAGACGGAAGACGGTAACGCCAAGATTGCATATGTTGCTACGTCTTCTACTTCTTCATGTGACACATCACTTGTGGTAATCAAAGATCTTGATACGCATACTGCGGATGAGTGGATTGCCGACAGTGGTGCTACCTCTCACATGACGAATAGTTCTTCCTTATTGGAAAACTATAAGTCTATCTCTTCATCAGTACACATTGGTGATGCTTCGTCTCTCCCTTTGATTGGTATTGGTGATGTTTCTTTTGGAGATGCTATCTTACATGATGTTTTGCATGTGCCTAAGATGTATGCCAACTTATTTTCTATCTCTAAGGCTACTTCTAAAGGTCTTGGGGTTTACTTTGATGATGAAGTGATTGAAATCATTGATAGACAGTCACTTTCTTGTGTGGCACATGGTTATCAAAATGCTGGGCTTTATCACATAAGCTCTTTTACAGCACAGTTGCCACCACATGAGTCTCATCTTCATCAATTATTTGCTTCTCCTAAAGCACTTGTTTCTAATGAAGATAGTGATCTATGGCATTTCCGCTTTGGCCATGTTCCTCTTGCTACTTTGCAACATCTTGTCTCACATGACATGGTTACAGGTCTACCAAAGCTTTAGAAACCTCGCCATCATATTTGTTCTTCTTGTGCTCAAGGAAAGCAACATCGGGCTTCTTTTCCAGAGGAGGCTACTCATAGGGCCACATGCATACTTGAGCTTATTCATGCAGGACCTATGGAAGTACAATCACTTGGTGGATCCAAGTGTTATATGCTTCTTGTGGATGACTTTTCTGAAGCACTTTGGCTTCAGCAAATTCTAAATCACCTTGGATGTTCATCTACTCCGACACTCATCTACTCAGATTCACAGAGTGCTATTGCTTTAGCCAAAAATCCAGTTATTCGAGGACGATCCAAACACATTGATGTTCATTTTCATTTTGTTCGTGATTGGATTTCTGAAGGTCGCATTTAGCTTGAGTATTGTCCTACCAAAGATAATGTTGCTGATTTGTTTACTAAGCCTCTTCCTCGACCTACCTTGGATTATCTTCTTCAGCGCGTTGGCGTTGGTCCTCTCATCTAGACCTGAAGAGGAGGTGTTGGATAGGTGTCATCTCCAGATGGTGTCATGCTAGTGGCACACTCTTTAGCCTCTAGGCATTTTTGGGATTTATAGCATTCATTTCCATTTTTTCCTATTTACACACATTTTTGGGTGGAGGAAAGGGTGGAGGAACTTTCCTATATATGAGGCATTGTAGTTCATTTCTAATGAAGTTGGATAGTGGTTCATTGATGAGTTCTTGAGTACATTGTCTCTTCTCTCATCTCTTCTTTCTCACAACATCCACATTTGGATTGATATAGTCTTCACCATTTATTTGATTTTACAAGTGTTAAAATATCCTTATGTCAAGTGACACAATCTACTTTTGCCAAATGGTACATTCTTATTTTGCCATGTGTCACCCCTCTTCTTTTGTTATGTGTCCCTCCTCCTCTTCTACCACCATTGGTTAGTTTTCCTTGCTATTTTTAGCTTGATGTGTATGATTGAGGCTTTTAGAAAGGTATAAGTTGATAAAATACCTTTGTAAACATTTCAACTATGTGAGAATTTAAAAGTGTATCAGTTTAGTAGCTACCACGCGACTAATCCATGTGAAAACGTATCACCACAATGAAGAGCTTTATTTGTGTAGATCTACAAGCAATCTCTCTTCTTGCAACAAAGATCAATCAAAGCCTTGGCTCGTTACATGTCAAAAAATGACGACTTAGTGATTGAAAACAAGATCAATACTATGAATACATTGCTGAAAGACAAGCAGTTACAATGACCTTCTCTCTTTCCACCTTTAAATAGTGGGTGAGCTCCTCACCAATGTGCCTTAAGTGACTCTCATGAGTGAATTACGAATACTAAACTTGGGGGGGGGGGGTATTTATAGTGGTTTAGGGTAGCTGACTAGAGCCAATTGTGGCCAACTAGACCAAATGTCAATCGTGCCCACACTAGTCCATCCAAGAGCCTACCATTTTTAGTACAGCTAGTTCCAGCCATATATTATAAGCTTGTGTCCACATCTTGTCAATGTATGTAAGACACCGAGCCCCCTAGTCAAGAAAACACACAAGATCGTGGACAATCTCTACCATCTCTCTCTCTCAGAGGAGCTCACAACATGGAACTATATATCATATCCAATTTGACGAATTCACAATTAATTTAAATTTTGGTGAGTGCATCCGCACACACAGTTTGCCCCATCGAAGCCCTGAATCAGTCAAACATCGTACGACTCGTGCCTGTTATGCACCTCTACGTTGCTTCTCATCAGGTCAAGCTAAAAACCAGCAAACATAACTAAGTGTTACAAGCAGTAGCCTTGTTGCCCTAACAAAGAATTAATAAAAATATAGGAGAGCCAAGAGATTGTCATGAAAAGCTCTTTCATCTATTGTCGTGTTCGATAACATGAAGATGGTGGTTGCATGCATGTATAAGTGGAATTGATGGTAATTTGGCATTGTATTTCACGTGTGTATAAATAGGATTTGATATAATTTCACCTATGTATAAGTATTTTGGCATTGTATTTTATTGTTTTCCTTATGCCTTTTGAGCTTATGTTCCTATTGCATCAATGTGTCACCTTCTACTCCTCTTTCTAGGTACTTATTAAAAGAATGTAATCGTAAAACTCATATTTGTTTGCTTATTCATGCTCGTAGAGATCGAGTGTGTTTTTTGAGGGAGCTTAGTGGAGGGAGCTTTTGATAGCAACTCTTCTCTCTTAAAAATGTGGACATTCTCTCTCCAGTCCCTCCACCACTACCTCCAGCCTAGCCCACCACTATCTCCTACAACCTCCACCAATTCTCAGCCCAGCCCACTTTCTCCCCTCTAGCCCAATTTAACTCCTCCCTTCTCTCTCCCTCTCTCTCTATCTCTATCTCTATCTCTATCTCTATCTCTCTCTCTATCTCTATATCTCCCAATCTCCCACCCTCTTCCCTCTCTATCCCTCTCTCACCCTCTTCCCCCTCTCACTCTTTCTCCCTTATCCACTCTTTCTCCCTTATCCACTCTCCCTCTTCTCCCTCTCACTCTCTGTTCTTTAGTCTCTCCTTCCCTCTAACTCTCTCCCTACCTCTTGCCTTTTCTCTTCCTCTCTCTTTCCTTCTCCCACACTCCTTACTCTCTGCCTATCCCTCCCTATGCATCATCTCTCCTTTCTCTCTATCTCTCCCTCTCCCTATGCATAATATATTCTCTCTCTCTCTCTCTCTCTCTCCCCTATGCATAATCTCTCCTCTCATCTTCCCTCTGTCTCTCCCTCCCCTATGCATAATCCTATGCATAATCTCTCCTCTCCTCTTTCCTCTGTCTCTCCCTCTCCCTATGCATAATCTCTCCTTCCCTCTCTCTCTCTCTCTCTCTCTCTCTCCCCCCCTCAATGTTGTCCCTTTCTCTATCCCTCTCACTCCACTTCTCCATTTCCCACCCTCATCCCTCTCTCCTCCTCCCAACCTCATCCTTTCTTTCTCCATCTCTCTCCCCTTCTCCCACCCTCTTCCCTCTCTCCTTCCTTGCCCTCTCCCTCACTCTTCCTATGCATAATATCTTCTTCCCTCTTCCTATGCATAATATCTTCTTCCCTCTCCCTCATCCTTCTTGTGCATCATCTCTCCTTCCCTTCTCTCTCCCTTTCCCACTATTTCTCCCTTTCCCACCCACCCTCTCTCTCTCTCTCTCTCTCTCTCTCCCCCTCACCCACCCTCTTCCCTCTGTCTCTCTCTCTCTCTCTCTCTCTCTCTCTCTCTCTCTCTCCCACTCGCTTTTTTGAAATAAAGAGATTCCCTCCCTCCTCCATCAAGAGAGAGAGAGGCGCAAAGAGAATGGGAGAGAGAGGGAAAGAGAGTCATGGCATAATTATTTGAGAGGAAGAGGGAGAGAGAGAGCAAGAGGGAGAGGGAGTGAGAGAGAGAAGACAACATTACATCCTCAAGATCGAAAATACTACTTTCAATTACAAATAAAACCAAGTTCATTCATATACAACTTCCAAATACAACTCTTCTATCATAACTGTTATTCATTACCATCGAGAGTTCTATGGCCGTTGCTTATCCTTTGGGGTGAAGGCAAAAAGTAAGCGAACGATACACTTCCTCTAGCAAGAGATTCTTGGATGCATTGCCAATAAAACCATGGGCTCGCCATATAGCAATTTATCCCACTACTTTGGTCTACACTAGAGAAAATATCATCATCACTACTAGGAAGTAGTAAGGATGTGAGAGCTTTCCATTCTTGTGCACCATCTATGGTCTTTTGCTTGACCTCTACATTGGTGGGCTCCCCAGAGATACGTGTAGCAACAAATTCAATGCTAATTTTTTATGAGGCCATCATAAACATATACGAAGGAGGGTTGTGGGTGGTGTGCTCTACTAAGAATGCTAAGCTAAATGATGGTTAACAAAGTTGTATGGAGGTTATCTGTATATTTATAGTAGTGGGAGTGGTGTCCTCTTCTTTTGCACCAAACAAAAAAAAACCCCTTTTTTTTAATGTCAATAATAAAGGCATCTTTCCTCAAAACCCTACACCCCAATAATGAAGGAATATTTTCTTACTTTATTGGGAAGAGCGAGTATGTCACGAAGAACAATGAACAATACAAAAATGAATAGGATAATACAGCTGCCAATTATGGGCAAGAGATAGTTTTACTCCCAAAAAGAAATTACATCGAGATCACATATTGTTTCCTTAAAAAAAACAAAACAAAAAACCTAAAATTTTACAAAGCAATTAATAAAAAAGACAAGGCAAATTATAGTTAAAAGACCTTTTTATTCCAGAAAGGTTATTACATCATCCTTTCAAGCTAAAGACATCTATGTACTTATAAGGGCTATAGCAATCAAAAACTATTTACAAAAGATAACATACCATAACTACATAAGGGTTTCTACACCTATACACTTTTTTGGCTACTCTATTCTTCAACTCGTCTTAGAGGGACTCCTCCTCTTCGATAATGTACCCATAACTCTACCAAGTGCCGATAGTGCTTCCAATCTTCATATTCCAGACATACAAATCTCCAAAATTAATAGGCTCATCCGCTAGCATTTTGCTCCAAAGACTATGGACCTCTGTCATGATTCTTAGTTGTTCTATCGCATCTCCACCTGTTTTTGTGCATAAATATTTGTAAACCCTATTATCGAGGGTATCCTTGAGAGTATAGTTGGGGCCATTAGAAAAAAAGAAAATGAGATCAACAAAGATTAGTGGATGAGGGTGAGGGTTGTTAAGGTAGAAAATGATGGTGAGGGAGAGAAATACAATAAGAGGGAGAGGGAGGCAATAAGATTTGGAAGTGAGGATTAGAGTAAGGGTCACATGTCATATTTATAGATGCATCATTCTAAAAGCAAAAACATGGATATTCCCTAAATTTAAAAAAGTAGATGCATGGCTATTCCCTAAATTTAGAAAAGTAGATGCATGGGTGGATAAGTGCTGTGTGTAAAAAAAAAAGAATTACATGAATAAGTAATATATTCAAGAAAATCTACGTAGACATCAACATTGAGAAGACCTTGAAATAATAAATAAACATATTCCATTGACATACAACCATATTGATTGTCCTGTGCTAAAACATTTAGAAAATGAAAAATAAATAGACCTTGCTAGAGGGTTGATCGAACCATGATACAAAGGACATTTTATTACTGCAAACTGAAGGACCTTTTCAAAACTATAGTACAATGTCATCAATAGTACAAGGTTCTTTCCAGATTGTTCTCCTGTTGGCTGAACATTCTCATTAGGTCCTCTTTTTTTAGAGTGGGTTTATGTATAAACATATTATGGTTCGCATCTAACCCAAAGATACAAAAATATACAAAATAAAGGTGCTTGCATGCACAATATGGTCTACCAACCCCTACCCTAATTTAAAAATCGGGACATGTGCATGATGGATTGTTTCCCATAATCACTCGGTATTTTTCATTGCATAGTAGGGATTTTTTGGTCTCAATTACAAACACTTCCATCTCTCTGGCCTTAAATGACCAAATGCTCAAAGACCGTAGCTGTGTTTGAAATTGTCGAATCTATTCTCTTGGCTGCCATATTCGATATGCCACTTCTATACTTTGTTAACCGATTGGTTATATTATTTTCTTCTTGGAGTATAGTCCCTTTTGCAACACAAATCCACCAGCCTCCAATGCTCAAACCTCATCCACAGTAAGGTTTGCACCTCGTCCAACTAGCAATACAACTGGGGGTCTAGTAGGTGATTGACAGATGGTATTACATACTCTCTAAGTATGATCCATGCCGTTGTTGCAAAACCACATTAATTGACTCTACCCCCTGACCACTCCCTCATACCATAGAAAGATGGAGTTGGAACACCTTGCCTGCAGTTCTTGATGCTCTTCTTACACTTCATCTTAGCAACCTAACCATCTTTGGGCAAGTGACATTGTTGTGTAGAGGTGTTCGACGTATAGCCCACATTGAGTTATGTATGTGATTCTCCAAAATTTCCTGCACCTCTGAGTCAATTGCTAATCCCTCTGCATTGATCACCTTTTGCAGAGCTGAAGGAATAGCAGGTGGAAAGTTTATTCTCCTACCTTGTTTCTTGTGTGGTTGGTTTTATGTAACATACTCTCGACGATGTGATGAGTTATCTTCCTCAAGATTTATAACGGTGGGTGCTAACTAATTGTAATGTTATCACCAATATAGTTTGGTTGTACATGCATTGGAGTGCCACTCACTGCTTCTCCCACCAATCTACTACTGCTGGTGATTGACGGAGTTGGAGCTTTTGATGTTATGGCCTTATTCATCAACTTTATTATTGTTGTAGGGCGTGCTCCGTGATATTTTCCTTGCATGAATGCATGCTTCTTCGTGGATTACAAGCATGGTAAAAATTACGGGTGAATTTTAGCTCAATGGCGAATTTAAGGCATCATTAAATATATATGGGCTATTTTAATACTTTTTCACAACAAAAAATAAGTCTAAATTTTTTTATTTAAGCTATCCTATGGTGATTTCATTCGCCCACAATTCTCCACACGATATTCACCTACTCCTTCCCTTTTCACCTAGTAGTTTCGATCCCGATTCCTATGCCTTCCCTATTTGTGAGACTGAGTTTCAAAATGCCATAGCTATGCATTCCCAGCTCTACGGTTTCTTTGTAGCCACTTGAAGCTCCACATGACCTGTGGTGTCGCTGCTTCTCGGATTTTGCTGCCGTTCTTTCATTATTGCCATCGCCAAACAAATCCCTCTTTCTTCTTCTTCTCTACCCTCACCATGTGTGGCATCTTTGCCTACCTAAACTGCAATGTCACCCACGAGCGGTGTCACATATTAGAGGTTCTCTTCAATGGCATGCGGTGCCTAGAGTACCGCCTGCAGCTATGCCTCTCAGATTATGCTGTGACATAAAGATTAAGTAGGGGTGCCATAAAGATTAAGTAGGGGTGCCATAAAGATTATGTTGCGCCATAAAGATTAAGTAGGGATGGCATCTTGTTGAGACCAAGTCTATCTTTTTGGCCCTGTATTACATCACCACTCTTGATGAGAAAAGATAAAGCTGCATCACGAGGATCAAATCCTATCTATTGGGCATATTTCTTCTTCCACAGGAGTCTGGTTTAGGCACAACTGCAGGTTGAGGCGAGCAGCCAGAGATGATTGCACTAGAACGATCTGCACCAGGAAAGAAGGTTGGGCATTTATTCTTCGATATGTTTTCTTCTAATTAGCTCTAAAAACATTTAATGGTTATATCTTCATTACTTTTGTCATTAGAGATTGCTATCTTATTTACTCTACCATTTTATTTTTTCCTTGAAAGTAGAAAACCATGGATAAAGAGCCTAAGGGGAACTAGAGAGGGGTGTGATTGATTACTTTCTTTGGATGTGTAGATGCTAGCAATGTGTGGAGCTACTATTGCCTAGAGAGAGAGAGAGAGAGAGAGAGAGAGAGAGAGAGAGAGGAGTCTAACTATTGCCTAGAGAGAGAGAGAGAGAGGAGTCTAACTATTGAATAGGCAAGCTTACCTAGGAAAATGACTACCATGGAAGAACTCAAAAGCGCATTGTCTCTTCAATTCTGGGATATTGGACTCTGCTCCTTGCACTAAACTGTTGATCCTAGAAGCACGTACCATTCTCTTGAATCTATAAGAGAATTGGAGAACTTAACAAACTATGTAAACTTAAGTTGACAAGAACAATAAAAAATTTAAAATCAATATGGAATACGCATTACCTTTGACATTAAATTAGGGGATGCATGTGTTCCAATAATAACAACTCCATATTACAAATATTTGATCCATCCTTTGTATGCCTCTTGACAACTGTATCCAATGCAAGTTGTTTGGTGATATCCATTTGTATCTTCCTTGGACCACTTGTAGCCACCTCTAAAATTGCCTCTTGCATCCGCCACAACATTGTCCTTTCCCACCGTGTAAGAGATCTCAAAATCAGAATTTTGCAAGGTGGCACGTCATCTCTTTTGCTTGGGGAAAGGTTTTCTTGGGTGAGGAAGAATTGGAGTACTCGGTGATTGGTCCTTACTTTGAAATTCCCACCATACAAATAGTGATGCCACTTCTTTACAGCATGCAAAATGGCCAACATTTCTAGATCATAAACATGAAGCTCCCTCTCCTTCTCGGTGAGCTTTCTACTCTCATAAGCAACTACCCCATGCTCTTGATATAGCACGGCACCAGTTCCTCTCCCACTTGTATAATATCAGCCTGTATAGTGAAAGGCTTAGAAAAATTAGGGCAAACCAATATCGAAGATGAAATGAGTGCTTTCTTAAGCTCTTGAAAGATCTTATCAGCCCCATGACATCCTAGAAAAATGCTTCCTTCTTAAGCCTATCGGTAAGTGGGGCTGCCATGTGAGCATAATGGTGTATGAACCTCCTATAAAAGGATGATAATCCCAAAAATCCCCTTAGTTTAGTGTTGGAGGGTGTAGGCCACTCTTTCACACATTGTATCTTCTTGGGATCCATCTTAATACCATCATTGCTCACAATGTGACCCAATTATTTCACTTCTTGTGACATAAAGTTGCACTTTCTTTACTTGGCAGCAAAAAACTTGTGCTCTCTCAATACCTTCAACACTTGCTCCACATGCATCAAGTGCTCTTCCCTTGACTTGCTATACACAAGTATGTCATCAAAGAAGACCAAAACTGATTTGTAGAGGAATGGCTTCAAAACTTTATTCATGAGAGCTTGAAATGTGGCCGGGGCATTTGATAATCCAAAAGGCATAACCATGAATTGAAATAGACCCCGTTCAGTCCCCGGAATGCCATCTTAAACTCATCACCATCTTTCATCCTTATTTGATGATACCCAAACTTGAGATCTATCTTGGATATGTATTTTTCTCCTTTCAATTCATTAAGTAAATCACCAATCCTTGGAATGGGATATCGACTCTTTATAGTGATCTTGTTTTGAGATCCCTATAATCGATGCACATTCTATAAGATCCATCCTTCTTCTTCACCAACAAAATCGGTGAGGCAAAAGGTGATTGGCTTGGTTGTATGAATCCCATTTCCAAAAGCTCTTCCACTTGCTTTGCTACCTTTTCCCACTCAACATTTGAAAGCCTATAAGGAGGCTTATTGACTTGGTTTTGCATCCTTCTCAAGCTCTATGGCATGGTTAACTTCTCTAGTAGGTGGCAAGCATTTAGGTGTCTCAAACACATCTTGGTACTCTTGCAACAAGGCATCCGTCTCTTTATCATGTAGTTACAGCCCATTGTCCTCTTCTTGAAGAGTGAGTTGCATAAACTCTTCAAATCTCTCTTCATTTGCTTCATGGACACCAAGGTTAAAGCATGGCTGCAAATTCCATCCAAGCATATCTCTTTGCCTTCATGCATAAACCACATTTTCATGTGTTTCAAATCCATTGAGAACCTGCCCAAAGTGTGTAACCAATAGCATCCAAGCACCACATCAATGGGACCCATATCAAGCACAATCAAACAAGCATCATAGGCATAATCAAAAGACAAATAAATTCTTGTTGCAACCCAACTCTTGCTTAGCTCATACTATCCATTTGCAACATTTGCTTTTAGAGGCTTCATCATCTCTATTGGGCATAGTTTCAAAGAATTTATTTATTTAGAGTTCACAAAACTATGTGTGCCCCCCGAATCAACAAGTATATGAATGGATCTACCCCCAATCTTCCCCACAATCCTCAAAGTGTTTATCCTTTGCATCCTGCTTTAGCTTCTTATGAAATGGCACAAAGAATGGCTATCCTTTCTTGTGTTTCAACTTCTACCCAATCCTCTCCATCTGAATCAAATGAAAACTCTTGAGAAGGGTCAAGAGTAGGCTCTTCTATCACCTCATTTACACAATCTTGAAATTCAACCTCATTTACATAATCCAATGGTGCCTCGTCATCTTCAACCACCTCAAAGATCATGTTAGCTCTAACCTCCTTTGCCTTGCAAATCTTTTTATGATCGGGACTCTATTTCTCATTGCAAAGGAAGCAAACCCCTTTCTTCCTCTTCTCCTCCATCTCCGATTGTGACAATTGCTTAGTCACTTTGCCTTGAAGGGAAGAAGATGTAGCATCACTCTTGAGAGGAGGTTTGGCCATAGAACCACTCCATTTCACATTCCTTGGCTGTCCATACACACTAGGATATCGTTGTATGGGAGTAGAAGTTGGAGTGAAGCTTGCACGAGGTACATAAGGTGTTGAAGATGTAGAAGTTGGCCATTTTACTGCATTAGGGCTAAAAGTAGATGGCTTAGTTGATCTCGCATTCCATCTATTTGCAACACCCCCCTTATACTTAGATTCAAAAACCTCTGCATAATACATGGCATCTTGCAAAGTTTGAGGTCTTTGAGCCTTCACATCGGCTCCAAGTGATGATTGCAATCCATGTATGTACTTCACCATTTTGTTATACTCATTCATTCCTCCAACAAACATAGAAACCTTCCTAAATTGGTTGCTATATTCCTTGACAGAACTTCCCTTTTGCTCCAAGTCATACCATTGTCCCACCAATTGAGCATGTTCCAATGGAGATGTAAAGTTTTGAAACATGGCATCCTTGAATGCCTCCCAAGTGTCAAAATGCATACCCTCATGTTGAGTAAACTGCCACCATGAATGGGCATAATCTTCCAAATGCAACACGAAAAATTATACTTTGTCTTCTTTCTCATCACGGGGATACAATGCAAAGTACATCTCCATCTTGCTAGTCCATTTCTCCAATTCTTTGGTGGTTGTGTTCATCCCTTTGAACTTGGGAAGTGTAATCTTGTCTTTCACATCTTTAGCTCTTGGTGATTCCAATGTAGAACGTCCATAGGTATTGTGTGGTATATCCCATCTCCCACTCACATTGTACATACCCCTTGAAGAGCCTTCCATGGGATCCAAAACTATGGGCTACTTTCCAAACCTAGAACCCAGAACATGCCACTTTGATGGTCTCTTGAAGGCATATTTGACTTTCCTTGCATATCACCAAGATTCCCATGTGGATTTGGTGCATGGTGGTCAAACCTGTCCACACCCCTTTGTACACCTAAAATCCGATCTTCAAGAGTTGCAAACCTTTCATCCAAATTGTCCACCATTTGATGCATCAACTTGGCATTCTCATTGCCTTGACACACAATCTCACTACTAATGTACATCACCTCCTTTTGGGCATCTCTTTGAGAATCCTTGATTGCATCGGTGAGAGCAATCCTTAACATATCCAAAGTGATGTTCTCCAATGAGACTGATCATGTCCACTAGTGTGCACTGGCATTCCTTCATTCACTATTTGCCCACTAATGTCATGTAGAGGTACCCTTTCTTGTTGCATTGCCCTTAAACTTTGCCCATGTTCAACAATGGAATGTGGATTCTCACCCAATGGAGCATCACCCACATGTACCATGTCATCACGAACCACCTAATTGGCATCATCATGAACTTGGTTGTCTTCCACCATGGGCACTTGTGCTTGAGATCTCGATGGCCTTCCCTGTTTTCCCATGCTACCAAGTGGTTAGTATAGCAAACGGCAACCAAATTGGGAGTTCTTTAGTTTGTCGCATTTGCCTTGACGAGAGGAACACTCCTATCACTTTGAATCACCACTTTGAGCACCCCTTTATCTCTCTGTTTTTTGACTTTCATAGCTGAAAGTCAACTATGTGAGGTTGACCATCCAAACGGTAACATAATTGGAAACTTGTTGGCTCATTTAAAAGCTCTTAGGTAGTGCTCTAAAGCTATGTTAACACCTTCAATTTAATCCACACTGTTTTTGACTGAATTAGGGTTTTCAGCAGTCTGACCAAATTGTCCCCTTTGTACCTTGAGATGGTGTCCAAATCAACCACTTCATGGCTTGTTAGATTTGCCTTAAGACGCCCTTTTAAGGCTTCCAAAGACCCTTGAGAGATCTTGAACGGTTTGGGACTGAATTTCACTTTTGTACACACTACAGAGAGTGTAGGAAAATCACAAAAAATTTACCATAATCTCCCCGCAATATGGACCAAATCTCAATCAAAATGCATAAGCATTTGCCCAATGTCCATAATGCCCAAAGTAATCACTATCAAAAGCATACACTTGATCATGCAACTCTAATGCTTCAATCACTATCAAGTGTCCATGGCATGCTCAATCAAGTGTCCATGGCATGCTCAATTAAGTGACATTTGGCTGCCATAGCCTCGGCATGCTTGCAATATAGTCGAGTTGTGTGTCGAAGGAGCACTTTATGCTTGCCGATCTGTCGGCCAAGCCTCCCACCCTCGTTACCTAGTCCGAAATATCTAGGCACACGTTGAGGCCGAGTCTTCACATCCGAATACCTAATCCAACTCCTTGCCACTTTTCCAAAAGCACTCATGAGACAAGGAGAGTTCATGCCATGCTCCCCTTGGGCCTCTCCTCCAATACCCAAGGTACTCTCACAAGCATACTAGATGCTAGGAATTGAAGTGAGAGTACAAGTGAGGTGTATGTGGATGTAGCTTCAAAAAGATAAGGTAGGAGCACTTACAATGTGTTTAGCATGACTCATGCTATTTTCATTTTATCCATTACAAAGAGCATGTACTTATGCTTTCCCTCAATCATCCAAAGTAGCTCCGATACACCAAATCACCACAAAAATAACATCCAAATAGCATCCAACATCATGTGAATCACAAGGCAAATGAGTTGCAAGGATTAGCTTCAAGTAGAACTCCCAAGATCAATGCAATCATTGTTTCATGTAGACACATGCATGTGCTTGCTTTAAGCTAAGATTTGGCCATAATATGAAGCCAAATCTCACTGTTTTCATGTATATCACTTCAGCCTTTTGCCTTTACTTCATAGCCATCATCAATGAACAAGACAATCATCCAATGGCATTGAACACCATGTGAGTTCCAAAAGACCAAGGAACTTGTAAGAAATATCTCCACACTTCAAGGAGTAGGCATAGTATCCTCAAAGTGTTCCATGCCAACACAATATCTTCTCACCAATATGGAAATGCAATAGTTGCTACAAGATTTCTTCAATGATAATGAAGTTATGGTGCTGTTATACAGGCTACCATGGAATATTTCAAGAAAATAAAAAACTCACCATTGTTCCAAGCTTTACAAGACATGAGACCATCCAAGAGAAAGGCATCATTGGGAGACCATCTAGTTGATAACCATCATGGAGACCTTGATTTGAAGCAAGTGTAGTCAATTGGCATGAATCGTGGCCTTGATGATTCAGAAGATTCACATAGCACTTCAGGTCTTGAAGGTTCAAATCGCCAAGAAATCCACCACATTAAGCCTATTAAGCTTCATAGGCTTCCTACGCAGCTAATAAAGCTCAACCCCTCATGAAAAAAACGCGTAGAGTGATGTCAAAGAAGAAAAATGCAACATGCAGCATTATTAAGGCCTAAATGCTTGCATTAAGCTTGCCTAAGCTTAGGCTAAGCTTAAGCAAGACACTGAATTGAGCGAAACGGCAACAAAAACCCCTCAAAATGGCGTGAAAAACAGATCAGAATTTCTCCATTAAAAAAATCATGAAGCACGCATTGTAAGGTTCATTGGAAAGATCGTGAGATGCTCCATCCAAAACCTAAATCAATGATGCTCAATGGCTAGAGATTGAAACCTTATTTTCCCTCAGAATCAAACATGTAGAGAAGAAGGAAAAATCATAAACATTTTGGATTAGTTCACTAATCACACGACTAGTTAAATTTCCCCCAATTTTGGTCCTATCCCTCAAATTTTGGAGCGACCGCCTCATAATTTGGTCCTTAGCCAACCCATGACCCCAAAACTTTAATCAATTCAAAAATCAAGGAGATTTCCAGCATTCCACACTCCCCATGCCCCATTTCTTCAAAAAATCAAGCAAAATCAAGAAGATTTCTAAGAAACTCTAAGAAGATCAAGAAAATGTAAAAATTTAAAAAAAAATAAAAATTTGGATCAAAGACAAAGCTCTGATACCACTGTAATGATGGGGAGAGAAAGAAAGAGAATGCACTCATGATGGAGTACCACATGCACTCGCCCAATAGAAGGTGAAATCCATTGTCTTAAGGCCTTAAGACTGACAAAGGCGAGGGTGACCAAGTCTATCAAACATCAAATTTGTCCATGAGAACACTTTTCCGAGAAGTTCAAGGCACCTACTTGGCCTATCTCAAGTTAGCTTGAAAAGACTAATTTTGGGGCTTGGAGTGCAAAGAAACTATCTTAAGAAGTTCATTGAGGGGGAAATAATTAAATCCAGCATGTTGACTAAGGCTTCAAGATAATTCAAGGGAGGAAAGTATCTAGATTCACATTCAACAACCAATTAGTGCTAATGGGCTCAGCAAGCCTTAATATAAGCTTAGAATTGATTATTAGTGGAGGAACCATGGGGAGGAGGTGTTAAACAAGAAAGAACTTGGTTTTCACTTGGATAAGAATCCATCATTTGGGGGACGGGGGAGAGAGAGAGAGAGTGTTGCACCTAGCAATTCAGTGGTGGTCGAAGGCATCGGCGACAACCCACTCCCCACGTCATGAACACCACCTTGGTATCACACGTGTGGAGGTGGCAACTTGTTACCACCGGAGAGCCGTTGTCAACAAGACACTTCAATAAGGAATGTCTGGAAGAAAGCCAGAAGAGTGTTGATTGATTACAAACCAATGTAATATCAATGCCGCTGGTGGATAGATAGGTTCAGCTGAGACAAGTGCTGGACTTATATCCAAGATTCAAGGCCAAAATCCTAATGGCATGCATTGAAGGATCGAGCATGGCCCCCTTTTGGCTTGAGAGCCGGTGTGTGATTACCCGCCCAAAATGGCACCCAAAAAGCCCGTCATTATGTTACCTAAATTGGTTGGTTTGTGTTGGGGCCAACTGCTACTCCAAGCACTATAAAAACCATGCCCATTATTAACACATCATCAATCAAGATTGAACGTTTACATCAACCAACACAACTAATACATCAGCTCTACCATTGCAGCAGTCATCTTCATCAAACACAATCAACACATCATCTCAGCGTCGGCTCAATACTCAACAGCCGCCTGGATCAACAACCAACGTAACCAATAGGCAGTAGCCCCAGCTACATCAACACACATGTCTCCATCATCATCATTCGACGTCAACCATCGTGATCATATATCAAAGAAAACTCAGCATGGCTAACCATATACATAGCAAGCGCCATCAATCTCATCATTGATCTTCATCATTGTTCTACCTCCAGCGCACCATACCATCTCTCGGCTATGAATGGAGGGCCTCCGGTGTATCATACAATAGCAACATCTTGCCGAGCCTTTGCCATCAATGCATTTGGCAGCGTTTCCTTCCCACACCATCCAACTTGTACTCTACCCCCTATGTACTATAGCAGCCCAGAAACCAATACCAATACATCATCTTCCACGTTGGCTCTACCCCCTGCTCTCACAACAGTAGCCCACCCTCGAGTTCACATGGAGTGACACTGTTGTCCTCGACATGAGCCTTTGTCAGTGCGACTGAGCCTCTATCTTCAACTTCGTCGTTGCTTCCTCGCCGGTCTACTACTTAGAGTCACCTCACATCAGAGGGCCTCTTATACCAGATTACTTCACCATTATACATACATCATTCATCCATTACATGATGTGTTGATTTGCTCTGATCTCTTATACATTTGGTCCTTTCAACCTTTTTCCCTCACATGGTATTAGAGCCAATAGGGAGTGGGTGTCGAGGTAGGGTTTTGGGGATCATTGTTGCTGCCTTGGGGTTTGCCTTGATTACTTGGGTTGCTATTCCCCTTCCCTTGCTGCCCTTTGTGGTGGGTAGAGGTGGTATTGGAAACAAGGGCCCCCTCTTGGGTTGAGAAGGAAGAAGACGACTTCTTGGGGTGAAACTCGTCATGCAACTGAGTGAAGCGCAAGAGTTGGCACTCATACTCATGTAGGTTAGGCATAGGTTCTAAAGGAAGGTCTGTGTGTGACAAAAGTAAAGAAACTAGGTGGCTACTTGTTCAGTAATGTTATGACCTGGTCTTTGTGAGACTTGGCAAAGCCAGTGGTGGCATGCTCCGTGTTAAGGGTTCAGTATTCACATCAACCTTAACTTTCAGGTCATCCGCCTCTTTAATAGAGAATTTTCGGATTTGGTGCTCGAGATCAATGTGATGCGTGCAATCACGTGCTGCATATCTCTCTGCAAGGTGTGCCCATCTGTGAGAGAGATAGGGGAATTGCTAGAGTTGTGAATGAAACTTTGGCAGAAGGCCTTACATGAGTTCCACTATGGCACTGGCATTCCTAACTTCCCAATAGCAGCAGTGACTTCGGGAGGTGCTAGTGAGGGGTGGGGTTTTGGTTCAAGTCCCTCACCAGGTTCCAAGAACCTTGGGAAGTGAAACCTTCTTCCATAAGGTTAGCCCAGGTGGTGTAATTAGACCCATTGAAATGAGTCTTTTCTATGAAAGCATTTCTGGACATAAAAACATGAAGGGAAGGAGGCAGTGGGGTCCAGGATGGCTGGTACCCATATCCAGAGTGTAGAGGGTTAGGTGGAACCCCGGAATAACCATTAATACCCGACACCAGTGTAGGACTTGGAGAGGATACTCCATAAGATAGGATATAAGGCTGGGCACTCGGTGCAAGGTGGAATACCTGACTGAGGAACAAATCCTTGAGTAGGAACATATCTGGTTCTAGTGTAGTACCAATGATGGGTTGGTAAACTAATTGATATCCTGGAATGCTAGGTGGTGACATAGTGCCGGTGGGCATTGTGCCGAGAGATCCCTATGTTGGGCAAAAACCCAAATGTAGGTCCTTGTGGAGGTGCGGCTCATCAATAATGGTTGCATGCCAACGCCAACGGGAAGGAACATGGGTTGGGTTGGAGGGTTTTGTGGTTGTGGTTGTGCAATATTCCAAAACACATTAGGAGCATGTATAGAAGGTGAACCAGAAGAGAAAAAAGTGTAGGGCCAGGCTGAAAGAAGACCAATCATGTTTGGGGAGAGAAGAGTGAAAGAAGTTTCTCCAGTAGGTCCAATAGTTATAGACTAGCTTATGCAAGGAATCAACCATCTAACTCAGTAGATGGAGAATCTAAACTTGAATCTCTTGTAAGGGGGAAGAAATACTCCTAGGGTAGGAGACAGAGATGGTTTAACCAGGTAGGGGAAGAGGAGGAGCCAATATGAATGTACAATTCTTCAACTGCATGGAGAGGTCATATTTCTCCCCACTACCCTTATCCCAAGAGGATGGGAGGTGACATTTAACCTTTGCCACCCAGGAGAGAAGAGAGATAGGATGTCAGGAGGGGGGAGGAGATACCAAACCAACAGGTACCATAGGCTCAATAGTTTAGCTAGGAAATGGTCCTAGGTAGGGAGAGGTGAAACTAATTGGAGTGGATGAAGAGGTGGATATCTTAGCCAATAAGAGGAAGGGACAAAGGTTAAGGACAAACTAGGATCTTCTAGAAGGAAGAAAGGGAAGTAGGTGGAAAATCATCCCAAAGAGGTTAAGAAGAAGACTAGATCTAGGAGACATATTGGCATGCATGATTTTCCCTTAGGTGCTCATGAGGAGGAGTACGATCTGATGAGAGATTTTTAATAGAAAGGACGTAGTTTGACATGGCCCCAGCTCTTGCAATTATGTCCCATAATTAGGAGAATGTGGAGTAAATTGGTCAGCACTAGAAGCTCCAAGAAAAAGAAGAAGATAGGAGGCCAAATTAATGTGGTGAAAGTAAAAGGGGATAAAGACTATTTGATCATCATGGATGCTTGGGTGAATAAACACAGAGTCCCAAAAGTGTTTATAGATGGTGGTGCATAGGTATGTGTGATGGCACAGCATACAATGGAAGCTTTGCGATTGAAGGTAGATGCACCCTCTGAATTTAGAGTCAAGATGGCTAACAGTGCAAAGGTCACATGCCTAGGGATTGTGAAGAAGCTATAGGTGCGGCCAAGTTAGAAGCTTACCCACTTATCCTTGGGAGGCCATGGTTGATTGCTATGAGGGCAAGACATGATTGGTGGAGAGGGCATTTGATTTTGGGACTGGACAAGCCTGTAAAAGAAGGCAGATTAGGTATTATATGGCCTAGGGAAGGGAGCCTATTCAAGAGAGCAGTACATCAGAGGAAGAGGATGAGGAAACAAGTTGAAGAGTCAAAAACTAACAAAGTTAGCTTAGAAGATGATGGGGAAGAGGTCCACATGCTGGAGCGAGATCTAAACCTTTTGGGCTTGTCTATGTAGCTATGTGCAGAGGTTTGGCCAGGGAAGCCTTGTTTTTGTCTGCATGAAGAGATGCCCATGGAGATAAAAAGCCAAGTGATGTTGTTAGATTACTCATCAGGGAGTGGTAACCATGAGATCAATGAGAGAAAGATAGTGAGGAGATGCATCTTAAGGCTATGTACATGGATTGGCACACATGTTATGAGGATGTTGATACAGGTGTCCTAGTAGCTGACCGAGATAGAGATGAGGAGCTTGACATATTTTTTGAATTCAGTGTCAGAAGAGTCTCCCAATATTATGAGCCATCTCAGTCTTCACAGGTTGATGTTGTTTGTGTGCATTTAGCCTAGATTATGTGTAACAAAAATATAGTAGAATAGGTGCAAAGTGTTGATGATGTGAGTGATACTGAGCTTGATGCGATCTTGGATGATGCTCTGATGGATTTTGCATGTATGGAGGCCAAGCAGGTTTATACTTCTTGTTGTGTATTGTAGGAAAGTGATCTTGATGATGCTTATGGGGTGTTGGGTCTTGATGAGATCGAGCAAGATATGTATGTGAGGTCTTATATGCATGGAAATGAGCCAACGGTTGATGAAGAATTGATGGATATTCTAGATGATGCATTAGAGGGGTTTGTGAGCCCTGGTCTTTACACCATTGGCTTGGAGAGAGCTAGGAATGCACTCATGGAAGGTGTGCATGAAGAGCTTGTGGAAGATAATGTGCAGAGTAATCTGGTTTATGATTTTTTGGATGATGTGACATGAAATCTAATTCCTTCAATGATGTGGTTTGATGGAGAAAACTAGGTTGGCATGCATGCTCTAGAGGATCAAGTTCACATGGACGAGAACCTATCTACTATGAACAATGATCTAAGAGGGTTGGAGGATGTGGTACAGATGCATGACTTCCACCCCCTCAAATTGATGTTTATGGGTAGTGTCTTGGACTTACAAGGGAATTAAGGAGGTGTTGTAAGTTGTGTTGACAAAGATATGATACATGAAATGGCCATAGACATGCCATTTAATCCAAAAGGGTGGACTATGCGGATGAGAGACATGGTTTGCATCCTTGTTTTGTGTTTGATCCAGGTAGATGCTCACATTGATGTGGTGGGACGAATCAAGTAGGAGGAGCTTGAGCTAGGTGCAATGTTTGAATAAGGTTTTGCCAGAATAAGTTGGTTGAGCATGAATTCTCTAACCAAGGGGGGTTGGGAAAACTATGATAGGATTTTTTGTGTCCAAACCTAGTGCCCAAAGCATATGCCCATCCAAAACCCCAAAACTGAAATAAGCCCATAGAGTATGAGTAGAACCTTAGGATAAGTGGTTCTTGCATTTCCACCTTCTAAATAGATCTAATTGTTGTCAGTCCAGTTCAATGTGAAGAAGGAACTTCTACATGCGTAGAGGAGTTGGGGGTAGTTGACAAGGATGAGCAATAGACGCATGGGGAGCATAGTAGCGAGGGGAGTGGAAGGAGAAGAGACGAGGGGAATTGTGAAGAAGCTCTGTGTGTTGTGTTTTGTTTGGGAAGAAGACACGAGAATAGATTGAGGAACCTTGGGTCCATCCAGAGCAGAGGGTGCAAGGGGAAGCAGAGGATCTTATAGGAGATTGATGCCCTAGGATCCCTAGAAGTTGCAGCTTTATCAGAACTTGGACCAGTCCAACGTTTTGCTCAATTATTCCTTGTTGTGTTTGAAGGTGGAGACTTGCATAGTGTGGCTGCTGAGACTTTTGATGTTGGTACTTATGGGATTGAAGATACATGGTTGAAGAGTTTTTGCTAGGATTCATGTGGAGGATCCCTCTATTTCTTAGTGCTTTCTCTCATTTGTTTGAACCCCATGTCTCATGGTTGTTGAGACTGGCTCAATTTTCAACTTATGTAAAAGGCCTCCTATGGGTTTGATTTGATAAGTTTTTTATGCTCTAGTATGTGTTGTTTTGTTTAAGATTGTTGAGAGAATACATGTGTGAGTGAAGATCCGAAATCATTTGAGTCAAGTCTGAGTTAGAAAAGCTCTAATTTTGAGTTAGCAAGGTCTGATAGGAGTTACTCAGCTGATGTTGTAGAAGTGTACATTTTGTTTTGTTGGAAGCCTTTGAAGTCTGGTATGACAATCAAAGAACTATCGAAAGTCAAACAAATAAGTTGTGGGGATTGGATAGTGGTCTAGGTTAGGTCAACAAGGTGTCAGCTGAATACAATAGGAGTCAGTTTGAGGGTATACAAGGGTAAATAGTGGTCTAGAGGTCAGGTCAGCTAGGGTAACAATAGGAGTCACTTGAGGGTATACAAGGGTAGATATGGTCTCTCTGGGCTGAAAGAAAGTAGTTTTGGGTTTGGTCTGACTGAGCCAACAAGTAGTCAATTTTGAGTTGTTTCTCTCCCCTCTCCTAGACTTTGACAAACCCTAATGCAAGAAAGCTTAAAGAGAGAAGATAATCCGAATCTAAGACTAAAACACTTACTAATCAAATCTAATCATTTCCTAAAAACTTGATAGCCTCACCCTAGCTTTGATACCATGTTGAGAATCATGGATGAATCTTTCCTAATGACAAGACATCTACCTAACCAAAAACTAATCTTACAATGACAACACTAATCTAAGGTAGATAAAAATGAAGAAAACTCATCATGAGTGTGTGCTAATTAAGATGCACTCAAGTATAATTAGACACCAAGATAAATTAGCTTGGATACATAAAGGGACTTGAGATAAGTGCAAGTGATATATTAATTGCTTAAAAGTGGTCAAGCCTTTTATATGGGTGAGAATAAAATTGGCTTTGCTAGTGGGATAATTCAGCTTTGGACATGTGGCTTCTTGCTAGGCAACGTCTTCTTTGGTTTTCTCAACTCACTTCCTACCTCTTCCTTATGATCAATGGCACCACAATTCTCAAAAAATCATTTATTAAACTTTCTAAACATATTATTTAAAAAATGGCTCATATTTTTCATAAATTTATTTCAAATTTTCTTTGTAAACATAGAAATGAGAGATAAGGGTAAAGAAAAATACCTAGTTAGAGAGGATTGCACTTGAGAATTTGTAGCCAAGAAGCTAGTTACAGAGGATTGCACTTGAGAATTTATAGCCAAGAAGTTTTCCAATTCACACCTTAATTGAAACTATCAAACCCCTCAATCACTAGCTATAAGTAGAAGATTATTTGGAATCACAACTCAAAATACCCATAACTTTCTACTCCAATATCCAAATAGGGCAATCCGAATGTCCAAATCACTCTTAACTTGATTGTTTTTCAGCTCCCAACAACGAGGATAAAATTGAAGAAATTAGCCACTTGTAGGTCAAAATGAACATTCCATATGACGCTATAGAAGGAGAGGGAAGGATATCGAGGTTAAAAGATAGCCTCCCAATGTATGACTATGGGATATATGCTTCAATGGCCTAGAGTCTCATACATAGGTTAAGGAGAAGGGGTTCCATGCAAGGAAGGCCTAGGGTCTCTTATATAGGCTGAGGAGAAGGGGTTCCATACAAGGAAGGTCAAGTGAAGGAGCATGAGGGAGAAGGTCTGAAAGTGATGCCAAATGGAGAGAGCATGTAAATTTTTTTCTTCACTTAACTAGAGTCTCAAAAAATGCATGTATATCTCTCTTTTAATAATTTTGTTAGTGCTTGAATGTTCAATATGCACGACTACTATTTACAGATAGTGTGGTTTAACATGCGCGCACATAACACATATGCACATATACATACTACTCTCAAGAATACTATGCAGATGTAGTGAAAGAATATTTTAAAGTTAACATAGAGGCAACATGATTGTTACTATCATGGGAGTGAGATTTTCTGATATTTTATTACCCAATTTTTGTAAAAGAAATCTTATAGAGAAAGCAAGGGCAAAATAGCCTTGTAACCTATTTTTGTAAATAATAAAAACTATAAATACTCAAGTGGGGATGCTTCTGGCATATGCTTGGAGGGTAGTTTGTACGCAATCAATCGTATCATAGGAGTGAGATTTTTTGATATTTTACTATCCAATTTTTGTAAAAGAAAGCTTGTAGAGCAAGTAAGGACAAAAATAGCCTTGTAATCTATTTTTGTAAATAATAAAAACTATAAATACTCAAGTGAGGATGCTTTGGCATATGCTTGGGGATCAGTTTGTACCCAATTTGGTATTTTCTCTCTAGGATTTGTATTTTCTTTTCTGCATGCTTCTCAAAGTCTGTAGTTTTTCATCACAATTACATTATCTGTAAGAAAAGATTACAAGAAAATAATAGTTCATCACTCTATAAGAATACACTACAGTATGAGCAAGTGAGAGAGAGAAAATCTGCCTAACTAATGCAAGATGTATGTCATTACTTGATGGAATGTTCATATATAGAGATATTGTTGCTCTTAGATATTATCGATGATGCCTTAACAGATATTGTGTTTGTGCTGATGGTGCCGGTGTTGCCTATGGAGCCGTTGTTGGTGATGATGGTGCCATTTTGGGAATCTATAGAATGCAAAAAAAAAAAAAACATGAAGCCAAATCTCGGAGGGTTTAAATAGGTTCACTTATCTAAAACTAAGGGATAAGTGCTTTTCCATGTAAAAGTAGCCTCACTGTAAAAAAAAAAAGCTATTTCTAATTGAAAATTGGGAAAGTTTATTGCTAATCAATGTCCTCAGGAAAAGATCCTCATGTTTTTTGGAAGACATGTGTTTTGGAAAAAGAGGCCACGTATTTTTGACATGTGTTTTGGAAAAAGAGGCCACGTATTTTCAAAAAGCGGCTTTGTTGCTCGAAAAAAAAATTTATCTCAAAGAAGAAAAACTATCTTGAAAAAGAAAGAGATATTTGTTCCTATTTAAATCGGGCTATGTATTATTTCAAAATGAGCCAAGAGGCCGTATTATGCTCATGTCGCTTTTTAAAAAAATTAGTGTTTTACAAGGCGAGGTTTACTAGGCACAAAATATGTTTCGTCTTATATTGGTGTGAGTTTTTAAAAACTCACGAAATGAGCCAAGAAGCCATATTATGCTCATGTCGCTTAAAAAAAATGTTTTACAAGCCGAGGTTTACTAGGCACAAAATGTGTCTCGATTTATATTGGTGTGAGTTTTTAAAAACTTGTGTCAGACTCTTATGGGAGTTCAAATCTCAAATATTCATTCTAGATTTAGTATGTGCATTTAATTCACTTCACTTCTGGGTGTTCATTCCAAATTTAATTTGTGCATTTAATGCACTTCAGTTGTGGGTACCCTATTGTGAAAAGACAATGCCATTGAGAATCTTGGAGGTGTCCTCTTCAAACCATGTGGATTATCTAGTCCTAAAGATAATATGGATACAGTACTATGTAAAGAGAATGCCCATGGTTCCTTGAAATTCTTCTTTTCGTACAATGTTATGGCCTACTGCACCTCCCAAGAGAACTCAACACATTCACCAATGGAACAAGCAATAGACAACAACTGTTGTGGGGTACCTACCAAGTTCTAAGCTCACGTCCCTTGAGGCTCTCTAAGCTCGCTTGTAGAAGCTCCAATCCTCCAATATCCACCTCCACTCTGTCACCATGGAGTCGCTCACATCACAATGCAAGGCAATCGTCCTCTCACTCTCCCACACTCAAGCATACTCAACAGAGAAGAGGCACATGTACTAGAGCTCTCTCTCTCTCTCTCTCTCATACACAAGACAAGATTAGGGCTCTCATAGCACAAAGGGGGATTGTGTCTTTCCATTATGAGAAATTACCTTATGTACAATTGGCCCTTGTTTAGACTTGGGCGCCCAAAACTTACTAACTAAAGCCTTGGCTGGCTAGTATCTCGTAATGTAAAACATTTATAGTGCCTTTACATAACACTTATGAATGTCCTCAATGGGAGGAGCATATTTGTTAATCCAAAATGGGATTAACATCCCCCTATTTAATGTAGGTTTTTTCCTCATAACCTCTTACCTAGGTCGAAAGACATGGTCACTGAACTCATGTACGATGTGATTGAAGCTTTTTGAGGGTTCTTCTAAATGCTGAGTGGGACGTCCAAAACCCGGTGTCTACCATATCTTTGAATGTGACAGGCATGTATCTTGGTAGACACCATAGGCGATGATAATAGAGCATCATCTGCTTGGCATCATGTCCATCATATCTTTCCTTTGGCTGGTCGGGTCGATGAGAACAACGATCAACTTCAAAAATATATCTGGATCTAGGATTCTTCTCCATGCTTGAATCCATGTAAGAATTTGATTCCTTTTTGACTGGATATATATGGAAATACTGATGGCGAGAATCGAGGAAAGTTGTAGCACACATGGGAATCTTGCTACTTTGCTTTGTGAAACTGTAAGGGTATGAGCCTCCACTTGATTGGCATGTACAATGGGTCCACTGTCTGTGTTGGTGTGGAGCACTAGTACTGAAAGCTGTATTTTGGTAAGTTCAGGTACTCTTTTCGCCAGTTAGGTTGGATTCCAAAATCTTCTAGCGCAGGCAAGGGTTATTATCATCTGTTTTGATTACAATATACCCACCCCTTGTATGCATTGGATGTTGCTTTTGCCACCTGCATAAATACTAACTTATCATAAATGTAATAATTTGAATCTCCAACAGATCGTCTAAGTGTGGGTTTGCCAACTTGGGTGTGTCGTGCCACATTCTCCCCCACAAGGTACCTTCTCCACCCCCATTGGTATAACTCTTCTAAGTCTAGGATCGGGGCTCGGAGAGGGTACGGTACAGATGGCTGATGTCTCAACCCTATAGTAAAGTAGGCTGCTCGTAGAATTCTCTGTGTAGGCTCAAATGGTCTAATGTGTATTAGTACCTTGAACATCAGTTTTGGCGTTAAGAGGGAGTTCCTTGCTCAAATGAGACCCTCATATTCTGCAGCTAATAAGGACTCCATGACATTTTCATCAGTGAAAGCTTGTAAATCATCTCAAGGGAATAGACTACGTACTTCATCGAGCTGCCTAGGTGGAGATAGGTTTGTTGTCGGTGATTCCTCGAGGTCGAGAGGGTTACTGGGAAATTTAATAGGAGGTAAAGAAGAACGTGAAAAGATACACTCAGCCTTAGTTTTGTTAGTAAGAGATCCACTAGGAAAGGGATTAAGAAGTTAGAGAGGGAAGTATGTATGGGATATATCACAGAGGTTGAGGATTCTTATGTTTCTTCTTCGAAGCCAACAACGAAAAACCTTGCCTTCGTCTTGGTCCACAATGTGTCCCTGCTCATCAATCACATCCCCTATACAAGATCATGGCACCAACGGTGGTGGGACTGGCTGCTCGGGCATATCTGTGATACTCCGTTCATCACTCCTATAAGGAAATTAAAACAAATATTTATTAGACATCGAAATAACTAGTATAACATACAAAGCATACTTCATACCTGCATCAACGATGCCTCTACTGAGATTCTTGGGTGACATAACTAGCAAGCCCCCGTGTACCTCTGCTTTGTGTCCAGAACAATTGACCAAATATAACTATTATACCAATTTTAAAACAAATGATAACTCAAAAGAGACAAATTATAAAAATTATACATACTCATCTAGCTGTCCAGCTCTTGATTGTGATCCTCCAAGGCTAGCTTTAGCTCCTCCTCTTCACCCTCCTCCTCAACCTCCTGCTCTGGATCCTTCTGCTCCTCCGATGGATCTAGAGGTTCCCTCCACTAGGGACTACGGGCTGTAAGGAGCAAGAGAGCCAAGTGAGGGCAGTCTCAACGCTCAACACAGAATACTCTCCCATTTCCTCCTCTATCTCAGATGACCTACTCAAACCAAGAGTCCGCAATACTCTCTTTGATGGCTATCAAAGAGTCCGCAATACTCTCTTTGATGGCTATCAAAGAGACCTGCCTTTCTAGAGTCCTCTATGGATGTCTATACACATGCAAGAAAAAGATCGTATCTAAACCTACAAGCATACACTCACAATCCACTAGTACATATATGTGAGATACCAGATGCACATAATCACCATCATCACATTCTAAGTAAAATATAACATATTCAAATACGACTCCAAATGCCACCAACGAAAACATTAATAACATAATGAACCCCCGAGATGGTAGATTTACTCGAGATGGCGAAGAAACCTGTGAAGATCCCCACCCTCTCGACGTTCCCAGTGGACCGACAATTGGACAGGAAAAACTATGTCCGAGGCCATAGAAACGGTCAGTCACATTGGTGTCAAGTGGGTCTACAAAACAAAGTATAAGTCTGATGGGTTTGTGGACAAGCACAAAGTATAAGTCTGATGGGTTTGTGGACAAGCACAAGGCCAAACTTGTGGCTAAAGGATATCCTCTTAGTGGCTAGGCATCGACCATGAGGACACTTTTGTTCTGACAGCTAGGATGGTCATGATTCGGATAGTTCTTGCCCTTGCCTCTCATCAGTAGTGGCCAATGTATAAGATGGATGTTAAATTTGCATTCTTGAATGGTGACTTGCAAGAGGAGGTGTATGTTGAGCAACCTCCAGGCTTTGAGGTTTTAGGCTCAACAGGTATGGTTTACAGATTGTGGAAGGCCTTGTATGGTTTGAAACACGCTCCCAAGGCTTGGAACCAAAAGATTGATGCTTTCTTTCAGAGACATGGTTTCCAGAGATCACTTGCCAATCCAAACTTGTATTCCTTTTAGGAACGTGGTATGGTCACATTGATTATCCTCTATGTGGATGATCTTGTCCTCACCTGGCAGCCATGTGGAGCACATGGCTGTGACAAAGGCTGCCTTGTCCGAGGAGTTTGAGATGACGGATTTAGGATTACTCCATTTCTTTTTAGGATTGGAGATTTGGCAACCTAGAGGGGTTCTTTGTTTCTCAGCTAGCGGTATGTTCATGAGTTGCTGGAGGCCTTTGGGATGGAGAACTGCAAGCCTATTTCATCTCTGATGGACCCGAATACCAAACTCACTATACATGATCCTTGTGTTGAGCAAGTTGATGCCTCTTTATATCGAAAACTTTTTGGTTCATTGATTTGGTTGGACTTGAGTTTTCAAGTGGGGCTGTTGAGCTCATTCATGCAGACACCTTTGGGATGCAAGATTGCGGATCTTGCGATATCTACAGGGTACGAAGGATCTTGGAACTCTTTCAAGGTGGGAGCTTGATCCTCTTCTTTTCGTTTTCTTTTTTATTTTGATTTTTGTTTTTGTTTAAGTTTTTGGTCTTTTTTCAAGATTCATCACATCTTGAGTATACACATTAGTATAACCAATGACTTCGTAACACCATCACATGTGCATCATTCAATAAAATTAAAAAATGAAAAAATCCTCAAACACAAAAAATCATAACCAACGATTAATAATACATCCTGCAGTTTCATGGAAACTCAGGTTCGTGTTTCACGAAACCTACAGTTTCACAAAAACTAACATTTTCACGGCCAGGATTTTCACGGCCAGGATTTTCACGGCCTATGCTTTCTCACGGCCAAGATTTTCACTGCCTATGCTTTCACGGCTAGGATTTTCATGGCCAGACACTTTCATGGCTAGGATTTTTCAAGGCCAAGATTTTCAAGGCTCGTGTTTTCACGGTCACACTTTCATAGCTAGGATTTTTCACAGCTTGTATTTTCATGGCCAGACACTTTCACGGCCAGGATTTTCACGGCATGTGTTTTCACGACGGCTAGACATTTTCATGACTAACTTTTTCATGGCTTGTGTTTTCACGCTTGCTTTTTCATGCTTGACCTTTTCATCACGACCTCACAAACTAACTCTAACCATGCACCTCCACGCCATAACCTGACTATTAACACACTCCATGATTGTTCCTACACTAACAAACTCTTTAATCCAACTAACCTATTCTCCATTAAAATATATATATATAAAAGAAAAAAAAGGGAAAAGAAAAAAGAAAAGATGATATCAAGCCCACCAGTCATTAGATTGATCCGATGTGCCTGTATAGATGACAGCCTCAGAGTCAGAAACTCACAAGACCCCAGCTGCAACTCAAGCTAGCAGCGCACTAGATCCCCAGCAAGTCAGAGAAGGAGGACAACACAGTGACCAAAGATGAACTTTTTGGGTCCTTATGCCTAAAGCTTCCATGGGACCATCATCAGCAAGGACGCTCACATGGTCCATGTAAAGGTAGCCCTCCAGTACCACAGCCCGGAATGCTTATAAATATTGGAAGAGGCAAAAGTTTAAGGCAAAACTAGACAAAGTTGGTCTAGGTAAGATGGTGCATATACTCCCAACAACAAGTAAAGACACAGAACTATGCGCAGAGTACCTCAAGACCTACGACAAGGGGACCAAAAGAGGAACAATCACCAAAGCAGACGACACTACCGAGCAACTCCTCATCACAGAGGAACTCATTTGGGAGGCACTGCAACTTCCAACTGCAATCAAGGTCCACGTACACACCATTGACAAGATGCCTTTGGATACCATGCTAACAAAACGTTCATACAATTCAAATGGGGCCGAGTATGAAAATATCCAAGATGAGGCTATAGAGAAAGCTTGCAGGGCCATGTCCTTGATGATGCAAGTAAAGCCAGTTGACAGATACAATAGAGTCGGTCTCAATAGGATTGCAAAAGCACGAGGAGAAAATGATGATTGGGCATACTATCTACATAAGGAGATGGAGAACTACTTGAAAGCCCACCAATCTCAAATATGTAACCCATACCTCCTTACACAGGTTCTCAATCACTCAGCAAAAAGGCCTCTCAAGGAGCCCGAACCAGAGGAACACATACAGTTGGCACTGATACCAGACAAGCTCAAGTTAACAGCTGAAGATGTGCAAGAAGGGCAGGCTATCTTGATGGAGACCAAGGAAATCATAAAGCAGATCAAGAAAGAGCGCAAGAAGAAAACAGATAAGAAGATGAGGGGAGTGCCGTATGTGGCTGCTGAGTCACAGAGATTAGAGGCAGAAGTGTGGTTGTATGCTTGCAGCCACTCGTGGCTCGCTTACAGTGCCTGGCAAGTCCCCAGCTCTGACACGTGCGACAAAGACATGCTAGAAAGTCAAAGCTGAAAGAGTAAAAATGTGCACTTCAAGAGAACATTCTCAACCATACAACACAATAGCCCTTGCAACAAATCACTCCTCCAACAAGCCCAACACAACTCATATTTACAGATCTATCTCCTCTCAAAGAATCAAATCTGGTGGACACGCCAATAGAGACAACTCCCGAACAAGCAACACCAATACAGGCTGAGGAAAGACAAAGTGTTGAGGGGGCCACAGCTCTAATATAAGAACCAGAGGCCCCAATGGACGTAGGCAAAAGACAAAGAACTCCAGAGCCATCTAGTCCAAGCAAGAGAAGAAGATTGGAAGATGAAGAAAGACTACCCTAGATGGGCTCCCTGCAGAACATAGACTATTAACAATTCTTGCAGAGGAGACCATGGATTGACTTAACGAGCTACTCAACCAACCATAAACTGGGCTGGAAGTTGAATCAAGCACAAATGCATTGTGGAAAATAAGAACAAAAGGTTTGGCGGTGTCACCTCTTAACAACACATATGCCCCACGACCATGACGCCATCCTCTGGAAGTAGGTAAAAGATGCATCCACACAAGTACAAAGGTTAAAAGCCAACTTGGAAGCAGCTGAGGCTACCCATAAGGATTTCATCATGAAGAGTTTGAAAGCTACAGAGGAGCAAGAGAAAAGGTACAACACCCTGGAAAATAATAACATGATCTTAAGCTAAACAATAGTGCAAAGAATCAAGCCTAATGTTGACCTCAACACCAAATTGGAACAAGTGAAGGAGCAACTCCAAAAAGAAGTCACCCACTTCATGCACAACAAATACAGGAGTTCCAAGCCAATGCCATGGCCAAAGAAGAAGAACTGCAATGCCAAATCTAGCAGAGCTAACAGCACAGCTAAAAGCAGAGGAGGAAAGGGCAAACCGTTTACAACATGAAAGGTAACTAACAAACAAGGCCCATGCAGAGAAGATCGGAGCACTTAATGAAACAATAAGTGCAAGCGAGGTCGAAGCACAAAGAAAAGAGTTGGCACACCAAGAGGCAATGATGCAGCTTACACAATAACTACACGACACTCAGAGGCTGGCTACCCAAAGGCTCCAACAGATTACCGAAGCTTAGGAAAGGGAAGCAACAGCCCGACGGGCCCAAGAAGACGCAAAACAAGAAGATTTGAAGAATTAGATGCTGCAAGGATGGTCGGAGAGAAATGTCAATTTCAAACCTCCTTAGCAACACACAGACTCCTGTCTACAAGCGTTAGAGCGTTCGTTGGTAGTCCAAGAAAGAAGTCAGCAGCCAGAGCTTAGCGATGATCTCCGTCTCCTCCTTGACTGCACCTCCGAGTTGGGTCAGCTCTGCTAGTAACTCCTCGAGCCCCTCCTCAAAATCTTTCCTTGTTTTTGTCTACACTAACACTCTCTCTACTTCAGTATGACATAAATCTATGTGAAGACATAGGCCTATGAGAACTAACATTAATCAAACAAAATACTAAAAGAGATGTTGATCCTACCATAATAATGGGAATTTTGAGGGGAGACTTAATATTAACTACCCTCTACATCCTATAGTGCTAAACCTTCGTAGTTGGTATCGCATTCTCCAAAATTCAGAAATTCTAGACAAGTGTCAAAAAATTAGACCTGTTTGTCCCATATGACATTCCAGAGATGCCCGCCAACTATGAGGCAGTAGCACATAGTTACCAATGGGTTATAAGTCATGGGTGGCTAGAGGTATATAGCACTCACCAACATTTAAATTTATGTGAGTCCATTCTATATCATCCTTTTGGCATTCTAAAACTCTACTCTAATATCTACAAACATTTAGAAGCCATGCTACAAATGTACAATACAGTTTTGATGCTACCCACATAGAATATCCCACTATCAATGCCAAAGAAATTCCAGACTTACAAGAATTTATTAAGTCTCATAAGCCTAGCCACCCACCCCCTCAGGTCAGGGTCAAGAAGAATCCTCTTCTTCATTTTCAAAATTAACTTACCATGTCTATTCTAATGTCGCTAGTAAGCTACTTAACCCATATCCTAACACACCACCTACTAACACCTCTCAAGCTGACTGCATTTTCTCATATTTCGGTCCTCTTGAGATAGATTTTCCCCACTAACCCTCTCACCCTTGAGGAGGTACTGGCATGTCACTTATCTCCACCGTACCCTCTCCGTGCTCCACACCCTGACTTAGAAGAAGAACTACTTCCATATTAGCTGGAGAGGATACATTATGGGAAAATGTGGCAAAGCACACAAAGCTGGCAAATCCTCAGTTAGCTAATCTGTTGAAGATACGGTTCGTTACATTTATGATTAGCTATACTATTTCCGAAAGTGGAGGAAAGAAAACCCTATGCACACTAGAGGTGGCTACGCCACCATAGTCACCAATGAAGAGCACCCCCGACTGGAAGACTTTGGAATATAGCCAGCCCCAAATTGGAGGAAGGAGTACCTGGCAATTCCAGAATACATCCAAGTATATATGGGCGCACCACCAACACTGTAGGTCAATCCTTTATACATGCCAGTTAAAAGAAGATGGACACTGCTGGAATTTCAGCAAGCCAAGAGGCATGACTCACATGTGTGCTACAACTTCCCCATTTTCATACCAACAACATTTGCAAACATTCAGGAGCAAAGACAGCAGATGCTTACATGGATAAGGACATAGCGCAGAATTCTAGACCTTGCTATTGTGGCTAGCGTCAGATTTTTGAAATTGGTGGTGGTGCTAATAGACCAACCAAAGGATCCCTATGACGGCTATGAAGCAGTACACCTGAAGTTTGACATGAACCAAGGGCCATCTGACAGGGGTATCATGCTTTACCACCACCGACTACTGCGATGTCTTCTCGGCTACATGCATATCACTTTCGAAGACATGGTGGATACATGATTCTAGAGATCGCACTCAGCATTCCCGGATGAATACTCAAAAAGCTCCAATCCACGAGGAACTTTAGTGACCAGGTCTTAACATCCCCCCTTCCCCAGGTCTTTAGACCTCGGGAAGGGGGGATGTTAATCCCATTTTGGATTAACAAAACCGATCCTCCAATTGAGGACATTAATAAGTGTCATGAAACGGCACTATAAAAGTTATACATTATGAGATATTGGCCACCCACCAAGGCCTAGTAAGTAAGTTTTGGGTGCCCAAGTGTGAATAAAGACCAAATGTATATAAGGCATTTTCTCATAATGAAAAGACACAATCCCCTTTGTGCTATAGAGAGCTCTCCCTTGTGTCTTGAGAGAGATTGAGAGAGAGAGAGAGAGCATTCTCGGATTGTTCCTCTTTTATGCTTGTGTGATTCATGTTTGTGTGAGAGAGCAAGTGATTGCCTTATGCGACGATGCGAGCGACTCTACGATGACAGCGTGGAGGTGGAGGTTAGAGCTTAACAAGTGAGCTTAGAGGCCTCAAGGGACTCAAGTTCAAAGCATTAGTAAGTGCCCTATGACAGTTGTGATCTATTGCCCATCCTTTAGGTGAATGTGTTGAGTTCCCTCTTGGAGGTGTAGTAGCCCATAACAACCTTGGGTATGTACCCAGGCTTTATTCAACATAAATCTGGCCATAGAAACCCAAGCTTGATCATCAGAAGCCATCTTAAGAAAAAACTTAACATGGATTGCTTTAGCTTGAACTTTGAGATTAATAAGACCTAGACCATTTATACATCTAGGCTTTGAGATTAATAAGACCTAGACCATTTATACATCTAGGATTTGCTATTTTCTCCCAAGAGATCCAACACATAGCTCTTTTTCCAAGAAAACTTTTCCTCCACAAAAAGAGCTTAATTGGGTTCATAATTTTGGTCCAATGTGAATTCCCGAAATTAATAATGGGAAGAAAAGATGTGAGATATGCTTGAAGGACTGAATTAATGACCTTTAATCTACCATCCCAATCCAAGAAACCAACAGATCAGCACTAGACTTCACCTTATGCACAAAATCTGATTGGGTAAATAAAGATTTTTTAGAAATAAGCAAAAGATGAGAACCATAAGGCTGGTTAGCATGTTTAGGAGGCCACTGTGAACACGAACTAATAGGTTGATGGTCGGAAGTGAAATTATCATACCATAGAGACATGTTCACAGTCACGGAATCAACCCCGTGAGAAGCATAAATACGATCTAATCTAGCAGCATAGTTGGGATATTGAAGGCTATGATAAGAAAAATGTAAAGTATGATCCGTATAACATTCTGACATTAAATCATGCAAATTCCATTTTCGCACCAAGCGGTTCCATCTGCCCAATCCTGTCTACATTATAAGTGACCATGTTAAAATCCCCCAACAAAAGACATTGATTTGAAAAAGCAATATTATGCATACATATATGTATGTGCACGTGCGGGCACGCACGTGTGTGTGTGTGTATATATGTGTGTGTGTGTGTGTGTGTGTGTATCATGCTATATATATGTGTGTGTGTGTGTGTATGTATATATATATATATATATACATATATTCTTGAATAGAAATGATCAACAAATGACCAGCCGGATGATTAAATACAACCTCAGGAAGATAACTTCTTCTGACAAAAAACATGCATCCACTGAACATATCCTGTCTTCTAGCATAGATTACGAGATAATCCAAATACCTAATCTTCCTTGTACAAGAGCCAAACAAATGATGCTCTTGAATGGCCCAAATATCCACTTCTTTATGTTGTTTAACATAATTCCAAAATCTGATATACTTAGCACGGGTTTGTAAACCCTTAATATTCCAAGATACAAGATGCATACAAAATTTTAACCATTATCATAGCCATCTCCTTCCTCATCTGTAAGATAAAGAGGAAAAAGGCAGAACCAAGCATACAGACGAAGAACTACGAGACTTCCCAGAAGAAGTGGAAGAGGACCCCGAACCAGCCTATCCAATGTTCCCATTCCCAGTGGACTGAGAGGAAGAATGATCTATAGTCATATCAATTTCAAGCTCTAGCCCAAGATTAGAGTCCTGGGGCTCAGCTTCTTGGAAATGTTTGAGCATAGCCTACTCGTATCTTTGCACCTTCTCATCCTCCTCTTGGCTAGAGTTATGTTCCCCCTCACTCTTATGCTCCGAAAGGACTAGATACGGTTTGGGGAACTTGAAACATTAACATCCATCCTATGCTTTTTTCTTATAGGGGATTTTTTACTAGCAACCCCAACGAAAAGGCATTCACATCAAAGGCATGATTTGCATATAGGACTAATGTTTTGTTAGAATTAGAACAATCATCCTTTTTAAAAGAGCTTGACTGACCCTGAACATCCTGAACATGAGTGCTATGTGACTTGTCATCCTAAACCTTATTATTTGAATCTTTAGATTTAGGGCAATCTTTAGCAAAATGACCAAGTTGATTACATTTATAGCATGCACCAAAAAAAGTTCCTAAACGCAAAGGAATCTACATAACCTCGCCTTAAATTTCCAAATCAAAAAATTATGGAGGCATAATAGTTGTATCCCAAGAGATACACACTTTATTAGTGGCTTTGCCCATAGCACTACTGGAAGCCATTGTACCAATATGCTGCCATAACCAATCTTGCAATCCAACAAACTCGACCCAAACAGGACATTTATTCTTCAAAGAGGCATCTATATCAAACAAACGCATCCCATAGAAGCACACAAACCAGTTTCTTAGAAAAAAATAGAGGACATCTAGTAGTCAACATAGCCACATATTCAGGTTGCTCAAATAAGACAGCAAAAAAACCCTTTTGATGATAGTGAATACAATCTACCGCCTTCGTATGCAAAACATCTATTTCAAGCCACATAACCAATTCTGCTCGGAGGGGAACCCTTCCTTAAAACCCAGTAATCACAACCTTGGACGAATACTTGAGGATCTGACTAATGACATCTACAGGCAAAGAGAACCTTACCCTGTTGGAGCCGACTGGAGCATCTTTGGGGAGCTCCTTCTTGAGTTTTTGAAGATTTTTCCCTCACGATGTCATCCATAAACTTGTTGTCCCTCGTACATAAGGTCACACCAAAGGACCTCCTGAATGACAGGATTACCCAGGGCTTCAGCATCATAAGGTGACTTCATGGAGTTGTCATCCACATCTCCCGAGTGCTCCCCCTTCTCAATGGTGCCAACCAGTTCTCGGACCCTGCTTCGATGCCATAACCCTAAATCAATGTCAAAAAACTCTAGACGGTCGTACCACACTCCCATCCAACCTTCTCGCAGTCTATAAATCGAGTTCATATGGTTATTTTATGGTGGTAAACCATGATTTTGATGTATATGTCCCTTGTATGTATGGGCATGGACATTTAAATTGTAAGTGTATGTGAACAAAGTTTATGGTGGAAGGCACATAAGTGTAAACAGGATAAGTGCCGTGCCAATTTGGTAAAAGGAAAAGCCCAATCTTATACATGCACTCTATTATTGGCGCAAGGGCTAAAATTTGCAATATAATTTAAATACCCATGTTGTGGAGAGAGCCACTCAGATGGGGGGGAGATTGAACCCAATGGTTTGTGTGTGGTGAAGTATTTTCCGTTCATGTCTTTTCTGCTCAAGTGTTTACATTCACCTCGTCTATGCTTTGTCTTATTTCTCTATTAAATTTTATTAAGTAATTGAGAATATATGGTTTAAGTTTGTACTTGGAGAAAGATTCATGTTTCATCATGTGACATATTATTGGAAAGCTGCTGGGCAAGCCCTGATCATCTCATTATGAGATGATGTACCGACATACATTGCATTTTATGGTATTACATGTCTTTCCACACAATTATTTTTTGCTCCAGTGTCACGTGGATTTTTTCCACTCACATCTTCACATCGATTTACTTTGTTTTGACCCTTGCAATGCCCCATCACTGTCAGGACTATGGTCCTACGGAAGTCGAACCCTAGCATAAGTTAATAGCTTTCGGAGTCTCGAGACTATGGTCCTACGGAAGTCGAACCCTAGCATAAGTTAATAGCTTTCGGAGTCTCGAGACTCCGAAAGCTATTAACTTATGCTAGGGTTCGACTTCCGTAGGACCATAGTCCTGACAATCACTCTTGAAATCATGTACATAGGTTTTATTAGTGTCACACATTCGTTATTCGCATCACTTGGACCACATCACGGTACATAACAAGGAGCTCCACATGCCTCCTATGGCCTCACCATCGAGCTTTGTATTGCCACATCTTGACCCTTGGGGGGACGAGCCCGTGTACCTCACATATCCTCATCATGGAGCATTGTAACCACCACTGATACATCTTTTTTTGGGACACCCCTACACCCATGTGATTACATGTTGTCATTCGAGGCGCACATATCACATTCACCAGCATCCACCACCCTCTTCTAATTTTTGGTTCTCACTCATCACTTGCATTTGCAAGAGCACCTGCTCTTAGAACCTACATTTGGGACCTAGAATACTTTATCCTTGCCATCAACTTTTGATCCTTAGCTCCACCTTATTCCATAGGCCTTACTTCACATGGCTACTATTCATCATTGGCCTTTGCTTGAGCATCGCCTTGAGACACTTTGTGTGGGATCCTAGACTTACATTGTGTACACTCCTAGGGGGGAGTTTCCCTCGCTTCATTTCTTGGTGTATGGTGAATCCTCTTTATTGACACATCTTATGGATCCTTCGGCTTAGGTCATGCTCTACATCAACACATCTTTGGCATGATCCATCCTTCTTTTAGGGCTTTCCTATCCTTTTTTTTCCATTCCCCCTCCATTATTATACTCATTGCTATCTTATCCGACCATATCTGTGGGACTAGATGTATATTAGAGGTGGGGGATGTTAACCCCTCTCCATACACCATAGCTTAGCACTACCTATATCCACATCATGGTGCACATGCACATGTATATGCATATCACTTTGGTGCATATATCCTATATATTGCCATAGGATATTTGGGTAACATTGACCTTCATGTGTTTCTTTTGTGAATTCACCAATGCTTGCATTTGCACATGTATATGCATATCACTTTGGTGCACATATCCTATATCTTGCCATAGGATATTTGGGTAACATACAATGTGCATTCAAAGGGTATTTAAAAATATATATATATTTTTTGTGAATTTTGACTTAACAAAATGATCCCTTTTTCTTTATAAACTTATGGGTGTTTTTTTAAAATTCCATTTAAACCCCCCTTATATGTAAGTAGATTTCTTTAATTTTTTTCCAAAATCTTGGTTAAAAAAACCCCTCCTAATGATCGCACATAGTAGACATATATTTTTAAGTGAACTCCGCGAGGCCATGTGGCACTTGTACATATGGGATAGCCCTAAATTTTACTATTTATAGAAAGTTTAGGGGGGATCTCAATTCCCTCTAGCCCAAGTTTTGGATTCCATCCTTGTGTTATTTCTTAGATTAGTTAGTTGAGTGAGTTTATCTCCTCCTTGTTCTCTTAGAGGTCGAGCTTAGGAGGTGGTGTGTTTAGGCATGGCTTGGTTACTCTTGAGCACTCATTCACCATCACATGTGAGAGGCTTGCGGCAACAGCGGTTGAGAGCTTGTGTGTGAGTTTGCCATCTTCTCATTGCCACGTTCTTGTTATTTACTTGAGCTTACGCTTGTTAGTGAGATGGTGTGTTGCTTTCCTTTTCCTTTTAGTTAAGTTTATTGCCCTTTTATTACCCTCTTCTTATTATTCTCATTTCTCATTCCCATTAGATTAGCCTATTCATCTAGATTACAAATGGAGATTAAAACATTCTTTCATTCATTTTTCTTTGCTTGAGGGTTTGGGTGAGAGACAAGCTCTTGAGCGCCTCCCATGGGTATTCCATCAACCTGGCGAACACCTAGATTAGAGAGAAGCTCACTAGTGACGATGGCTTAACACATGGCTAGCCCCTTATCCACATAGTTCATTATTCAACACTATGAGTTTACTCTCTCCCTTCTACTAGCATACACCCTCCATCTTAGCAGTTTAGGATTAACTATTCTAGGTAAAGCATAGTGGGCAATTCTTTCTCATAGGGAGGACTAGGTCGGTTTCTCAACATTTAAACCCCTAATCAAGAATGGGACTACACTTACTTATGGTTCCTTAAAGGGTTTAGAATCTTGGTCTTAGGGAGGAACGGGTTGGCTTTCTTAGCATCTATGCCCCTAGTTGATAATTGGAACTACATTCCCTTCATCGAGGCAAGAGATTTTAACCACCTACCAACATGGCAACCCCATCAATTGAATCATTAACCTGTACTTTTAATTTATGTGAACGGAGACCATAGGCCCCTAGGCCAACTTTCGTGGAAACTTGTGAACTAGGAGTAAGGTTCATAGGGAGTTTGATCAAGATTAAAAGAATCTCAGGTCCTCTGGGGGTGTTGAGCTATGAATATGTAAGATCTTAGGTGAGTTTAGAATAATGAAGTAATGTAAATTTAAACATATATAAGGGAGTTTTCAATTGACAATGAAACAAAATCCATCGGTTTAATTAAAAAATGAGTAGTTGTGTACTAAAGATACAATGGAAGTTTATATATTATATCATAATTTACAGCTAAGGGATTTTTGAAATAATTTATGAATGTAGGTAACACATAAGTTTTTACATATTGAATCCCTTGAGAGGAGAGAAACAAAAAGATACTTAATATTCATGAAAAGTGTTAATCCCTATGGGGTTAGCTAAGACTTTGTGTCGATGATAGTTGGACTAAGAGCACATGTGCACACGTGTGTGTGCATTCATAATAGCATGCCATATGGAAGGTGTTGTTTTTTGTATATATGTGCACAAAAGCATACATGCACACACATTGTGTGTGTGTGTGTGTGTGTGTGTGTGTGTGAGAGAGAGAGAGAGAGAGAGAGAGAGAGAGAGAGAGAGAGAGAGAGGAGGGAAATTGTACATGGGTATCATATAGGTGTGTGTGTGTGTGTTTAGGATCTTTTGAGGATCTTACTTCCTCTAGAGTTCTAATTGTGACGCACGGCTTTAAAAAGAATCATGTGTATTCATCCATTTGCAAAATTGTATGGTCTTTACTATTTCAAAATATATGAATTGCAAAAATTGCACTTTTAGCACTCTTCCTTTGGTTAGGTTGAATTGTTGTGAGAATCGCCTAATTATCAATGATCGACCTTTAGTTTTAATCTTTATATGGTAGGTGGGCAAGCCCCATATCCAGAATGATCAGGTGTTGACAAGCCACAACTTGTGGTACTGACATTGCTAGCCATTTTTGTCATAGACAAGTCTTTATATGGTAGGTGGGAAGGTGGGAAACCCCCATATATAGAATGATCAGGCTTTAATGAGGCAACTTTGCATAAGTTGCTAGCCTTTTTTTTGGGGGGGGGGGATTCCTAATCGGCACTCACACACGTGTATGGGACCTCCCCCCACGCCCTTACAACGTGATGCCCCAAAAATAACACATTGAGTAGTATCAAACCTAGCACAATCCCTAGAGCATTTGAATACCTTATTGACTTAGCTATGCTTGGGTGGTCAAGTTGCTAGCCATTTTTATAATAGACAAGGTGGAGGAGTGTAAGAAAAACCACTGATAATGCTTGATATGTGATGTGGGCATCGAGGTTGCAAGGGTCTAAGATTCATTAGGACTTAGAGAGAGATAAGGTCCATTATAGTTTTTAGAGAGAGAAGGGGTCATTGGGCACCGGAGAGAGAGAGAGAGAGAGAGAGAGAGAGAGAGAGAGAGAGAGAGAGAGAGAGAGAGAGAGAGAGGCACAATCCATTATGACTAGCATGATATCTTTTTTCTTGCCTTTATTGCCATGGACGGGCAAAGCTTTGCATCAAATACAACAACCAATTAGATTTATGTTATGGAAAAGAGTAGGAAATAAGCCAGGGCAGATGTGGATTTCTTGGGAACATGTTACTACTCCCAAGAGGAGTGGAGGGGCAACCCTATTAGATGTCAGATTACATATGGTCGCTAGGAGATGGCCTTTATTGCAAGATATATGTTTATCTCAAGAGCCATGGGTGATAATGGCTAAGACCCTCATAGAGGAGGTCGCACTTGTGCATGGTAATACCACGATTGATGGTACATGATGGGATGTAGTGAATGGTTCCCAACAGGTTTGAGCGGTGGCTCCATCTCTCGTTTCTCGTTTGATGATATCATGGAAGGAGGTATTGGCACACACTAAATGGAAGCCTACAAATCAGCGCTTGCAGTTGAATTCTATGCCAGGTGAGATGTTGGCTACTTCACGACTTCTGGAGTGGCTTGACAAACTTGTTGAGTGTCCAAAATTCAATAGAATTGCTCGATTGGGACTAGTGAGAATTATGGATGCTTTGTTTCCACGTAGAGGCCGCTTATTGTCTTTTCAAAAAATCCATCAATATTTTCGGATTCCATGTGGATATGTACAGTTATGGGAGAAGGTGAGGACATGACTTACATCGTTTGGTGATATTCCTCAATTGGAGGATCAACAACCTTGGTTAGATTGGGCATTTCAAAAGCCTCAGGACATTGTCCATTGTACAACAAATCAAGTGTATCATATGATGGTGGAAGATAAGCGCTGGATCATTGACAACATCAAGAAAAGTAGGCCCTGGTGAAAGGAAGTAATCTTACAGGGTTGGTGGTCTAAGATTCCATATCAAGGGAAGGTGTTCCTATGGCGCATGCTAGTTGGAGGCCTACCATTGGGGGACCACTTGCGAAAGTGGCGGATTGCTTATGGTGTGTTTTGTACTACATGCTTGGAAACATTCCCGCATCTTTTCATTTCACGTCCGGTGGCAAAGAAAGATTCCGAATGGGCTGGATAACCCAGAACATTCAATTTTCTTTCATTTTTTTAGGTGGACATGTTTGTGGCATATCTGGTTAACTAGGAATGCCTTCATATTTGATGTAAAAGTAGGTATTATAGCTCACATAGGTTGTATAAAAGGGCTACTATTGTGGCAAGTCCCTTCCTTATGATGGAGAATGACACGGCTATATATTGGATGAGGGTACTCCGAGTTACACCTATGGTTCGGAGTGAGGGAAAGCTAGTATATCACATGGCGGCCATGTGGCCATTTGTAAAGTAAATTTTGGTAATATGTATTCTATTACGAAAAAAAATAAGAGAGAGAGAGAGAGAGAGAGAGAGAGAGAGAGAGAGAGAGAGAGAGTCATGGTCTAAGATTCATTGAGGCTTAGAGAGATTGCAAAGGGTCTAAGTGGGAGATGATGTTGATGTTGATGTTGTTTTATCGTCTACTCTACAGGAGGCCAAATATTTACCTATGAGACCTATAAAGTCATACAAAAGTCTCCACCTTAGAGAGGGAGGGTAGCATGGGTAGACTCATTAGGACGGCTAAGTAAGTGGTGGCGATGCTCAAAAAGTTGCTCGAGCATACTTCCCAATCTTTCGAGGATACGCATAAGGAGTTGTGGAAGACTAGTGCAAATGGGAGGATCGAATTTGGCTACAAGCAGCGCACACAATCATAGAGTGCTCCTCATCCTCAATAGCATGGTTGTCACATAAAGTACAAATGTGACTCTCAACTGCTTCACCTCTCCATACCCCTCTTTTAATACCCAAATCATGTGAGCGAGTGCGTAGTTGTGTTAAAGCCCTGTGAGATCTTGTTGCCATAGGTATGCTGAGATAAGGTTGTGTACATTCTAGTGCTACTTTTCCATCTTTACATGGGGCACCCAGGCTTACCGCCTAGAAGCCAGTTCATTATATCGGACCCGGCGATCCCAACACTATGGGGAGAGAGAGAGAGAGAGAGTGTCAGGTTCTATGATTCATTGAGGCTTTCAGAGATTGCGAAGGGTCTAAGATTCTTTTTAAAAGTTGGACGATTTTTATTACATGAGGGTCCCACATACCCTGCTTACAAACACACACACACCTACAGGTTTAGGAGGTACAACGGCTGCCTACATTGCATAAGATTCATTGAGGTGGGTTTTTTTTTTTCCGGGGGGGGCGGTGGGGGGGGAAGGGAGACTATGCGTACCGTGAAATGGACACACACAAAGTCTGTTACCTCACACAAGAAGCAGCTCTTAAGAAAGTCATTGTCCTTGCAAGTAGGCGTTGTGACAGTGCAAGGCAGTTCGAATCTCCCTTGTACTTGTGTGTATGGGTGGTAATAGATGTGTACTTTAAAAAAATGTTTTTTTCCCAACGATGACACGTAGCAAGATCTTAGCCGTAGATCGGCGCCCTTTATTGTTGCCTCGTTTTTGTATCCCTGTTTTGGTTGTAAGCTTTTTTCTTAGCACAAGTCAAAGGTATGTTGCCTCAAGTTCTCAGCTTTTCTCTTCTTCTGCGTGCTTTTGCTTCGAGTTCTAGGGTTTCTCCTGCAGCGCTTAATAGGGTTTGGCATCAAGAGGATCGCAATTATTTCAGAATAATTAATGTTTATGCTTTGAGCAGTTAACATTCCCTTCGTTTTTTGAAGGTTCGATCACACTGTTCAGAAAGGCCAGGATGGGTTGCAGAGTATTCACAGGCGTTGTGATCCTGATGCTGGGTCTAACCCTTTTCCTCTCAGTTTCTAATGCCACCAGTTCTTGGAAGCCCTGCAGTGAGTGTTCCCTGTGTAAATTGATTTGTATTATTTGGTCTATGCATTGCGCACACATGCTGAATGGCTGCGGCTGGGCCATCTTGCTTCCCTGTTAACGGGACCCTTATGTGGCATATTTGCAGATTAGTCCTTGATATATGTGCAGATTAGAGTCCTTGATGCCGGTTACACTCGTCTGCCAGCTCGAGGTGCCGATCTAAGGTCCCATGGCATATTATCATGTGTTTTAGACTAGGCATGTTACACACATGCTTTCACGGCGCCATGTCGGCGTCCCATCATCACATCAGTGCGTGGGGTGATGAGCCTTAGTTATGTTTGCAGAATTGAGTCCTTGGTGCTGTTTACACACATGCCCCTGCCCATCCTGCTGCCCCATCAGCTAGAGACAGACAGAGCTGCCAACCTGAGCCATTTACACACATGCCCCTGCCCATCCTGCTGCCACCATGGTGTATTATTATGTGTTTTTTAATCATGGCATGCTTTACACATGGGGGCCGTCACATTACAACCCATTCATGGGGAGATGTTACCTTATGTATGTGCAATTTAGAGTTGGTGATGCCAGTTATGCATCAATTCTAGGGATTGGAGGCTGCATGGCATGTTGTGTATGATTTATCTGTGCATTGCAGAGTGTCCTTAATAGTCCTGATATTTATTCCTTTTGGTTCAGGTTTAACAGAGGATTACAGAGTGACCATCAGGGATGTGAAGGTCAGCCCTGATCCAGTAGTGAGGGGAGGCGATGCAACCTTTGAAATTCCTGCTGTAGCAAGTAGGCCCTTTACCATTTCTTTACAACGGGTTTGTGTTGATTGTTGTTCTGTAACTGTCTACCTCACAAAAGTTCAAAACAACAAGCATTAGTCCCACGGGCTCCCAGCCCATACTTGATGTGCATGGGTGTAAAGGCACCCTGATTTTTTTTACAAGGGTTTCATAGTTGCCCACTTCTACCCAAACATCCTTGGGATCCCTGTCAGTCACAGGGGACGCCTGTCCTGGGCCTTGGGGACAGGTGAATGCCGATTGGCCTCCCTTTCACGCAAGGATGCGTCCCTCTGCAGGGGGGATGTCCCATGTGCCATCCCTCACCATCGGACGGCTGTACCCTGTCAGGGGACGTCTGAAATTTGTGGAATGGGGGTGTTTGGGAACGTGAAGAAAAAAACACAAATTTTTCTTTTTGGAAGGCTTTGCCTCTTAGGTTTTAAGTTTTAATGTTTTAAAAAAATCCTGTCTAAAGGCTGAAGTGCAAAGTTTGCTGAGCGATCTCTGCTCTCCTCCATCTCTGTTGTGCACACTTGCTCTCCTTCATCTCTGCTCTGCAGTGTGCACACTGCACAAGTTCTTGAGGCTTGAGTGCAGCATAGCTCCATCTAAACTGCCATCAGCCTTCAATGGCCTCTTCCTCGCGACCACCAGCAGCCTGTGTTGGGGGCAAGGGTTCAGGTTGGTCTCGGTGGGAAGAGGTGAATGCCCAGAGACACGTCCTGTCCCCGTTCTACCCCCCTTCCCCGTTTCCTGCCTCCAGGTGTTCCCCATCCCCAAACCCTTCCCCGTCCCCGTTCCCGTCCCACATAGTACCTTGTTTTGGTGATGCAATCTGCATACATGCTCCTGTGCAGGCTGCTTCTGAGGCTTCCTAAAAGTAGACCAACTCCTCTTAAAACTTGCCTGTTCTGGGCGCCCTACTTTGTACTCATAGCCTCATAAATCCTAACCCAAACCCAAACTAGTAGCCCTGGCATGACACATGCATCTGAGAGTTGGAGTTGATGCATAAGACGTGGCCTTTTATTATCATTATCATTACGTTTTTTTTTGGGTGGAGGAAGAGAGGGGGGGGGGGTGTTGTGTTCTTTCTAACAGAATCTTTTGGATGATTGAACAGGTGAGACCATCAATGGTGGCACTGTTACTGTTCAGGTTTACTACTTGGGAGTTCCAGTGCATACTGAGAAGGATGATTTGTGCATTAGGACAAGCTGTCCAATTGCTCCAGGAGATTTTGCCATTAACAATTCAGAGGGTTTACCTGATTTTACACCAACAGTTAAGTCTATGGTCACTGTGTTTGGATGGCATTGTGCTCTTTTTGTGCGCTGTAGCTTGCTTGTGTGTGCCCTTGTGTATGTGCCCGCTTAGGTTGTGTGCTTTGTGAACAGATGCACGCATGTGTGCATGTTTTGTTGCCATGCACCAATCCTAGCAGTTAAGAGGAGTTATTACCCAAAGTTGACTTTATTTTGCTTGCATTCTGATGGCAGGGCACTTACCGGCTTGACATGCGCATCCAAGATGAGAATGGGGGCTTGCTTACTTGCTTGAAAATCAACTTCAAGATTGCGGCACCTGATGTCCAACTGGAGTAAAATTACACCCTGAAATCGTGTGCTTTTTAGTTAGCCTGCAAGGCATTGGTGGATTAAGCCTAACTTGTTATTGCATGTTGGATAAGTAAGAATTTACTATTTTGTATTTTGGCACATAAAAGTACCAATTGTATATATGTACATTGCTGTTCAAACAAGTATGGTTATTGAAATTCTATCCAGCTGTTGGTCTTTAATGTCCACCCCCCCCCCCCCCCCCCAAAAAAAAAAAAAAAAGAAACCAACCACCCACCCACGCACCCACCCACTGCAAAACCTCAACCACCCAAACAGCTAATGAGGTGCATGGATGAGAAATTGCACTCGGTTTCTTTCTCCATTGCCAATTTGGCACCACTAGTTTATTTGGTATGTTTGGCTGGTCTCTGATGATTCATGATGGTGAGAAGCTCATATTGCTTTGAGAGGGCAAACCTCGCTGGTCTACTCTGAATGGTGTTCGATTCCCTAGGACAATTGACATGGAATTTCCTTATATATTCAAATGGATGTTGAACTTGACACTGTATGAGGCGAGCAGCTTTGCTGCCTGGTTATAGGCAACTTTTGTGAATGCTGTCTGGTGTGGTAACTTTGGACATGAGGGATTTAACCACAGTATTTCTAGTCATTATGTACATTTTTTGGTCTAATGGCCTACTCTGCAGGCATCAATGCAACTCTCTCTTTCTCTTTCTCTCCCCCACCACCCCAATGCTTCATAATTCTCTTCCAATGCACTATTCAAAATTTGAAGGCATGTCTAATTGGATCAAGTAAGGTGCTTGGGGAAATGGAATTTCTGTACTTAGAGCTTTCTGCCCATCACTCAGCTCCCTTTCAATGGATGGAAAATCTCCACTCTTAGTGTTCCGAAAGCTGGTAAGACATCCATCTCAAAACAATTATTTGCCAGGGTAATTTTGTTTTTGGTCACGTTTGGTGTGCTATGTATATGCATTGACAAGCTTGGCTATAAAAGAACATTCAATCCTAGACATGTTATATTGAGCTTCCAAAGAGTGCTATGTATGGTAACTTGATAATATTTGTCATTGGTAACTTGATAATATTTGTCATTGGAGGTTTGAGCAAGTTTATAGTAGTCTTTTTTAAAATTATTTGCTTCAAAGCGCACGGATTTTTTAATTTAAAAAAGTCCCATATACAAAGAAAAAATCTTTTTAATTCATGTAAATTATTTGCAAACCTCCTCTCAATTCAAGATATAGCTTTAAAAAAAGCTTTTATGAATTCCTTGTGTGCTTGAAAGTTGGCCTTTTTTGCTAATAGCATATAAATATAGGTTGAATTACAAATTCATGATTGGGGGGGGGGGGGGGGGGGGGTTGCAAACTGTTCGTCATCAGCATTGTCCGAGAGGAAGGAACCTTGTTGCCAGATGTGAAGGGAGGCCTCTAGAGGTCTTTGCATACAATCCGAATCTCCTTCATGCTATGAATGCTATCTATCCATATGGTATAGATGGGCTCTATTAGGGGGGTGAGGGAGACCTCAATGGGTTAGTTGCACCATGCTCGCCAGATGTGCCATGCCGTAATGCTGCTGATGATCTTGCACCTTTGACAAGTGTCGGGGGACCAGGCTACTATTGGAGTGTAGGTGGTGGGGATAGACTCTCTCCTCCAATTGGTAGGCTTGACGGCCTGACCATCTATCTCCTCATAATGGAGGGTGGGTCGTGACTTCGTTACCCAGGCAATTTCTCCCCCACGTGATCATGCTGAAAGAAGTCTGAGAAGTGGTGAATAATCAAATAATCCTTAGCCAAACCTATTGAGCTTTGGGGGTAGTCCCAAGGGCAATGTCATTGACTCATGGGGGTGACTGCACCTATGTAGGACCAGTAGTCTACTGAAGCGGGAGTATTGTCAATCTCGTGCATCTAGATCCAATAACCTAGCCTCACAAGTAGTAAAAAAGGGGGGGGGTTGGGCTCTCTAGGCTAAAGGGATCTATCCACCTCCACTTGCCAGGGTCCCATTAAATCTGCATCAAAGGTTGGTGCTTCCAGAGCCAGAGTCTCAAGGACTTGTTTCGGGCTACCTGCGCTCGGTGAGGGAGGGAGGGTGTATGTGTCAATAGTCGTTATGGAAGCTGATGATCCAAACCAGTGAGCCAGTGCTAAAGTCCTCTGTGAGGGAAAGGGTCAGACGCCCATGGATCTGACTCAGAAAATGAGACTTGGTTCTCCATTTAAGCCTAGTTCCACCAAAGGGTGTTGTGGCACGTGAAAGCTCCTAGCCACTATGGAGGGAAAGAGGGGGGTTTGCAAGTCAGGGGGATGGTTGCATGTGGCTGCATATTGATGTTTTTCAAATCCACGCACGTTTCAATTTTTTCGTACAATGGTGATGGGTGACACCCAATCGTAGTGATAAATGAATCCTAGAGTAATGAGTTTGTCAATCTCCTCCTGTACACTGGCTGAATACTTGGGATTCATTTGGTAAGGTCTTTACCTGGTTGGTCTCGATTCCTCAATGATAAGGATTGTGTATTATACCACCTTTGGTAGTATTCCGTTCCTGTCTATATATTTTGAGGTAAAGCAATCCTTAAACTATTTTAACTGATCCATCAACTCCTTTTTCTCTTTCACTAGTTTGGGCTTCTCCCCAAGCTTTGCTAAGTCTAGTTCGTTGGCTTATGTGGGTCCATCATATGAAACGTTTTCTCGACCTTCAAGCGTTCGGCTTTGAGGCGTACAACTATTGGATTATCCACAATATACAATTTATAGTGTTTAAAGACTTGTCTTAGGTCCATTCTATCGTCCTCGGTTGCCTCTACTTGGGCCAAGGTCATCTTGGCTTCTCGTTCATCCTTCTGCTAAGGCTCTGCTTCTCTTGTGCCGAGCAACTCAACCTTTTGTAGTGATTGGGGTTTCTCATTTCTTACCATGGACAATGATTTTCTCTAGTTTCTCACACCAATTCTCGGAGAACTCTTCATGCACGTTTGTAGCTTTTTGACATATCTTCTTAGCCACTAGGCATATGTCAATTTACTTCATGCACGTTTATAGTTTTAACATATCTTCTTAGCCACTAGGAATCTATCAATTTACTTCCTAACATGTTACTTCTAGTTTGGTAACACTTTAATCTTAACGACTGTCGGGAGTGTTTCCCTTTCGATTGATGCCAGTTATCTGAACTTGTTGCACTTGACAACTTTGTTGAGATATCGAGCTCAACTAGTGCTACGGTGGACATTGATGACCTGCTTGTGGTGGGTGATAGCTTCCGCATCTACACCACTGGCATGGTTGGTCAGATTATGGGTGATATGCGGCCAGTGGGATGACAGGCTTTGTGTGACAACCATTTTGGATTACTAGAGACTGGCATAGTTATAGCACCAGCTCATTTAGTCGGGTTCACATCATGGACTGACCCTTGTATGTCGTAGTAGTTGAGTACTAATCCATATAGTGTGTACTCTTATCTTTATGTTATGTTGGTTAAGTAGAGAAGAAGAAGATAGAAGAAAATTCAGCTATCCATCTCTCTCTTGTGTCTTGCTCTCTCTTGTGTGTGTGTGTTTGCTTGCTAGGGTTTGAAGCTCTCCCTCTTCCCCACATTCTCTTTATGGTATCAGAGCCTGGTTCGTGTGAGAGCTAAGGAGGCAAGCAAGAGGCAAGAACAGGCAAGGAAGGAAGCGGTACTACACGGGTAAGAGCACCATAATCTCTTTCCCCTTAATATGCCTTTTAAAGATCAAGGGCATTGTTGAATCCCTTGGGTCTATTCAATGTATAAGTGGAGGATGATGATTTGGTGAGTGTTTGTTTGAATGGGCCTGGCAAAGAGTACAAGCCGTTCAAGACCTCCATTGCAGTTTTAGGGAGAATATTCCCAACTTTCGAGACTTGATATCTATGCTGATCATGGAAGAAAAGGCTTTAGGTGAGGATTATTCTTCACAAAGCAAGAACACATCAGAATAGGCTTTCTACTCTAATTCAGGTAGAGACAGAGGAGAGGCCGTGGTCAAGGCCAAGGTGGTGGCCAATAAGGAAATCAGAATTTTGCACAACAACAGTCCAATGATTCACAACAACAATCATACACAGGTGGAAGAGGCTAGTCTAGAGGCAGGGGGAGCCAAAGAGGCCGAGGTGGTTGGCAAAGAAATCAAAATGCAAATAGTATAGAGTGCTATTACTATGGCAAACCAGGACACATGGCAAAGGACTGCTACAAAAAGCAGAATGACATTAAAAGTGGGAAGTTGCAGCAAGGCAACTATGTATCATCTAGCAAACATGGAGGTGATGACATAAGTGAGCAGCTGTTTGTGATGCAGCACATGCTTAGTTCCATAACAGGGGATGTGTTAGGATCTCAAGATATATGGTATGTGGATTCTGGTGCCTCTAACCACATGACCAGTCATGCTAAGTGGTTTAGAGATATGCAAAAAATGAAAAAACCAGGTTATGTAGAAACAGGGGATGATTCTGCACATCCCATTGCGCATGTTGGTAAAGTGCCATTGTCTATGTAGGATGGCAAAATGAAGTACTTGGCTGATGTACTTCATGTTCCGAATATTACAAAGAACCTAGTTTTTTCTATTGGATATATGGTTGAGCAGGGTCTGCAAGTGAGGTTTAATCCTCAAGGATGTTTGTGTGGTAAGACTTCAAAAACAAGTGTCGCTTGGTTGCAAAGGGTAACAGAAATGGCACGATGTTTACTTTGGATGTGAACATGCTTGGGATAAAGGCAGCCATGTTTGCACATGGAACATGTGTTATTGCAGATATTGACATATGGCACAAGCGCATTGGTCATGTGAATGTATAGCGATTGAAGTCTATGTAGGCCTAAAATATTGTTGAAGGTTTGCCAAAGTTTAAGGTTGACGGTAGTATGCATAAGGTATGTGAAGCATGCCAACTTGGTAAGCAGGCCAAGCATTCTTTCCCACATGAAAAGCATGTCAGTGCAAGGCCATTGGATGTCATACATTCAGATGTATGTGGACCGACCAAGGCTGCAATAATTACAGGTTGCAGGTACTATGTTACATTTAGTGATGACCACACTAGGAAAGGTGCTTGATCTGTCAGCAGGTCACCCATATGTGGATGGTGACTAGTGACTTTGAGTAGCGCCTTGATGAGGAGCTTGGCATTCCGTCTATGGTTACTCCTCATGTAAGGAGAACCAGGGCTGTTTTGAGGACACTCTGTCACAGGGTTAGATATCCTGTGTGACAGGTTGAGATATGATGGATATATAGCCCATCATTATGCTTACATGGTAAAAGCATAATGATGGATATATAGCCCATCATTATGCTTACATGGTAAAAGCAATATAGAAGGTTGAGCCCACTTGCTTTGAGTAGGCAATTGGAAATAAGAAACGGGAGATGCCATGGATGAGGAGATGGCGGCATTGGATGCAAATGCAACATGGGAGTTAGTGCCTTTTCCTAAGGAAAAGAAGGCAATTGGATGTAAGTGGGTGTATGAAGTCAAGCACAATGTTGATGGTTCAGTGAGCAGGTACAAGGCAAGATTGGTTGCCAAGGGCTATGTGTAAACTTATGGCATAGACTATGAGGAGACATTCAGCCCAGTTGCAAGAATGGCAACTGTGAGAGCTATCATTGCTATGGCTGCCAGCAAAGGGTTGGTCTTTACATCAAATGGATGTAAAGAATACTTTCTTGCATGGTGATTTGCAAAAAGAAGTGTACATGATGCAGCCACCAGGTTATGAGAGTGTTGCACATCCAGATTTTGTGTGCAGTTTACACAAAGCCTTGTATGGTTTGAAGAGACACCCAGAGCATGGTCAAACAAGATCGGGGAGTACCTTGTTACCATTGGATTTCAGATATCCAATGCAGATTTTTCACTATATGTGAAAAACACAGATTAAGGGATCATGCTATTATTCATCTATATGGATGACTTGATTATCATTGGTGATAGTGATGCATACATACATGATGTCAGGATGCTTTTGAAGCAGAAGTTTGAGATGAAGGATTTGGGTGAGTTGCGGTATTTCTTAGGCATAAAGGTGGTGAGATCACCTCATGGCATTTTGCTATTGCAGAGGTAGTATGGCTTGGACATGTTGTCCAAGTATGGTATGACAGGCTGTAAGCCTATTTCAGTGCCATTGGAGCAGAACACAAAGCTTTCCGCAGATACAAGTAGCTTTTGGAGGACCCCACTACATACAGGCGCATAGTGGGTAGTTTGATGTACATGACCATTACAAGGCCAAACTTGAGCTATACTGTTGGACTTGTGAGTTAGTTTATGCAGGCCCCTAGGAAGCGACACTTGGATGCGGCTAGACGGATCCTCAGGTACATAAAGTCCATAGTTGATTATGGACTTTTCTATGAGGCTGGTACAAAGATACAATTGCATGGGTACAGAGATGCTGATTGGGCTGGTAGTATTACAGACAGGAGATCTACCAGTGGTTTTATGTTCTCATTTGGGAGTGCTGTTATGAGTTGGAGTAGTAAGAAGCAACCAATAGTTGCCTTGTCGAGTACAGAGGAAGAGTACAAGGGTGCTGCTATGGCAGCTTGTGAGGTAGCTTGGTTTCAAAAGCTACTTGGTGACATGGGAGATCCTATGGATAGGGCAGTTGTCATATATTGTGACAACATGAGCAGCATACAGTTGGCCAGTAACCCAGTATATCATGCTAGAACGAAGCACATTGAGGTGCATTATCACTTTGTGAGGGAGAAGGTTGTAGTAGGAGATGTAGATCCGGCATATGTCAGCACAGAGGATCAGGTGGCTGACATCTTCACGAAGGCATTGGGCACAGAGAAGCTCCACAGGTTTAGGAGCTTTCTTGGAGTGCAGTGTGTGGAGTTGAGCTCGAGGGGGAGTGTTGAGATAGTGTTGAGATATCAAGCTCAACTAGTGCTACGGCGAACATTGATGACCCGCCTGGGTGATAGCTTCCGCATCTACACCACTGGCATGGTTGGTGAGATTATGGGTGATATGCGGCCAGTGGGATGACAGGCTATGTCACAGCCATTTTGGATTACTAGAGATTGGCATAGTTATAGCGCTAGCTCATTTAGTCGGGTTCACATTATGGACCGACCCTTGTATGTTGTAGTAGTTGAGTACTAATCCATATAGTGTGTACTCTTATCTTTATGTTATGTTGGTTGAGTAGAGAAGAAGAAGATAGAAGAAAATTCAGCTATCCATCTCTCTCTTGTGTGTGTGTGTTTGCTTGCTAGGGTTTGAAGCTCTCCCTCTCCCCCATATTCCCTTTATTGATTCTGAATTAGCAACAGTCCCAAAGATAGAGGTTGAAGGACCTTACTTCATTAAGTCTAGATCAATGTACTTTGTACCTTGAATTGGGAGAAAAACCTTTAGAACTTGGATGTCTTTCCCTAAATAGACTTGGTTTAAGTTTCAATCATGCACCAACCTAGCCTCTCTCATGAAAAGTATTCCAAGTATGACATCATACAAATTTGGCTGGTGCAAGAAATGCATCATTACAAACGTATGATGATATCAAAATGAAAAGATTTTCAATTTGAGTCATTGTCATTGGTCATCTTTACAATAAGATTTGTACATTCTAAGGAAGGTTTTCTCAAGTTTTTCTAGCATTTTTTTCATATTGATGCTCACTCATGGTCCCCCATCTATAGGATTGTAGCTGTTAATTATGGTGGATAAGAATTGCAGCATTCATATCATCATTTTCATAGTATGTCCCAAGTGATTTAACCAGAATTTAGAAGAACCTCGGAGCATTACAATCCTCTCTCAGTGGTTGCGAGACATTGAACTCAGGTTAGATTACCTCATTTTCTAGTGTAGCATGTGGTTTCAAAATTCCTTCCACTCATTCTTTCACATCCCTCCAAAGGGTAGGGTTGCTACAAAAAGCAAGGGGCCTATTGGCATTTTTACCTTTGTAGGGTTGCTACAAAAAGCAAGGCTCTATTGGCATTTTCACCTTTGACGATAAAAATGACATTAAGCTGCCATATCCCATGGTCCGCATGTTACCTCACTTTCCTCAACCAACTATGATGTTGGTGTATAAACCTCATCTCTTGTTTCCAACATCATGTTTACGATGCATTTCTCAATCCCCACAATAGGAGCTAATTTATTTCTCCTCTTCTTGTTCTCAAATTTTCCGATGGCATAAGTGCAGAGCTATTATCCTGGCATGTCACCCATATCCACACTAATTGAGCTTGAAATCTCAACGTTCTTCACTACTAGTTTTACTTGAATATAGAACTTTACAAGCAAACACACTTTGTTGTATGCTAGTAGAAGGACTGGATCCAATACTTCTATGATAAGAAGATCCTTGGTAGCTCGATGCACTCTCCTCTAGATCAATTTTATCTCCCAATTATTTTTCAGATCTCAAGTGCATGTAAGAAAGTTTTAGCAGGCCGAATCCCAGAGTTTGGAACCAGTTTTTCTTTATTTGTTAGCCTCTAGCTACCCAAGGACTAAGCTATTCATGGCATGAATTATTAAGAGACTAAGGTTATGTAAAAGGGGAGGAGAAGGGTGTGTGTGTGAATGGACTTATGGTCCACTAGCTCACCTATTTAAAGGTGGAGCTAGAAGGCATTTCATGAGCATGAAGCTTAGTTGTATTTTGAGCAACTTAATAAGCAAGATCTTTTCTTGTATTTTGTGAGTCTCTCTCCTCCACATATTTGATCTGGCATGAGCACCACAAAATTCTAACATGGTATCTAGAGCTTGGCAAGATTAGGTCACTTTTGTGGTGTAGAATAGGTCAATTTAATTTTTTTTCTTTGTGGAGCTGAACCTCCTGCCAGTGGAGCAGCTCTAGCAGCTTGGAGGCAAGAACTCGGCATGCTTTCAACTGGGAAAGTGTAGAAGAGGTCTGGGCGCTCAAGAACGTATAGACAATTAGTCGTTTTCTTCCCTCCTGGCTGCGGCATTGCATCGGCGCCGTTTTTCTGCGTAGCTGTTGCCATACACCGTCTGCATAGGCTATGAGAGCTTAGGGCTTTTGAAGCCCATAGTCTCAACTACCTACAACTCAAATCTCAACCCCAATGGCTGCTCCACGCATGCGCTATAGCAAAAAAACTAGGCTGCCCCTGTGAGGAAGCCATGGAAGCTTGCATAAAAGCTTCATAATAGTGTTTTTTTCACTAATCTCCTCTTCTTAGCTCTAAATCTCTTCAAGTGTCTCTTGAAAGGGCTTTGCTCTAGATCCTTTGAAGTTGTTGGCATACACTATGAGGTGCTCATAAGTCTCATTCATCAAAACGTCATCAAGCTTCATCAACATCTTCAAGTGCACAAAGCTTCATCAACATCTTCAAAGTGTGCTTATAAGCACTAATAGTGTTGATTAACACTAATGAGGCTACTAATCCAACAAAGGGGAGCCATTCCAAAGTGTTTCTAAACACTAAGAGTGTTCTTAAACACTAATGGTGAATCTAATCACCAATGCAAGTGTCATTAGACGCTAGAAAAGTGCTCTTAAGCACTAATAGTATTGCTAAACGGTAATGGTAATCTTAATCACCAAACAAAGTGTTCTTTGACACTAATGAAGCTAATCTTCATCAGAATCAGTGGTTGGGCAAACCCTAAATGCTAAACCATAAGCTTCACCATCTTAATCTCCTTTTTTATGCAACATCCTTGGCTTGATTAAGGGTTGTTGCACTCTCATAAGCCTTTCTCTTTCTACTTAAGCCAAAAACATCACAAATTTTTGGTCTTTTTTTCTTCATAAATCAGCCCATTACTCTCTAGTAATCTCCTTCAATACCCAATGTCAAAAGACAACACCCAAATTAAGAAGTTCTCAGGAGAGGGCTTCCACACTTGGCAAGTCCTAGTCAAGTACAAGATGATGTCCAAAGGTTTTTGGCCATTCATCTCTGGCACTAAGGTTATTGATCGAACTAAGGCTGAGGATATTGAAGATGATGAGAGGGCACAAGCCATCATCATGCTTCATCTTGATGAGGCTCTCATTCACCATGTGGACCAGCTTCCGATTGCAAAGGAGAAATGGGATGAGCTTGACAAGCTCTATGGAGCTCGTGGTAAGAATTCCAAGATCGCTCTTAAAATTGAATTTTTCAGCTTGGAACTCAAAGAGGGAGACGGCATTGGAGCCTTCATCTCTCACTTGAAGGGCCTTATGGCTCAACTTGCATCAGTGAATGCGAGAATGGATGAAGATGATGCAGTGGCTGTTTTGCTAAAAGCCATCAAGAAGGTGTACCCCACCTTAGTCACCACCCTGAAGAACATACCTAATCCCACCCTTGAAGGAGTCATTCAATCTTGTCTTGATGAAGAAAAGAGGTCAAAGGGAGGAGCTGAATCTTCAAATGCAATAGCTTCATTGAATATCGAACAAGCTTTGTCACATCAAGTGATCAAAGTAAGATGTGTCCATTGCAAAAAGGTGGGTCATTTGGCCAATAATTGTTGGATCAAATATCCCAACAAAATGAAATGTAACAAGTGTAAACAAACGGGACATATCACTTCCAAATGTCCTAACAAAGAGTCAGAGGAGGCTAACTTTGTATCAGCCTCTAACTCCACTGAGAAATTGTTTTAAATCTCAATGTAACCACATCTATATTCCTAACCTTGTACGCCTAATGTTATAAAGGCATCCTATGTCCAATACCACCTATTCCAATTTTTTTCATAGTTGGTATTGAGGGGGGGTATTAAGAGACTAAGGTTATGTAAAAGGGAAGGAGAAGGGTGTGTGTGTGAATGAACTTATGGTCCACTAGCTCACCTATTTAAAGGTGGAGCTAGAAGGCATTTCATGAACATGAAGCTTAGTTGTATTTTGAGCAACTTAATAAGCAAGATCTTTTCTTGTATTTTGTGAGTCTCTCTCCTCCACATATTTGATCTAGCATGAGCACCACAAAATTCTAACATGAATAACTCTAGTTTTTCATGTATAAGTTATTCACTTATCCCTCAATTTTAAGGTAATGTATGGACTATCTCCCATAGTTAAGCACAATCCACAAGTGAGCTAGTTTAGAAGATAATCATAAGAATATCTTTGGGATTAAGCACAATTCATAAGTGGGCTAGCTTAAAAGATAATCACGACGTGAATATCTTTGGGGATAATCATGCATAAAAAACCCTAGATAGTTACGGAATGAAAAACTTTGGTTTTTCATGCCAAATGGACAATAAATGGACTTGATCTTTTAAGTGCAAATTCTCTCTCAATGAACTTTAGCAATTAGTCTCTAACATTTAACATCCTTAACAATCCTAATATATGAAATAATTTTGGTGTGAATTTGTCAAGTAATTCATGGCGTGATTTTCTCAAACAATTCATGGTGTGAATTTCTTTGGGATAGTTGTGTGAAAATCTCTCTGGTTTTTCACGCTACAACTCTTCCAAGATAAGAGGATGAGATTTTGAGAATAAGGATTTTTATTTTTAGTAAAGCAATCCCTAAAATCACGATATGATTTTGGGGGACTTTTTTACAGCATGAATTTCTCAAAGTTTCTCATGGCGTGAAAAACTCTATGTTGTGAAAAACCACTTTTAGCCTTGGACCTGATTTTTGGGGTTCAAAAACTTGTTTTTCCTTGCTCAAAAGGTGCAATTTGAGCCTTCTTACCCAAGCTAAAGCAATGATATTGACTCAATCAAAATTATTTTTTATGATTTCTATGTTTTTGTTAAAAAAAACTACAAGCACTTGGTTTTTCATGTGAAAAAGAAAAGATGCTTAAAACACCAAAAATCAAATGTAAGATGATTGGTTTGTTTTCCTCTAGGCTTCCCAAGTAATCAACTTAAGACCTTAATAAAAAACAAGGAAAAATAATCTTTTCTACACTTTTCCACATAGCAACAAACTTATCCACACAAGCTTTCACTCAAAACTTCACCAAAACTAAAAATCTTTATTTAAAATATGCAAGAAAGGAGCCGAGTTCTCAAAGAAGAAGGAAGAAGCAAGAGTGCTTCCTCAAGAGAGGCGCCAAAAATGTTATGGCCCATTTCTATCCCCCAAGAGCTCTTCTAATTCAATAAGGAATGGAACTAGGCAACAACTATCGTGGGGATACTTACCTTCCTAGCTTGGGATCTCCATGATTTCCAAGCTTCACTAGTGGTATAGCTACCTCCAATCTTCCAAGCCCCCCTCGTACTGTCAACAAAAGGTTTGTTGCACCTCCTTGTAAGGACACACCTTTGTCACTCTCTAAACTCCCTCACACAAAGCATATAGAGGCACATGTACCAAGATAAATCAAGTATCTCCTTTCAACTCTTTCTCACACTCACTCACACAAGAGCAAAGAGCAAGGATAAGAAAAGGGGATTCTGTCTTTGCATTATGAAAAAATGTCTTATATTCATCAGGTGGCCCTTAAAGATTCACACTTAGGTGCCCAAAATGTATGACCATCGTTTCTCATAATAGTTATAACTTTTCATGACACTTATTGCTAGCTCTTGTATATGCTAGAGAGAGATTTTGTTACCCCAAAATGGGTTAATACCCTGTGAAGGAGGTAAACATAGATTAAAAGTAGATGAGACCTATCATAAATGGGAATCAAAATGGGCACCTGTCATATCTTATAAACCTCATAAGTTGAGGCCACATTGTGAGATAGAAATCCCAAGCCACATCCAAACCTCATGTAGATATAGATAAAAAAGTATATAAGAAGGTGTGTAGAAGGCAAAAGTGGCATGGCAGCCAAGTATATTAGCGCAGGTGCTAAATGAAAAAAGAAAGTGCATGGGAGAACAAAGGAAGCGGGTGGCGAGGACGAGTAGAAGAGGGTGAATTGGGAAAGTTTTGGGGACTCTTGAGGAGAGTGGTGGTTAGTTTGACCACCCACCACGAAAGGGACTAGTGTGACCACCACAAGAGGATCAAGAAGAGAGAGGGACTGTAGTGGAGTGGACTCCTGTGCAGGTCTATTTGCTTGATTAAGTTCGTAGGTTGGAGATCTTATAGAATTCAAAGATTACAGTTAGAAGAATAGTGCAATGTGAGAGGAATTGATTGTGTCAGAGTAGAGGGAGTGATGGATATTGGAGAATTGGCTAGGAGGTGTGTCCCCTAGGATCTCTGTGTAGCATCTCTGTTAGAGACTTGGCTCAACTCAATACCTTCTTGATTGTAGAGCTGTTGAAGATGAAGCTTTGAAGTGCTGTCGCTCGTGCCGGGGTTTACCTGTGGGGGATCCTTGAGTTTTTGGTGTTTTCTTCTTATGTTTGTGCCTATGTCTCAGGGATGTTGAGACATCAAAGTTTTTTGTCTATATGAAGAAATCAACGAGTTTTGGTGGTGTCAGCTGCTGTTGTGAATTTTTGCAAAGTGTTTATGTTTTGATGTTTTAGTTGTGAAGTATGGGTTACTTTGATAGAGTTTGTGGAGATGAAATATCTGCACGTATGAATTTGATCTTTGAGGAACTAATTCTAAGTCAGAGCATCAGTTGTGAAGGTACAGAGTCAGCCAAGGTCAACTGAGTTTCATATATAATCAGCTGAAGGTGTAGAGTGCTTGGTTTGGCTTGTTTGGGTTTGAGGGAAGTGTTTGGTGAGTCAGATCTGACAGTCAGAGGATTGCTAGCTGCTGCTAGAAGTCCACTGTCAGCAGTCACAGTCAAAAGTTAGATGGGTTAGTGGTCTGATGAATGATCGAGAGTCAACTGTGTCAGTTGTAGTCAGCTAAGAGTCTATAGTGTTGGATCCATGTTTGGTTTGAGTGTTCTGATGATCTATAAGTGTCAGCAACGTAGAGGAGAGGAAGCCTGAGTCATCTGCGTCGGTTTGGTCATAATAGTCAGATTGGAGTCAACTATGAGTCGTCTGAGTTTGTTTGGTCAGAATAGTCAGATTGGAGTTAGCTGCTGTCAGCAAGGAGTTTTTAGTGTGATATCTCTATGAGATTAGTGTAGCATGAGGGCCTCGAAGTATCAGAGGACACATGGGAGGAAGTTTTTGATTTAGTTGAGGCAGTTGAATTAGCTAAGTCTGTTACCGAGACGACTGAGTCAGTTTTTCAATGGATTCAGTTAGGCAGGTGTCACAGCAGAAGGTTAGCAAAGGGCCAGCAAAGTGTTTGGTAAGCCTCTAGGGTTGTGGATTTTAGGCTAGCTGATGTTGGAGGATTATAGAAGAGCCCGGAGGACTCATTTTGAACTGGAGTCTACATCAGCCATCTGGATCGGTTTACAGTCAGAATCTGATATCACAACTGAGTATCAGCTGCTGGGAGCTATTTTGGTAAGCTGAGTGTCAGGTGAGGTTAGCTGAGGCTTATAGGTGGAAGATTAGAGGAGTTGGAGGTTAGTGCTGACTTGGGAGGATAGCTGATGGAGTCAGCTGGATCGGATTAGAGAGATTGGAGGGTGTTTATGTGTTCGGACGGAGTCAGCTGAAGTGGTGAGGATAGGAGACGAGTTGATTGGTGGCCTTGTAGCTCGGATCTTGGTGTCCCCAAGTTTTGATCCCTTTTCATTTTCTTCTTGTGTTTTTGTTGGTGGTGTTATACAGGCCATCACCCAACAACCTCACATGCTTTGATGCCCCACTGAGGATGAGAAGGTTCTTGTTTATTAGGGCTTTGATCAGCACGTTGAAATCCACTTGTTGATCAACTCAGGACCAATGGTTGGATTTGGATTTGATGTGTTCAGAGGTGAGAAGGAAGAAGATGTTACTTTTTTCCTAAGGGGAGTTGAGTTGGTAGCTTTGAGGAACAACAGAGATGAGGATTCTTACAAGTTGAAACTGGTGTCTGTTGCTAGAGGATGCAGTCAGGGAGTGGTTTGAGTATGGAAAAGATATGGAAAGGTAGATACTCCAGAGAACTTGTGGAGAGAGCTGAACAGATTGAACCAAGGAGAAGAAGAAGCAGTGTCAAATTTTGTTGATAGGTTTGATGCTACATGGAGGAAGATGCTCAAGACCTTGGGAGAGAATCAGGTTCCTCCTGACTTTCTGAATAAGGATAAGTTCATTGAGTTGCTACACGAGAGGATCAAAGAGAAAGTGGAGGTGAAAGACCCACTCACTTTTGCAAAAGCCGTGAAGGTTGCTGTGTACCACGAAAGGAAGATGAGACGGAAGAATTGGGGAAGTTTTTGGGGATTCTCAAGGAGAGTGGTGGTTAGTGTGAACACTAAAGGGACTCTCAATGATCAGTGGGTGGTTAGTGTGACCATAAGAGGGTCGAGAAGAGAGAGAGACTATAGTGGAGTGGACTCCTATAGGTCTATTTTCTTGATTAAGTTCACACGTTGGAGATCCTGCATAATTTAAAGATTGCACTGAGAAGACTAGTGTAATGTAAGAGGTATTGATTGTGTCAGAGTAGAGGGAGTGCTGGAGACCGAAGAATTGGCTACTAGGAGGTGTGTCCCTTAGGATCTTTGTGCACCATCTCTGTTAGAGACTTGGCTCAACTCAATACCTTCTTGAATGTAGCTGTTGAAGACAAAGCTTTGAAGCGATGTCGCTTGTCGAGGTCTCCCTGTGGGGGATCATTAATGGATATTTTATTTTAGATAAATTTATTTTATGCATGAAAAAATTTAAATGATAAAAGAGAAATTCCCATGACATTTGGAATTCAATCATTTAAATGGGAAAAGTGAAATGCTTAGCATATTGGAATTAATGGATATTTTATTTTAGATAAATTTATTTTATGCATGAAAAAAAATTAAATGATAAAAGAGGAATTCCCATGACATTTCGAATTCAATCATTTAAATGGGAAAAGTGGAATTCTTAGCATATTTGGATAATGGATATTTTTATTAAAGAAAAGAGAAATTTTAGATAAATTTATTTTATGATAAAAGAGGAATTCCCATGACAATTGGAATGCAAATAATTAAATGCCAAAAGAGGAATTCCCATTAAATGGAAAAAGAGGAATTTTTAGTATAATTCAATTTATATCAAAAGTGAAATTTTGAGCATTATTGAGAAATATAGGTAGAATTGATTTTTGTAAATCCCATGAATTTTTTTATTCAAAAGATGAATATTTAACATATTTCACTTGAGAATTTGAGAAAGAATATGAAAATAGCCGTCTCGAGAAAAATAACCTTTACCTAGGCCAAGTATATTGGTAAAAATTTAGAAAAAGTCCCATCATCGGTATCGAAGTAGAAAAAAGCTACTAAATGGGAATGGGATGTGATAGGATGTGAATGGATGTGATAAGATGTGAATGGGATGTGGTGGTGTGATGAAAATGAATGTGGATGATATGTGAAGTAAATGGATGTGGATATGAATGATGAGATGAGAATGAGATGTGAGGTTAGGTGAAGAAAGGACGAGATGTATGGGCATACATATGATTAGACGTAGATTAAGAAATGTAGATTGATGTGAAACAATGTGGAAAGACGAGAGTTCGTTATAGAAACTACATTTATGACCCGTTTTTAAATGACTGTTTTATGTCAAGAATGCTGAGGAAGCATTTTGACCGTCTTGTGAATGAGGTCGTGGAGACCTAAGTGATAAAGTTGCAACAGTTGACGGACAGTCAATGGAGGACGTCTCGCGTAGCAAGGTCAGCCGACCAGCCTCGGTTTGATTTAAATGGTGAGCTTCCGGTATGGTGGATGAGGGACCAAGGAAGCGGCCTATGAGTGAAGCGCTAGGTGACCTGCGAAGGACCATACGGTGCTCGGGCTCTGGGTCGCCGAAGATACCCACACGTGAGTCGAGGAAAAAAATGGAACAAGGTGTTAGAGTTGTTTTCTGAACTCGGGCATGGATCTGGTTGATTGGCCTTGCTGGTCCCCTCAAGTCCATGGCTCTTTTATATGGATCTATTGGTTGATCTTGCTGATCTTCAATGGAGAGTCCATCTGGATTTTTATAAGTGAATATATTTCCGGGTACTATGAGCTAGGAACTATTGAAATGGCCCCTGAGTGGACAGGTGGTGAGCGTTCTGGTTGCCAATGATGCCATAGGTACACCGATGAAGGAATGAATGGAAATTGGAATTTAACCGGATATTTTGGAGGATTATGATAAGTGATTCTATGGTTTCATTAAAAGATTGTTTCAAAGATAGCTAAATCTGTGTGAAACAGGCAATTTCATATTGCGTGTGTAAGTGGTGTGACTAGCTTGAAGTTTGCATGAAGATCTGGCTAGGGGTCCTGGGAACTCTTTTCCCTGGTACCCGGGACAAAACCTAACCAAATTCCTAAATGGATCGCATCACTATAGTGGTTGGGCGGTTGGCTAACCCATGGGATTGGATGGCTGGACTGATGGATCCCTAAAATGAGACTCAATTCTGTTATGGTATGATAGATGAAGTAAATACCAGACAGTCCTTGTTCTATGGAAAAGAATCAACGGCTGTGCCTCTCGATGAGGAAAAAAAGCATTGGTCTCTATGATCCAAGTGCAAGTCTTTTCCTTGATTTGACCATGTGACTTACGGGTTTGGTCGGATCAATTTAGTTAGATAAGGCTCTTGACTATGTTAGAGTAAAAATATCCTGGAGGAATCGCCCGTGCTTTCTGGGTGGCGAGGGAAGTTTTTCGGGGTTTGCTTTTGGAAGAACCAAGGGATTAGTCTCTTGTCCGGATGCCATCTTCAACTGGGGAAAATGTCTCCTCATAATTAATCCCATGTTTCTACACATATCCTTTGGCTACCAATCTAGCCTTGTACCTGCTTATGCTACCATCACTATTATGTTTCACCTTATACACCCACTTATAGCCAATAGCTTTCTTGCCTTTAGGCAATGGCACCAAATCCCAAGTCTCATTTCCATACAATACATCCATCTCCTCATCCATAGCTTTCTCCCAATACACAATTCTAATAGCCTCATCAAAACATGTGGGTTCTACAACCTGCACAACTTTTGCCATATAAGCATACTGATGTGCCACATAACCATCATAAGTCAACCTTTACATAGGGTTTTGGACTCTTCCAGATCTTTGTAACTTTGCATTCATGGCTTCCATAGCCTTCTTCTTCACACAAGGTGTCCTCATTGTTGCTGGAATCCCAAGCTCCTCATCAAGGCTCATCTCCGAGCCACTAGAATCTCGATCAACAAGAGAATGCCCTGCAGAAATATCAGGCATACCAAGGGGTCCACTTAGCAACTCTGTTTTGCTGCGGAGTGTATCTACATGTAATTGTCTCTGAATGCCATTCTTTTACAAGAATTCAGAGAACTCATTGGAGAAGTATTCTCCCCCTCCATCTGACCTTAGGCACTTCACATGCTTTCCTGTGTTTTTCAGCCATAACTTTGAAATTCTGAAAATGAGTGAACACTTCACTCTTTTCCTTCATGAAATACACCCACACTTTTCTCGTGTGGTCACATCAATGAATGTTATGTAGTACCTACAGCAACCCATAGACATAGTCTTCAGGACCCCATACATTTGAATGCACAATGTCTAGTACATTCCTACTCACATTTTTGTCATGTGGAAATACACGTTTTGTTTGCTTTCCAAATTGACATGCTTCACAAACTTTCTGCATACCTTCAACTTTAAATTTAGGTAGCCCTATCACAATTTCTTTAGTATGCATAGACTTCATTCTTTGTACATTTACATGCCCAATTATCTTATGCTAAATGTTTGTATCTGCAACAAATCCTGAACCATTTACAACATTGCAGCACTCACTTTAGACATATTTACATTCAATGTAAACATTCTGCCCACTCTATTGCCTTTTGCAACCAACCTATACTTATCTTCTACATACTAGCCATCAGGATTAAATCGGACCTGCAAACCCTACTCAATCATCTCGCTAACTAAAACCAAATTCTTTGTAATGTTTAGAACATGAAGTACATCTGCAAGGTACTTCACCTTTTTCATTCATCTAACAGAATTGAGTCTCATTTTACGGATCCATCAGTCCAGCCTAACCCCATCCAGTCCCATGGGTTAGCCAACTGCCCAACCACTGTAGTGATGGGATCCAATTAGGAATTTGGTTAGGTTTTGTCCCGAGTACCAGGGAAAAGAGTTCCCATGCCCCCTAGCCGGATATTCATGCAAATTTAATGCCAGTCACACCACTTACACACCCAATATGAAATTGCCTTTTGACAGATTCAGCTATCTTTAAAACAATCATTTAATGAAACCATAGTGTCACTAATCATAATCCTCCAAAATATCCGGTTGAATCCTAATTTCCAATCATTCCTTCATCGGTGTACCTATGGCATCATTGGCAACCAGAACGCTCACCACCTGTCCCTCAGGGGCCTTTTCGATAGTTCCTAGCTCATAGTACCCGACAACGTATTCACTTATATAAATCAAGATGGAATCTCCGTTGAAGATCAGCAAGGTCAACCAACAGATCCATATAAAAGAGCCATGGACTAATCCGTTGAGGACCAGCAAGGTCAATCAAACAGATCCATGCCCGGTTTCAGAAAACAACTCTTACTCCTTGTTCCAATATCTTTCCCGACGCACGTGTGGGTATCTTCGGTGACCCAGAGCCCGAGCACCGTATGGTCAGCACCCTCTAGGATCCTTCGCAAGTGACCTGGCACTTCACTCATAGGCCGCTTCCTTGGTCCCTCATCCACCATACCGGAAGCTTACCATTTAAATCAAACTGAGCCTGGTCAAGACCTCGGTCGACCTTGCTACGCGAGATGTCCTCCATTGACTCTCTGTCAGCTGTTGCAACTTTATCAGTTAGGTCACCATGACCTCATTCACAAGACGATCAAAATGCTTTCCCAGCATTTTTGACATAAAACAGTCATTTAAAAACAAGTCATAAATACAGTTCCTATAATGAACTCTCGTCTTTCACATTGTTCTACATCCGTCCATATTACTTAATCCATATCCAATTCATATGTATACCCATTCTCATCCAATCCCATCAACCCATATTCACATCCCATCACACCTCATTCATTTCACATCTATCTCAATTTACATCACATCTCATGTCATTCATTTCACATCTCATCTCATCATCTCATTTATTCTTATCCCGATTCACATCTCATCCATTCACATCCCATATCATACATTTACATCCGATTTGCATGACATCACATCTCGATTCACATCACATCACATCTCATTCATTCACTCACATCGATATCACATCCTTTCACACATACACATCCACATCCATTCTTCCACATACACATCCGCATCCATTCTTCCACATACACATCCACATCCATTCTTCCACATACACATCCACATCCATTCTTTCACATACACATCCAAATCCATTCTTCCACATACACATCCACATTCATTCTTCCACATACACATCCACATTCATTCTCATTACATCACATCCTATTTTTATCTTATTTTATCCCATACACATGTTATCACATCTTATCACATCCTATCACATCCCATACATATCTTATCACATCCATTCTCATCCTATCGCATCCAGTTTACATCTTATCACATCCTATCACATCCCATACACATCTTATCGCATCCTATTTTCACCTTATCTCATCCATTCACATGCTATTCCCATCATTTAATAGCTTTTTCTAGGTTGATCTCGATAATGGGACTTTTTCTAAATTTCTGCCAATTGCTTGGCCTAATTAAAGGTTCTTTTTCTCGACGACTATTTCCATATTCATTCTCAATTTCTTTTAATAATTAATCATAAATTGAATTATACTAAAAATTATATTTTCACTTTTGATAATTAATCATAAATTGAATTATACTGAAAATTCCTCTTCTTCTCATTTAATTTCTTGGATCTCAAATACCATGGGAATTCCTCTTTTTGCATTTAATTAATTGCATTCCAATGTCATGGGTATTCCTCTTTTATCATCAAATATTTCTCATAAAGTAACTTCATCTAAAATAAAATTTCATCATTTAAATTTATCTATGTAAAAAGATAAATTTAAGTAAAATCCTTCTTTAATTTTTAAGTAAAATATACATTATTTTAGCATCCCAATTTTTCTCTTACTTCATTGGAATACATGGATTTCCATTGTCATTTGGGGATTACTCTTTTAACATAAAAATGGATTACTAGAAAGTCCTCTTTTTATATTATGAATGAAAATGATTTATGTGTTAATTTTTCAAAAATTTTACCATAGCTCCGCTGCTATTACTGATAATTCTCAATAATTTGAAAGCATAAAGTTTAGTAATATCCCTATGATTAGAATAACCATTAATTGGATCAATATCCAATTATGGACTTGATTCTTAATTTTTTCCATAAATTAAATAGCATAAAAGCATTAAAAGGCCACTTATTTGGCCTCTAATTTTACAAGCATAGAAATTACTTTTAGATTAGAGAATTGCTTCATGAGAAGCTTCATTTGAATATAGAATAGGTCATAGGAATGACTTTTCTTTTGGGAGAGAGAGAGAGAGACATGCTTAAAAAAAACATTTAATTTAAGCATAAATGAAAATTTATGTGTTTTATCACCACAATTCATTAAAGAACTTCAATTGTATTAAAAAGCCATTCAATTAAATGCTTCTCAAGCTTGGTAGGATCATTGGATAAAAATCCCTTATATAGAACTCATTATCAGATAACAATTCATTCAGAACATATCATTCGTATTCTTAACACAATAATGGTCCATCAGACCGAAAATTCCATCTGAACATTCCTCCATGGAAGTTTCAGTTATGCAGGTTTTTAATTTGTCATCCCTTAACTGGATCCACTAGATCAAGTGTTAACAGTAGCAATCTGTCTCAGCACAATCCACTAATCTCGTAGTGATTTGCTGAAGTCATTATTGTCATTCCAGTTACGAACATCATCACAGGGACTTGTCCCATTCATCCTCATTGTGGCTTTGCTCAGCTTATTACATTTCAAAAATTTGAGCAATGGAGACTTGGTGGCCTTGTACAACATGTGTACACGGCACGAGACATACATCTTCGTAAACAAACTCGATTCCCATGCAACTGTAAGTATCATAGGGAAGGAAGGAGGCTTGTGTTTTTACGATAGCTACATCTTTCATGTTTAATGATCTTATTTTTGGGTTGTAGATATTTTTCCTTCCAACTTGATAGAGGAGTAACCATTACGAAGCCTTGTCAGAACATTTCAACTGCTTTTTGGGTATTTTCTTTTATTCTTTAGATTTATCTTATCCCAACACTTGGATTAATCCAATTGGCCCATTGGAACCTTAATTGGACCATAATCCAATTTTTTTTGAAAATGTAGACCCTTAGGCTAAGGTCCCTTATACCATTTTCAATTAATTTCTAATGCACATTGGAAAGTTCATTTTGAACTTCTGATTCAGGGGAATCCATTTTAGACGTTAGGAGGATTTTTATATCCAAAGATATCTCAATTTTGGATTACCTCTCTCTAGACATTTTCTCTCTCTAGGCCAAAACAGGGTAAAACAAGATCTTTCTTCTATTTCAAAGAGGGGAATAATTACAAGAACAGAAGGGGAGATTATTATACCTTTACACCTCAAAAGCTGGAGGGAGGAATCTTACATCCTACCCCACTTAAAAAACGTGAGGAGAAAAAGACGTTTCTTCCATTCTGGAACTTCCCATATCCTAAGTTTAACCTTGTTGTCTCTTAGGTGGTGGAAAGTTGGAATCACCTTTCGGAGCTAGAAATCTTTTGAAAGATGATGGTGCTGGCTTCGGCGGGACCTTGACATCAATGGCCTTGGCGAAATCCTTCGCCATCCGCATTGCTTCTTCGGCCATGGAAACTGGCTTGGCATTCTTCACTAGGATATTTAAGGGTTCATTAAGTCCCCGAATGAACCTGGCCATCAGCTGTTCGTTAAGTTGGAATCACCTTCCGGAGCTAGAAATCTTTTGAAAGATGATGGTGCTGGCTTTGGCGGGACCTTGACATCAATGGCCTTGCCGAAATCCTTCGCCATCCGCATTGCTTCTTCGGCCATGAAAACTGGCTCGGCATTCTTCACTAGGATATTCAAGGGTTCGTTAAGTCCCCGAATGAACCTGGCCATCAGCTGTTCTTCATCCAGCGGTGGGGAGTACTTGAGGAGGAGAGCGAACGCTTGGTGATACAGTTCAATAGTTCTGCTCCCCTGGGTTAACTCTAAGAACTCATTCATCTTAGCTTCCAAAAAGTCGGAAGGACAAAATCTCTTCCTTAAGTAAATGTTGAGATCATTCCATGTCTGGATGTTCTGATCCAGACGGTTTGTCTCGCAGTGGTTTCTCCATGTCACTCTGGCTGTTTCTACTATCTTCAGCCTTGCAATTTTACTTTTCTCATTGTACCCGGTGACATCAAAGTATTCTTCCATTGCTTCGATCCACTTCTCCACAGCCTCACCCAAGTTTTCTCTTCACCCTTGAAAGGTCCAGGTTGTGATCTATGAAGAGTTTTACGGTTTTACGAACATCCGAGTCGAGCTCTTCCTCATCGATTCGGGGGTTAACATTCCCACCATGACGACCTCGATCCATGATCCAATCAATACGAAAATTCTTGTTAAGTCCCTTTTTTTTCCAAATTAACCAAGACGCTCAGGTGAAAAGACCACTTTATTTATAATTCAAGTCTGACTTTAGATCCAACTGATTCTGGGGTTCTTTATAGTTTGGTCAGTCCCCCACAGAATCCTAGGATAAAGATCCCTTCTACAAGAAGAACATACAGAACTCATTACCAAAGAATAAATCATTCATATTCTTAACACAATAATGGTCCATCAGACCGGAAATTTCATCTGAACATTCCTCCACGGGAATTTCAGTTATGCAAGTTCTCAATTTGTCATCCCTTAATGAGATCCACTAGGTCAAAGGTCAAACAACAACAATCTATCAGCACAATCCACTAATCTCATAGTGATTTGCTGAAGTCATAACCATCTTCCAGTTACTAACATCATCACTGGGATTCGTCCCATTCATCCTCATTGTGGCTTTGTTCAACTTATCTTCTTTCAACCAGAATTCAGAAATCATCATCTTTCAATCAGAATCCAAATCAATTCATCAATTCTCAACCAAAATCCAAATCAATTCATCAATTCCCAACATTCGAATTCATCCACTGGATAGCATTTTTGCTTATAACTTCAAGGTCTTAGATTTACTCGTATATATTGTCCAGTAAAGAGCTGCAGATATACCCACACTATATACGGGTAGTCACAGTCCTTGGAGCTATAAGGTAAATACCATCATATCTAGGCCTCAAGCAAGTCAAGAATTCCACACAATTGCGGTACTTCCATCTGAAGACCCAATTTCTAATTTATGAATCTTCATTCTAAATATCAATTTGTATGAATTTCATCACACAATTAAAATCTTTTATTGGTACTTCATAAATTTTTGACATTTCTTGCTTCTCAGTTGATCCACTTTAGCCAATTCGCTCTGATACTAGTTGAAAGATCCCTGCCCCCTCCGTGCAAATTCCGGGGTGCTAGCAGTGGAAGTAGCACTTCTTGCGCAGGGCAAAGTCTTCCACTCGGGGCCTCGCCACGGATATCCGGACAAGAGACTAATCCCTCGAATTCGGAAAAACTTCCCTCCCCCAGTAGACATGGGCGATTCCACCGGGAAAAATCTATTCTAACATAGTCAAGAACCTTAACTAACCAAACTGATCCGACTAAACCCGTAAGTCACATGGTCAGATCAAGTAAGAGACTTGTACTTGGATCATAGAGACCAATGCTTTTTTCCTCATCAAGAGGCACAGTCGTTGATTCGTTTTTCCATAGAACAAGGACTATCCGGGATTTACTTCAACTATCGACTTAACAGAATTGAGTCTTATTTTAGGGATCCATCAGTCCAGCCTAGCCAACCATCTAACCACTGTATTGATAGGATTTATTTAGAAATTTGGTTATGTTTTGCCCCGGGTACCAGGGAAAAGAGTTCACAAGCCCCCTAACCGGCGCTTCAAGCAAACTTCAAGATAGTCACACCACTTACACACCCAATATGAAATTGCCTGTTTCACAGATTCAACTATCTTTAAAACAATCTTTTAATGAAACCATAGTATCACTGATCATAATCCTCCAAAATATCTAGCTTGAATTCTAATTTCCAATCATTCCTTCATCGGTGTACCTATGGCATCATTGGCAACCAAAACACTCACCACCTGTTCACTCAGGGGCCTTTTCAATAGTTCCTAGCTCATAGTATCTGAAAATATAATCACATAAGAAAATCCATATGGGCTCTCCATTGAAGATCAACAAGATCAACCAACAGATCCATATAAAAGAGCCATGGACTCATCCGTTGAGGACCAGCAAGGCCAATCAACCAGATCCATGCCCGAGTTCAGAAAACAACTCTAACACCTTGTTTCATTTTCTTCCCCGACGCACGCTTGGGTATCTTCGACGACCCAGAGCCCGAGCACCGTATGGTGAGCACCCTCTAGGCTCCTTCGCAAGTCACTTAACGCTTCACTCATAGGCCGCTTCCTTGGTCCCTCATCCATCGTACCGGAAGCTCACCATTTAAATCGAACCGAGGCTGGTTAAGACCTCAGCTGACCTTGCTACGCAAGATGTCCTCCATTGACTCTCCGTCAGCTGTTGCAACTTTATCACTTAGGTCTCCACGACCTCATTCAAGATGGTCAAAATGCTTCCCCAGCATTCTTGACATTAAACAGTTATTTAAAAATAGGTTTCATACATACAATTTCTAACGAACTCTCATCTTTCCACATTGTTCCACATCATTTCTCGTTACTCCACATTCTTCTGCATCAACTCACATTGCTTATTCCACATCAATCATATGTATTCCCATCGTCTTCATCCATTCTTATCCAATCACGTCATATTACATCTCATCACATCTATCCACATCTCTCATCACATCACATCACAACATATCCACATCACATCTCATCCATTCATATCATATCACATCTATCTACATTCATTCAGATCCAAATCACAACCACATATCATCACATCACGTTCATGTCTATTTTTATCACTTCACATCCATCCACATCTACCCAAGTCCACATCACATCACATCTCATCTATCCACATCATATCTCATCCATTCATATCTAACCAGATCCACATCACATCACATCCATTCACATCTCATTACATCACATCCATTCACATCTCATTACATCACATTCACATCTCACCACATCCACTCACATCTCATCACATCCATTCACATCCATCACACCCATTCACATCCCACATTCATTCACATCTCGTCACATCCATTCTCATCTTATCACATCTCGTTCACATCCATTCACATCACGTTCACATCCATCCACATCACATCACATTCATTCCATCCACATTATATCACATCCACATCTATCCATATCACACCACATCCATTCACAGCTCATCACATTCATCCACATCCATTCATTCATTCACATTCACATCTATCCACATCCATCCATTCATTCACATGCACATCTATCACATCGCATCTTATTCTCATCCATTTACATCACATCACATCCTTTCACATATCATCACATCTCATTCACATCTTATCACATTCACATCCACATCCATTTACATCACAATCACATCTCATCCATTTACATCCACATCACATCTCATCACATTCACATCTACATCCATTTACATCACATCACATCTCATCCACATCTCATCACATCTCATCACATCCACTCACATCTCATCACATCACATTCATATCTTCTCTTATCACATTCACATCTTCTCTTATCATATCCACATCTCATCTAATCACATCGCATCCATTTACATCCCATCAAATTCATTTACATTCATTCAGATCCACATCACATCTTATCACATCCACTTTTAGTACCGTTTTCTACTTTCAATATACTGATAGGACTTTTCTAAGTTTCTGCAAATTGCTTGGCCTAGTTAAAGGTACTTTTTTTCAATCCCGTTGAATCTACGTATCAGAGTGTTATTGAAGGTTTAAAAAGGAAAAATAAACCTTATCAGAATTGAATAGTAAAAACTCAGAAAGAGTATTTACGTATTGTATTTTCATTCCTTAAGCTTCATTAATGAGAATTAATTCTAGACTTTCGTTTACTCATTGGATCCTTGATCCTCAAAGAGATTCCACATTCCCTATTCTGAATAAGAATTATCCAAGTTTTCTCGCTGGATATTTTCACATTCTCTCAAATTTCTCAAGTAACATATATTCAATATTCTTCTTTTTTGAGTAAAAGATTCATGGGATTTACAAAAATCAATTCTACCCATATTTCCCAGTAAAAATAATAATACTCAAAATTCCACTTTTGATAAATACTCATAATTTGAATTATGCCAAAAATTTCTCTTTTACCATTTAATTACTTGGATCTCAAATATCATGGGAATTCCTCTTTTTGCATAAAAATAAATTTACAAAAAATTTCTCTTTTCTTTTAATTAAATATTTATGCATAAATACTAAAAATTTATTTTCCATGAATATGATGAAAATCATTCTTTTTGCATAGGATGTCCAATCCTAGAATATGGTAGAAAGTCCTCTTTTAGCATTATGCATAAAAATAAGATATGTATTGTTTTCTGAAATTTTTTTGCCATAGCTTCACTACTATTACTGATAATTCTCAATTTTTCCTAAAAGAGTAAAAGCTTGTAATGAAAATATGATAGTAGTTCCTCTTTTATACTAAAAATCAAACTATGAATTTAAATCATAAATTTAATCATAATTATAAACATAACTATGATTATCCCACTAGATTAAGCTAATTTCAATATTCCTCTTTTTCCAAATTGTTAGGATAATCCATTTCTCATTTAGAATGAATTAAAGTAATTTTTAACTACTCATAAACAATCTAAAAGAATTTACCATTATTTTAATAGCACAAAATCATGAAAATTCATAAACAATCTAAAAGAATTTACCATTATTTTAATAGCACAAAATCATGAAAATATCATTTTCTTAATCTCTAGCTTATCAAGCCTAGAGTTTAGCTTTGAATTAACAGACTATCATTGAGAAGCATCCTTTTCCAAGGGATTTAGCCATAAAGATGGCTATTCTTTTTAGAGAGAGAGATTCACTTAAAGAAAGCATTACAAATAAGCATAAAGATTAACTTTCTCTTAATTTAACATTAAGACTTTTAGGGAAAGCTTGATTTCAATTAAAACATTTTGAAAGCTTCTCAAGCTTGAGAGGGGTTGAGAAGAAGAAAGTTATTGAGATAAATTGAAAACCATATAAATCGATTTTACCTCCAAGTTTGGCTTGATTCCTTATTTTAGCAGTGAAGCCCCTGGCCAATCAATTGGTCCACCAAGAGGAGAAGAGCAACTCCAAGAGTTGTTGTAGAGAGAGAGAAGCTCCAAGGTCCCAAGAGAGAGGAAAATTTAAGGGATAATAGAAAATATGATTATTTTAATATAATACTGGCATGGTATAGTTCCAATATGAAAATACAAAGGAATGAGGGTCTATTTATAGGTGAGGGAGGCCACTAACCAAGTCCAACTGGGTTCTAGAATTTTCCAAGTTCAGTTTGACTCAATTTGGATAAGATTTGGACCACTTTGGCTCCCTTTTTTATTTGGTTTGATCCTAAGAGAGAGGAGAGATAAAAATACCACAATTTTTTGAATTAAAAAACCCTTCCACATATGTAAAAAAGGTGCCTACCTCAAAGGTCCCCCTCTTCTTATTACTAAGGTGTCAAAAATGCATCATTTCTCCAAAATATCTCATTTTTTAAGTAATATCTCTTAATTTTTAAAACTAGTAAACCTTGTACTTAGTCAACTCTTCATCTTATGTGAGCATTTACTTATTTTTAGGTATTTTTTTTTATTCTTTGGATGTATCTTATCCCAACACTTGGATTAATCCAATTGGCCCATTGGAACCTTAATTGAACCATAATCCAAATTTCAGACAATGTAGACCCTTAGGCGGCTAAGGTTCTTTATACCATTTTTAATTAATTCCTAATGCACATTGGAAAGTTCATTTTGAACTTCTGATTTAGGAGAATCCATTTTAGACATCAGGAGGATTTTTATATCCAAAGATATCTCAATTTTGGATTACCTCTCTCTACATATTTTCTCTCTCTAGGCCAATACAGGGTAAAACAAGATCTTTCTTCTATTTCAGAGAGGGGAATAATTATAAGAATAGAAGGGGAGGTTCTTACACCTTTACACCTTAAAAGCTGGAGGGAGGAATCTTACATTTGGTTTCGTCCTCCATGTCCCCCTTTGTCTTCTCTGGTTTTGTAGCCTCCTTTGTCTCCATGTCCCCCTTTGTCTTGTTTGGTTTTATGGCCTCCTTTGTAAACTTGAACTTGAGTTCCTTCTTAACTTTCTTGCCAACACACTTCTTGGCAACTACTTGAGGACCACTTTTCTTTGAGGTATTTCCCATTTTAGTACCTTTGGTTTCTTTATGTGTGCCTTGTTGAGGAGCACCCTTGGTTTCTTTTTGTACAGTTCCTTTCGTAAACATAAAATGCTTTATAGGTGAATGTAAAGGCATTTTCTTCTTCTTCTTAGGGGTGGTGGAGAATCTGGATCATTTGGAGTAATTGAATTATTCAAAACTATATTGATAGCTCTTGCACGAACACTCCACATCCAAAACTCGTGAGATCCAAGAGTCTGTCAAATTAAAAAATCTTTTCAGATTTAAGAACCAAGAACTATAAAAAATAAGTTCAAAAATTACTGTAAAAATAGTGGGTTTTTAATTTAACTTACACTACTATCAATCTCGGTATATTTAGATAAAAGATGTTTCCACACATTGGCAATAACATGCCATCCACATAGGTAGAATCTTTTTGTAAAGCCACTGGTGGGGCTGATTCAAAAACTTATACTCTGCTTGCTTTTTATAATTTGGATATTCATCTTCAATAGCTAAAATAGCTCTCTTACATGCCCTATTAAAAACCAAATTTGAATATAAGGAAAAATAAAGAATAAAGCTCAATATTCAAGTTATCAAGGAGAACTACTTACAATTTGAATATAAGGAAAAATAGAGAATAAAGCTCAATATTCAAGTTATTAAAAGGGGAACTTACAATTTAATTTGCCCATGCATGCCAGTTAGATTGTTCATGAAAATAACAGTACTTCTCAGAAGATTAATGACACAAGCACTCCAATGCCCACTGGAAAAAAGAAAAAGATATAAGAAAGTAAATATCGTATGTAAAATATTTACAAAATACAAAGGAATCATCAGTTAGAGACGAACCTCTCTACATATGGCAAAACAACAAAACAAATGTTCTTATTTCTCATTGGCCTGAAATAGGATGCCAGCTTGAAAGTCTTCTTCTTCATATTAATCAATGTAAGCGACATTATGAAGGAATGAACAAAATATGAGAAAATATTAACATACAAGAAAATAAACATATAAGAAAATATACATATGTGAAATGTAATACCTTATACACAAGAAAACAACACTGTCATTGATCTCCCTATCCTTCTCTACAAGCATGTAGAGGTCCCCAGGTGCAATATAGAGATAGTCTTCCTCCACTGTCCCAACATTGCAGATTAGCTGCCCTAGTACTTGGGCAAGCCTCTGAGTATTGGCCTTCTCCAACTGCACAAGGGTCTCTAAGCTATCACACACATGTGAGACCTTTTCAATCACCTCCTCCTCCTTTTCCTTCACCTCCTCTTCCTCCTCCTCCTCCTCCTCCTCCTCAGAACTCTTATCATCTAGCTTAGATTTCTTAACCAACTTTCTTTTCTTTTTCTTCTTGGGAGGGGAAGTAACTTCTTCAAATTTAATATCATCTGCCTTTGATTTCCTTTTCAATGCTGGGGGAATTGCAAGGATCTCAAAGGCTCTCCTATCCCTCATTGGTAAGGGATGAAGAAATTTATCAAACATGTACCTCACACAAACTTCTTGAAGACATGCCAGTGCACTGCTTTGCCATCTATAATGTCTTTGCCCTTTGATTTTGTCACTAACTGCTCTTACAATTCTAAGGAATGGTGCCCTAGGGATGAGCAGATGTGTAGCCTCCTGTGCTTGCCTAATCTCAGCAAACAATTTCTTTTGTCTCTGGAGGAAAGTTCTTGCCTTGGATAAATTGGTTCTGCCCTTTACTTGTTTCTTCTCTAATGGTTGCTTTGAAGTGGTTACCTCTGGCTCCTACTTTGGCTCTTGCTCTGGCACTGAATCTTTAGGAAGAGAGGGATCTCAGTAAACCATCCTCACAGTCTGCTTTGTACGAGCCATACTACGAGGAAGCCACAGTGCGATAGGAGAGATCAGATCGTGTCGGATGTGTCTACTCATGCCGTGGGAGGAGGGCGAGAAGGCATTGAGGTTGAGAGGCTAGCCATCCACGGTGCGATAGAAGGTTCTGGAGCCTGGCGGATGTGTCTACTCGCGTCGTGGGAGGAGGTTGCTTTTTTGAGGGAGGACATGGTCCACGGTGTGAAATGCATGATTGGAACCTGCCGGACGAAGCTATTTGCGCCATCGAGGGAGGACGCTGTCCACGATGCAAAAAGCCTGCTGAGTGCCTGACGGATGGTAGTATTCGTGCCATAGATGGAGATTACGGAATGGTACCCGACAAAACTTTTGTGTTGAAAAAAAATAAATATTTTACCCATTTTATAGAATGTGATGTCATCATTGCAAGTGTGATGTAAGCCCTACAACATGTCACTCTGGTGATGATATCAGCCTTACATGTGGCACTCCTGTGCCCTACATGGGGCACAACGACACAATTTGTTGACGTCAGCCCTACACTTCCGTCGTACATGTATGACGTCCACCCTAATAAGATCTATATATATTTGTGCCTTGTTTAATTTTTTTTAAAATTTCTGTCCTTTGCCCTTCCACACGCGCTTTAAAGTTCTGTTCACCGTGCGATAAGAGGGTTTGTTTTATAGTTGTTTCTTTGTCCTCGCGTCGTGGATTGGCTTCCCTCGCATCTGCAGTTCACCGTGTGATAGACAAGTCTCTACTTCTTACTAGTTATTTGTAATCGTGTTGTGGCCAGCATGGAGTAGGTGGTTCAAGTGGTTCGCTCCTATGATCCTTTTGAAGATGTAGAGGCACTTGAAGAGGTAATCGTGTTGTGGCCAGCATGGAGTAGGTGGTTCAAGTGGTTCACTCCTATGATCCTTTTGAAGATGTAGAGGTAAAAGATGAGCCTAGTGCCAATGAGAACCTATTTGATTTATTAAGGAGAGCTGGGCACGATGAGCATCTTCCAGATGTTGAGCCTATATTTAATGTGCCCTTTAATTTAGAACAGATAGTTAAGGACATGGCAAGCTCCATGCTAGAGAAAGAGTGGGAGGCATATAGTAAATTTGTTAGTACAGATATTATAAATGAGGGATCATCACAATATGTTCACATGTCTAGCTTTGCCCTATCCTCATTTGAAAAGAAGAGCATGTCAGGCGGGTGGTATGCCTATTCAGAAGATAAGAGGATAAAGATATGTCTTGAACACTGCCCTCTCACAAGAAAAAGTGCAAAGTTCTTGACTACTACTTTGGATTTGTGGCTTATCTTTTTCCATTGAATCTGATGTGATGAAGTTATAGACCTAGTTTTTGGTGATGAGGAGAAGCTTCTAAGCACAGGTTTTGATGTGGCAGATTTTAAGGCATCCACTGTTATTGATGAGGGATCATCTGTGCATGGAGAACACTTGAAATCAAACTTCATCCTCCCTGGGTTGCCCTCCTTTCTTATTAATGGCAAGAATTTTATTCTTCTCTCCCACATATAAAAGCTTTAATATTTAAGGGAGAATTATTACCTTGCAATTATAGCAAATGGTTGTGAAGCTGCCAGGGGGTTTACTTGATGTGGAAAATGAACATAAAGAGGAGTTTTTGAAATTGGACACTGAAGTGACAGAGAACTTCATTGAAGCCCCTAGAGCCATGTCATTGTGTTTTGAAAAAGCCAAGGAAACTAAATCTTCTCTTCCCACACAGAGCTAGAATTTCAAAATCTTCAAGAGGAATTAGGAATTACTGAAATAGAAAGAGAGCCCTTGCCCACCCTTGATCAAGGAAATGAAGAAGGCTCCATCAACCTTTGGGATGCATCAAAGTTGGAAGAGGATGAGAACCAAAAGGTAATTTATCTGTTCTTGAGTGAATTTATGTTTTGGTATGAGTGAATTTATGTGAAAGCTTATTATTTATTTATTGCAGATTGAGCTTGATGATGCCGATGGTTTCCTTGGATGTGGAGGTGCTGGCCATGCAAGAGTTGGCCAAGATGTTGCTCTTGCATACTACATCCCATCTATTGACAAAGAAATATTTATTATCTACCACAGCAAATATTCTAGTGATGCTGAAATTCCACTTCTCACACTCAAGGCACTATCTAGATATATGGGCAATTCCTTTATCCCTTACAATAATACACATAAGGTCATGCTGATAGAGAAGTGTGCTGCTATTCGTATCTTTGGATATGGTACAGGATTTTGGCCTTCAAGAACCATATACTTCCTCTATTATGCTAGCTATGATCTAGGTGATGGACTAGAAGATGTAAATGCACTGAAGGGTTTAGTCGCAAGAAGTTTTTGTGTTATAGAGGAAAAATTCCTAGTGAAGAGGAAGAGCAAGTACAGAAGAGACTCAAGAGCAGTTAATTATCTTGTCACTGTAAATATTTTGTTATATCTTTTATGTAATGAAATGATACGAATAATTTTTAATTACAAGTCTGTATTAAGCAAAAATGTTTACAACACTTCAAGATGTTATAAATTTTGCATATAAAATTTCGATACACTAAATCCAAATTCTTCCTTCTCGTCTTCTTGATGATCTCCATGCTGCATGATGTGTTGGTCCTATTTCAGCTTTCCACTTCAGTGATATCCTCATTTTTGGCTTGATTTCGTGCTGCCTTTGCTAAATCACTCGTACGAGCCTTTTCCATGGTAGTTTTTGCCCAAAAGTATATTTGTAGAACCAATTGAACATTTCTTTGAGGTAATTTGTATGAGTCTTTCCTCCTCCATGTCGGGTGTTTTTGAAATATACTCCTCTAGCTTGGTAGTGAGATTTTTCCATTCCTTGGGTGCTCCACATGTCAAGAGAACCATATTAATTCATGAAGTATGCACATGTGCATACAAAATGTGTTGCAAAAGAAAACACGACCAATTCAGAAGCTATACTTGTGCTGCAAAAGAAAACACGACCAATTCAGAAGCTATACTTTATACCTTATAATCATTTCAAATTGATGAGTAGAAAGAAACTCGTTTACCATGTAATGTGTAATGTTGGTATCACCCCATGTATCGACCATGGCTTTTGTAAAATTTTGAAGCTCTTCTTGAAATTTTTGGCGCTCCTCTACAGTCGTCCTGATTTTGCTCATTAATTTAACCATCTTATTGAAGTCTAACCAAACTTTTCTCTTTGTCTCTTTTCTCTAGCTCTATAATATAATTTTGTGCATCTTGGAGTGCATGTTGTGTACTACTCAAAGTGCTTTGTAACCTTTGTGTTTGTGAGTGGAGGAATTGGACTCTCCATGCATCGCTCAAGCTTAACCTTCTACAATATCCAAGCATCCCATTCTCACCCTCTCCAACAAACTGAATAAATGAAGGGAGATGTATCTTCAGCGACCCAGAGCTCGAGCACCGTATGGTCAGCACCCTCTTTGGAACAAGGAGTAAGAGTTGTTTTCTGGAACTAGGCATGGATCTGGTTGATTGACCTTGCTGGTCCTCAACGGATGAGTCCATGGCTCTTTTATATGGATCTATTGGTTGATCTTGCTGATCTTCAACGAAGATTCCATCTTGATTTTTATAAGTGAATATATTATCAAGTACTATGAGCTAGGAACTATCGAAAAGGCCCCTGAGGGAAAGGTGGTGAGCATTCTGGTTGCCAATGATACCATAGGTACTCCGATGAAGGAATGATTGGAAATTAGGATTCAACTGGATATTTTGGAGGATTATGTTTCATTAAATGATTGTTCTAAAGATAGCTGAGTTTGTGAAAAAGGAAATTTCATATTGGGTGTGTAAGTGGTGTGACTGGCGTTAAATTTGCATGAATATCCGGCTAGGGTGTTGAAATGTCAAGCTCGTATACAGCTGGTGGAGGATAGCACATGGGTGCTGACAGAGTGACAGTATGGTAGATAGATATCGTGTGGTGTGTTTATGAATGCGTCCAGCTGGTCATGTGTGGTGTGGACATTACATTAGGTTTACTTTATAGTGTGGACATAACCCTATGTTGTGTTCTCCTTTGTGTGTGTGAGAGAGATTATGACTATGGCTTCTCTCCTTCTTTATGATTGATGGATATGGATTAGGTTTTGCTTCTCTTGTGTGTGCTCCCTCCTTCTTCTATTTTTCATCATGGTATCAGAGCCTAGAGCTCATTAGTTGTGTTGTGAGAGTGAGTGAGAGAAGAGGGAAGAAGAAGAAGAAGCTGTGAAGATTTCCATTGAAGCTGTGGAGCAAAAGAAAGCTGTGGAGCTCACCTTGGATACAGATCTGAAAGCTAAGGACCACGGGTAAGTGCTATAAGACCCCCTCTGCGGATTGCAGGTAACAAAAAGCAAGTAACAGGCAAGATTGGTGTTGCCAAAGCAAGCAGAAAATTTCTGGTTTTGAAGCTTTCATGGAAAGCTTGTGAAGGAATGTATTTTGTCAAATGTATTGGGGCAAATACAAAGGAAACACAGAGGTTCTCATGTATTGTGAAAGGGCACATGTATTAGCAACACTGGAGCAAACCATTGCATGAAACATTGATGTATTTCAGGAGATTTATGAAAGAAAAATTCTGTTTTTTTTTACTCCTGCAAACCAGAGAATATATGCCCCGTGGAGGATCAAATGTGGCAATTCTACTCAAAATTGGAGCTTGCCCTTCATACCCATGATAGATTAGGTCATTGCTAAGAGACCTATCAACTCAATGGTGATAACCCCTCTCTCCTAGAGCCTCAGGAGCACGCAACGCATTCTGGAGCAGAATTCTGGACAGTTTCAATAGATTTCATGCCATTCACTCATTACTAATCCATTTGATGCCATTCAAAGCTTGGGGAGTTGAGCAAAGGCATTGCTAAGGCATTGTGAAGCTTGGTTACAGCTCATTTGATGTATTTGGAGCTCATTGAAGTCATTTATCAGAGGTGTGCAGGTTTGCAGAAGTTCTGTCCAGAAACAGAGCATTATTAATCAAGGCATTAATCCTTGTCTATATCAAATTGGCCTAATTCCTTTGGTACAAGTAGAGTCATATGTGAAGTGGCAAGGGCAATGCTCAATGAAAAGAGCATGCCAGATTACTATTGGATAGAAGCATGTGCTGCTAAACTTTTGATTCAAAAAGTTTTGAATTTGGATCAGATTTGAAGGAGATAGAGCACTTTTAGTGAGAGGTAGTACCTGACATATGCAGAAAAAGGCAAACCAGAGAGCTACAAAAATTGGTGGTTCTCATTAACCTTGAAGAATTTGATCAAACCCTTCTAGGATATGTTGGAGCAATGTGTTATGAAGCCAATGAATGCATAAACATCAAATTTGAACAAGTTTTGAAGGAATTAGAGCAAGATCTTTGACTGGTTCTCTGGCGAGGAAAAAAACCAGAAAATTTTTTGTGAAGAAGTATCATTTGTTTTCAACCTTGATCGAGTATACATTGTTGATGAAGCATTGTGGGATCTAAAAGCACATATATTGCAATCATTTGATGTGATTTGGAGAGATTTGGAGCATTACAGGTACTTCATACATTGTGATCAAAGGGGTACATCTACTACCTTGCAAACATGGGAGATGGTCCGATACAAATTGTTGGAGAGAAGCTTGACAGAACTAACTTTCAAGTGTGGAAGTTTTGAATGAAGAGTTTTTTAAAAGGCAAAGGTCTATGGAGTCTCGTGTCGGATGAAGACCTAGAGCCATTCCTACCTCCTCAACCAAATAATGCTCAGTTGGTGGCTCACAAGCAATGGGTAGAGCGGTCTTCGAAAGTGTTGCATTACTTTTCAATATGTGTAACCGAGGCCTTGCTTATTCACATCCAAGATGCAGATACACCGAAAGAAGCATGGGATATATTGTGCCGAATGTATAAGACAGATACTGGTGCAAGGAAGATATAACTAAAGCAACAGATTCACAGTGTAACACGAAGGAATAGGAGTATACATGAGTATGTTCAGGAAATCAAGGGTTATGCAGATTCCTTGTCATTAATCCATGCTCCAATGGATGATGATGATCTGGTTGCCCTCACATTGCGTGGTTTAGGCAAAGAATACAAATCTTTTGACACTTCCATCTCAGTAAGGTATGCCAGACTTTAATGAGCTTGTGTCACTGCTCATTGTGGAAGAATTAAAGCTTGGACTTGGTGGTATGAATATTACAGGTGGTGCATCCTCATCCAGTAATGATGCGCATGCAAGGAATCAGGCTTTTTACTCATCTAGAGGCTCTCGAGGCAGGGGGAGATTTGCCCCTCGAGGCCGTGGAGGACGTGGTTGGAATGACAGGTCTACTTAACCACAATCAAATCAGAATTTTCAGAATTCACAGTCATCATTTGGATCACGTGGAGGTCGTGGATTTCAATCCCATAGGGGGAGAGTTGGAACAGGTGCTCGTGGGGTAGAGGACGATGGCAAGGTCCTCAACAAAATTTGAATGGGATTGAATGTCACTATTGTGGCAAACTTGGACATATGGGAAAAGATTGTTACAAAAAGCAGAATGATGTCAGGAATGAAAGACCACAACATGAAAATTATGCATCTACTAGTAACAATGATGGGAGTTCAAATCATCTTTTTGCAATGAAGCACATTATGGGGACAATGGATTCTCAGAATGCTGGAGATGAGTCATGGTATATGGATTCGGGTGCCTCAAACCACATGACATGTCATGGTGAGTGGTTTGAGAAGATGCAACCATTGGGTACAAATGGTTATGTGGTCACAGGAGATGATACTCAGCATCTTATAACACATGTTGGCAGTGTGCCTTTGAGGATGCATGATGGAAATGTGAAGAATATGTCAGAGGTGCTATATGTACCATCCATTACAAAGAATTTGGCATCAGTAGGCCAAATGGTTGAGCAGGGACTACAAGTAAGATTCAATGAGAATGGCTGTTTTGTGGAAGACTTTAAGCATGGCTGTAGATTGATTGCCAAGGGCAAGAAGGAAGGAAGGTTGTTCAAATTGGATGCAGGCATACCAGAATTGAGCTCAGCCATGTTTTTAATGAGCAATGGGATTGTGCAGGATATTGATATGTGGCACAAAAGAATTGGACATGTCAATATACAGAGATTAAAGAACATGCAAACAAGAGGCATTGTCAGTGGATTGCCTAGATTCAAATATGATGGACACATGCATGTTTGTGAAGCCTGTCAGTTTGGAAAGCAGGCAAGGTTGAGGTTTCCTAGAGAAGGAAATATGAGTAACATGCCACTTGAGATAGTACACAGTGATATATGGGGTCCTGCACAAAACCCATCTATCAAAGGCAGTCTATACTATGTGACATTCATAGATGATTTCAGCAGGATGACATGGATATACTTTCTGAGAGAGAAGAGTGAAGTGTTGGAAAAGTTCATGGATTTCAAAGCTCTTGTAGAAAAGCAATATGGCTGTTGGATTAAATGTTTGAGAACAGATGGAGGTGGTGAATACACCTCAAAAGCTTTTGAGCAGTTTTTGAGGAAGCATGGAATAAGAAGACAGTTGACTTGCAGGTATACACCTCAGCAGAATGGTGTGGCTGAGAGAAAGAATAGAGTCATATGTGAAGTGGCAAGGGCAATGCTCAATGAAAAGAGCATGCCAGATTACTATTGGGCAGAAGCATGTGCTACTGCAGTGTATATTCTGAACAAAACACCTACAGCAGCCATTCATGGAAGCACGCCAGAAATGCGACTTACAGGTTACAGGCCAGACATTGGACATCTCAAAGTCTTTGGATGCATATCTTATGTACATGTGCCTGATGAAAGAAGAAGGAAGTTGGATCCTAAGGCAGAGAAATGTGTATTTGTTGGATATGCACAGGATCGAAAGGCATACAAATGTTATAACCCTCAAAGTAGACAAGTAGTCATCTCACGAGATGTGGTGTTCGATGAGCTTGCTAGTTGGTACAAAGCAAAAGATGAGGGAGTCATTGAGTCACTTGAGGCAGATGTGCCTGCGAACTTGCCACAAGCAAGTTCTAGTTTTACTATTATGTCTGGGCCAGCAGTAGAAGCTGAGAGTAGTAGTGTACGTCCATGGTCAGGACGTTTGAGGCATGAGAGTGTGAGCACTGGGAGTAGTGCTATGGATAAAGGAAAGAAGAAGGTCGAAGGAATTGGAATCACAGGTTATGAGTCATCTAGTTCAGAGAGTTTGGATGAGGAGCTTGGCATACCTGTTTTACACACACCTGGTGCTAGGCAGGACAGATATGTGCCACCACATGCTAGAGTTATAGGTGTACAGAGTGACCCGCATGCATTGCGGAGATCCCAGAGAGTCAGATATCCAGTTGAAAGATTGACATATCGAGATTTTGCTATGCACTATGCATACATGACATCTATGGTGAAGCATGTGGAACCTACATGCTATACAGAGGCTATTGGAGAGCATGTATGGGAGAAAGCCATGGATGAAGAGATGGATGCTTTGGACAAAAATGATACATGGGAATTGGCTGAGTTACTGCAAGGAAAGAATGCAATTGGTTGCAAATGGGTGTATAAGGTAAAGTGCAAGTCAGATGGCAGCCTAGAGAGACATAAAGCAAGGCTGGTCACTAAAGGATATGCACAAACTTATGGTCTTGATTATGATGAAACTTTCAGCCCAGTGGCTAAGATGGCTACTGTGAGGTCTATCATTGCACTAGCAGCACAAAAAGGTTGGGCTTTACATCAAATGGATGTAAAAAATGCTTTCTTGAATGGTGAACTACAAGAAGAGGTGTACATGGAACAGCCAGAAGGATATGTACATCCAAAATATCCTACTTTTGTTTGCAGGTTAAAGAAAGCAATATATGGTTTGAAGCAAGCACCTCGTGCTTGGAGTGACAAAATCAGCAGATATCTTGTCAGTATTGGATTTGTGGTTGGAAATGCAGACTCTTCACTTTATGTGAAGCAGACACATGATGGTATCGTGATGATAGTCATTTATGTTGATGATTTGATTATTACAGGTGATTGTGGAAAAGGCATTGATGAGGTTAAGGCCTCTTTATGCAAAGAGTTGGATATGAAAGACCTTGGTGATTTAAGGTTCTTTCTTGGCATTGAGGTGATTAGAACAAGCAAGGGTATATGGCTGGTGCAAAGGCAATATGCACTTGACATGCTGGCAAAGTATGGTATGACAGCATGCAAACCAATGTTGACACCATTAGAGCAAAACATGAAGCTTAGGGCTGATTTGGGTGATGAGCTTGATGATATCACCATGTACAGGAAAATGGTTGGTAGCCTTATCTACATGACCATTACGAGGCCAGATCTCAGCTATGCAGTTGGTTTGGTAAGTCAGTTTATGCAGAGTCCTCGTAAACCTCACTTGGATGCTGTGAGACGTATTCTGAGATACGTCAAAACTACCGTGCATTATGGTCTTTTCTATGAGGCAGGAAAAGACATGCATGTCTATGGATATACAGATGCAGATTGGGCCGGTAGTGCATATGACAGGAGATCTACCAGTGGCTATGTTTTCAGTCTTGGTAGTGGAGCTGTGAGTTGGAGCAGTAAAAAGCAACCTACAGTTGCTTTATCTACCACAGAGGCAGAGTATCGTGGAGCAGCCATAGCTGCATGTGAGGCTATGTGGTTGAAGAAGTTGCTAGACGATGTCAGGTTACAGAGTGATATGAGAGTTGTCATTCATTGTGACAACATGAGTAGTATTCAGCTTGCTAGCAACCCAGTTTATCATGCCAGGACCAAACATATTGAGGTCCACTATCATTTCATCAGAGAGAAAGTGCTAGATGGGCATGTTGATTTGACATATGTACAGACAGATGAGCAGGTTACAGATATCTTTACCAAAGCACTTGGTAAGGATAAGTTCGAGTATTTCCGTACTAGATTGGGAGTCCTAGAGATGGACATGTTGAGCTTGAGTGGGAGTCCTTCCTCTACTTCCGGCCGTGGAACACCAACAACGATGAAATCGGCGAGGTCGTAGGACTCCAGAACGGATTCCATCATCACCTTCCATATGCCGTAGTTGCTCCCGTCCAACTGACGGTCCACCGGGAACATGGGGAGTGTCGGGATCTTCACATGTCTCTCGGCCATCTCAAACAGATCTGCCATAGCGGGGATGTACTCTGAAAAGGGTGGGTGGGTGGGAACAAAGAACTAAAACCTGCAAGTGGCTGTCCAGCAAATCAGCCCGCCTTCCTCTTGCTTCTCCTCTTCCCGATCAGCCCGAAACAGTCCACCAATCAGCCACAAAACAGTCCCCCTCTTGCTCACACAAATCCCAAGAACTATCTAGAGCCTAGGCTCTGATACCATGTCAGAATACGCAGTGGAGATGATGACCAGATCTGGGAACACAAGAGCAAAAGCAAAAACGCAGGCAAAAAAACAGCACAAGAGAGAGAGAGATGTAGGCGTGTAACTCTGCTCTGATATACACAAGAAGATCCCGAGAAATGATACAAATGAGGTATGGGGGCTGAGGACCTATATATACCTCCCTAGAAGGGTAGTCGGCCTGAAATGTCAAGCTCGTATACAGCTGGAGGATAGCACATGGGTGCTGACAGAGTGACAGTATGGTAGATAGATATCGTGTGGTGTGTTTATGACCGCGTCCAGCTGGTCATGTGTGGTGTGGACATTACATTTGTAGTGTGGACATAACACTATGTTGTGTTCTCCTTTGTGTGTGTGAGAGAGATTATGACTATGGCTTCTCTCCTTCTTTATGATTGTGAAATGTCAAGCTCGTATACAGCTGGAGGATAGCACATGGGTGCTGACAGAGTGACAGTATGGTAGATAGATATCGTGTGGTGTGTTTATGACCGCGTCCAGCTGGTCATGTGTGGTGTGGACATTACATTAGGTTTACTTTGTAGTGTGGACATAACACTATGTTGTGTTCTCCTTTGTGTGTGTGTGAGAGATTATGACTATGGCTTCTCTCCTTCTTTATGATTGATGGATATGGATTAGGTTTTGCTTCTCTTGTGTGTGCTCCCTCCTTCTTCTGTTTTTCATCATAGGGGGCATGGGAACTCTTTCCCCTGGTACCCAGGACAAAACCTAACCAAGTTCCTAATTGGATCCCATCACTACAGTGGTTGGGTGGCTGGCTAACCCATGGGACTAGATGGGGTTAGGCTGGACTTATGGATCCGTAAAATGAGACTCAATTCTATTATAGTACGATAGATGAAGTAAATCCCGGATAGTAATTGTTCTATGGAAAAAGAATCAACGGCTGTGCCTCTCGATAGAGAAAAAAGCATTTGTTTCTATGATCCAAGTGCAAGTTTCTTCCTTGATCTGACCAAGTGACTCGCAAGTTCGATCGGATCAGTTTGGTCAGTAATGACTACGTTAGACTACAAATATCCTGGAGGAATCGCCCGTGCTTTCCGATAGGGGGAAGTTTTTTCGGGTTTGATTTTTGAAGAACCAAGGGATTAGTCTCTTGACCGGATATCCGTGGGTGAGGCCTCGAGTGAAGGATAATGGCCCGCGCAATAAGTGTTACTTTTGCTGCTAGCACCCCCGAATTCATTGCGCGGAGGGGGCAGGGATCTTTTAGCTGGTATCAGAGGAAATTAACTAAAGTGAATCAACTAAGAAGCCAGAAATGTCAAAAATTTATGAAGTATCAGTAAAAGATTGGAATTGTGTGATAAAATTCAAACAAATTGATATTCAGACTGAAATTCATAAATTGGTAATTGGGTCTTCAGATGGAAGTTCCGCAATTATATGGAATCCCTGACTTGCTTGAGGCCTAGACATGATGGTATTTACCTTATAATTCCAAGGACCATGACTACCCGTATATACCGAGGATATAACTGCAGCTCTTTACTATGGCAGTATATACGAGTAAATCTAAGACTTGAAATTATAAGCATAAATGCTATCCAGATGATGAATTCGAATGTGGTTGATATGATTTTAAAATTCTGGTTGAGAACTGATGAGTTGATTTGGATTCTGATTGAAAAATGTCGTCGTAGGCTGTAGGAAAACCCAAGCACCCTTGCAAAATGCCTCTCTCACCCAAGCACCATCATCCTCCCTCTTATTGTACAGTGAGATCTCCTCAATCTCATCTTTTGGTCTTCTTTGTGGTGCACACATATCAATTGTGAAGCTATAGTAGTAAGATTAGGGTTGGGCAAATGAGATAGAGAAAGAAAAGGCAAAGAGGCTATGCAAATTAGGGTTTCGGGCTTGATGGTTTCATTAGGGTCAGGAAAATGAGATAGAGATGGAAGAGGAAGAGAGGAAGAGTTTAATTTGGACGTTCAAGAGGGAAAGTGGACTTGAAAATGAAATTTTTGACTACAATGAAATTTGAGATGGGTTTTTGGGGGGAAAAGTGAGTTTTGGGGATTCTCAAAAATTTTAAAATTTAAGGGATTTTTTGAGCCACGAAAATGGTGGGACCATACCTACCCTAAACCTCCTACTTTTTTAGAGGGACAAGTGTAATTATTAGTACTGAAATCCTAGTCCCCCTCCCTACATCCTAGTCTCCCTCCCTATATTCAAAGGAGACCAAATGTGCACAATCCTCTATTCCTATTCGTCCGTTGCTAATTACTTTCATTAGCAAAAGGCCCAAAATATGTTTAAATGCCTCCTAATGATCTATGCTATATTGTTTGTAAGATGGCATGACCTCTTGTCTTGGAGCCTTTGAGAATATAGTATAACTGAGTGTTGCTTTCATACACAATTTGTTATTTTTAAGTCTACACTGATTTCAATGTTTAGTTGTTGTTGGAGTTGTTTTGTTAAAGTTTTGTACTATGGCCTATATGTTTCTTAAGGATGACTCTTTGAATGCACATGCAGATGTCTCTATAAATGCTGTGGATGAAGATGTGAAGATGCATGCTATACATGTAGATGTGTCTGTAAATGTAGATGTCCATGTGCCTAGAAATGTAGCTATCCATGTGCATGATGTACCTACAAATGTCTCTCAGAATGTTGTGGATGAAGATGTCCACGTCAACATGTAGATGTCTCTATAAATGCAACTGTGTAAGAGCAAGCTTCTAAATTACATGCCAAGGATGGTGAGGATGATGCACAACTAGCTTCTACTGCACATGTAGATGATGTAGTTATATGTGCTGAGGATCATGCAACAATATATGATCAGGATGCAGATCAGGATGCAGCTATACGTGTTGAGCATGATGCAAAAGTACATGAGAAGGATGATGCACAACCAACTTTTGATATACTTGTAGATGATACAGTTATACGTGTCGAGCATAATGTAGCACCTAATCAGGATGCACATGTGGGACAACCAGCTTCTGATTTATAGAATCAAAAACTATACAAGAGCAACATGATGATGTGTATATAGGTGCGCAGGATTTGGATGACGTTGATGTCATCATAATAAATGATAATGACTTAGATAGTGAGGATGCACAGCTAGCTTCTGCTGTACATGTAAATGATGCAAATGTGGAACAACCAGCTTGTGATATACATGCAGATGCAGATGATGATGATGCACATGTAAATGTGGAACAACCAGCTTGTGATGTACATGCAAATGATGATGATACATAGATGATGTGGAACAACCAGCTTGTGATGTACATGTGCAGATGAGATGCATGTTGAATATGATGCCGCTCCACTTGGGGTTGTTGTTCCAAAGCTACCCAAAAATAAGGTGGTGATATTTGATATGAATGGTGTTCTTTTAAAAAGATACAAGATTTATAGAGGCAATGGTGAACCAGTAATTCAACATCCAGAGTGGTTTAACATCACTCATGGGGAAAGAAAAATGAAACTATTATGGTTCGTAAAGATCCAAAACCTTTCCTACGTGTGTGTAGAAATGTATTCAACATCGTCTTGTGGACCAGCTGCACCAAAAGTAATATGACAAGCACAATGTATCAGGCATTTCCCAGCCTATCCCGGCATAGAAATTTCTAGCTTGTTGAGTTGTCACAGGACGAATGCATAGAGGCTCCATTAAATTTTGGAGATCTGCAAGGGGTGCCTAAAGAACATTGGAACAAGACAATGTTTTCAAGAGGCTGGCTGATTTCTAGATCTATTACCCCTCTTTCAATCATGATAACACACTGATGGCTGATGATATGTGGTATAAATGCATTGAGAATAAGCCTGCTACTTGTATTTATCCAGAGACATTCAACCCAGATGACACCTCGCAAAACCCTCAGTTCCTTACAAGTGTTCTTTTCGCATGGTTGTATTGTTTTGGAAGATGGTAGATGACCCCAAACAATATTGTCAGAACATTTTTTAAGCAATTCCAAGGATGCAATCTCTTTGCCTATTGTAGAATACTATAGAAGGTGTTGCAAAAAAGCCCATATGTAATACAAGTTTTGGATGAGCTATTATGTCCATATGACTTCTGATGTATTAAGCTTATCAATGTAATCAAATGTTCTTTGAACATGTGTTATACAACATCAATCAAGTACATTTTCATGTGCTTTTGTCATTCGTTATTATGCAATATATGTGCTTCTGGTAATGTAAATTTCAATACAGTGAACTCGAAATGTTGCAAATGCATATATATTGAAATACTGAAAATGTTGGCTCCATATACTGGTATAGATTAGTGAGGCCTCACATTCCTATGTGCAATCCTCCTCAAGGTGGCATTGCATTGTATATAGCTTCATGCACCTCAAAGGATAGGTAATACATGTTGGACTTGGGATCCAATGACTCCATGTCAAACTTTGCGGCTCTAACAAGATGAGATAAGATAATGGCAACAAGATGAGATAAGATAATGTCAAACTTTACGGCTCTAACAAGATGAGATAAGATAATGGCAACAGGCTAGTTTTCAAGCAAACAATAATGATGGTCACTACGCTTCTCATTGTACCATCCAATAACAAAGCGTGAGCCCCTTTCACACACAATGCCAAACTTGTCTCTAAGAACTTTGGGAGCTATTTGCTTTGGCTAGCTGCATTTGAGAATGTAGAACTCGACACCTTCATCATTTCCATCTTCTGCATTGATAGCAAAATTATCTCCTTCAAGGAGCCCCTTTCACACACAATGCCAAACTTGTCTCTAAGAACTTTGGGAGCTATTTGCTTTGGCTAGCTGCATTTCAGAATGTAGAACTCGACACCTTCATCATTTCCATCTTCTACATTGATAGCAAAATTATCTCCTTCAAGGAGCAGATCACTAAGCAAGTGCCCATCACCCTCATAAATAGGCTCTTCAATTAAATTTTCTTCAGCTAAGACCTCATGAGTAAGAGAAAGAATGCCATGTGTCTACCTCTGAACATAGAACTTGTTCTCATAAGATCTGTGGAATTGTGCATACATGCATGACAATAGCAAGACAATTTCCTTTTCTTGATATGTGTCACATCATGCTTGCAAAATCCCCAAATGCTATGCAAAGATCGAGATCCTTTGACCCTTGCACATCCCCATGTCTTGGTCCCATCCACATCCCCAACCTTTATCTCCCAAAAAACTCTTTTAATTTGTCTTTCCTTACTCTTGTAACTACTAGAAGCTGCACTTGTCATTGAATTTGACAAAAATTGCACTACATCAGCTGCACACCTCAATATCACGCCATCGGTCTTAAGTTGCTCATGTGTAAGGGACCTTTTAATCACTGGACCTACACCATCATGTTCCCCTTTTCCATGGCCTAATCCAAAAAAGTTCCAAGTCATCTCTACATTTATGAGAGCAAGGAATCTTGCAACAAAGTAGAAGGGTCTTGCCACCTTAAATTGGGATGCTTCTCCATCTAACCACACCCAATGCCTTTTGAACTACATGCCTTGATCTTTAAGCCAGTTGTAATGAAGCAAGAAACAATTCTAAACAAAAAGAGTATCATGTGTTTTATCATCAGATATGTAGAAATGCATCTCCTTGATTATACTATCATCCTCGGTGTTTTGGCAATAAGTAATATGAACAAGGATTGTACATTAATCATTATGCTAATGCATGGACTGTATTTCATTTTTCTCCTTAAATGCTTAATTCTTTGCAAAATCTACTACAGATACAATGACATCAGAAGGGAAATTCTTCAAGCACTCCCGAAACTGATCAGCCTACCATCTGTAGTGAAAGTTGTGTTTGATAAACTTGGCTGTATAATCCTTCAACATCGATAAGAAGCCAATGATTGCCATCTCTTTGAGTGATAAAACTTTGCAGGTCTTTTTTCTTCCCTTCTTTTTCAGCCCAACATTGATATCCTCAAACACCTGCACAACCACCTTTTTTGCATCCCTGCTTCCTCACGTGGACAAAGTGCAAGTTTTTGTACACCACACCTTTAACAGTCCCCAATGAGGCACTTGTATTCATGAAATTTTGAGTCTTTTGATCTCACACAAATGCAATATTCCCACAATTGTGTGACGCCACTGAAGGCATGCTCATGTGCTACACATTTATCTCTGATGTGCTAATGAAAATCATGTTGTACAAATGCAAGAACACGACAGTCCATGTAAACCAAATGAGGTTGTGCAAATACGGTTAAGAACATCCTTTAAGTACATCATTTGTACGTGATATATGCAGCAACATGTGTTTGATCAAATAACAAGAAAATGTTAGAAACAGTTCTAGAATATAATATAGCACAATGAATGTGCTATATGCAAGTTATGTGCTATATAGCACCATGAATGTGCTATATAGCACACTGTGTAGCATAGCCCATTCATGTAGCACACTATATCCATGTTATGTGCTATAAAACTCTTTTTTTATGCATATAGCACACTTTGTAGCACAACCCATTCATGAAGTGTGCTATATAGCACACTCTATCCATGTTATGTGCTATATAACACTTTTTATGTGCAATATAGAACACTATGTAGCACAGCCCATTCATGAGGAATGCTATATAGCACACTATATCCATGTTATGTGCTATATAGCACTTTGTATCCATCTTATCTAAAACATAGAAGTTTGTATCCATCTTATCTAAAACATAGAACTTTGTATCCATCTTATCTACTACATAGTACTTTGTATCGATTTTATCTACTACATAGAACTTTGTAAGTGCTATATTACACTTTTTATGTGCTATATAGCACACTTTGTAGCACGGCCCATTCATGAAGTGTATTGTATAGCACACTGTATCCATGTTATGTGCTATATAACACTTTTTATGTGCTATATAACACATTGTGTAGCACAACCCATTCATGAAGAGTGCTATATAGCACACTGTATCCATGTTATGTGTGCTATATAGCACACTCTGTAGCACAACCCATTCATGAAGTATGCTATATAGCTCATTGTATCCATGTTATGTGCTATATAGTACACTGTTTAGCACAACACATTCATGACATGTGCTATACAACAGGCTGTATCCATGTTATTTTTTATATAGCACTGCTCATTCATGTTGTGTTCTATATAGCACACTGTATCTATAATATGTGTTGAACAACACAATGTATGTGCTATATAGCACGTTGTGTTGTTATAGCACAGTGCATATACAAACACATTCAGCTAATATGTTGTACAACACGTTTTTAGCATGAATGATATCATCTGATTTGGTGGATGCAATGTTTAATCCAAACATAATAGCATGTGATCTAACATGGGACTCATTAAGTAAATGCATAGGGTGCTTCATGTATTCCTTCCTGGCAATTCGAAGACATCATTACGAGATTTTCTTTTACACAGGTCAAAAGGCATCTTGCTTCTATCCCCATCACTTGTGTCCCTATTTAGTATAGAGTATAAATTTCTTAGGTGTATGTTTAGTATTTTGGAGGCTCTACAAATTGTAATATTGTCATCCTCATGCAATAATTCGGCCAATATGGTTTGTATGCTTCGCTTGATGAAGAGTTTAGTATCTGATTTTGGATTCTTCAGTACTTGTTGCAAGGAGCTCTTGAGTGCAAGGGCAACATATGTATTGTTAATGTGTTCGTCCTTCAATACTTCTTTCATTATTTCAGACCTATGCTTCTTGCCACCCAAAAGCATGTGAAAATCGTAGGATGCTACCCACTATCTTCTCTATAGCTGTTCTTTTCTTTGCAGTAATGTCGATAATGTCATCTTGTTGTGACTCTTTCTGAATTCTCAATCGTTTCTTTTGTTCTCATTTCCTATTAGCTTCGTAATTTATTATCACTTGTAATTCTGGATGAGCATCATTGCCTTGAGCCAGTTCTTCATTCACTGCATTGAAGATTTCTGCTACTGCTACACTGAAGGAACTCAGAACTTTGTTATGGCTCATCCTAACCCTCCTTGAAACACATCCAAAAAGAGATTACCTATCGTGAGGATCTTTCCAATGGCCGAGCTCGTAACCCTTGAGGTCTCCAAGCTCTACAACTCCTTGAGAAGCAATTCCACCGCACCTCCCGCGACGAGCGTTGTCACACTGCTGCGTTGCACTACGGGTACTCATCCCTTCTCTTACCTTGCTTCACTCACACACACTCACTAGTATGCATTAGGGAGAGATATTAGCAAGAGGATTAGCAAGAGCAAGACTCAATTGCACAATGGGATAGTATCTTGTATTATGAGAGATATTCACTTATATACATGGCCATAAGTGTTCACACTCACACTCACTTAAACTATGGCTGGACGGGAACTTTAGGCTCATAAGAGGCCTAATGCTATTACAATGACTACTCTCATAATATATCCATGAAGTACATCACTTAGGACTTCATCCTAACTTGTTACCACATGCTCTTGAAGCAGGAATCGCCATAAATACTCAGTCACACCATTACGGGCACCCGTCCAAGATGTAGCTTTGGACACTAATCTTGAATGTATGACCCTTTGTTATATCTATCATGAATCCTTGATGTAAGATAATGGCGGTAGATCTTGTTAACCCTAGAATTGGGTTAACATCCCCCCTTCCTAATGGCGATCGCGTTCTCGTGAGATCACGTTGAAGACCTTTGTGTCGGGAGAATGGACAAGCTTTGTCGATGGCTTTGATGTTGATTGATGCTTAATGGTCTTTATCCCTTTGGAAGGAACAAGAAAAGCTAGTTAGTGAATGAAAAGGTTAGTGGTTTATTGGAAATTCCTAACGGGGTGGGGAGTGGGGTTTTTTGTGAATGATTGCATTTTTATATTTTTGTGAGCCTCTTTCTTTTGCACACTTGTTGTTTTGGCAATCATGAGCAAGGTTACATGTGACTTTTGTTAGTGGGGATATTAAGAGATGTTAAAAATAATGGGAGAGAAGAGAGGGACGGATCCGGAGGAATGTAGACTTAATCATCACCCAGAACGAGATGGTGATTCTCAATTCCTCATTTGATTCATTGAAGCGACATTCATCATATAAAGAAATTGGCCTTCGATGATGTCCCTTTGTGTGGCAGGATTCTTGTCAAATGTTAAGGGTGAAGGAGGAGCTAAATAAGTTACTCTACATGTCGGATTCATATACATCGATTGGGCAACTTAACTATCCCTGATCGTGATTGCCCCCAAGAAAAATCAAAAGCTCAAGGTCTGTGTGGACTACAAGAAGCTCAATGCTGCAACCGTAAACTGGCCCCTTCCCTTTGTCATTCACAGATTCTCTGTTGGATGCAATAGCCGGCCACAACATGTATTCTTTCTTGGAAGGATTCAGTGGCTATAATTAGGTCTAGATGGCACTATAGGATCGGGAGAAGATAGTGTTCGTCACCGAATGGGGTGTCTTCGCATCCAACATGATGATTTTTGGAATGAAGAATGCTCTGACCACATTTCAGTGGATGGTTCAAGAAAATTTTTATGAGAATTTGACAAGCTTCATGAGAGTGCTCATAGATGACTTTAGTGTCTTCGAGAAGTCATGTTAACACCTGACGCATCTAGGGTTATGCTTGTCAAAATGCAGAGGTTTCAAATTGAGTCTAAACCCAGCAAAATGTGCATTTGCAGTCTAGAGCGGAATTCTCCTCATCAGCAACATAGCGTCTCAGGAGGGCATTGCAGTAGACCCAACCAAGGTAGAGATGATTTGAAAAGTTTTGGTTCTAACAAATGTGAAGGAGCTAAGAAGATTTTTGGGGCAAGTCTGATAGCACGATCGGGTGCTCTGATACCTAGCACATGATACCTAGCACATGTAGCAGTGCCACTAGACCAGTAGATGAAGCATGCCAACTTGGAGTGGTTGGAGGAATGCAACATCGCATTCAGATACCTCAAGCTTATGCTGGCAGAAGCCCCCTTTGTGCAGGCACCCAATTGGGAATTTCCGTTCCATGTGTTCATCGATGCATGGGATGTGGAAATTGGGAGTGTCTTGATGCAGGAAACTAACAAGAAATGGTTTCGTCTAGTCTACTATGCTAACGAAACTACTCAACGACTCATAGGGAGGCACTTAGGATGATTTACTTGGTCAGCAAATTTTGCCACTACCAGCAGCTAGGCAACAAATTTACACTCCATGTGGATCACTCTACATTACTCTATCTGGTAGATAAGCAGAGTTTGGCAAGAAAAATGGCTCAATGGATGTGCTGATCCTACAGGAGTTCGAGTTTAGCATAGTGCACACCCAAGGAACCAACCATACAGTATAGCAGACTACCTATCTTGCCTAGAGACTGGTCAACAAGCTCCGATCGACATGGTTAATGATCTACCAAATGCAGAGCTATTTGCATGGTGAAAGCAGTCGTGTGCCGATCCCTTGGACTTGGTACGATGAAATGTTACAATTTGTGACCACATGTCTGATGGAGGATAACCTTTCTCGGGACCAAAGAAAGCGACTGGCTGTCCAAAGCTGGAGTTTCCATGTGAATGAATGAGATGTGAGGTGAAATGGATGTGATGTGGATCGGGGTAGATATGAATGGATAAGATGTGAATGAATGTGATGTGAGGAGATGTGGATATAGGAGGTAGATGCGAGTGGATGAGATGTGATGAGTATAAATGTGGATATAGGTAGATGCGAGTGGATGAGATGTGATGAGTATAAATGTGGAAAGATGTGATGAGAAGGAAAATGATGTGATTGTATGAGAATGGATGGACGATGGGACTAGAATTCAATCGAATATTTTGGAGGTTTATGATCAGTGATACTATGGTTTCATTAAAAGATTGTTTTAAAGATAGCTAAATCTGTGAAATAGGCAATTTCATATTGTGTGTGTAAGTGGTGTGACTATCTTTGAAGTTTGCTTGAAGCGCCGGCTAGGAGGCCTGGGAACTCTTTTCCCTGGTACCCAGGGCAAAACATAACCAAATTTCTAAATGGATCCTATCAATACAGTGGTTGGTGGACGGTTGGCTAACCCATGGGATTGGATGGGGTTAGGCTGCTGGACTGATGGATCCCTAAAATAAGACTCAATACTGTTAAGTACGATAGTTGAAGTAAATCCCGAATAGTCCTTGTTCTATGGAATCAACGGCTGTGCCTCTCTTGATGAGGAAAAAAGTGTTGGTCTCTATGATCCAATTACAAGTCTCTTCCTTGATCTGACCATGTGACTTACGGGTTCGGTCGGATCAGTTTGGTTAGTTAAGGTAATTTCATATTAGGTGTGTAAGTGGTGTGACTAACTTGAAGTTTGCATGAAGATCCGACTAGGAGGCCTGGGAACTCTTTTCCCTAGTACTTGTAACAAAACCTAACCAAATTCTTAAATGGATCCCATTACCACAATGGTTAGTAGGCGGTTGGCTAACCCATGGGACTGGATGGGATTAGGTTGGACTAATGGATCCCTAAAATGTGACTCAATTCTGTTATGGTACGATAGATGAAGTAAATCCCGGACAATCCTTGTTCTATGGAAAAGAATCAACGGCTGTGCCTTTCGATGAGGAAAAAAGCGTTGGTCTCTATGATCCAAGTGCAAGTCTTTTCCTTGATCTGACCATGTGACTTACGGGTTCGGTCGAATCACTTTGGTTTGTGATGACCTTGACTACGTTAGAATAAAATTATCCATGGAGGAATCGCCCGTGCTTTCTGGGCGAGGGAAGTTTTTCTAGGTTCGGTTTTGGAAAAATCGAGGGATTAGTCTCTTGTCCGGATATCCGTGGGCGAGGCCCCAAGTGAGAGGCTCTGTTCCGCGCACAAGAAGTGCTACTTCCGCTGCTAGCACCCCCGAATTCGTTGGGCGGAGGGGGCAGGGATCTTTCAAACAGAGATTGGATGCCTCACAATCCAATCCTTCCGCTAAAGCCGTTCTAGAAATGGGGACTCGATTTTGTGGATCCATTTAAGCTGCCAACGCGCTTTATCGGTAAAACAGTACATTCTGGTGGTGGCCAACGAGCTACAATACCAAGTGGGTGGAAGAAAGAGCTCTTAAGGACAATACAACCAAGTCCACCGCGCCAAGTTCCTATATGAGATGATCATCAACAAGTTTGGATTTCTGATTGAGCTGGTCAGTGATTAGGGCAAAGCATTTTGTAAATGACATCATCTGCCAATTGATCACCAACACTTGATCATCATCCATAAGAAGTCCACCGTCTATTATCCATAGGCCAATATTCAAGCAGAGTCCACAAACAAAATCTGGCAACCTCAAGAAGCTGGTAAATGAAAATCGCACAGATTGGGATGAAAAGATGTATTCGGCATTATGGGCATTATGCACTGCCTATAAGGTCTCTACAGGGATGACTCCATTCAAACTAGTATATGGCACTGAAGCAGTGGTGCCAATGGAGTTCTTGGTACTACCCAGTCTCCATATCGCCATAGTAGAAAAACTAAGTACGGAGGAATCCCTTCAGCAACGTCTGAATCAGCTCATACATTTGGATGAGGACGGATTCACCAGTTTCTTCGTTACCACTGTGATCCAAAAGAGGAGGAAGAAGTGGGTGGATTGACATTCCAGCTTTCAGCTGTTTGAAGAGGAGGAAGAAGTGGGTGGATTGATATTCCAGCTTTCAGCTGTTTGAAGAGGAAGACCCAGTCTTCCTGTTCCAATATGGATGGGTCCACATCCGTGGAAATTGAAGCTTAGGTGAAGTGGACCATTGTGGATAGTAGAAAAGTTCTATGATGGAACCTTCCTACTTGGAACACTCACTACCATGGTGACATTTGACCCCTTCATCACCAACGTAACAACAAATGATGAAGATGTGCAAGCAGGGCTAGAGAAAACTAATCTTGTAGACTTCATGAACATGCCATGGCATACAATCTCGGTGCACCAGCCTGCCGAAGAACTCATAAATGTGTTGCGAGGGGGCAACTCCATCACACTGTGGGGGGTGGAGACGCAACTCACAGAAGCTTTGGTCTCGTAGAAAGACTCAAGCTTCCCCTCGAAGGTCTCACAGAGATCGCCCCGACAAGGCATGATTTAATGGTCAAGTACTTCAAGAAAAGGGTGAATGGAGAGCACAAGCCGGCAAACCACCACAACTCCACAAAGATAACCTGCTATACAAAATGTTTCTGAAGATGCTATGGTTGCAAAAACAAGACCCATAACATCTTTGCAGCAGCCATGGGGTGGATACGGAAGGCAGAAAGGGGAAAGAATGTCAACTGGGCAGCATCCATGTGCTTCACAAAGCTATAGAAAGAAATTGCCCGCATGGAGAAGAGGAACACCCACACCAAGGTGGGATAATTGCACGATCCTCTTCTTGTTCAATGACACAACAGCATTGAACCCTACACAGGTAGCGAGCTCGGAGCGGATGGTCAGCCAGACCTCCAACAAGGGGAGAACTAACTCCACAACATTAACTTGCAGTTCAAGTGAAAGCTTGTATTGGCTTCCCTCTCCTCTAAGGAAAAGAAGCAGCGGGTGCAAGATGAAGCCTGTGGTGGCCGCAAGAATGTTGCAATCCAACAACCAGGTCCGACAGCTCTGACCCAATCAATGGTTGTCTCCAGCCATCCGGTCCCTCCAAGCCATCCCAACAAATCGACCTCCCAACAGCCAAACGCTGTGCGGAGTACTTGGTGCACTGCTTCGAGGGCGAGGATCCATTCGAAACAAGGCAAGCGAAAGCCCGGACGCTCCGCCTACAAGAAACAATCACGAGACTCCAATAGGAGAACACAAACCTCCGAAAACAACAAGTGGTGTCGGATGCCCAGAAGGGAGGTAGGAGACATAGAGGAGAAGGGTTTGAAAATAACCACCATCTTTATGGACTTCATGGACTCTATCAAAGACAAAGCACTAAAAGATCAAGCTCGAATGAGCTTCCTTAAGGCTCAACTCAAATCCCACACCGACCCCTCCTCCCGCACCATATAGATAGATACGGAGATGCTAGCCAAGCTATCCGATACTTTGCAAGAAGATATGATGGTCGCTCAATGGGACAACCTCGTCATCCTCATGGGCCAGTGCAAGCCACCTGTCATCCTCCCAAGGGACGAGACCGACTCGGATGATGACGAGGATGCCCAGTCAAGAGAACACCAATCAGAACATAATGCTTTGTATAGAGGGAATCAACAACAACTCCGACCCAGCCTGCTCCTCAAAATGGATCGACTCCTTTAACCCCAAAGGATGATCTCCTACTAAAAATGGAACAGCTCAATCAGGAGCTCAATAGGTATAAGGAGCAAAACGCAAAGCTGACCACCCTGGGGAAGAGGCCTCTCCAAGTCTAAGAGCAGGTCAACATGCAAAACCTGTTGGCCATGGTGTCCGGAAGCAGTGTCCTCTCAACAATAGACTTGGCCATGGTGCTATTAAAAGAACATGCAGTGTTCTAGTGTCCCTCCAGAAGAACTATGATGAGCTACAAGATCGGATGACCACCATGAAGTTGGCATACACAAAGACAACCACAAACATGCCCTGCAAGATAGAAAGGACATGCAACCTCATATTGATGAGATGAAGACCAAATTGGCCAACAAGAAGCCTCTGGCTTGGCGAGGGAAATGCCAAAACACACATGAAGATATTTAGATGACCATCGCCACCCTCCAAGAGGCCAAGAATGTAACACTCTGTGCCGAATTTCAAGTTGTGCCAGAACAAAGATCTCCAAAACCTATAACAAGGGGCGGCTAGGCAACTTAGCTACCTCACTCAGATTGTCCACCAAGGGTGTGCCTACATCCAAATCCTCGTAGGTGTTATTATTGTTGCTGCCAATCTACCTGAACCTTGAGCTCGGCGGGGAAAATGGATGGCTTTCTATAGCAGCATGCCCTGCAATATCAGCCTCTCAAACCTTTCCCCGCCTGTGTCTGAACAATCCAATCCGACCTGCCTGCCTGCTGTTGCTACCAATGATGCTTCCAGAGAAGATAAGCTAGGCAAAGTGGAGGACTAGAGTCTCTGGAGCCAAGGAATCAAGAGTGTCCCCAAGCGCATCCGGGTTAGAATTGCTCAGAAGCGCAACGCTGAGGAGGATGCCAAGAGTATCCCCACTATTCCATCAAGGGAAAATTGTGGGTTCAAGTCGTCAGATTGGGAATCTGACCAACCGGGTGTGCCAAGTGTTGGGGCTAAGAACAACCGGACAAGTTGGAATACCACAGTCGTTGGCAAGTCGGCACTTGTAACTGATTAGTCAGTTAGATAACTTCTAGTCTTAGCCATCATGGGTGTAGCACAACCGTTGCTCAGAGCACGAGAACTTCTTGGTTGTAACTGTGGCTTGAGCAGTATAAACATGTAATGGAAATCAGAACAATGGTTGTTGGTGGTTGGTTGATCAGTCAAGTGTCTACTTTGTATATCAGTCTCATTTTTTCCTTTATTACCACCTTTTTTTGGTAATACATCAATGCCGATTTATATCTTGTAATTGTATTGGTCTCTTGTGCCATGAACAGTCACATCGTGAGGAACATCCGGCACCAAGAACATGAGGACAAGTTGTGGCAAGAACAGCCGTGTCAGGAACAATCATGCCAAGAATAGCCATGTGAGGGCTACCAAAACCATCACGAGGGACAGCCGCGCCAACAAGGACTTATTTCTCAAAGGATCCCATTTTCTACCTTTGGGTGGCTTCAACACGCATAGCAGCAGAAGAAGAAGAAGACGGGAGCACACACACAGAAGAGGTGGAGGAGCAGCAGGACGAGAGAGAAGCGTCAACTCACAGAATATTCACATCAACGACTCTCAATCCCATTTCGAAATTTTGGGCTCACAGATGTCGTTCATCGCCTATGACGCTTTTACACATATAAGCTTTCGGTTCATCCCAATTACAAAAAGGAGTACCATGTAAAAATCATTCCATGGGACTTTTCTATGGACAAAAAGAAATGAAATAAACTAGTTACAAGCACCCCATTTGCAAAAGGTGTTCCTTCTAACATGTAGTGTTTCTATAGTAAACACTAACTATACCTGCACACATACTAAATGCTTATCAAAACATATCTACAAAACAATCTAGAACTTTAAAAAATAAAGATTACAAAATGACCATTCACCTTATTGTGAAAAATAATTGTACTTTACACAAGCAAGAAATGCCAATATAAACATATATACACCAAATCTTAAAAAGAATTAAAAAATAAAATTTATAAAATAATACATCCCGTAACGTTACATTCGACCAAAACAATATAAATTAATCTATGTTTACATTAACAGAACCACCCTGATTTCAGTGTGAGGAAAATTATATAAGTATATGTAGACCACCAAAATGCTTCCAATAAGTTTTAGACCAAAAGAACAAATCACGAAAAAGGTCATGACCTTTTAAATATGCATATTTAAAAGAAAAATCACAATGAAAGTCACAAATTATGAAAAGTAAATCATCCTCTTATAAATGAATTCTTGCAAACCAACATCCATGATTGTGCACATTGTTGTGAGCCAAATTTAGAAAGTAATGTCCTTTTGCATTTTTCCACACTTGAGCAATGAGCGTCCTTGCAAACAAAAGGAGACTTGTACATAATCATGTGTAGAACTCATCAACAACTCTTAGATATTTGGAAGAATATTCTTTTGGAAATGGAAGATCTTTACTCTTTTGGAACTATGCAAGCATTCTTCCCAATTGGAAATGAAAGCGTGTACTACTTGTTATTGGAGGAGAGGATGGCACCTACATCACTCCAACTATGTGATACACAACCCATTTAACACTTTGAAATGGTAATAAATTGGGCGAGTTTTATGTTATTGGAAAGATATCGTAAACTTTGTTTTCTCTATTCAATTGGTATTGGTTTTGGATTTTTTGCAATTGGTATTGGTTTTGTATTACAACTTGGTATTTTCGCTTGCTTGTGTTCCACTTAGAGAGGTTTAAGGAATATGGTTGATAGTAAGGAATATAGTTTTTTTTCTTCATTGAGGGTTTAGAAAAATGAAATTGATTGATGGAGTGGATGACTTGAGAATCTTCTTGAATTTGAGGTGAAATGAAGATCTACATAGATCTTACATGATTGAGGCCACATTAAAAAGTATGTTCGTCGCCTATAAAAACACCAAAAGAAGATGTCACTAGTGATGATAATAAGTTCAAATGCCCAATTATGTTGTTTTACTAGAAGATCTCTATCATATGGTCTTAGGTGCAATGTTTTCAATTTTGAAATTATGTAGTGTGTATGCAAGTTCTACACTTAGCTGGGCATATCGAATTAGTACTTAAAAAGGCTACTCAAGGGGTGGTGTTCAAAAATTCAGATGGTCATAAGGATATAAACATGGACTCATGGTGTTATAAGGATTATGTATGGTATATAAAAACTCAATCCAAGACTCACTCCTACATAACCCAAAAAGAAAAAAAAACAATCCAAGACTCACTCCTATAATAAGAACAACCCACAAAGAAAAAAAAAAGGCAACAATAACCCACAAAACAGGGGGCTCCCAAAGGTGTATGTTGGTTCTCCAAGGAAAGGTATATCGATGTAGAAGGTGGCATCAATGAGGCCCATGGAAAATCAATGTAGACTGATGTAGAAGGTGGCATCAATGAGGCCCATGGAAAATCAATGTAGACTTATCCAGGATCCCACATAAAGTGGCTCAAGGCAATGCTCGAGAAACAGCCAATGATGAATGGTTATGACCATGAGAAGTAAGGCGGAACTAAGGTCTCCAAATGTGGCATGGAATGGAAGGGATGAAAGCCCCGCCCCTCAAGAGATAGAACAAGGGTGGAGGTGGAAACCTCCTCAAATTTTGAAACGGCAAGGATAAAGTATCTTGGATCCCAAATGTAGGTGCTAAGAATGAGTGCTCTTGCAAATGCAAGTGATGAATCAAAACCATACAATATGAGGGTGGTGGATGCTCATGGATGTGGTGCGTGCACCTTGAATGATGACATGTAATCACATGGGTGCAAGGGTGTCCCCAAAAAAGATGTCTTGGTTGTAGGGGAAAGATCCTCCTTAATAAGAGAAAGAGAGTGCTTGCATATAATTAGGATATGAGAGACCTTTATGGGGGGCACATCACATAAGGCTCAAGATGTGCCAATACAAAGCTCAATGATGTAGCCATAGGGAGCATGTGGAGCTCCCCCATGATGCAGTCTAATGTGGTTTAAGTGATGGGAGTATGTGTGACGCTAAGAAAACCTGCATAACTTCGATAACCATGGGTCAATGTAAGGATCAAAACAAATTAAATCGATGTGAAGATATGCATGAAAAAAACCCACGTGACCTAGAGCAATAAAAAATTGTGCGAAAAGCCATGGAATGCTATAAAATACAATGTACCGTCCCCACTGTGTGATATGTGGCACCCACTTTACAATTTTTCTATATTCTTTGTTTTATTGCTCAGATTGCAAGAACAAAGAAGACAAAAAGAAAAGTTAAGGCAAGAATAGGTCTTACTGCTAAGGCAGCAACTATAAAGGTAGAACATGTACCTACAAAGGGAAACTCTATAGGTCTTCTGAGGAAGCATGGAAGGGCCAGAGGTTCTAACAAAAAGTGTCAGTGCTTAGAGACAAAAAAAAAAAGGACAAAAGGAACTTATGAATATTATCACAAAGCTATTTTTTATACAATTTCCTTTAGAACAACAAAATGAGGGTATAGCAACAAAAATAGCAGAGTTTTTTATGACTACAAGTCTTGGGAAATGTTGGGACTATTTCGCTTCTGCATATGGCACTGCTATTTTTGGGCAACTGGATCACTATTGAACAAAATCTCACTGTGCCCGATAGCGATATTTTATTGCTGTGCAATGATATGTCGTTGCTATGATTACTACTTAGCAACGAAAGAGTTATCTGGTAAAAAAAAAGATAATTGGAGAATCATCACAAGACCCCCCCAATCTGCCCAGGTTTTTTTAAAGAATACAAAAGAGATAGTAACATAGTAAAACTTGAAAACATTAAAGAAAGAAGTGAACATAAAATGGTTTTTATTCACATCGGTAAATTAAAAGATTTATACATTGAGCAATCCAACAAGAACTCCCCAAAGCTTGTCTTTTATGGAAGACAGGAGGGCTGGTTAAACAAACTGGGAACCTTCTTTAGCATGCCAAAGCCTCCATAGGTTCGTGGTGTGCTATCATGGCATACCATGGGTAGCATGGCATCTCTTGGTTTCCAAAACAATTGCATAAGAATATTAAGGCACAAGTCATTTCAACGTGCAAAGAATGTCATTTTGTTATTCACAATCTAAAAATTTCCTTTCCAAAAAGCAATAATAATCATTTTGACGCTTGATAAATGCCAATGTGTAACTCACTACTTACTATTGTTGCTAAGGCCCTACGGCTATGTAAACACCTTTTATGGTTTTGATGTACATTTGTATTTCCTCTTGATTTGAATGTACTATTTTCATTGAAAAAATCACTATCATTAGGGAAAATTGACCAAGACATCGACAATATGCAAATGATGTTTAACGTCTGGCACTTAACATGTTTCATTATACCACCAAGCATCAGTGTTTGGTACCACGCCTTAACATCAATGCTTTTCAAGAGGAGACTACAAATTTGAACAAGAAATTTGCTTCATATTTTTAATCTAATTACAATTGAAAATTTAAAATATTTGAGGAGGTACTATCAATTTGAGAAGGAATCTTTGAGATTAAGCAGGTTTTGAGAAGGAATCTTTGAGATTAAGCAGGTTCTCGGCTAAGCTGAACCTGTCTTTTCCCCAACCCGGGCATTGTGAATCATAAAAAAGAGTACAATCATTATAAATTATTCAGCAAGACCTGAAGTCCAAACAAATATGAACTTATGTGGGTGGCCAATTTGAATTGAATTTGAGTTGTTAAATCAATCACACTTTTGGGAGGGGCATTACGCATATTCTGGCTAGCATTGCAATGATCATGGACATCCGTCGCTTACGCATCCCAAGCCCGAAACCACACATCAACCTAATGTCAAGCAGAGATATGTAGCCGATTTATTAGATGGCAACGTCCTGGTCTGGGATGTCTTGTTAATGGTAAGACCAGGAGTGGTACCCCTTCACACTTATTTTCATCCCTTACTCTACACACAACTATTCAGATAGGTTAGAATGACTCTCTAAGTTTCTTCCATCAAATGCTACCATGCATGACAGCTCTCTCCCCCATATGCGTCCTGGTCTGGGATGTCTTGTTAATGGTAAGACCAGGAGTGGTACCCCTTCACACTTATTTTCATCCCTTACTCTACACACAACTATTCAGATAGGTTGCAATGACTCTCTAAGTTTCTTCCATCAAATGCTACCATGCATGACAGCTCTCTCCCCCATATGCACGGGCACAAGCCATGCATCCCTACACCAAACAAATGTGCCTGGATTCACAAATGAAGCATATTTATAGATGGACAACACGGTTCCCAAACCTTCGTAAGAGCATATATTAGAGTAGAATGAATGAACCCTTCAAGGGTAATCATCTTTTGGTCAGTCAAAATTTATATACATTTATCATGACTGACTGATTGACCTGCTTAGATTAAAGTTCTTTTCATCTACAAAGAACGAAGGAGAGCGATGATACAATCATGATACATGCAGCCCCATCACTTCAAGTGAGAGTCATAAACGGCAAAGACACTTTCTGACACCAAGAGTGGTAGCTTATCGATGTACATGAAAAGCCTCTTCAAGCTGTCTTTTGTCAGTGTGGCCATGTCCTGGACTTCACACAATTCTGTGAAAACCCAAAGGTCGCTCGAGTTGACTCGCTTCAAGCTGTCACGGCAGAAGGGGCATGATTGAGACCGAGAATGCCTGCATAAGGATTGATATCGGCAATTCAGTACTACTCTAAACTAGAATTATCACTCCCTACTGGGGTGTATTAAGTTCTCTCTATCCCACATAATGTCACATCCTTCCTACAGGTGATAGGGGATTGGCTGTCTATATCCCACCTTATAGGGCACAGCTGGGTCCCTGACCATACATGGCATATGAGCTAAATCTAGGTCCCTCTGCTGAGCACAGGGATGCACATCACCCAACTCATGCGGAACACCGGTGAAAGATCAAAAGATGATGACCTGGCCTCCACGTCTTCTAGGTCAGACGGCAAGACGTAAATACAGTGGCAAGAGGAACATAAGACTGCTGTTGTCAAGACTGTGAAGGAACACTTATTATCCAGGCCCTATTATTATCCTCAACTGCATTATGCGATTATTAAACCTCTCAATGCCTAATGAGGATGTAACAGAGGACAGCAAGAAGTCTAACCAGGCAGTGGGACAAGAAACAGGATGGCCACAGTCGCACCTAAAGGCCTTTCTCTACAACTGGGGCAATGGTTTCTTCTTTTCCGAGGCATTACTGAGATCTTTTCTGGTATCATTAGCATGTTCTTACCCACAGGTCGCCTCCCTTTCCTTTTCTAGTCAAGTCGATAACCAGAGATATCCAATGTGCATGGTGGCAGTAACCTTAATGCCATGCTCAACAAAACAATCCAAGAATACAGTCTCTTTGAAAACACTTGCACTAACCAGTCCCTGAAGCACTTGAGACACATTGCATGGTTGCAATCTGGCAATACGATTTTGGTGTTATTCTCCATGCAAATGCCACACTCTTGCTCCCACTCCAAATCCAAATCCGACATACTTCCCCTTGCATCATCATACTTCTTCTTGTACCTGTCCATGGAACTGGCCTTCTGTTTCAACTCTTCCATCTCTGTTATGCCTCCTTGTAGTTGCTGCAATGAAGGTAGAATGTAGGCTACAAAATAACATCAAAAGGCCATCACTTCAATGAAATATTGCACTACTTGGAAACTTTGCGATAGTGTACATTCCATGCAAAACTTACAAGCCTTAACACAATAAGATATACAACATTACCATAAAACTCCCGCAGGCTAGATTTCCTTTCATATGTAGACATGGTAGTGGTCCCATCTTTGTATACCTGAATGGACAAATGTGGAACTTAATGGTCCAATAAATTACACATGCCTCTTTCAAACACTCGAAATAAATGGCACACTTACAATGATATTCACATCTCGTTCTACAATTTAAACTATAAAGGAAGATGAGGAGCCTAATGTAGAAACAGAAATAGGCACCTTGTATATGAGAATCCGCAGGAGACCGAGGGCGCCTGCAAGGCTGCAATCAGTCCAGCGTACCAAGAACAAGAAAAAATGAGCGGCTGGACTGTAAGAGAGTCTCATTTGCAGACATGCTCCATCATAATCCCTTGGGAACTCCAATGCCCTACACGAAAAAACAGACACTTGAATGAAAAAGGCTGCACATTGATGCATTTTTCCCAAGAATGAAGCGAAACCATGGGATTCTTCATAAAAGTTCTGAAATCAAACATGTGACTTCTTTGCTTGCTTAAAAGGAGGAATGTAGAACGCAGGGAAGCATCACACAATGGCCAGCTTAGTCATTTATGGATACATAAGTAACTCAACACACATACAATACATGCATACGTGAATACAATGCATACATCCATACATACATACAAACAAACATGTAAGCATGTGCAAACATACAGTACATACAATACATGAATATGTACAAACGTATATATACACATAGTGTGTGCGTGCATGTGTGTGTGTGTGTGTCACAGCGTGCACGCGCACACACACACACACACAGAAGCAGAAGAAATTGCTAGAATTAGGGTTTCAATAAGAACCAAGACATTCTCCTGGGAACCACCCCAAAGCAAAGGAAAGAAACCATCAACCAGCATACATCTCTATCATCGATGCTCACAGATAAAGAAGGGTAGATAAATGCTCTCATTCGGGTTTCCACATGTAAATCATGACCAAGAAAGGGTAAGAAATACTGGTGGCAATCGTTAGGAAAAACTCAAGGCGTCGACCTGGGTCAAATCTCACTGCTCTAAGGCTGGGTGCCACAGAGAGAGGCTGGGGGGGGGGGGGGGGGTGTGGGGGGTGATGTTTCTGTGTGTGAAAATTCTCTCTGTCGAATATTTAAAATAAAAAAGAAGCCACATGTAAAATGGAGTGTGGAAGCAGAAGCATAGCATTCTTCAGAGGAAAAGGAAACCATTACCCAAGTTCTCAAAGAAGCCATAGCCTAAATTCTCAAATTGAGATTGAATAACTGCAAACCATGGCACTTTGCCATGAACCCAAAATCCAATATCTAAAGCAGATCAAGTATTTTCCAAATCAACCCAAATTAGGGGCTTAGAAAGAACCCACAACCCAACTTTCTGAACCACATACAACCCAGCTTCTCAAACCCACAAAAGCACTTCAAAGGTAGAATAAGAGATCGCAATTTTTGCTGCCCAAGAACAAAGAAAGAGAGAAAAATCTTACAGTGTGTTGGCATGCTGGATGTCTGCCTCCAGCGATTTGAGCGACTCCTTGAATGATTTACCTCGTCCCATGCCCAGCAGCAACATAATTTTATCTTCAAAAAATTACAGCTTACAGAAAAGTTCCCTAACTTGTACATCCCATCAAGGGCAGAATGTCCATGAAGCTCTCTTGTTTACCATATCAGCCAAAAAAAAAATGCATAATGATTCGCTAATTAGGGGAAAATGCTCGCTGATTTAAGACGAATTTCTAAAAGTGGCTTATTTTCGGGAGATATTTACACCGTTACTGTGTAGAGGAGGGTTTCTCTGTGTGGAACGGGCGGTCTTGAAAACAAGAAAAAGGTATTGGGGGGGGGGGGGGGGGGGGGGGGGGGGTAGGGTGAGGATTGAAAGGGGGTAACGAAGGTGAGTAAAGAAGCTTATGGGCTATGGCTTACCAAAATGAAGACAATTTACTTCCCTGATAAGAGGTGAGATGGGAAGCGCCATAGCCAGACCCAAAGCTTGCACTTTTATTCAACGGAGAAAGAAGACGACTCAATAATTATTGTTTTTCGCTTAATTCTCTCATTTGTGTCTTTAAGTATCATTTGCTCAATATATATATATATATATAGTACGTCCACGTCACAATTGCCCTCTAAAAAAATTGAAAAGTCGTATATATAAATATATATTTTTATTTATTTATTTGTATAGAAAGAGAGGGAAGAGAGAGAGAGAGAGAGAGAGAGAGAGAGATAGACGGGAGAGATGCCTTGTAATGTGATGGCCGTAAGATTGCCTCATAAAGTGTGTGCACGTGTGCGTGTGCACGCATATATCACACAACATTGTGCATGCATATATGTATGTGTTTGGTGTGTGTGGGGAGGAGGGGAGAGAGAAAGAGTGTGTGTGTGTGTCACAAATATGCTCGAGATCTTGTGTGTGTGTGTGTGTGAGATACGTTGGCACTAACCCAAAGCTACTTAAGATCTATTAGCAACAATGGAATTCTTTTTTTTTTTTGCAAAGAGGGAGAGAGGGAGATGGGGGGAGAAGAGAGAGGGGGAGAGATATTAAGCTAGCCTTCTCACAACCAAGTTAACTTTCCACTCGTTAAATAAATTTGGCCAGAACTACATCTCCACATATTGAGTGAAATTGTTGGGGAAGAATCTACATCAACTTCACCACCTTTGCTAACTTGGCTAAATTGGCACAATCATGCAGAGAGTTGGGCCAAGTTCCACTGACAATCTTACTTAAAGTGGTGAAGCTAGAAACATGACTCTATAAGTTCCATTAACAATCTTACTTAAAGCGGTGAAGATAGAAACATGACTCTATAAGTGAACTCCTCACTTCCTTCATCCCAAAAACCAAAGGTTCCTTCCACGTACCTCTCCACCATTCCTCAACCTCTCAATGGTTACCTACGTAACTGAAAATAGACTAAAAGTAATGAAGTGGTGTGAATGGCTCCCAACATCTTACGCCAAGTCTATGAAATGCTCCATAGTGTTTGTGTGAAGGTGCCCTAAGTCTCTGCTCTACTTAGGCCTACTTAAATCCCAATTTCTACTTTGAACGACATGGAACACCTACTTTGTGGTTGATTACAATTCTAGACCTAACATACCCTACTAGTTGTCAAATGTGTAGTTGAAGTGTCAACATGTCTACATTGGTGTCCTTTAGTATTGTGAAAGTCCTTCCATAATTTAAGGGTTGTTTCAAACTTTTAAGCCTAGTTTAACCAAAGAGGCTCACACTCCACGCATGTTATGGACATTTTTACAACCTATGCCAAATATCAAAGCCAAAGTTACTTTAATTTGTGGAGCAAGTACCTTACTTGATTATAATGTCTAGCATGCAATGATACATGATCAAGTTACTTTGATCATACTAAATTTGGGCTCAATTCATTTAATGTTAATACATGTATTAGCAAAGTAATTCATCAAGTTACTTCAATCACGCTAACTTTGGGTTCAATTTAGTTGATGTTAATACATGAGTTGACAAATCAAATCCTTAATCACTTTGGCCATGAAAGTTTTCTCCCTAAAAATTACCCTTGTAATTCACGAGCATTCCTTTGCAAAAAGTTTTAATGCAGGAGGACACTTAATCAATGCATGCCATCGCCAAGTCCTCGTATGTTGATGTGGCATAAACTTTTGTGGATGTGGCAAGGGCTGTACATAAGAAACCCTTCTAGCACAAAAATTGATGGCATTGGACTTTTCTTCCACTTCCTTTTGAGAATCTTTGTAGGTGAATGTATAAGCACAACTTCCTTTTTGCCTTTATCTTTGAAATTGTTGTGCATATTTCTCAAAGGAAGTCTTGTGTCTCTTGGTTGCATGATGCCCTTGTGGAAGGATAAGGATATGAAAGTTCTAGTTAGTATGCTTGAAAATGCATTTTTTTATGTGCAATATGTTCCCTTGTATTTGGTGCCACATTCTATGGGCAATATGTCCCTTGTATTGGGTGTCACATTGCAACTTTTTTACAACCGAGAAATGCCCCTTCATGTAATATGATATTTTACCCTTGCATCATTGTCATGGTGGGGAATGACCAAAAGCTTAAGTTGTTTTAATCCAGTAGCACCTCACATCAGGGTTTGAAAACAATAGGTTGGCTTTAACCTAGAGGTGATTCAAATTTTGAAAAAACCTTCTCAAATTGGTGGGGAGAGGAATCACACCTCCTCAAAGCTTTCAAGTTTTAGTTATATACTAGTAAGAATATGAAAAATATGCTTGTTCCAAATTATCATTTCCTCTTCAACCTATGGTGAAAAGGATTCATGTAATGCTCGATAGAAAAAATGTTTTACAAACACTACCTCACATGTTCCAATACACCATCATTTAAAGAGTTTCTTCAAAATCAAAAAGCATATTTTCAAGTTCTTATGCACTTCCCTATGCTTGTTTATTATTCAATTGTATTTCTTGGGAAGAGAGTCAATGTAAATGTGTGTCATTCTCGTGCTTTCTAAAAGAGAGTTTGTCCTTATCCTCATTCCACCATGTGAATTTTTAATGAAAAAAGGCCATGAACCCATTCAAAGTTGCTAAAATATGGAGGTTAGGGTTCTAGACCCAGCTTAAATATCAAAACAATCATCTCATTTTCCTTCTTTATCAAGAAAAGACCTACACGGAATAATGACCTTACTCTAAGGAGAAATTGTCTATCATTTACGTTTCCTTATTCTTGTCTTGTAACCATTCTCTTTGAACCTAAGACCTCTACTTCTTCACGCATTTCTTCTTGCTTTGTAATAGTAAAACTAAGTTGAAAGGTATATTTAGTCAAAAAATCTTATAAGCACATATGTGTTTAGAAGGATGTTTTAAATATAAATAGAAATTTAAGAGAACTCTAGCATATGGAAAACATGCTTGGGAGCAATGCAAAGGAGAGTCCACATTGAGGATACCATTGCAACAATATCAAAAGAATGATCTCCCAAAAAAAACCTTATTCTTGTCTTGTAATCATTCTCTTTGAACCTAAGACCTCTACTTCTTCAAGCATTTCTTCTTGCTTTGTAATAGTGAAACTAAGTTGAAAGGTACATTTAGCCAAAAATCTTGTAACCACATATGTGTCTAGAAGGATGTTTTAAATACATATGGAAATTTAAGAGAGAATATGGAAAAAGTGATATTTGAAGTTTGGGAGCAATGCAAAGGAGAGTCCACATTGAGGATACCATTGCAACAATATCAAAAGAATGATCTCCCAAACCAAAAGAATGATCGCACTCCTTAGAGCATGCATAATCTCTTGTAGGATCAATAGTCCTTGATGTAAACAAATCCACGAGGAGGTGATACCTCCTAACATCTAGCCATAAGTTGTGATAGGATTTAGCTTGCATGGGTAGGGTATTGGATGAGCGTGTGATACACATGGGCACATGATAATCACATAGAATTCTAGTCATGGTAGTACACCCTTTCTTGATGCAAGCAAACATGTAGGAGGTGGTGGGACCTTGATAAATTATGTGTATTTCTATGCTCTTTTCGCAAGAAGCTACACATGACCTTGAAGAGCTTTTCATATTGATAGTGGTCACCATACCAATCATTTATCTTCCCCTATTTGTTCCAAACAAAACTTCTAGAAAGGGGTTAGCATGCTACCAACATGTTGGCCAATCAAATTCGAAAGGGGACAATTGTGCTGCACAGTTTTGGAATAGGAGTCTGGAGAGCACTACTGATGAACATCATTGATGCTTCCCTACCAGTAGTGACCTTGTCTCTTGAAAGGGAGGTAAAGGGTTTGAATCTACCCACACCTTTGCCTCCTGAAAGGGAGGTAAAGGGTTTTAATCTACGTATTGCCATAGTAAAAAGTGATGGCATGTAATTCGAGTAGCGTCCCCCCTCGCCCCCCCCCCCCCAAAAAAAAAGTTTATCCCATCAAAGAAGAACTTTGAGTAGGTAGTGTTTGTATCAAAAATTTTTCTCAAAACGAAAAGAATAAGAGGAAAGTTTTTTTGTTGAGAGGCTTAGGTGTAGTTGTGGTAGGTTCAAATTTGTAAAATATGATTTTTTAATACATTTTCTCCTTCGCAAAAGAAAAAGGAGGAGAAAAAGAAACCGGAGACACACAGCAAAAATCATGGAGATAAGCACGAGCCACGTGGCAACATTTGGATCTACGTCATACGTGGCGACAGACGTTAGGCACAACCGCCACGACTGATGCCACGTGGGCTTTTTTTGGCACACCACAATCATGCTTTCTGACAGTATATATCTGATCTCAACAATGCTGGAATTCGTATTTAGTACAGCCTTCAGGCTAGTAGGCCTAGGGCGTAGGAGTCGACCTAGTGATCTCCTCGTTGAAACTTGAGCCTGCTCACACGCAGCCTCCCCTTGGGAACCGGTGCTATTGAAATTGAACAAAACCTCTATAGACTTATTCAGTTAAATGAATATCGTAAGGTTAAAACGAAGGTTTTAACCTTAGTATTATTTAAGCTTTCAACCTTACGCACTTTCTCAGGCAATCAGACGGTCAATCTCAAGCAATCAGACAATCTTGTGCATACTCACAAGAGCAAAAAAAATCTTTCTTTTGCTCTGTCTCAGTTTCAGGCAGCACAGGCGAGTGTGTGCAGATGACTAGACAATGGTGGCCATATCTCCCTTTCTCCTCTTCCCATCCCTCACGGAGTATTAACAAAGCTTCTCCTTCTTCAGCGTGGTCGTGCAGCACAGGCGCAACGTGTCGTACTCTCCCCCAAGCACAACTTTACATGCATCTTGCAAAATATAACGGGAGAACACAGTTAACTTTTTATCATATGCCAGGTGGCGAGTTTTTTTGCCCCCTCTCCTTGTCATCCAGGTGTTGTGCCGTCCGCCTGTCAAGAGGGACTCTGCATGCTTGCCAAGCGTCAAATTCTCATACAGGTCCCCCCGACGTAGGCCGCCAAAGGCTGAAGGATCCCCGCCTCCCCGTCTGTCAGCTGCTACCTGCCCTGAGGAGTTCGTAGGCCTTCTATGTTAAGGATTTGTACCTCCCCCACACTCTGTCAACCGCCGCCTGCCATCACGTGTAATTGGCATGTGCACAGTTCAAACTCACCTTTGCTTAAAGCTTTGAGGTTCCTACTCTCCACGCTTCCGTTCAGTGTCAGAGGTTCTTATGTGCTACTCTCTCTCTCTCTCTCTCTCTCTCTCTCTCTCTCTCTCTCACATGGAGGCTTAAACCTTTTCTGTGTTTGTGCAGGTGCTGGGCTCTCGCTGACGTGGTCTCCCTTGCTTGCGTGGTTTTCTGCGGTCTCCTCCAGTCTCTCCCTTGGCTTCGTGTTCTTCTTCGGTCTCTCCGTTGGCTTCGTGGTCTCCTTCGGTCTCTATGCAGGTTCTCTCTCTCGCTCTGTGTGTGTGTGTTGCATGGACTGCATGTGGACATGCAGCACCTCTTATAGCTTTGGTAGTGAGCATGTGATGACAAAGGTGGTGGTGGTTGGCCATCATGCGCATGGTTGGCCAAGAGACCTCCTAGCAGTGGTGGCAGCCATCTGTGGTCTGGCTGCTACTACGACCAAACCCATCCGCGATTGGTTGGGTTCGGGTAGTAGGTCATGGGTAGCGACGGCTGCGGGCAAACGAGCTCCTAGTGTAGTCCTTGGCTTACAAAGGGTCTCAGCTCGACTTTGAAGAGAATGTAGGTAGCGGAATCTACGGCAGCGTCGAAGTTCTCTGGCATAGCTTCGCCGCGGTCCCACTGAGCTTCTCTAGTAAAGCTTTCATTACTAATTGATACAAAAAATGTGTGTGTGTGTGTGTGTGTGTGTGTGTGAGAGAGAGAGAGAGAGAGAGAGAGAGATTTTTAAAAAAATTTAATGTTAATCTTAAAATTTTTCAAGTTTTTTTAAAATGTAAGTGTTTTTAATGTGCGCCGTGTGTGTGTGTGTGTGTGTGTGTGTGTGTGTGTGTTAACGTCCCATAGTATATATGAAAAATGAAATAGAGCATGAGTGCAACAAGTTTGTAAAATGTTTGAAAAAAATACATCATAGAGTTAAATTAGGAGGAAAGAAGAGTTTGACAAGAGTTTGATGTGTTTGTAATTAAACTTTATCTAAGTAGAAAAAGTTTGTTTGAGAGAAAGTTTTTTTATTTTTGGTGAAAGTATTTTTTAATGTGCACAGGTCGTGTGTGTGTGTGTGTGTGTGTGTGTGTGAGAGAGAGAGAGAGAGAGAGATTCATTTACTAATTGATAAAATAAATGTGTGTGTAAGTGTGTGTGTGTGTGTGTGTGTGTGAGAGAGAGAGAGAGAGAGAGAGAGTGAGAGAGAGTATACGTGTGTGTGTGTGTGTGTTTGAGAGAGGGTTTTTTAATTTTTGGTGAAAGTATTTTTTAATGTGCGTGGGCCGTGTGTGTGTGTGAGTGTGGGTGTGTGGGTGTGTGTGTATATGAGAGAGAGAGAGAGAGAGAGAGAGAGAGAGAGAGAGAGAGAGAGTGTACATACACACATGTTGCCATGTGGTAACATGTGTGTGTTTGAGAGAGTTTTTTTTGTGAAAGTAATTTTTAATGTGCGCGGGTCGTGTGTGTGTGTGTTTGAGAGAGTTTTTTTTGTGAAAGTAATTTTTAATGTGCGCGGGTCGTGTGTGTGTGTGTGTGTGAGAGAGAGAGAGAGAGAGAGATTCACTAACTGATAAAATAAATGTGTGTGAGTGTGAGTGTGCGTGTGTGTGTGTGTGTGTGTTGTGTTATGTGTGTGTGTGTGTGTGTGAGTGAGAGAGAGAGAGCCAGTTAACGTCGACTTTATTGATCTAGAGAGACCAATCGACGAAGAGACTTGAACCCAGGTGGGTCCATGTCATCCTAAGGGCAATCCCAAATAAATGTGTGTGAGTGTGAGTGTGCGTGTGTGTGTGTGTGTGTGTGTGTGTGTGTGAGAGAGAGAGAGAGAGAGAGAGAGAGAGAGAGAGAGAGAGCCACTTAACGTCGACTTTATTGATCTAGAGAGACCAATCGACGAAGAGACTTGAACCCAGGTGGGTCCATGTCATCCTAAGGGCAATCCCACTAGCCATTTCTACCCCACGATGGGTGGCAGAAAGGTAGTGAGAGTGTCCTCTTTTAGACACACACACACACACACACACCCAGGAGAGGGAGCCCCTTAACATTGACTTTATTGATCTAGAGAGACCAATTGACTTGATTGATCTAGAGAGAGAGAGAGAGAGTGTGTGTGTGTGTGTGTTTGAGAGAGGATTTTTAAATTTTTGGTGAAAGTATTTTTAAATGTGTGTGGGCCGTGTGTGTGTGTGTGTGTGTGTATGAGAGAGAGAGAGAGAGAGAGAGAGAGAGAGAGAGAGAGAGAGTGTACATACATACATGTTGCTGTGTGTGTATATGTGTGTGTGTGTGTGTTTGAGATACACGTTCGAGATACACACACACACACACACACACACACACACACACACACCCAGGAGAGAGAGCCCCTTAACATTGACTTTATTGATCTAGAGAGACCAATTGACTTGATTGATCTAGAGAGAGAGAGAGTGTGTGTGTGTGTTTGAGAGAGGATTTTTAAATTTTTGGTGAAAGTATTTTTAAATGTGTGGGCCGTGTGTGTGTGTGTGTGTGTGTGTGTGAGAGAGAGAGAGAGAGAGAGAGAGAGAGAGAGAGAGTGTACATACATACATGTTGCTGTGTGTGTATATGTGTGTGTGTGTGTGTGTGTGTGAGAGAGAGAGAGAGAGAGAGAGAGAGAGAGAGAGAGTGTACATACATACATGTTGCTGTGTGTGTATATGTGTGTGTGTGTGTGTTCGAGATAGAGTTTTTTAATTTTTAGTGAAAGTATTTTTTAATGTGCGCGGGTCATGTGTGTGTGTGTGTGTGTCATCATCTCTTACATCAACAACCCATTGTTGATAGTAGTAATAGTTGATCTATCAAGAAGAGGCAACCCTTCAAAATCATGTAGACATTTTCCATATTGTTGTAAGAGGTCTTGCAAGTGTAACAGAGCTTGATTCTTAGCTATATATTGACAAACACCATCGTCAACACACCTTCTCTACAAGCCATGGAAAAAATCATCTAAAAGTCCGGCACAAAATTTGACCCAATCTTGTTCGAGAGATATAGGCTCACAAAAAACCAAAATGATGACAAAAAGTTGACGTAGCTGGAATCCCGTTTTCTGAAATGTAGCTTCTTGAAGACACATATACCACTCATCATCACTCTCCAGCATTCCTCTCGCTTCACATGCAACCTTAAAATAGGGATATAATTGCCATTCACTATACGTACTTCCTCAAAAGATTTGCAGCCTTTACACATTGTGAGTAGCATGCGTAGATAGTATTGCTCACCTGCACTCGGGCTAACATTATACATACGTCTAATCACATTTTCCTTTTTTTCTTTTAGTCCATGACCGAAGATAAGAATTCTAACCCAATTGCAAGGAAAATCAACATATAGCAAGCTATTTGCTTCTACATTCAATTGATTAGCTCTGAACCAGTGAGAGTACTGCTTCGGTTTTTATCACAACCAATTACATCACGCAAATCATCACGGTCATTAAATATAACATGATTTTGCAAGGGGAGATGAACATGCAACCTTTGTATATTTGAATTTTCATCATGTAGATCATATTGGTATATGTGCCAACTTGCCTCTGATGCAGACACATACCGTGCATCCAGATATTGACTAACCTCATCAATAACCCCATGTGTATCTTGCAACTCTATAGTAGCTTTATCATGTCCCTTATATACATACTTATACGAATATCTCATTGCTGTAATGGTAGAGCATACTTCTATGTTAATATGGGCTTTGTATGTCATAGAGAGAAAATGGTTATATGGAACAACCCATTGACTCTCCACCTTATGATTCTTTACTTGGATGAAACTACCATCATCTCGTCGCATGTAAGTTGGATACCCATTGTCATCAACAATAGTAGTCTCAAAAAACTTGCACGAGGATAACGATGTTTGCAACTCCCGTTAACCATACAAGAAGAATACATATTTAGTTCCCCACATGGTCCATGAACATTACACTGACTAATTATCTTGTGCAACTCAGGAAACATCACCTTATCTGGAAGTTCAGCACTTACCAACCTATCATTGAGCAATCTCAGTAGGTTTACATGTACCCTCCAATATCAATTATATATACATGTGCATGTGGCAAGCCTCTTTTTTGAAATTCAATAACAGAAACAAATCCCACTACCCTTCCAAATAATGCTTTTTTCACCAATAAGTGCAACATATCCTTATGCTTCTCATAGAAGACCCGTGTCGTCAAGTCAAGTCAATCTTCGGCAGTTGACCCGACAATAAAGCATTGCATATTTCATCCCACTTTGGATTGCAAGTAAAGGTAATAAATAGGTCAGGTTTACCCATCTTCCTAAAAATTGCCATTGAATCCTAATACAATTGATGCATATATCGAGGCCCCCCAGTATATATAGATAGTAGAATTATCTGGCGTTCAGCAATGCCCCCAGAGATTCTATTGACACCATCACCACTGACATGAATCATATCTGCAAGCCCTTGGTATACTTCAGCATGCAATGCTTTCTGGTTATTGCGTATCCATACTATTCTTGATTCTTCCATGCTGCTATATGCATCAACAATGTACTATTGCAAAAGTTGATCACTGTGCAGAAGGGAAGCATTTGTATCTTCCCTTATTTGTAATCTATATGCATAATATTGCCGTTGAGTTATAGTCTTTGTCTCCTCATTTGAATCTTGTCTATTCCTACCATGGAGTGGGATTCCAACATGCCAACCATTCTCTCCTCGAGGAAATAGAAGAACATATAATAGAGGCATGTATGAACGATGCAAATTAGATATTCTTTTTAGAGGCATATATGAACGATGCAAATTAGAACATATAATAGAGGCATATATGAACAATGTAAATTAGATATTCTTTTTATAGCACTTGTGTGAGACATTATTTGAATATCTCCATGACCTACATGAAAATCATCCCTTTGACCTGGCATGATAACAGCTACCTCACTACCCGTAGGAACCAAGTATTGCCTTAAGGTTGATCGAGCTTCACTGATGACCATTCTCAAATCTACATGTGGATTGGACTGTAACATTTCTCTCATTGTATAAAATGCACCAGCATACGGGTTATGTTCATACATCATTGTTTGTAACCTTTCAAGAACATTATGATTTAAAGAAGGCATCCCATTAAGTCTATTCTCCAATTCATGCTCTGTATCATACACATACAATTGGGCAAATTGAGGAGTTGCATCTCATGTTTCATCGGGTATTACAGAGTCAAAACAATGATAGGTAGTACCATGGATTCGAAAATTAAATACACCTCCTCCCCTGGTAAACTGATTGTCCAAGTGAGCACCCAATGAAATACACCTCCTCCCCTGGTAAACTGATTGTCCAAGTGAGCACCCAATGAAATGAATGCTAGCTAACACATTGTTATAAGAGCGTATATTCTTCTTGTATTTTCTTACTTACATTATCATTAATTACCAAGTAATAGATTAGCTAATGTTGGAGGAGGATTTTCCAAAGGCAACACAAAAAATGTTTTCCCACATATTGTCGAAGATTTCTTGATGCCTCACATTTCCAAATTAGTGCCTCACAAAAATGGCACTTGTAAGAAAGGGTTCCTAAAGAGTGAAGAGTACAATCTCCGGAACATAACACCATGGTTGTTGGGTGCTTAACATTTTGAGGAAATGAAAAAACACACCTTATAGAATGACATCCGGATTTAATACCTTTTACATCGCCAACAGAATAGGAATAGGTTGAAAATCTTCAACACACGACCAATCTCATCTATAGGTGGCTCATTTAAATCGAAAGAAATAGGGTCTCCTACTATATCTCTATGTGCCTGAATATTCGAATTTTCATTGCTAAGTTCTTGAAGAACCGTAGCAGTAGGAGTTACTCTATTACCCAAATCCAAGTGAAGCATAGAATTCTCTATGCTCCTCATCTTCAACCCTTCCAAATGTTTCGATCTCACATTGAATTACTCCATTAACTTAGTATGAATTTGTTTTCGAATGCTAGCCCTTGTTCGCAAACAATTACGACAAAGGTGTGCGTGTTACATCTAAAATTTTGACGAACTTGGTTTGAGCTTAGGTATGTAGAGTTCCTAGCCATCTTCAAATTGCTTTGAAAAAGAAAAAAACAACTATTAATTTGATTTTTACATTTATTGTCTTATTAAATTTATTCTACTTTAAGTGCCATTATCCTTATGTATGATCTTCGCACGTATATCACACATATGACCCTACTCTCAAGGATAGACTCCACACATTAGCCAACATTGTGTAATTATTAGAGAGATTTACAGAGACAAATACAATCAGTTTTGCACTAATAAGTGATAACCCCTCTCCATCTCTCACCTTTATTTGCCAACAAAGGCATTACTCCAAATAGAGAGAGAGAGAGAGAGAGAGAGAGAGAGAGAGAGAGAGAGAGAGAGAGAGACCAAGAAAAAAAACATAGAACTATGAATTTTGAGACATAAAGAACGAATGAGCAAAGAATAAAATAGAAAGGGAGATATAAAGACTTCGAGAAAATAGGAAATTCATTAATATCTCCCGGAGAGTCAAAGCAAGATAGTTGAGTACAATTTTCTCCTAGACACAAACATCATGCTCTCACAAAATCACTAAGCAATTGTCCTGCTTTCCAACATACGGCTCATCTTCTTCATAATAGCATTGAGTCGATTAATGGATATTTTTAAACTCGATACCTCTGAACCTAATGTCTATACTTACTCTTTCAATGAATCGACTTGTTCTTTACATTCCCTAGTATATCCACCTAGACGCTCCCCAATTTCAACATGCAAATTTTTCATAAAGGAAATCATGTCTAATTTGTTGGTCTCCATGCGAGCACTACTATATCGAGAACGCGATGAAGATGATGTGTCAACTCATCTCCCATCATATCTCCCCTCTGAGTGCCACTTCCATGGACCTCATCCCAAAAGGCATCTAAGAACTCCTTGTAATGCAACTTGATTTTTCTCGGTGCTCTCGCATATGTCCACAATCATCTATAGACGTTTAGCACTTGGCTGTTCTAATGGAGACCTTGACTGAGCAAGGTTTTTTACAACATGAACGTTCATCAGCTCTGGTGGGGTAGATAAAGCCTCATCAGAATTGGAAGTTCCACATGCCTCCACTACGGCTTTTGATCCATTGTTACCAATAGAGATCTCCATTTGCTAAAATCTAAATTGAAAATCTTTAAACTTTGCAAAATCTCTTTATATCTTAGTCAAGATGTTTCATAACCCTGTATACCAACCATTGGGAATTTCTTTCAAGCACATTTCTCTGCTGTTTAATAGTTAATATAGTCAAGGTATTAAAATAATTTTTGTTTGATTATCCTCTTAGGTCATATATTCTGTCTATAGAGCTTACTCTACAATTAAAAAAATAATATAACAAATGTGGAACATGTTGAGAGATAAAGAAAGTAAGAGCCACAGAATAAAAAAGAAAGGGAGATATAAAGACTTCGAGAAAAAGGAAGTGGTCTAACAAAGAAAAAGTTTATAGTTTAAATTTCACTTATGTGCACACACAAAACTATTAAACGTGGCAAAGATTGTAATTACGTAAACATTTACCATAAAAATCATCAATATCAAAACACCCATAAGATAGAAAGAGATATAGAAAGTATTTTAATGTGCAGTATATCACCAAGCATCTTAACTCCAACTTCACAAATAGATAGAGACAGAAGTGTAACAATAAAACTAATCTCAAGTTGAGGAGAGAATGGTATTCGAAACCACCAACTTTGATGCTATCGTCCTTGTGCTTGCCTGTACACAATCACACACAAACATCAAAGCCATTATAACTCTTATGGTCTCTCTATTTTTCTCACCCTGTCCTAGCTACATTTCACACCAAATACAAAAAAAAAAAGACAGAGTAGCTATATGTAGACATCAATCAATAATCTTCAAGATTATTACATTATCTTTATCAATTTCCTTAACGGAATGCACTTTAGTATTTCCCTAAAAATGAAGCACTTTTCCTCGGAGCTACTACATCTGCTATCCACAATGTAAAAGCCATCTACTAATCCCAATGCCTCTTTGATTAAGAGGAGCTTGAGATTGTCATCTAGCCTATATAAGGGGTCTAAGACTATATAAATATAGCGTGGATTGGGATCATCCCATCCATCAAATCCAAGAACTTCCCATTTTTGGCTAGGTTGGTATCCAAAAAAACCCAATTGTGGCATCTCCTCAAAGAAGATTGTATCTGACAATTTATTATTGTCATAGGTCAACTTTAGAATGTCTAATGCTATGATCTGCATAAAAAATAATCAAACTATACATTAATAACAATCATGAAAAGAATGAGACAAACAAACACAATATTTTATTTTAAAAAACATACATATATAAGTAAGTTGATGCATGACTACTATGTGCAAGTGTATGAATCATAATTGTAACTACTATATGCGTGTGCATGGGTGTAAGAATCATGATTGTAACTACTATATGCGTGTGCATGGGTGTAAGAATCATGATTGTAACTACTATATGCAGTCTTGTAATTGAGTTGTTGAGATATCGAGCTCAACTAGTGCTACCGTGGACATTGATGACCCACCTGGGTGATAGCTTTCGCATCTACACCACTAGCATGGTTGGTGAGATTATGGGTGATATGCGGCCAGTGGGATGACAAGCTGTGTGACAGCTATTTTGGATTACTAGAGACTGGCATAGTTATAGTGCCAGCTCATTTAGTAGGGTTCACATTATGGATCGACTATTGTATGTTTTAGTAGATGAGTACTAACCCATATAGTGTGTACTCTTATCTTTATGTTATGTTGGTTGAGTAGAGAAGAAGAAGATAGAAGAAAATTCATCCATCCATCTCTCTCGTGTCTTGCTCTCTCTTGTGTGTGTGTGTGTGTTTGCTTTCTAGGGTTTGAAGCTCTCCCTCTCCCCCACATTCTCTTTATGGTATCAGAGCCTGGTTCGTGTGAGAGCTGAGGAGGCAAGCAACAGGCAAGAACAAGTATGGAAAGGAAGCGGTACTACATGGGTAACAGCATCATCATCTCTTTCCCCTTCTTGGTTTAGGTACAACAGCCTCTCAATAGCACTGGGAGCTACACATCTCCAATTGAGGAGCTGTTTCCGTGGGAGCGGAGTTGCACAGGGCTCGTTTCGGACAGAATTTTTTTCGCCAGAATCATGTTTCGGGCGTGTTACGAGCCCCGTTTCGTCACTGCAAGGTATTTTCGGGTAGTTTTCTAGAAGTTCTGGTAGAGAACTGTTTCTGCTCGAAATCTGGTTATTGTAGTGCAGCAGTGCATTTTGGAAGTGCAGACAAGGTTTGCACATGTATTGTTGATACTGGGTGTATGTACATGTACTCTGGTCACATTTGGTGACACAGGTTGTGCTGAAGTACCGCTGCTATAGCAGTTACAGGAGATACTGCTGTATTACAGGTTGCATATAGAAGTTGTCTGTTTGCAGGTTATTTGATTGTTGTAAGAAAACATGTCTGACGAAAGTAATCAGATTGTTAGTGAGAGAAGCTGGATAAGAATAACTTCCATGCTTGGAAGTTCAGAATGACCAACTTCCTATGGGTAAAGGATTTTGGGATTATGAAGAAGGAGACAATGAGGAGCCTCTAGAGTTATCTGAGGAGAATGCCACTCGTACAGATATAAAGGCATTCAAGGATTGGAATCAGGGTGCAAGAAAAGTCATGTACTAGCTTTCAATTAGTGTTACAGAAACTATGATAGGACACATACAGGATGCAAACACTCCAGCAGTTGCATGGCAGAATCTGGTTTAGATGTTCCAAACTAACACAAAGGTAAGGAAGTTGTAGTTAAAGCAAGAGTTGCATACTGTGGAAAAGAAAAGCATGTTCATCAATGAATATGCCTTAAAGATCAAGGGCATTGTTGAATCCCTTGGGTCTATTAATGTATCAGTGGAGGATGATGATTTGGTGAGTGTCTGTTTGAATGGGCTTGGCAAAGAGTACAAGCCATTCAAGACCTCCATTGCAGTTAGGGAGAATATTCCCAACTTTTGTGACTTGATACCTATGTTGATCATAGAAGAAAAGGCTTTAAGTAAGGATTCTTCTTCACAAAGCAAGAACACAACAGGTCTTCTACTCTAATTTAGGTAAAGGTAGAGGTAGAGGCCGTGGTCGAGGCCAAGGTGGTGGCTGACAAGGAAATCAGAATTCTAGACAACAACAGTCCAATGATTCACAGCAACAATCATACACAGGTGGAAGAGGCCAATCTAGAGGCAGGGGGAGCCAAAGAGGCTGAGGTGGTTGGCAAAGAAATCAAAATGCAAATATAATAGAGTGCTATTACTGTGGCAAACCAAGACACATTGCAAAGAGCTGTTATAAAAAGCAGAATGACATTAAAAGTGGAAAGTTGCAATAAGGCAACTATGCATCATCTAGCAAACATGGAGGTGATGATAGAAGTGAGAAGCTGTTTGTGATGCAGCACATACTTAGTTCCATAACAGGGGACGTGTCAAGATCTCAAGATATATGGTATGTGTATTCTAACGTCTCTAACCACATCACCAGTCATGCTGAGTGGTTTAGAGATATGCAGAAAATTGAAAAACCAGGTTATGTAGAAACAGGTGATGATACTGCGCATCCCATTGCGCATGTTGGTAAAGTGTCATTGTCTATGCAAGATGGCAAAATGAAGTACTTGACTGATGTACTTCATGTTGTTCTAAATATTACAAAGAACTTGGTTTCTGTTGGACAGATGGTTGAGCAGGGTCTGAAAGTGAGGTTTAATCCTCAAGGATGTTTTGTGGAAGACTTCAAAAATGTCGCTTGGTTGCAAAGGGTAACAGAAATGGTAGGATGTTTACTTTGGATGTGAACATGCCTGAGATAAAGGCAGCCATGTTTGCACATGGAAAAGGTGTCATTGCAAATATTGACATATGGCACACAAGCGCATTGGTCATATGAATATACAGTGACTGAAGTCTATGCAAGCCCACAATATTGTTGCAGGTTTGCCAAAGTTTAAGATTGACGGTATGCATAAGGTATGTGAAGCATGCTAACTTGGTAAACAGGCCAAACATGCTTTCCCACATGAAAAGCACGTCAGTGCAAGGCCATTGGATGTCATACATTCAGATGTATGGGGATCGACCAAGACTGCAACAATTGCAGGTACTTTGTTACATTCATTGATGACCACACTAGGAAAGTGTGGGTTTTTTTCATGAAGGAGAAAAGTGAGGTGTTTGCTCACTTTCAGAGATTTAAAGCCTTGGTCGAGAAGGAAAAAGGCATGCAAATAAATTGCCTAATACCAGATGGTGGGGGAGAATATTTCTCCAATGAGTTCAACGATTTCCTGAGAAAGCAGGGAATCAAGAGGTAGTTTACGTGTAGGTACACTCCGCAACATAATGGTGTTGCAGAAAGGAAAAACAGGCACATTGCAGAAGTGGCACGTGCCTTGATGGCTAAAAAGAATATGCCACATTACTTTTGGGCAGAAGTAGTAGCAACTGCTGTGTACATTATAAATAGGACACCTACTGCAGCTATTCATGGTATGACTCCTGAACAGAAGTTTACAGACCGGATATGTCTCACTTGAAAGTATTTGGGTGTATTGCATATATACATGTTCTAGATGAAGTGAGAACAAAGTTAGATCTAAAGGCTGAGAAATATATCTTCATTGGTTATGCTATGGAGAAAAAAGGTTATAGATGCTATAACCCTACCACTCGTGAGATGCGAGTAAGCATAGATGTTATCTTCGATGAGATGAGTATTAGCTGGTATGCACGAGTAGTGAAGGCAACAGAAGATCCAGATGTAAGAAGTGGTGATGTTGCACCACATGTAGAGCAACAATCACAGGTGTTGAGTGGACATGGGGAGTCCTCGAGCAGTGGATCCAATGTTAGCCCATGGTAGGCAGGTTGAGGAATGATGCAGGTACACATGTATTACAAAAAGGGAAGGAAAAGGTAGATCAACCTTTTGTGCCTGATCTATCAGCAGGTTACTCATATGTGGATGGTGACTCTAGTGGCTCTAAGCAGAGCCTTGATTAGGAAATTCTAACTTTATGAATTTCATTCCTTCCTAACCACAATAGATTAAGAAATAGTTCTTACGAGATTATCAGGATTTTATAAAAATACTCTTCTTCCACTAATCCAATTTTGGGTAAATATCAATTTGGTGATTTATCCACATAAAAATATCTAAGAATATTCTTTCCACCAATTTAATTATCAACCCTAATTTTCTAGGTGAAATTATGGTGAAAATTCCTCTTTTCACAATTAATTTAAACCTTTTTCTACTTAAAATAACATAAAAATTCCTCTTTTAATTATATACAAATATCCATTTTTTTGAATATGCCAAAATTTCTCTTTTTGCATTTAAATGATTGAATTCCAAATGTCATGGGAATTCCACTTTTATCATTTCAAAACTCTTATACATAAAATAAATTTATCAAAAATTTATCTTTTTAAATTGAATAAACATATCCATTATTTTGAATATGCCAAAAATTTCTCTTTTTGTATTTAAATGATTGAATTCCAAATGTCATGGGAATTCCTCTTTTATCATTTAAAAATTCTTATACATAAAATAAATTTATCAAAAAATTATCTTTTTAAATTAAATAAAAATATCTATTATTTTAAATATGCCAAAAATTTCTTTTTTTGCATTTAAATGATTGAATTCTAAATGTCATGGAAATTCCTCTTTTATCCTTTAAAAAAAATTTATGCATAAAATAAATTTATCTAAAATTTCTCTTTTTCTTAAAAGTATTCTTTCCTAAATATGGTCAAAATCATTCTTTTTGCTTTAAATTTCTAAACCTACAATATGGTAGGAGTTCTTCTTTTAATATTATGCATAAAAATGAGATATGTATTTTTTTCAAAAAAATTTACCATAGCTTTGTTGCTATTATTGATAATTTTTAATTTTCCTAAAAGAATAAAACCTTGTAATGAAAATATGATAGAAGATCTACTTTTAAGCTTAAATCTAAACTATGAATTTAAATCATAATTTTAACCATAATCATAAACTTAATTATGATTATCCCACTAGATTAAGCTAATTCCATTATTCCTCTTTTTCCAATTTGATAGGATAATCTATTTCTCATTTAGAATCAATTAAAGTAGTTTTTAACTACTTATAAATAATCTAAAAGAAATAACCATTATTTTGTTAACACAAAATCATGAAAATACCATTTTCTTAATCTCTAGCTTATCAAGCCTAGAGTTTGGTTTTGAAATAAGAAATTATCAATAAGAAGCATTCTTTTGCTAAAGAATTAGCCATAGAGATGACTATTCTTTTTGAGAGAGAGATATCCATAAGAAAGCATTCTAAATAAACATAAAGATTAACTTTTTCTTGATTACACATTAAGATTCTTAGGAAAAGCTTGATTGGAATTAAAACAATCATTTAGAAAACTTCTCAAGCTTGAGAGGGGTTGAGAAGAGAAGTCATTTGAGGAAATTAACAAAAAACCATCAAAATCCATTCTTACCTCAAGGATTAGCTTGTTTCTTTCTCTAGAAGTGAAGCCCCCAACCAATCAATTGGTTAGCAAGAGGAGAAGAGATCTCCAAGAGAGAGAGAAGCTCCAAGCTCCCGAAAAGTAGAGGAAGATTAAGGGATAATAAAAAATAGCGTGGTATAGCTCAAAGATGAGAATACGAAGGAATGAGGGTCTATTTATAGGTGAGGGAGGTCCAACTCGACAGTAGCTGGTACAATAGGTTTGGGGGAGGCATACTTCAAAAACATCCAAATTGTATCAGCTCTGAAACTATATACATAGTTCGAGAGCTGAAGCTATCCTCTCATCTGCAATGAGATATGATGATTTAGAACACTTTGTACCAATATCAATTATTTTGAAGCTAAATGAAAATTATTTTTTCTTACAAGCTTTGACTGTCCTATCTCAAAATAGCTTGAAAGTATATATTTGGCACTGATCAGCACTCTCCAGCCGCCCCGCAGCTACTTGAATCATTTTGTTGTGGTGTCTGTACAGTTAGAAAGTTATGTTAGAAACTGTTAATATCTGAACAAAACAAAATTAATGACTTTCTACCTCTAAATCTAATGGCTCTATTGAATCCAAAAGATTAACATTAGGAGGATAGTGATCCAATGCATCTAGAAGCCTTCTAATACAACTGCAATACATATAATTCAGTTAGTGTGCATTAAATCAAAATAATGAAGTTTAAAGTTAAAAATAGCACACACATCTCTTACAATTTCAGCTCTCTGTGTGTGTTTTTAAGAGAGTTGAATAAAAAGCATTGCTTCTGCTGGATGTCAATAGAAGCAAAGCTCCAGTGGTCACTGCGTAAGGAAAAAAGCATTAAGAAATCAAAGGCTACAAGAGTTCTCAATCTTGAAGAAAAATCCCAAAAGAAGCAGTCACCCACATACTTGTTATAGTATGGAAGTAGCAAAATATCGACAACATCAAAATCGCAGTGTCTGAACCAATTGGAAATATCCATGGGAGTTTCCTTTGGATCTCTTAACTTGAAGGAAACGGCAGGATCAATAATATGAGCTGTATGCTGTACAGCGTGGTTAAGCCAGCTTCTCATCATGCTGCATTGGACCAAACAATAATTAGGGTAGGGTGTAAAGGAGGTACAAGAAGGATTGTTTTGCAAACAAATGTAAAATAAAAGACACTTACTAGAGCATTGCAAGAATGATAGTATCTGAGCAATACTCATTCTTATGAGCCAATGCTGCCAAGCATGGTTTTGTCAAGTCAAAATTATTCACTGAAGTTTCATCCTCAATATGGACAACTATGTTAGGGCCCAGCTCCTGCAACCTTCTCTGTATCTGCAGCTCCATCTGTACATTCTCCACATCTATAACAGATTTGGATTCTTTTATTTGCTGCTTCAGTGACTCCTCATAAGCAGCTTTCCCTCTGCTCATTGAGTGGGTTACTTCAACAGCCTTAACCTCATCTACCTTCAACTTTCTTGTAGGTGGAATTAATAATATGTCTCTCATTTTGATGTCCTGCTATTCCACAGGATGGACCAGCTTGTTATACCTCCATCTCACTCTGGACAAAGTGTTGAAGTCTTTGGCCATCAGAGTTACCCTGTGAGCATGGGCTGCTACCAACATTGCATCTTCAAAATATTTCTCCAAGTAATCCTCTGCCATTTCCTGTAAGGAAAGAATGGCAGTCCTGTTCCACCTGAAACCAAGGTGCCAACTATCACATATGTCTCTCACTAGTCTCTGAAAAGGTGCCTTGGGGATTGCAAAGCCTATAGCTTTTTGTTGCTTCCTGATCTCCTTTAGCACACCTGCACCATGTTTCAATCTCTTGGCCTTTTGCTGGAGCAAGCTCATTGGCTTCCCCTTCCTGCCATGTGCAACTCTTCCCTTTGGTGGAGGCACACTAGCTGCCCCAGCTGCTGCTGCTGCTGCAAGCCCTAGCCCCTTGCCAGCCCTCCTTGCAGTTGACTTGGTTCTTGCCATCACTCTGACAAGCTGCATACAAAGCAATGGAAAGAGATTATAGCCATGGAGCACATGGAATGATACAAGAAGGCAATGACAGGGGTGGATGAAGCAACATTTATAAATTTGCAACAAAACGCGATTTTGACAGTTTGAAATTCCTAACAGCTCACTCTTGCGTTTTCCTGCAAATACCTGAAGTAACATGCTATTACATTCCTACATTGATTTCTCTGTCTTTACAACTAAAAACAATATGGATTGAGTTTATACAAGGAGTGTACAGCCTTGGATAGCTTAGAAAGACACAAAATCACAATGATAGGGGTGGATGAAGCAACAATTTTATATTTGCAACAAAATGCGATTTGGGCTGTTTGAAGTTCCTAAAGCCTTCTCCTCGCGTTTTCCTGCAAATTCATGAGGCAGCATACTAGAACATGCCTTCAGTCATTTCACTGTATTTGCAACTTGGTGCAAGATGGATTGAGTCTATGGAAGGCAAGAAGTGATCAATCTCTCACTCAACCAGCCCAATTCAAAAGTCTTCCTGCTTGTGGTTGCAATGGAAAAAGCTAAGGAATGCATATAATATTTATCTTAATATCTAAGCTATATCACATCACTCAGTACCTTATCCTCATATACTATTAAACAGGAAGAAAAGGATATATAGAGTCTTACTGACCTGGAAGCTATCTGTAGGTGTGCTGTGCTGGTGATGAGTACCCTATGCTAGGGATGAATCTTTGCTGCTGGTCAGGATGCTGATGGTGCAGAGTAGGGAGGTAGAGAGGCAAGAGAGGGGAGGGCCTAGATAGGAGAGATTAAACAGGAGGGAAGAGATTAATACAAAATACAAACAAAGAAACTAATAAATACCACACGTGTGGAATGGAGTCGTTTTTCACACGTGTGGAATGGAGTCGTTTTTTCACACGTGTGGATGGGACCCAGATATCTTGGAGTTTGAAACTTGGCACGTGTGAATGGCACTTTTTGCCTTGGAACTTGTGCCAATCATGATTTCATAATCAGATCCATAAACACTCTTCCCTCCCCATCTTTCATCCCTGCCAGCACCCTCCCGTCATCCTTTTCCTTCTCCCTCTGATCCCTTCCTACCCAACACACTCCATCTAGACTGCAACCTGCCTGAAGACTACTACCACTGCTAGATCTCCAGGTTACCTAGGCTGTAGCTCAAGTTTGGAAGAGAGCAGAAGAATCACTAGTGCAACTCCAACAGCATGGAAAAGGAAAAGAAAGGTCAGAGATCTATATTCTTTTCAATGTTTTTTGATAGATATTTCTTCCATCCATAGAATTCTTGAATCTTACTGCCCAGGAATCTGGTACATCACCCTAGGATTTGATTGGAGATGGATATCAATAGGACCTAGAAGTTTGCAACAAAATGCGAGGAGAGTGCTTAACATTTTCCAAATGGCCCTATATCGCGTTTTCCTACAAATTCTTATATTAGTTTTGGTTTTCATTTCTTCCTCATTGTTTTGCTCTCTTCGACCCTGGGGAATTCTTCCTAGTATCATCTACTGTCCAGGACATTGTGAAATGATCCTAGCATTTGATTGGAGATGGATATCAATAGAAATGGAGAATTTGCAACAAAATGCGATGCGAGGAGAGTACTTGACATTTTCCAAATGGCCCTACATCGCGTTTTCTTGCAAATTCGTGTGTCCCTTTTGGTTTTCACTTCTTCCTCATTGTTTTGCTTTCTTTGGCCCTGGGGATTTCTTCCTTGATGATGAGAAAAGTTTTTGCTTTGGAACAGTTGATTCTCAGGCCCCTCCTTTCAAGAGGAAGCTAGACTTTTCTGCTGCTATACTTAGACCACAGCAATCACCAGGTGAGTCATGTGTGCTCATGAAGAGAGTTGTTTGGTGATATCCTATACATTCCCTGATTGCATATGTCAGCATATAGAATTAATGATATATAAATTTTTGTTCAGGCAAAAGCAAGAGACTGGAGCAGAAAGCTGAGTCTTCCCTTGCAAAACAAAAGGAACCAGAAGAGGACAAATCTCCAGATTTGCTCCTATTTGGCTTTCTTCACAAGTGCAAGGCTCAAAGGAACTTCCACATATACCACAATATTTTCAACAGGGAGTTCACTATGAGCTCTGTATTGGAGCATCACAAAGATTTTCTTTCAGACCATTGGGATACCTTCAAACAACTGATAGAGGCAGGAAGAATTGTGGAAGGTGAAAAGGTTTTTGTGCATATAAATCATATTGTCTCCAGTGATGATAGGCTGAGGTACCATGTGAATAGAAGATTTGACAGCCTGCCTGAGGGATATAAGCACCATGGCATTCCTTATGTACATTGTCTTCCATCAGCACTCTCTAGAAGAGCAAGGACAGGAGGCTGAAGAAGAAGACACATATGTAGCAGAGGAAAAAGAGGATGTTCCTGTGGCAACAGAAATGGCAGAGCAGGAAGAAGATATCAACCTCTAAGATGAGGGGCTGCAAGTGGCTGCTCTTGACCTTGTTCAACTGAGGACTGAAACTCTTAGGGCAGCATAGCCAGTTGAAGATTTTGATGTTCAGAGCAGCAACTATGTAGTGCCCATGCTATGAATCTCTCAGCACTATATAAGGGAAAGCTTAAAGAAGAGGCTGGACTGGAGGGGAGAGGAATAAATCTTTGGAAAGATGAACTTCTTGTTGCTGATGAAAATGAGAAGATATGATCTTGTTACTTCAAATCAAATACTTTATCTTGTGTTTAAATGCTTTGTAGTTGTGTATTATTGTCTCACTCCAATCTTTTGATATGTGGCAGCTACAAATTGAGGATGACACATTCCTCTAGAGAACAAGTGGAAGCAGGCCGGCTGGGTTTGGCAAAATGTCAAACCTAGCTCATTATATTCATGATCTAGGCAGTGCTAAGATCTTGATTTACCATAGGCAGTTGAGCAACAATGGAGAAGCCATTGTTTACTTCTTTAAATGTTTGTCTAGGGTTTTAGGTGGACATGATCTTTCATGGCAAAAGGAAAAGATCATTTTAATAGAGAGGTTGTCTGCCATAGATATATTTGGGGATTATGTGAATAAGCAGGCCTCTAGGGCCTCTTACTTTTTGTCTTACACTTCTTATGCATTAGCATGTGGTGTTAAGGAGCCCAAATGTCTGGAGGGCTATGGAAAACACAAGCTCATAAGGTTTCGAGAGCCACCCATGATTGCATCAGGCGACACAATCCAAGAAGAAGAACACGTGGAGATAGCTGAAGGATACCCCTCCCAGACAAGCAACAGAGGCAAGCATTGATAAACATACAGTCGACATCAAGCCAACAAGGAAGAAAAAGAGTCCAATCAAGATCAAAAAGAGAGTTCCGATTGGCAGGCTCTGGGAGTAATAGGATTTAGTCATCAAATATATCACAAACATTATGTTGAAGTTGAACTGATTTGTACAAAGTCTTTGATCCTCATCAGTTCCTTGTCCGTACGGACGATCGGTACCCTTTTGCATTTGTTCCATCACCGTACGACACTTCAGTAGAGTCTTCCCACACTCAGTAGCTTCTAAAAGCGTTTGACACTCAGTACCTTATTGGTAAGGATCAATAGTGTGTCTAGCATAATTAAGTAGTATTGATTGAATTTTTTGTGTGTAGCTCATGGATGTATTGATGCTTGTTAACATAGATCACATGTTTCACAAAAGAAATACTTTTGATGGAGTCTCAAAACATATAGGCACAACACCAAGAGTCACTTGTTCCACAAAATAAAAATCTATTGATTGAGTTTGAAAACATGTGGACATAACACCAATAAGTTACAAACTGCTATTCATGTTTACTTGTCCATTTATGGTTTCTAAATATCTTCGAATCCCTCCATTGTCTATGTCTCTCTGCTGCCATTGAATTGTCCAAAGTTTGTCTTCATCTTTGCTTTTGGGCTAGAATAAAAGCAAGCTTGACTTTGGAACTAGTAACTTTTCTTTTAGCATGCAGAATGCCTCGGTAAAACCATTGGAAGACTTCCTTCAGACTATTTGCCTTTTGACTCCCTCCGTAGTGTTGTGTGTGTCTGAAAAATGCATTACGTGCCATGTAGTGAGACTTCTCCATGCCTTGGGTAGACCAAATTGCTGGGCATCCATACTTTTTGACAAAATAGGGAAGGTGGTTGTAGATGATATGTTGTTTTCACAGAGACATAAGAATGCATAGTAAGTTATAAAAAAAAAGAGGATCACACTTAAGAAGACAGAACTTTACCATGTAGTGAGTTATATTGCAGGCTGTCCACGCGTCTTTCATTGACTTCCCAAAATGTTTAATTGTCTCTTCAAAGTTCTTGTTACATTGTCACAGAACATGAAGAGTTGATTAAGAGACCTCCACACCTCTGCCTTCACATTTCGTGCTTCCCCATCTGCTTCATGATCTTTCACGGCATTATGGACTTACTTCCACAATCCATAATTAATCCTTGAAATTGTTCTACCTTGCCTTACTTGCTTACTACTGTGTTTGGGTCGAGACAAGAATCTTCTTGCCTTAACACCACCAATAGAGGGCTTGATTGGTACCTCCTTGCCATTGGTAGACTTTTTAAAATCCTTTGTGATATGAACATCACCTCCATGCAGACCTATATCGGATAACACTTTTTCCAATGCTTGAAGAGCATCCTTTCTATTTTTTTCGGGACGGAGTTTCCAAGAAAATCCAATATACAAAAATACCAATTTCTCAATAATTCAACATAGAGCATGCAATGTGCATATGTGAACATTACATAGTGGAATGTCAAGAATGGCCTTGAAGTCAGGGTCAACTTTATCTCTATTAGGTGCTCTCTTCCACCATTTGGAATCCATTACTTGAGTTGATTCTTTGCAGTAAAGACAAGGAGACTTTGAGTTGCCGCCTTTACTAACGTTATACATGCACTTAAGTGTTTTAAGATCCCCCGCCATGTGCCACTCTACTTGAAAATCACCTTTTCTTGCAACATGGAGATTCTCTCCTTGCACTTGTCTTTTAATTATTCTTGGTATTTCTGTGTGGTGAAACACCCAATCTAGTGTTTCATGGCCTTCTGTCTTCACCTGTGATTATAGAAAACAAAAGTCTTACTATAAAAGATTTGAAAACAATGACTAAAATCAAGTACGAAACAAAAAATGATCATACTTGGAACGAGCCTAACCACCATATGTGTTTCTCCGACTGCACACTAAAATACTTCGAACTCGCTTCAGTCACCCCAATGATGTATCAAGTGCTCCATTCATCAATGTAATAGTAATCCTTTCCATTTTCTTTTCCTTTACAACCTCACACTCATCCACCAGTTTGATAACAAATTTCAAAATGCCTTTGCACTCCTCAAATGTTATTCCATAAAACTCGACCATTCTTCTTTGAAGTTGTTGTAGATCTACAAATATATTGTTCCAAGGGTCATACACAGTGGTTCCTTTACCACCATAAAATATTTCTTCAATATGGATATATTGCCCAATAAACTCATCTATACTTTCATTCAAATGACCTCTTATCCTCCACACGGTTGCTGGATTTGGTAGTAAAACTCGTTTAATCCTTTGATCTCTCAAAGTTGAGGATATCGCATGGAAAATCGAACTATATCCCTTCCTACTAACTCCACTAATATCAAGAGTCTCTTGGATTGTAGTGCCATCAACTTGATTATTGGATATAAAGTCCTCTACAACATTCTGTTTGATTGTTTTGTATTTTTTTTCTTCAATCAAACCTTTTGCTACACCACAAGAAAGCAATCCTTTCATTTGTTTAACAGGAAGAAGATTGGGATCCATATTTTCTTTTGCAGGCTCCAATAGTTTCCTATAGTAACAACACAATATGCCTATATTATTCAACACCTCCATTCTTGTTTTGCGTTAATGGTGGACAAAATAGATATAGTCATTTGAGAGCCTTTTTGAGTATAAAAAATGAAAAATTTCAAACTAGCCTTGCTTCCTGAATTCTTCGCTTGCATCCACCAGTTCCCAGCCTTCAAAATTGCAATGTTTTTAATCTTCCTGCTTCGTTGTCTGTCTCCAAGCACGCTTCTCTTCCTTCTTGCTCTTGTCAACTCTTTTTTACTCTTTGAATGCTCCTCAATTTTATTCTGCAACTGCTGCACCAATTTTGCACGAATGGCTATCTCTTGTATCCTGGCCCCCTTTTCTTGTAGGTACATCGTTTTATATGTTTCTGCAAATGCAGACTGCGCTGAAATATAACCAAGAAGTCCATTTTGTCCATCGCCTGTGCAAACCTCAGTAGTGTGGTTGGATTAACAAATGGAGGCATAGAGTTTTTTACTAGACATTTTGGATATATGCTTCCATCGCACCATAAGTCAATATGTTGAAGCCCTTCTCTTCTCATATTTTCCCGTGTTGTTGAGCATTCAGCACCGTATCCTTTCGTCTTTTTTGTGTAGGAGCTCGACGTATCACTATTAAGCCCATAGATCTGGTTCTCATTCATAGGATTCGCAACAACAAGGATGCATTTAATCTTAATGTCAACAATATGCTTTGAGAAGCTACCTTGTAATTGGATCTGTGTTTTTAGCTTAGGTTTGGTTGTAGATTGTAAGGAGCTTTGTTTCTGGTTATTGTTGCAGTAGACCTTCAAGTATTTGATAGCAGTGGCGTGCAAAATGGATCTAAATTTTGCCTAGCACTTGGTGTAATGCACTATCTATCGTGTATTTCATGGTTTCATAATGCTATATCTGATATGTGATATTCTATTTTGACCATGATTTGCATTGTGCGAATTTTTAAGTTTCCAAATTTGCAAGTAGTTTTGTTGAGGATGAATTCAAAATGCGCAATCACGTACACGTCGGTGATCAGTTGTACATGGGCCGATGCACTATATCTTTACTGTATTTTGTGGTTTGGCAATACTAAATCCGATATGCAAAATTCCATTTTACCCATGATTTATATTTTGTGAATTTTTAAGTTTCCAATGTCTCATGTAGCTTGGTTGACAATACATTTAATATGCAATTGCGCACACTCGTGGTGAATTTTTCTGTTATCAGTAAAGTATAATCTCGTTAATGCTTTTGACTTTCGAGAAAAAAGATTGAACCATCAGTTTTATAAATCAAAATCTGGTGAAACTTCACCCACATGCCGAGCATCATAAAAACTCATGGATAATAAAAAATTGGCCCCATTAGAAGCCTCTGGGACACCTGTCCGGAGGCTCGCGTCTAGGGCCCTGAATCCCCAGATTCAAGGCCTCAGACGTGGCGGCGAGCCTCCGGACAGGTGTCCCAGAGGCTTCTGATGGGTCCAATATTTTTTGGGGTGGTTGATGTGTCCTAGAGGAGTCCACAGGTAAAGTTTCAGGTCAATCGGATCACTGGTTATATTTTTTCAAAGCCTGGATACATTAATTCAAGTTTATGGATTTTTAAAAAGTTTGGCTATAAGTTGAAAGTTTCACCTCATTTTACACATTTGAGTTTTGAGTTTTGAGTTCTCACTCTTGGAAGACATGGCACGCACCAAGCAAGCGGCCGAAGATTCCCCCCTAGAAATCCCGTGCAGAGGCAACCTCCCCTAGCTCCACCACCACCACATCCACTGCCACCACCACCACACTAGCATCGCAAGCGTCGATGGAGGCCAGGCATAGTGGCTCTTCGAGAGATCCGCCATTACCAGAAGACCATGCACCTCCTAATACCAAAGGCTTTATTCCAAAAGCTAGTGCAGGAGATTATGGAGCGCATACTGATTAGGAACAGCAGGAGGAACTTCCCAGATAGATCACACGTGGAACAACCCGATCACTGGATTGCCCAGGCCCTCCTTGCACTACAAGAAGCTGCTGAAGCCTTCCTCATCGACTTGTTTGGAGACTCAGTGTATGCAACGGTGCATGCAAGGAGGGTCACCGTCTCACCGACAGGGATCTACGCATAGTGAGGTTCTTTCAGCGATGGTGGAGGGATAGTCCCGGTGGCGGAGATCAACTACGATAGGGGTGTACTACTTTGACATATGTGGAATGTAGCTTCTGAAGAGATTTTGTAAAACCCTTATTGTAATGGATCCCATGTACATTGCTATGAATATGAATACAAATTTTTTTGCGTGCGTCTTATTTTTGTTTAGTCGCTTGTTATTTATCTTATTTATTTCTTTGAGTTATCCTTACATGCGTTTGGACGAATACATGTTGCGTTTGGACGAATACATGTTGCGCATGAATTCGATAAAGCACTATGTATTAAATTTAGGGTACAAATCGTGTTGCGTATAAATTCGATAAATAAACATTACATTCAAATAAAAAACAATAATAAAGGACACGTATCACAAACTACATGGCACACAAATCCAAAAAACATCGATTTTCATTGCTTCAAGAGAAGATTACAAAGTGCATTACATCGGTAAAGAGATATCATCAGGCAATAAGTACATCTACTCTCTCCTAGGCTTCTTGGAGCTAGGCTCCCCATGGTCAGAGCTATTCTTAATCATAGGAATCAATACATTTTGCCCCTGTAGTTCCTGCCTAATTACAGTGGGGTCTTCAACACCAGCAACCATGCCACGGGCCACCATGGAGAAGACCTAGTATTTGTGAATAAGTAGAGCAGCTTCGAACGTCGAAGCAACACTACTTTTTCCAAGCTAGAGTTGGTCGGGATGGTCTTGAAGGGCCCAGCCTTTGTTAGTGCCCTCAACTTCAGGAAGTTCTCAGCAAAAGAAGGAGAGCATGTCTTATGAAATACAACAATGTCGCTGACAAGCTGCCCAATGTACTCCTTCAATGCCGAGTCGTCTTGCATCGTTCCTTGGCCACCAGATCGGCCACCTTGCCTGGATGAAAACTCATCTATATAGATAATGTCCTGCGTCGCACAAGTTCAGTATCAGACTCACTATGCATGGAGTGTGCTAAAGATATATACATCGATTTTTGATGCAACTTGACTAGCAGGGCCTCTAGGGCATTGGGACCCCCCCATCAAATTTTGCCGGCATCGGGCCCCCAGAGTAGCCCTGGCCGGAGGCTCGCGTCTGGGGGCCTGAATCTGCAGATTGAGGCCCCCAGACGTGAGCCTCCGCCGGGGCCCCAGGGGGGCTGCAGATTCAGGCCCCCAAACGCGAGCCTCTGACCAGGGCTGCTGCTCTGCAGATTCAGGCCCCCAGACGCGAGCCTCCGGCCAGCAGGGCTGCTCTGGGGGCCCGATGCCGATAAAATTTAATGGGGGGGTCCCAATGCCCTAGAGGCCCTATTGGTCAAGTTGCATCGAAAATCGAAAACATTACCTTCTTGTTGAAATTTGAGCAAAATGATGAGCTATGGTGGATCAAACACTAGAATCAACATAATTAACAAGGTGATTAGCAAGTGATTAAGATGTAATTAGTGAATAATTAGCACATAGATTAATGTAGGCATGGATACTCAAAAACCAGCAAATTCTCATTAGGGCTATGCCTCAATTTATAGAGTTTACATCAAGCATCAAATCCCATTGATTTCTCCATGATTCACTCCCAGAATATCTCCACCTTTTACCTGATTCTCTCCACCTCTTCTCTTTTCCCTGAATATCTCCCAGAATAACTCCACACTCCTAAATTCTCTCATGCTACCCTTTATTCTCTCCTAGTAGATTCTTCTCACCTTTTCACAAGTTCTTTCACAATTACATCTCCTCTTTTACAGCCTCTAACCAAGAGCTTGTTCCCACACACACCCTATTCACTTGTATATTTCAACACCTCCCCTCAAGTGAATAATCCTAGCACACCTGGACCCTGTATCAAGTTTCCCTCTTACTTGATAGCCCGCGACCAGTGCCTCAAGTCCCTAAACTCCATAGTCCTTGACACTCTCTCTCTCTATGTGTCCAAGGCTACTATAAGTGCCCGCGACCTTGACTAAAGTGCTCACACATACATCTACCACTTGGCCTACATCATCGATGACTCAAAGGTGGTTTTACTTTATTGGGGCAGGTTACATTGGGTTGTGGGTTCTCTCTCTCTCTCTCTCTCTCTCTCTCTCTCTCTCTCTCTCTCTCTCTCTCTCTCTCTCTCTCTCTCTCTTTCTCAGAAAAGATGATCCGACTCCACTTCCCTTGGAGCCTCCATGAAGTTTGCCGATGTCGTTCCTTCTTCACTGGGTTTGCTGTAGCAGTCTCTCGCCATGTGTCCTGGCTTACATGGTTTTTGTCTGCCATGTATAAAACTGTTCCCCATTAAATTTGGCTATTTCCTGTGCTGAATTCATGGTGATGTGAAGGGGGTCTTACCTCTTGATCCAAATTCAAGATTCAAGGGCAGTGTCTACCCTTTTACAACTCAATCTGGTGTTTAATAGATGATTACAATAATTTTATCAGCATAAAATCACCAGAAATTACATTAAATTAAGGGTAACCAATTTGTACGGGATGGTTGGAGTACCAAACCAACTCCGATTTGCAATCTGAAGCTTTAGGGATCTGTATCAGATACCTAATGGTTAATTTGAACCCTCAATTACACCAAAGTACAATGATTAGCTCACTGATTAGCAAATTAATGCTCTGGTTTGTGTGCAAAAAACAGAGTATGCGGGGAGCCCAGATCTGGTGCCTTCCACTTCAAATGAGCTCAAATGCTTTCAAAGGCATCAATAGCAATGAGTCTAGTAGAGGATTAAGCCAAGAAACACAAGATTTGACCAAATAATGAAAGCTTAATCTCTGTTTTACCAAAGTCACCTGCAGATTTGATGAAGAGCTTTGATCTCAAAGTAGACTTGATGAAATTGATTTCTGTCTTCACCAGCTTGTAGAGCATGCTTGATTACCCCTTGGGCTAGGAGGAATTGAAGCAATTTGACTTGATGAAGTAGCAATGGCAAAATCTGCAGAGAAAAAAGGCACCGGCAAAAAACGCGAAATCTCTTGAATCCTTCGGCAGTTTGCTGCGCCGTTTCGATGGGCTTGAAGCTAGATGTGTAGGCTAGCTTGTGTTAAAAGGGCAAGACCTAATGTTGACTGTGCATGGAGAATGGAGTCCTCCACTGGCTGGGGGTGAAGGGGAGAAGTGAAAACTCACTAAAAAACTTGATTTTTTTGCTAATTACCTACTAATCTTGATTAATCAACTAATGGGGTCATAAACCTGGTTGATTCTAGGCATGGCTCTAATACCATGTTGAAATTTGAGCAAAATGATGAGCTATGGTGGATCAAACACTAGAATCAACATAATTAACAAGGTGATTAGCAAGTGATTAAGACGTAATTAGTGAATAATTAGCACATAGATTAATGTAGGCATGGATACTCAAAAACCAGCAAATTCTCATTAGGGCTATGCCTCAATTTATAGAGTTTACATCAAGCATCAAATCCCATTGATTTCTCCATGATTCACTCCCAGAATATCTCCACCTTTTACCTGATTCTCTCCACCTCTTCTCTTTTCCCTGAATATCTCCCAGAATAACTCCACACTCCTAAATTCTCTCATGCTACCCTTTATTCTCTCCCAGTAGATTCTTCTCACCTTTTCACAAGTTCTTTCACAATTACATCTCCTCTTTTACAGCCTCTAACCAAGAGCTTGTTCCCACACACACCCTATTCACTTGTATATTTCAACACTTCTCTGCATCATCTATCTGCCGCTATAATGGAGCATCCAGGTCTGCTCCTGCAATCGGGCCGCCCTCGTCTCTCTCCTGGGAAGGTATTGTGTATTCGGATCGAGGACCAAAAAGGCTTTCTTGCAAGCATTCAAACTCCTCATCAGTGATGTCATACTCTGGCGAACGCAAGGATTCCACTATCTCAAGGATATGTGGAGAAGCACTTTGCTTACATGTCACGGATTGCTCACTACTACGAGTCCTGACTTTTCTATTATCTAACTTGAAATAGAAGTTTCACAGGGGCTCATTGGACATTAATTGGATTTCTTATCTCAGAAAAAAATGGGCCAATGACTCTCTACGCTGACTACAAAAGGACAAGATAACCACATCTATGAGAGCTGTATGTGTCTCATCTCGGGTATCTTGATCCAAGCTGATCCACTCCCCTCACAAAATGGGCCAATGACTCTCTGCGCTGACTACAAAAGGATTATGACCATTCCACAAGATAACCACATCTATGAGAGCTGTATGTGTCTCATCTCGGGTATCTTGATCCAAGCTGATCCACTCCCCTCACAAAAGTCGCCATCTTCTATATCGAAAGCGAACACACAGAGTTTGTCTAGCAATGAAATACCTATAATCAAAACAAAAATAATGGTAAGTAAATGTGACTAACACAATAGTTTATCTAAGCAATACCTATGTCAATTAAATCGAGGCATACAAAATAGTAAAAATGATTTACCTGAATGTAAGATCAGATTGGTTGACCCTGCACTCAATCGTCTCATCAAAATGTGTTCTTTTGACTCACCAAGACTCACCCAATAGCTGACTCACCCATTCCTCGGATGGACACTTGCATTGATAAGTAATCTTTGTTTTCTTCAGAACATCACATGAACCAAACAAATGTGCAAACAATGAGAATGGAATAAACCAACTAAGATGAACATCTCTGGAGCCTGTGGTGGGTTTCATAGCACTATTGATGTTAGATTTTATCTTAGGCTTACATGCTCCTAACAACTCCAAGCTACCAATCAACCATTCACCCCACTAGTAGTAGATAGTGGCGGTCGGCAATGGGATATGCTGCAATCTCTGGCTTTCTACTACATACAATGAATTATAAAAAAAGATATTTGAGTTGCAAGTTGACTTGCAGAGTTATTATCATAGATCAAAGAACCTATATCTTCATGCCAAACATGTATCGTGCCGCTCAAACATTCCACATTCTGCCATTCATGCAAAGTCAATGGATATAGAGCTGTCAATAAAACAATATTGTGTTAGAACAATGCAAAGATTTTTTAAAGACAACTTCGATGCAAAAGAACAAACAATGATAAAATTTAAAAACTTACTGTTTTGTTTAAAATTTGCAATGTAGTTCTCGTCGTGTACAGAGATTTGTTTGTGCATATAAACATGTTGGATCAACACTTCTGCTATTGTACTTGTTCCATTAAACACTTTTCTAAACTCTAAAATTCTACCTTTCCGGGGTCTGCAACATCCTTATGCTTGACCTTAAAACTCCCTTGAGTACTTGGGCACATCAAAATCTAATCCAACTTATAGTACTTATCACAAATCCAATTACTGCCACTATCTTTCTTGTTGAAGACCTCCACTACAAGTATGTTACTGATGTTTTTCCTCCGTGAAGACATCTATAATAACCAAATACAAAAGTTACCTATCAGCATGTTTTTATGTGATTTTATTATTACATGTAAGTAAATTTGTCCATATATAAAATCATTACTATAAACATATTATGTAATATAGCTCTGATACTATCTCATGCTATTTTATGGTTCCAGAATGTAAAAAAATTATCCTAACGAGATCATAAACTAACAAAATCTTTTCTTGTTCATAGCATTATAATTTTGGATTCTAAATACAAGAATGTATTAACCTTACAAACTTAATGTTCAAATCTACACTAGATATTTCTTTCCATCGATCCTACCTAGATGTTAACAACAATAATTCATTAAAAAAACTTACAAATGAAACAAAATTTCACATTTAATCCCTGTAGAGAGCAACGTACCTGAGAATCTTTGTAGCCCTCAATCATAAGGCTATAAGAAAAGAAACAGATTTCTAGATAATAGGTGTGTCTCACTGAGTTGGAGGCCTAAGATACAATAGTAATAGGTAGTTGAACTCAAAATGTGTGTAATTTGTGAATGTTCTCTCCAAATGAAATGAAATTTAACCATGGAGCAATTTTTAACAAAAAACATTGTACCTGTAATTCTTTTCACAAAGAAGCCCAGAGATGTTCAACAGGAAGTTGACTTATAACAAGACCATTGCTCTCCTTGACTGACAAATTCTTGGAGTACAAAAAAAAAAAGAAAAGAAATCTCAGGTCAAAGCATGCATATGACTTACATAGGCTTTGTCCAAATGAGTTGAAGGTTAACCATGGAGCAACATTAAAAAATGACAATATACCTGTGGCTTCTCTTTGCAGAGAAGCCCAAAGATGTTGAAGAAGTTGAGTTTTTAGAAAATCATTGTTCTTCACCCTCGAAGATTCTTGGAGTACAAGAACAAAAGAAAGCTCAGTATGCATATAACTTGCATACATTTTGTCCAAACGAGATGAAATTTAACTATGGAGCAACAAAAAAACAAGACAACATACCTATAACTTTATTTACAGAGAAACCCTAAGATGTTGAAGACGAAGTTGAGTGTTTAAAAGATCATTGTTCCTGACTGTAAGAGACTCATAGAGTACCAAAACAAAAGAAAGCACATGTCAAAGAATGCACATAACTTGCACAGGTTTTGTCCAAAAATGAGATAAAACTTTACCATAGAGCATCCATGGAAGAGAACAATATACCTGTAAAGTTTTGTGAAGAAAATCTTAGGGCTTTGGTAGAACAAGCTCTACTCTCATAAAACATGTGAAACTCACACTGTGTTTGTGTAGATGAAATGAAATTTCACAAGGTTACAGATAGGGCAAGCAACAATGAGGCTGAGAAGAAGCGGGGAAAGAGATATGATAAATTTGAGTTTCGCCTAAGAAAGAGGGGAAAACTGAAAAGGGGAGATTTGAAAAGTCAAACATAAAAAAATAAGAAAATGAAAATTCGAGTCACAAACTTAAGTTCAGTATATTTTTATTTGAAGAAAATCCTTAGGAATCAAAGCTAGAAGTAAACCAAATAATTTTGGTTAGACTTCGACTGTGAGAATGGCGGCGGCTAGTAAACTACTTGCCCATCTCTCAAATCCGAATTAAGCAAAAACCTCGAGACCAATTCCAAATTCTTGACACAAATAATAGACTACCGTTGAATTAGCGTAATTTTCCCTTAACCGAAATCACCAAGTATCTAGTTGGAAATTCAGTCAAATGATGGGTAGATTACCCTGATAAGAGATCAATGATTCTCATTAAGAAAATCTGGATTACGAGAAAAGGGTTTTGTGGAACCAATCTCGAACCAAGAACTCTACTTGCATAGAACCTCTATTTTCTTTTAAAGGACTGTTTTACGCCAGAATGCTGGAGGAAGCATTTGGTATGTGATTAGCTAAGGAGAGAGTCATTGCAACAGGTGGCAGGGAGTCGTCGAGGAATGTCGCTCGCGGAAAAGTGTGCCGAGGTCGTGAGCAGCCTCGATATGGTTAAAATGGTGCGCTGTACCGGTACGATGGGCGAGGACCGACGAAGCGGTCCCTCAGTGAAGTGCCAGGACACCTAAGTAGGATCCTAGAGGGTTCTAAATAGGTGATGCATGGGCTCGCAGTTGCTAGGACACCCATGCGTACGTCGAGGAAGATACGGATGAATTGAAAAGAATTACTTTTGTGAACTAAATTTTGATATTGGATCTCGTTGGTTGACCAGCTGGTCTTCAATGGAGAGTCCAGATAATATATTTTGTAAATCAATGGACTCAATATTTTGGAGGATTATGATCAGTAATACTATGATTTCATTGAAAGATTGTTTTAAAGACAATCGAATCTGTTAAAATGGCAATTTTATATTGGGTGTGTAAGTGGTATGACTACCTTGAATTTTGCTTAAAGCGCCAACTAGGTGGCCTGGGAACTCTTTTCCTTGGTACCCGGGCAGAACATAACCAAAATTTTATAAAGGAATCCCATCAATACAGTGGTTGGGCGGTTGGCTAACCCTGGATCGGCGGGGGATTCCAGCGATACAAATAGTTACGATTAAGTTACGTTAGTTAGATTAAGTCTTAGGAAGATCCTTGTTCTGTGGGAGGGAATCAACGGCTATGCTTCGCTAAAGGGGAAAAAAAGCGGTGATTCTATGGACCAAGTGCAAGTCTCTTCCTTGATCTGACCATGTGACTTTCGGGTTCGGTTGGATCAGTTTGGATAGTTAAGACTTTGACTCGTTAGATCAATTCTCCCGTTAGATGATTTTCCCAACGGAATCGCCCATGCCTTCCAAGCGAGGGAAGTTTTTCCGGGTTCGGTTTTGGAGGAACCGTCGAGCTAGTCTCTTATCCGGATATCCGTGGGAGCAAAGCCCCGAGTGTGCATCCCTGCCCCACGCGAGAGACTGACGTTGCTTCCGCCCGCCAGCACCCTCGAAGGGGGCATCGTGGAGGGGACGGGGATCTCACAGCTGGTATCAGAGCTTTGTTGAAAGCTAATAAGAAAAAATGAATTCTTATCAGAAATTTATAATAAAAACTCAAAAAGAGCATTTACCTATTGTATTTTCATTCCTTAAGCTTCATTAATGAAGATTTCTAATAAAAGAATTTGGTTTTTTAGATGGAAGTTCCATGCTTATTCGGTATTCCCGATCTCACTCAGTCACAGGATATGACTGCTTTCGCCTTCGAGCATATCATCTCCTCCGTTACTACGACTTGAACGAGCTGAGCCAGATGCGCAAGCCATTTCAAGGATTTATATTTTCCAGACCCAACGGAGAGACGGCAGCACAAGTGGTTTGTAGGGCAGTATGTCCACGCCTCTTGCGACTAGCGTGTGATGCTGAGGGAAAATATCTCGTTGGCCATGATTTTGATGAGCCTAAAAGTGATTCATGGTGAAAATTTTATATTACCCTACACCTCAAGATTTTAGACTTTCCTGCCATATCTATTCCAAAGAATAAGATAGTAGCCCCTTTGGAGGGAACATTTGTATCGGGGCATGTCTGTAGCCTAGTATCATCGTCATATATTTCCTGAGGAGGTTTTGACTTTCTAGAGCCGAGATGATCTATGTACATATTGCAACCTTTATATAAATGAAGAAATGTTTTGTGGAAAATTCCCTGTTATATAAGTGATTGTTTATGACGAATTGATGAAAGCAAGATCTGTTACTCAGACATATGTCATAAATCTCCAATAAGATCGTTTATTTTGTTTAAGTCTTAGGATCTCGTTGACGAAATCAAAATAAAAATTTAATAGTGTATCATTTTTGGCAGAATCATGAGGCGAGCAAACCGTGGTGGCCGACAGCCAGATCCTCTCACTGATGTGAGGAAGAGCTTGACCCCGATGTTCACAAGGACCTTCACAAAATTCAGCCAAGACCCTTCAAGGGTGAAGAGGAGAACTTGGGCGAGGCTATGGAGAAGTGGGTCAAAGCCATGGAGGAATATTTTGATGTCACTGGTGGATACAACGAGAGGAGCAAAATGGCTCTCGCTAGGTTGAAGATAGTGGAAACAGCTAGGGTGACATGGAGAAACCATTGCGATACCAACCATCTAGATAGGAACACCTAGTCCTGGAACGATCTCAAAGTATATCTAAGGAAGAGATTTTGTCCCCCCGAATTTTTAGAAACCAAGATGAATGAATTCTTAGAGCTAAACCAGCGGAGCAAAACTATTGAAGAATATCATCATCAAGCATTTGCTCTTCTCCTCAAGTACTCACCACTACTAGATGAAGAGCAACTTATGGCCAGGTTCATTCGGGGAATGAACGAACCTTTAGACACCCTGGTCAAGAATGCCAAGCCAGTTTCCATGGTTGAAGCTGTAAGAATGGCGAAGGACTTCGCTAAAGCCTTCATCGTTAAAGTCCCACTAGAGCCAGCTCCCTCATCCTTCAAGAGATTCAAAACACCGGGAAGTTCTTCCAACCTTCCGCCTCCAAAAGACACCAAGGTCCCAATAAGAATCTGGAGACAAGAAGTTTCAGAAATGAAGGAAGACCTTTTCCTCGAAGCTCTTTCTCAGGAACTCTGGCTCTTTCAAGAATGCAGAGGGAAGAGCTTCGAAGTGAGAATAGGTGTTTTGGTTGTCAGGGTTTTGGACACCAGCTCAAGGATTGCCCATCTCCTTTTGGGCCAAGGAAGCTAGGGTCCCAAAGTTCAGAGACAAACTCCTTCCTATCAGTCCAATCAGGGTCCCCCATGCCAAAATCAGGGTAATCCCAGAAGAGTGCCAGCTCAGCCCCTGTAGCCTCCATGCAAAGCAGCCTCCGAACTCCCTCCAAGAATTGAGGAAACCAAAGAGAGGGAGTTCCACCTCAAACTGTAGTCTCTAGAGTCGTCACTATAGCTGAGGAAGTGGAGGAAGAAAAAGGACAGATCTATGCGCCGCAACTGAGCATCAGCGAAAGAATCATGAATTTTCAGTCCTCTAGACTCCAACAGAGTACCAAGGTAATCAATTCAAGCTTTTGATTGATTCAGGCAGTACTCATTCTTTTATTTCCCCAGGATGTCTGCGTAAGTTAGTCATAAATCAAAAATCAAGGAAACCTATGCAAGTGGAATTGGCCAGTGGAAATATTCTTTTCACACACCTTGAGACAGACCTTATTTAGTTTAGTCTAGATGGGAATGCAACAGATTGCGAGTTGAGAGTCCTACCCTTGGGAATCTATGATGGAATCCTTGGAATGGATTGGCTCCATAAGAACTAGGCAGACATTCCTTGTTACAATGGAGCCATCTCTTTCCTTGACCTTAACGGGAATAAAGTTTAAGGAACTGGAATTTCTGGATCCCTTGTTTTGCAATTAGTCAAAGCTTCTAAATTGTTAAAAGGGCTCAGAAAGAGGCAAGTTGTTTATGTCGTTAAGATGAATCCGGTAGACATAAAATGCAAGGCTAAAGAATCAGAGTCGTTAAGTGAGTATGCAGATGTGTTCCCTGAAGAGCTGACTGAGATGCCTCCGACTCGTGAAGTAGATCATGAGATCGAGTTAACCCCCGGAGCTCAGCTAGTAGCCGAGCGTGCATACAAAATACCAGTCCCTGAAGCTATACAACTTAAGCAACAGTTAAGACAATTGTTAGAACATGGATTCGTCAGACCCAGTGTCTCACCTTGGGGTGCTCCCGTTCTCTTTCCCAGAAGAAGGAAGATGGAACTTTAAGACTCTGTAATGACTATACTGAGGATTGAATCAATTAACAATTAAGAATAAGTATCCTATCCCTAGGATCGATGAACTTCTAGATCGGTTAAGTGGAACCCAAATGTTCACAAAGATAGATCTCAAATCCGGGTACTACCGGATTAGAATCAAGGAACATGACATCCCGAAGACTACATTCAATAGTCGCTATGGGCATTATGAGTTCACAGTCATGCCGTTTGGATTGACTAATACCCCAACGACGCTTAATCGTCTTATGTAGGATATTCTCAGAGAATACTTGGATGATTTTGTTCTTGTCTTCTTTGATGACATCTTGGTATACTCAAAGAATGCTGCAGATCATGAAGATCATGTGCGCAAGGTCCTGGAAATCCTAAGGAAGCACCAACAATTTGAAAAAAAGAGCAAGTGTTCTTTCTCTGTTAACCAGTTCAAAATAAATTCTTCAATGTGCATAAGGAATCAATTAAAAATAATATAAGGGACCTTAGCCTAAGGGTCTAGATTTTTAGAAATTTTTGGATTATGGTCCAATTAAGTTTTCAATGGGCCAATAGGATTAATCCAAGTGTTGGGATGAGATAAATCCAAAGAATAAAAGAAAATACCCAAAAATAAGTAAATGCTCACATAAGATGAAGAGTTGACTGAACAAGGTTTACTAGTTAAAAATTAAAAGATAGTACTAAAAAAATGAGATATTTTGGAGAAATGATGAATTTTTGACACCTTGGTAAAGGAGAGGGGGACCTTTGAGGTAGGCACCTTTTTCACATGTGTGGAAGGGTTTTTAAATTCAAAAAATTGTGATATTTTTATCTCTCCTCTCTCTTGGATCAAACTGGATAAAAAAGGGAGCCAAACTGGTCCAAATCTTGTCCAAATTGAGTCAAACTGAAGCTGGAAAATTCTAGAACCTAGTTGGACTTAGTTAGTGGCCTCCCTCACCTGTAAATAGACCCTCATTCCATTGTATTTTTATCTTTGAGCTATACCATGCTAGTATTACATTAAAATAATCAGATTTTCTATTATCCCTCAATTTTCCTCTACTTTTCGGGAGCTTGGAGCTTCTATCTCTCTCTTCAACAACTCTTGGAGATCTCTTCTCCTCTTGCTAACCAATTGATTGGTTGGGGGCTTCACTTCTGAGAAAGAAACAAGCTAATCCTTGAGGTAAGAATGGATTTTTATGGTTTTTTGTAAATTTCCTCAAATGACTTCTCTTCTCAACTCCTCTCAAGCTTGAGAAAATTTCTAAATGATTGTTTTAATTCAAATCAAGATTTTTCTAAGAATCTTAATGTGTAATCAAGAAAAAGTTAATCTTTATACTTATTTAGAATGCTTTCTTATGTATATCTCTCTCTCAAAAAGATTAGTCATCTCGATGGCTAATTCTTTTGCAAAAGAATGCTTCTCATTGATAATTTCTTATTTCAAAACCAAACTCCAGGCGCTTGATAAGCTAGAGATTAAGAAAATGGTATTTTCATGATTTTGTGTTAACAAAATAATGGTTATTTCTTTTAGATCATTTATAAGTAGTTAAAAACTACTTTAATTGATTCTAAATGAGAAATAGATTATCCTATCAAATTAGAAAAAGAGGAATAATGGAATTAGCTTAATCTAGTGAAATAATCATAATTAAGTTTATAATTATGGTTAAAATTATGATTTGAATTCATAGTTTAGATTTAAGCTTAAAAGTAGATCTTCTATCATATTTTCATTACAAGGTTTTATTCTTTTAGGAAAATTAAAAATTATCAGTAATAAATAGCAGCGAAGCTATGGTAAATTTTTTTGAAAAAAATACATATCTTATTTTTATGCATAATACTAAAAGAAGAACTCCTACCATATTGTAGGTTTAGAAATTTAAAGCAAAAAGAATGATTTTGACCATATTTAGAAAAGAATACTTTTTGTAATTATGTATAATTATTTAATTAAGAAAAAGTGAAATTTTTGATAAATTTATTTTATGCATAAGAATTTTTGAAATGATAAAAGAGGAATTCCCATGACATTTAGAATTTAATCATTTAAATGCAAAAAGAGGAATTTTTGGTATATTCAAAATGATGGATATTTTTATTTAATTTAAAAAGAGAAATTTTTAATAAATTTATTTTATGTGTAAGAGTTTTTAAATGATAAATGGGAAATTTCCATGACATTTGGAATTCAATCATTTAAATAAAAAAAGAGGAATTTTTGGCATATTCAAAATAATGGATATTTCTATTTAATTAAAAAAGAGAAATTTTTGATAAATTTATTTTATGTATAAGAATTTTTAAATGATAAAAGAGGAATTCCCATGACATTTTAAATTCAATCATTTAAATGCAAAAAGTGGAATTTTGGCATATTCAAAAAAATGGATATTTGTATATAATTAAAAGAGGAATTTTTATGTTATTTTAAGTTGAAAAAGGTTTAAATTAATTTTGATGACAAAAGAGGAATTTTCACCATAATTTCACCTAGAAAATTAGGGTTGATAAATAAATTGGTGGAAAGAATATTATTAGATATTGTTGTGGATAAATCACCAAATTGATATTTACCCAAAATTGGATTAGTGTGGAAGAAGAGTATTTTTATAAAATCCTGGTATTCTCGTAAGAACTATTTCTTAATCTATTGTGGTTAGGAAGGAATGAAATTCATAAAGTTAGAATTTCCCTTACAGTTAGAATTTCCCTTACAGTTAGAAGTTCAGTATATTTTTATCTAAAAAGAAAATCCTTAGGAATCGAAGTTAGAAGTAAACCGAATAATTTTGGTTAGACCCCGACTGTGAGAATGGCGATGGCCAGTAAACTACTTGCCCATCTCTCGAATCTGAATCAAGCAAAAACCTCGAGACCAATTCCAAATTCTTGACACAAAGAATAGACTACTGTTGAATTGGCGTAATTTTTCCTTAACCGAAATCACCAAGAATCTAGTTGGAAATTCAATCAAATGATGGGTAGATTACCCTGATGAGAGATCAATGATTCTCATTAGAAAAATCAAGATTACGAGAAAAGGGTTTTGTGGAACCAATCTCGAATCGGGAACTCTACTTTCATAGAACCTCTGTTTTCTTTTAAAGGACTGTTTTACGCCAGAATGCTGGAGGAACCATTTGGTATGTGATTAAATAAGGAGAGACTCGTTGCAACAGCTGGTGGGCAGGGAGTCGTCGAGGGACGTCGCTCGCGCCAAAGCCTGTCGCGTTTTGACCAGCCGCGGTATGGTTAAAATGGTGTGCTTCCGTATGATGGGTGAGGACCGACGAAGCGATCCCTGAGTGAAGTGCTAGGACACCTAAGTAGGATTCTAGAGGGTTTTGACCAGGTGATGCATGGGCTCGCGGTTGCTAGGACACCCATGCATACGTCGAGAAAAATATGGATGAACTGAAAAGAATTACTTTTGTGAACTAAATTTTGATATTGGATCTCGTTTTGGTTGACCAGCTGGTCTTCAATGGAGAGTCCGGATGATATTTTGTAAATCAATGGACTCAATATTTTGGAGAATTATGATTAGTAATGCTATGATTTCATTGAAAGATTGTTTTAAAGACAACCAAATTTGTTAAAATGGCAATTTGCATTCTTTGAAACAATAGGAACTTTCTTGGATCTCAGTACCACCTATCACCCCAAAACGGATGGCCAGACCAAAAGAGTGAATCAGGTAATAGAAGATATCCTTCGGTCATGCTGTGTGGCAGGGAACCCAAGAAGTGGTTAAGCCATTTGCATTTGGTTGAATTTGCTTACAATGCTTCTTATTATCGAAGCATCGGGATGAGCCCTTTCAAAGCTCTGTATGGAGAAGATTGCCTTACACCATTGACTTGGTCCGACCCATTGACTTGGTCCGACCCATTGAATTTGCATCTGGTTGAATTTGCTTACAATGCTTCTTATCATCGAAGCATTGGGATGAGCCCTTTCAAAGCTTTGTATGGACAAGATTGCCTTATACCATTGACTTGGTCTGCCGACCCATTGATCAGAGTCAAAATGTCCAGACAAATGCTTGATGACATGGACCAGCAAATGCAATCAATCCATAAAGATATTAAGGTAGCCCAAATTGGGAAAAGTAGTATGCAGATAAAAAGAGATCAAAGAGAGAGTTTGAAGAATTAGATATGGTCTTCATTCGAGTACGACCAAAAAGAAGTTCCTTATCTTTAGGGAAGTACAAGAAGATCTCTTTGAGATACTGTGGACCGTATGCTGTTATAAAGAAAGTAGGCGATCTAGCTTATAAACTTCTTCTGCCTCCCCATCTCAAGGTACATAATGTATTCCACATCAGTTTGCTTAAGAAATATGTACCCAGCCCGAGTCACGTGCTTGATGATGAACAATTGATTTCTCCGACTCAAGGCGAACCTGAAGAAATCCTTGATGCTCAGGACAAGGTTCTTAGGAGCAGAGTCCTCAAAGAGTTTTTAGTCAAGTGGAAGTTCTTCCCTCTAGAAGATGCCACCTAGGAGAAAGAAGAAGAGATGGTAAAAGATTACCCCCACTTTGCGAGATGAGGACATCTCGCGTTTTTTAAGTGGGAGAGGATGTAAGATTCCTCCTCCTGAGCTTGAATAATGAATAAACTTTTACTTCAATCCCTTGTAATCATTCCCTATTTCAGAATGCAAGAAAATATTGTCTTTCCTTGTTTCTGCCTAGAGAGAAGAAAAATTATAGAGAGAGATAATTTAATATTGAGATATTTTTGGATATAAAAATTCTCCTAATATCTAAAATATATTTCCTTGAAACAAAAGTTCAAAATAAATTCTCCAATGTGCATTAGGAATCAATTAAAAATAATATAAGGGACCTTTATCTAAGGGTCTAGATTTTTAGAAATTTCTGGATTATGGTCTAATTAAGGTTCCAATGGGCCAATAGGATTAATCCAAGTGTTGGGATGAGATAAATCCAAAGAATAAAAAAAATACCCAAAAATGAGTAAATGCTCACATAAGATGAAGATTTGACTAAACAAGGTTTACTAGTTAAAAATTAAGAGATACTACTAAAAAAATGAGATATTTTGGAGAAATGATGAATTTTTTACACCTTGGTAAGGAGAGGGGGACCTTTGAGGTAGGTGCCTTTTTCACATGTGTGGAAGGGTTTTTTAATTCAAAAAATTGTGATATTCTAATCTCTCCTCTCTCCTAGATCAAACTGGATTAAAAACGGAGCCAAACTAGTCCAAATCTTATCCAAATTGAGTCAAACTAAAGCTAGAAAATTCTAGAACCCAGTTGGACTTAGTTAGTGGCCTCCCTCACCTATAAATAGACCCTCATTCCTTTGTATTCTCATCTTTGAGCTATACCATGCCAGTATTACATTAAAATAATCATATTTTCTATTATCCCTTAATTTTTCTCTACTTTTCGGGAGCTTGGAGCTTCTCTCTCTCTTCAACAACTCTTGGAGATCTCTTCTCCTCTTACTAACCAATTGATTGGTTGGGGGCTTCACTTTTGACAAAGAAACAAGCTAATCCTTTAGGTAAGAATGGATTTTTATGGTTTTTTTTTAATTTTCTCAAATGACTTCTCTTCTCAACCCCTCTCAAGCTTGAGAAGTTTTCTAAATGATTGTTTTAATTCAAATCAAGCTTTCCCCAAGAATCTTAATGTGTAATCAAGAAAAAGTTAATCTTTATGCTTATTTAGAATGCTTTCTTATGTATATATCTCTCTTAAAAAGAATAGTCATCTCTATGGCTAATTCTTTAGCAAAAGAATGCTTCTCATTGATAATTTCTTATTTCAAAACTAAACTCTAGGCTTGATAAGCTAGAGATTAAGAAAATGGTATTTTCATGATTTTGTGTTAACAAAATAATGGTTATTTCTTTTAGATTATTTATAAGTAGTTAAAAACTACTTTAATTGATTCTAAATGAGAAATAGATTATCCTATCAAATTGGAAAAAGAGGAATAATGGAATTAGCTTAATCTAGTGGGATAATCATAATTAAGTTTATGATTATGGTTAAAACTATGATTTAAATTCATAGTTTAGATTTAAGCTTAAAAGTAGATCTTCTATCATATTTTCATTGCAAGGTTTTATTCTTTTAGGAAAATTAAAAATTATCAGTAATAGCCAGTGAAGCTATGGCAAAAAGAAGAACTCCTACCATATTGTAGGTTTAGAAATTTAAAGCAAAAAGAATGATTTTGACCATATTTAGGAAAGAATACTTTTTTGTAATTATGTATAATTACGTAATTAAGAAAAAGAGAAATTTGTGATAAATTTATTTTATGTATAAGAACTTTTTAAATGATAAAAGAGAAATTCCCATGACATTTAGAATTTAATCATTTAAATGCAAAAAGAGGAATTTTCACCATAATTCCACCTAGAAAATTAGGGTTGATAATTAAATTGGTGGAAAGAATATTCTTAGATATTTTTATGTGGATAAATCACCAAATTGATATTTACCCAAAATTGGATTAGTGGAAGAAGAGTATTTTTATGAAATCCTGATATTCTCATAAGAACTATTTCTTAATCTATTGTGGTTAAGAAGGAATGAAATTCATAAAGTTAAAATTTCTCTTACAATTAGAAGTTCAGTATATTTTTATCTAAAGAAAATCCTTAGGAATCAAAGTTAGAAGTAAATCGAATAATTTTGGTTAGACCCCGATTGTGAGAATGGCAGCCAGTAAACTACTTGCCCATCTTTCGAATATGAATCAAGCAAAAACCTCAAGACGGATTCCAAATTCTTGACACAAAGAATAGACTACCGTTGAATTAGCATAATTTTCCCTTAACTGAAATCACCAAGAATCTAGTTGGAAATTCAGTCAAATGATGGGTAGATTACCCTGATGAGAGATCAATGATTCTCTCATTAAGAAAATCTAGATTATGAGAAAAGGGTTTTGTGAAACCAATCTCGAATCGAGAACTCTACTTGCATGGAACCTCTATTCTTTTTTAAAGGACTGTTTTACGCCAGAATGCTGGAGGAAGCATTTTGTATGTGATTAAATAAGGAGAGACTCCTTGAGAGCTGGCGGGGAGTTGTTGGAATTAGGGTTGCAGGAATGCACACACAACTTCAAGAAGATGAGGAAGCTTGAGCACAACACAGTAGTGTATTATGAGTGCCAAACATGAAAGATAACAAGCCCTAGAAGATAATGGGCGTATATACAATGCACGGGGGAAAAAACCTCCTAGTGAGGGAAAAAGTGCCCCGGCGGTCCTAAGTGTGTTCACACACATCACTACTATAATATGGTAACAAATCCCCCCTGGAGTGATGCGGTGAACAAGAGCTAGCACTCATGTATAGGGAAGTGTCTAGCTATGTGGACGAATCCACAAAAGGGAGTAAGCCCAAAGCTTTGCGAAAAGCTTCGAACTTCTCACGAGGCAGAGCCTTTGTGAAAAGGTCTGCAAGGTTATCCTGTGTTGGCACATAAGCCAAACTGATCTCTCCTGCAGAGAGTCTCTCCCTGACATAATGGTAGTGCACCTCAATGTGCTTCGTACGAGCATGGAACACTGGGTTCCGCGCAACTGCCAATGCGCTCTGACTGTCAGTGAAGATGGTGGTGGCAGATGGCTGCCCAACACCCAAATCAGCCATAAGGCGTCTGAGCCACACACACTCAACCGTAGCTGTGAAAGCTGCCCTGTACTCAGCTTCACAACTAGAAGTGGCCACAGTAGGCTGCTTCTTGCTCAACCATGATATGCATGAGCTTCCAAGCATGAAGCAAAAACCACTCGTGGACACGCGTGTGTCATAACAACCAGCCCAGTCAGAATCTGAAAAAGCATGTAAATCTGGCGGCAATGATCCCCCCTTGGGATAAAACAACCCAAGATGCCGAGTACCACTCAAATAGCGAAAGATACGCTTCACTGCCTGCCAATGCTTAATGCCTGGGCTATGCATAAATCTGCTCACCTGTGAGACTGCAAACTGAATGTCTGGCCTCGTAATGCATACATAAATGAGGCAACCAACAGCTGTCTGATAGAGTGTGACATCAAAGTGATCTCCAGCATCATGAAGACTCAACTTCAAACCTGTCTCCATTGGAGTAGCAATAGGCTTGTAGTCTTCAAGGCCAAATCTCCGCAACAATGTTTCAATATACTTTGTCTGACACAAAGCAATACCTCCATCACACTGCTTAAATTGTATCCCCAAATAATGATGCAAATGCCCCAAATCTGACATCTCAAAAGAGGCATTCAAATCAGCCTTAAAATCAGCAATATGACTCTTATTTGGTCCTGTGAGCAGCATGTCATCGACATAGAGAGCAATGATTAGATGTACACCATCCACACGTTTAACATACAAAGTGCTTTCTGTTGGACTATTCTGAAACCCATGTGCAGTCAAATATGCATGTATTTTTTCATACCAAGCTCGTGGAGCTTGCTTTAAACCATATAAAGCCTTTTTTAATTTGCACACTTTGTTTTCCTGCCCTCTTTGAACAAAACCACGAGGCTGCGATACATACACCTCCTCATGCAAATCTCCATTTAAGAACGCAGTCTTTATGTCCAGCTGATGTACATTCCAACCATTATGAGCTGCTAATGCACAGATGCTACGAACAGTGGTCATACGACATGTGGGAGCAAAAGTCTCATCAAAATCAATGCCCTTCTCTTGAGCATAACCTTTTGCAACAAGCCTAGCCTTATGGCGATCCACTGTGCCATCAGGCTTACGCTTCAATTTGTATACCCACTTAGTGCCAATGGCCTTCTTGCCAGGGGGCAAGTCACATAAAGACCATGTACCATTCTTCATAATAGCATCGTATTCTGCTTGCATAGCAGCCATCCAATTTTCTGAACTTTGTGCCTCATCAAATGAAACAGGCTCACTTTCATCGCACATACTAGAAACAGCCAATGCATAACAATCTGACGCATAAGAGGCACCATGAGAGCCAGAACGAGTGCGACTAGACAAAGGGGCATCCAACTTGCTGTCACGCAAAGTCTGCACCAGCCATCTAGGCATATTCCTAGAGCCCTCAATCTCTTGTCTCTCATCCTCAAGTGCATCATGCACATCTGCATCAGATATAGGCTGATCTGTGTCATCATTTAAAACCTGCATAGGCTGAAAAACTGCCTCATGAGGTATTGCACTTGACTGTGCACCACTGAAAAGAGGCAACAATGTATCATAGACATCACGTGAGCTGATATCTGTCTCCTTAGTACATGAAACCAAGGGCTGAACTGCATCTTCCACAAATACAACATCACGGCTAACCAAAATGCGCTTTGTCTGTGGATGATACAAACGATAGCCTTTGCTCTCAGCACTATATCCAACAAAAATACATTTGACAGCTTTGTCATCCAATTTTCTGCGATGTTGCACAGGCACTAATGCATATGCCAGGCAACCAAAAACACGTAAATGGCCAACAGATGGCTTGCGGCCATGCCAAGCCTCATATGGAGTGACAACCTGTAATGCTTTGGTGGGACACCTGTTTAGTACATAAGTGGCACACATGACAGCCTCAAGCCAAAAACCATGTGGTAGACTTTGACTCTTAACCATACATCTTGCCATTTCCATGAGAGATCTGTTTTTTCTCTCAGCCACACCATTTTGCTGTGGTGTATACGGCACTGTACATTGGTGTTTTATCCCACGCTCAGCCAGAAATGCATTAAATTCTGAAGACATATACTCCCCCCCTCGATCTGAACGGAGGGTGCCCATCTTACTTTCTGACACATTTTCAGCCATAACCAAAAACTGTTTGAAGCACAAAAACACTTCGGACTTTGCCTTCAAAGGATATACCCATGCATGCCTGGTAAAATCATCAATGAAAGTCACGAAGTAAAGGTAGTTTCCAAATGATGGAGTTTGCATGGGACCACAAACATCACTGTGAACAAGCTGCAATCTGCGTTCAGCTCTCACTGATCCATCTTTGGGAAAGGAAGCACGCTGCATTTTACCCAATATGCAGCCCTCACAAACATGCTTGACAGGTGCCTCAAGCTTAGGCAAAGAAGACACCATTTCAGATTTCTGCAGGCGCAGCAAACTTGCAAAATTCAGATGACCAAAACGTGCATGCCACAGTTTTGCATTTGAAATAGCCTGCGTATCCATAATAGCACATGCTGAATCCTCTACACATTTGCCATCCATATTGAGCTTATACAGCCCTCGACATAGTGAACCAGATGCTACAATGATGTCACCACAAGAGAGATCATGAACAGTACATCTGTCATCCACAAATTTTACAACCAAACCTGTTTTGGCAAATGCGGAGACTGACAGCAGATTCTTTTTGATCCCTGGCACATACAATGCATCAAAAAGTGTAAAGGTGTTGCCATTTGCAACATTCAGCACAATCTGTCCAACTCCTTTAACGGGATAAGAGGAGTTATTGGCACAAGTGACAGTATTCCCTGTGGGAGCAGACTCAAGGAAAGTGAATAAACTGCGCTGCGAGGTGATATGCTTAGTGGCACCACTGTCAAAGTACCATACATCTGAATCTACTGCAGACATACATGTGTCATGCAAAGATGGGTCATAACTGCACTGCGCATTGAATGCCCATTCTGTATCCAGCACAACATTAGCAGATTCATTGTTAGAAGGAGAGGCATCTGCAACAGCCATACCAGCCTCTTTCTTCTTAGTCTCTTTCGCAGCCAGCTTAGGACACGCTTTGATGACATGATCATTTCCCTTACAGTACTTGCAAAATGTCTTCTGTTTGTCACCCTTCTTCTCATCTTTGTCTTCCTTCTTTGGTTGCGCAGCATTTGCAGATTTCTGCTTACTAGAAGAAAAGCCAGCTTTACCTTTCCCGCTTCTCTGACTAGCAACGAAAGCTTGATCTGCGACACGCATAATATTCCTGTTTTGCCTTGACTGGTCTTCTTGCAGCAAAACAGAAACTAACTCCTCAAATGATAAGGCATTGGGATTGCCTTTCATCATCAAGCGAAGAGTGGAAGCAAAACCCTGATAAGAATCTGGTAGACCATTCAAAACAGTCTGCACAAGTGAACTGTCTGACAGGATTTCATCTGCAGAAATGAGCTGCTCTTTGAAATCCTTGATCTTTGTCAAAAAGCTATCCATAGAATCACCTTCGTTCATATTCTCATTCTCCAACTGTTTTCGGAGATAAGCAACACGAGCCTCATTTCTTGCCTGATACAATGTGGCAAGTACATCCCAAGCATCCTTAGAAGTCCTGCAGGAGCGAATATGTGGGATAATGGTACGTTTGACAGACAGCGCAATCAAGGCATGAGCCTGCGCATCTCTACCATCCCAACGAATCTGCTCTGCTGAAAGTGGTGGTTCTCGAACAGCTGCTACAGCACTTGTGCCTGCACCATCATCAACAGTACCTGTTTCTGATGTGTTTGCAGCATTCCCAGCCACAATAGGACGTGCATCAATTCCCTGCACAATATTCCATAACCCCTTTGCTACCAATACATGTCGCATCATATATGCCCACAATGGATAGTTGGTGCCATCCAACTTATCCTCAGCAGCCAACATGCGGAATACATCATTGTTGTCAGCCATGGCCAATGACTGTACCACTAGATGTAAATGCTGTCTGCAAGAGGTAAACCTGTATAAAATCGACCTGTGCTATATAGCACAGCCCAAAACAGACGAATGGGCACCTGTCCTGCAGATTTTAATCTTGACAGAAAATCTGCACAGTAGGACGATTTTGCCTACGCAGTACTTGGAATGCAAAAACGGAGGGCGAAATGACTTCAGATCAAAATTCTAAAACGACCGAGCCCTACGGGCTCGCCCACGGCATATACTAACCTGCAGACGCTCGTGAAACCTCGTTGCAATCGGAGGAGATGAAGCGGCGGGTGCTGGTGATGCTGCCCGGGAGGAGGAAGCCTGCTCTGATACCAATTGTTGGAATTAGGGTTGCAGGAATGCACACACAACTTCAAGAAGATGAGGAAGCTTGAGCACAACACAGTAGTGTATTATGAGTGCCAAACATGAAAGATAACAAGCCCTAGAAGATAATGGGCGTATATACAATGCACGGGGGAAAAAACCTCCTAGTGAGGGAAAAAGTGCCCCGGCGGTCCTAAGTGTGTTCACACACATCACTACTATAATATGGTAACAGGAGTCATCAAGGGACGTCGCTCGCGTAAAGCCTGCCGAGGTCTCGACCAGCCTCGGTATGGTTAAAATGGTGCGCTTCCGCTATGATAGGCGAAGACCGACGAAGCGGTCCCTGAGTGAACTGCTAGGACACCTAAGTAGGATCCTAGAGGGTTCTGACCAGGTGATGCACGAGCTTGCGGTTGCTAGGACACCCATGCGTACGTCGAGGAAGATACGGATGAACTAAAAAGAATTACTTTTGTGAACTAAATTTTGATATTGGATCTCGTTAGTTGACCAGCTCTGTTGGTCTTCAATGGAGAGTCCAGATGATATATTTTGTAAATCAATGGACTCAATATTTTGGAGTATTGCTACCCTTCTGATGCAGGAAAGCAAGACTCCTCAGGAAATGAGTCGAGTTCTTGGGTACAAATTGGATGAAGGATGCATATATTATAATAATCGGCTATATATTCCCAATGATGATGGAATGAAGGGAAGGATTCTAATTGAAGCCCATGATAGCCTGATAGCTGGACATCCAGAGTTTATAAAAACCTATATGTCTGTGAAGAAAAGCTTCTTCTGGCCAGGACTCAAAAAGGATGTACTTGATCATGTGTAGCAATGCTTAATGTGTCAGAGAGTCAAGGTAGAGAGAGTCAAGATGCCAGGAAAACTGTAGCCTCTAGACATTCCACAGATGAAGTGGGAATGTATCAGTATGGGCTTTGTCATCACTGGACTCCCTTCAGTGCAGTGCAATCAAGTTATAACTCCATTTTTGTGGTAGTTGACAGACTAACCAAAGTTGCCCATCTGATTCTAGTGAAAGAAACATACACTGCAGTGGATGTTGCCAGAGTTTTCCTTAAAGAAGAGATCTTCAAATTACATGGCTTACCCAAGAGGATAGTAAGTGACAGAGATCCCAAGTTCACATCGAAATTCTGGATTACATTCTTTGAAGCAATAGGAACTTTCTTGGATCTCAGTACAGCCTATCACCCCAAAACAGATGGCCAGACTGAAAGAGTGAATCAGGTCATAGAAGATATCCTTCAGTCATGCTGTGGTGGAAGGGAACCCAAGAAGTGGTTAAGCCATTTGCAATTTGTTTACAATGCTTCTTATCATCGAAGCATTGGGATGAGCCCTTTCAAAGCTCTGTATGGACAAGATTGCCTTATACCATTGACTTGGTCCGACCCATTGATCAGAGTCGAAATGTCTAGACAGATGCTTGATGACATGGACCAGCAAATGCAATCACTCCGTAAAGATATTAAGGTAGCCCAAGATAGGCAAAAGTAGTATGCATATAAAAAGAGATGAGAGAGAGAGTTTGAAGAATCAGATATGGTCTTCATTCGAGTACGACCAAAAAGAAGTTCCTTATCTTTAGGGAAGTACAAGAAGCTCTCTCCCAGATACTGTGGACCGTATGTTGTTATAAAGAAAGTAGGCGATCTAGCTTATAAACTTCTTCTGCCTCCCCATCTCAAGGTACATAATGTATTCCACATCAGTTTGCTTAAGAAATATGTACCCAGCTCGAGTCACGTGCTTGATGATAAACAATTGATTTCTTCGACACAAGGCCAGATGGTACTCCAACCTGAAGAAATCCTTGATTTTCGGGAGAAGGTTCTCAGGAGGAGCAAAGTCCTCAGAGAGTTTTTAGTCAAGTGGAAGTTCTTCCCTCTAGAAGATGCCACTTGGGAGAAAGAAGAAGAGATGGTAAAAGATTACCCCCACTTTGCGGGATGAGGACATCTCGCGTTTTTTAAGTGGGAGAGGATGTAATATTCCTCCTGAGCCTGAATAATGAATAAGCTTTTATTAAGAGACTAAGGTTGAGTAGAAGGGTGAGAGAAGGGTGTGAGTGTGAACAAGTGGACCTCAAGTCCATTCACACTCACACCCTTCTCTCACCCTTCTACTCAACCTTAGTCTCTTAATTACGTCTACAGTCCGCCGGCGACGCCCTTCTGCTGCAGCCATGGCCGTACAGCAATACGCCGTGTATAGGCGTTTTCTGACTGAAGTGCCTTAGGGCTTTTGAAGCCCAAGGTCTCTATTACCTACAGCTCAAAGTTGAGCTTCAACCGCCCACTGTAGCGCCGGCTGGAAGCAAAAGACCAGGCGCCATTTTTTTCTCATCATTCAAGCTTTCCATTAAAGCTTGGATTTTTGGGTTTTTGCTCTCTCTAATCATCTCTCCCTTCCACTAACCACTCAAGTGTGAGAGTGCATTAGTATTACTGGTCCTAATCTTGATTTTGAAGTGTTTTCCATCTACATGAGGTAGCCATAAACCTCATACCCGTCAAGCTTCAACACCGACATCAAGTTTTAAGCTTTCAAAGTGATTAAAGTGTGCTTCTAAGCACTAATTGTGTTGTTTAACACTAATCACTCTATTAATCCAACAAAGGGAGGTTATCTTAAAGTGTTTTTAAACACTCATAGTGTTATTAAACACTAATGGTGAGTTAATCACCAAAATAAGTGTTATTTTACACTAAAAATGTGCTTTTTAGCACTAATTATGTTTTATACACACAAATGGTGATATTAATCATCAACTAAAGTGTTGCTAAACACTAAGGTGGTCTTAATCATCAAAGGAGGAGGTCATCTACATTACGGAGGCTCTTCTTCATCAACATGGAGGCCGGGGGCACACACCATAAGTGCTACATTTCAAGCCTTCATCAACAAACCGCTTCTTCCAAAGAAATGGTGCAACCATGAACCAATTGTTTTCATCTCATAAGCTAAAGAGGTGGAAGAATTCTGGTTTTTTATCATAAAACTCAGATTTTTGAGTGTTCTTAAAGTTGGGCACATGTACATTAAAAGTGCTCATCTTCAATGCTTATGTATATTACCCTTGAGGCTCTTATTTGTAAAAGACATAGGCATGCCATAAGCCATATGTTCTCGTTTCCCAAGCCCGAGGCACTTCATTCCGCTGCATATTCTGATTTTTCATCGTATAAGATGAGTTGTAACAATGAGCATAGAATCCCTAAGTGCCCTACCTTATTGGTTGTCATGATTTTAAGCATTTTTTGGCATTACTTTTGTAAGAGGCATTGGCAACATTATGAGCCATGTCCTCTCCTTCTTGAGCCAAAGATGATAATCCTTATTTTTTTGAGTATTTACCTCAACAATTTACTCACTTTCACTAAGCTTGAATCTTCAAACCCTAATGGGTATCTTGTAACTAACATGCATAAAAGCTATTGTAATTGTGGAGTAGACACTGCCCTTGACCAATGCATAAGGCAAGTGGTAAGACCCTCCCTTTCCCTTCCCCATTTAAATCTACCTCATCACTCATGGAGGAGATATGGTATTCAAGGACGCATAAAGCATGTTGGAGGACCATCTAAAAGCAAACCACTTAAGCAATGGTGGCAGCCTGCTTATGATCATTGTGTGAGAATGATCAAGGTGGAAAGCATATGGTGGAAGCAATGGCATGTATCTCTCAAGCATGTCATCTACAAGAAGCCAAGCAACAAACACAAAGAGTGGGGTGCACCATCATTGAGGTGTACATCTTCATTGACAACAAATAAAGACTTAGATGGCATCAATGTAATAGCCTCTAAGGCTCTAGGAACACATTTGTAAATCCTAGATAATCACACCTATATTCCAAACCTTGTACGCCTAATGTTATAAAGGCATCTTATGTCCAATACCACCTATTCCATCCTTCCATAGTTGGTATTGAGGGGGGGTATTAAGAGACTAAGGTTGAGTAGAAGGGTGAGAGAAGGGTGTGAGTGTGAATGGACTTGAGGTCCACTTGTTCACCTATTTAAAGGTGAGGCCATGAGGCATTTTGCATGAGAGCAAGGCCTAGTTGTATGTATAAGCAACTTAATAAGCAAGAGTTCTTTCTTTTATTTTGTGAGTCCCTCTCCTCCACACACCTGATCTATCATGAGCACCACGTTTTCTCATCATTGTTCACCTATTTAAAGGTGAGGCCATGAGGCATTTTGCATGAGAGCAAGGCCTAGTTGTATGTATAAGCAACTTAATAAGCAAGAGTTCTTTCTTGTATTTTGTGAGTCCCTCTCCTCCACACACTTGATCTATCATGAGCACCACGTTTTCTCATCACCTCATGGCCTCACCTTTAAATAGGTGAACAAGTGGACCTCAAGTCCATTCACACTCACACCCTTCTCTCACCCTTCTACTCAACCTTAGTCTCTTAATAAACAAGTGGACCTCAAGTCCATTCACACTCACACCCTTCTCTCACCCTTCTACTCAACCTTAGTCTCTTAATAGCTTTTACCTCAATCCCCTGTAATCATTCCCTATTTCAGAATGCAAGAAAATATTGTTTTTTCTTGTTTCTGTCTAGAGAGAAGAAAAATTATAGAGAGAGGTAATTCAATATTGAGATATTTTTGGATATAAAAATTCTCCTAATATCTAAAATATATTTTCCTAAAACAAAAGTTTAAAATAAATTCTCCAATGTGCATTAGGAATCAATTAAAAATAATATAAGGGACCTTAGCCTAAGGGTCTAGATTTTTAAAAATTTCTGGATTATGGTCTAATTAAGGTTCCAATGGGCCAATAGGATTAATCCAAGTGTTGGGATGAGATAAATCCAAAAAATAAAATAAAATACCCAAGATGAGTAAATGCTCATATAAGATGAAGAGTTGACTGAGTATAAGGTTTATTAGTTAAAAATTAAGAGATATTACTAAAAAAGTGAGATATTTTAGAGAAATAATGAATTTTTGACACCTTGGTAAGGAGAGGGGGACCTTTGAGGTAGGTGCCTTTTTCACATGTATGGAAGGGTTTTTAATTCAAAAAATTATGCTATTTTTCTCTCCTCTCTCCTGGATCAAACTAGATAAAAAAGGGAGCCAAACTGGTCCAAATCTTGTCCAAATTGAGTCAAACTGAAGCTAGAAAATTCTAGAACCCAGTTGCACTTTATTAGTGGCCTCCCTCACCTATAAATAGACCCTCATTCCTTTGTATTCTTATATTTGAGCTATACCATGCCAGGATTACATTAAAATAATCATATTTTCTATTATCCCTTAATTTTCCTCTACTTTTCGGGAGCTTTGAGCTTCTCTCTCCCTTCAACAACTCTTGGAGATCTCTTCCCCTCTTGCTAACCAATTGATTGGTTGGGGGCTTCACTTTTGAGAAAGAAACAAGCTAATCCTTGAGGTAAGAATAGATTTTTTTGGTTTTTTGTTAATTTTCTCGAATGACTTCTCTTCTCAACCACTCTCAAGCTTGAGAAGTTTTCTAAATGATTGTTTTAATTCAAATCAAGCTTTCCCTAAGAATCTTAATGTGTAATCAAGAAAAAGTTAATCTTTATGCTTATTTAGAATGCTTTCTTATGTATATCTCTCTCTCAAAAAGAATAGTCATCTCTATGGCTAATTCTTTAGCAAAAGAATGCTTCTCATTGATAATATCTTATTTCAAAACCAAACTCTAGGCTTGATAAGCTAGAGATTAAGAAAATGGTATTTTTATGATTTAGTATTAACAAAATAATGGTTATTTCTTTTAGATTATTTATAAGTAGTTAAAAACTACTTTAAGTGATTCTAAATGAGAAATAGATTATCCTATCAAATTGAAAAAAGAGGAATAATGGAATTAGCTTAATCTAGTGAGATAATCATAATTAAGCTTATGATTGTGGTTAAAATTATTATTTAAATTCATAGTTTAGATTTAAGCTTAAAAGTAGATCTTCTATCATATTTTCATTACAAGGTTTTATTCTTTTAGGAAAATTAAAAATTATCAGTAATAGCAGCGAAGCTATGGTAATTTTTTCTAGAAAAAATACTTATTTTATTTTTATGCATAATACTAAAAGAAGAACTCCTACCATATTGTAGGTTTAGAAATTTAAAGCAAAAAGAATGATTTTGACCATATTTAGGAAAGAATACTTTTTTGTAATTATGTATTAAGAAAAAGAAAAAATTTTATAAATTTATTTTATGCATAAGAAGTTTTAAAATGATAAAAGAGGAATTCCCATGACATTTAGAATTCAATCATTTAAATGCAAAAAGAGGAATTTTTGGCATATTTAAAATAATGGATATTTTTATTTAATTTAAAAAGAGAAATTTTTGATAAATTTATTTTATGTATAAGAATTTTTAAATGATAAAAGAGGAATTCCCCTAATATTTGGAATTCAATCATTTAAATACAAAAAGAAAATTTTTTGGCATATTCAAAATAATGGATATTTTTATTTAATTGAAAAACAAAAATTTTTGATAAATTTATTTTGTGTATAAGAATTTTTAAATGATAAAAGAGGAATTCCCATGACATTTGGAATTCAATCATTTGAATGCAAAAAGAGGAATTTTGGCATATTAAAAAAAATAGATATTTGTATATAATTAAAAGAGAAATTTTTATGGTGTTTTAAGTAGAAAAAAGAGGAATTTTCACCATAATTCCACCTGGAAAATTAGGGTTGATAATTAAATTGGTGGAAAGAATATTCTTAGATATTTTTATATGGATAAATCACCAACTTGATATTTACCCAAAATTGGATTAGTGTGGAAGAAGAGTATTTTTATAAAATCCTGATATTCTCGTAAGAACTATTTCTTAATCTATTGTGGTTAGGAAGGAATGAAATTCATAAAGTTAGAATTTTCCTTACAGTTAGAAGTTCAATATATTTTTATCTGAAGAAAATCCTTAGGAATCAAAGTTAGAAGTAAACCGAATAATTTTGGATAGACCCCGACTGTGAGAATGGCGGCCAGTAAACTACTTGCCCATCTCTCGAAAATCTGAATCAAGCAAAAACCTCGAGACCAATTCCAAATTCTTGACACAAAGAATAGACTACCGTTGAATCAGCAGAATTTTCCCTTAACCGAAATCACCAAGAATCTAGTTGGAAATTCAGTCAAATGATTGGTAGATTACCCTGGTGAGAGGTCAATGATTCTCATTAAGAAAATCTGGATTACGGGAAAAGGGTTTTGTGGAACCAATCTCGAACCCGGAACTCTACTTGCATAGAACCTCTGTTTTCTTTTAAAGGATTGTTTTACGCCAAAATGCTGCAGGAAGCATTTGGTATGTGATTAACTAAGGATTGTTTTACGCCAAAATGCTGGAGGAAGCATGGTATGTGATTAACTAAGGAGAGACTTGGACTTGTTGCAACAGCTGGTGGGGAGTCGTCGAGGGACGTCGCTCGTGGCAAAGCATGTCGAGGTCTTGACCAGCCTCAATATAGTTAAAATGGTGTGCTTCTGGTACGATGGGCGAGGACCAACGAAGCGGTCCCTAAGTGAAGTGCTAGGACACCTCAGTAGGATCCTAGAGGGTTCTGACCAGGTGATGCATGGGCTCGCAGTTGCTAGGACACCCATGCATACGTTGAGGAAGATACGGATGAACTGACCAGAATTACTTTTGTGAACTAAATTTTTGAATGATCCCTGCCCCCTCCGCGCAACAAATTCGGGGATGTTAGTAGCGGAAGTAGCACTTCTTGCTGCGCAGGACAGAGCCTCTCACTCGGGGCCTCGTCCCACGGATATCTAGACAAGAGAGTAATCCCTCGGTTCTTCCAAAATCGAACCCGGAAAAACTTCCCTTGCCCAGAAAGCACGTTCGATTCCTCCATGATATTTTTATTCTAATGTAGTCAAGGTCGTTACTAACCAAACTGATCTGACCGAACCCGTAAGTCACATGGTCAGATCAAGGAAAAGTCTTGCACTTGGATCATAGAGACCAACGCTTTTTTCCTCATCGAGAGGCACATCCGTTGATTCTTTTCCATAGAACAAGGACTGTCCAGGATTTACTTCATCTATCGTACCATAACAGAATTGAGTCTCATTTTAGGGATCCATCAGTCTAGCCTAACCCCATCCAATCCCATGGGTTAAGGAATTTGGTTAGGTTTTGTCCTGAGTACCAAGGAATAGAGTTCCCAAGCCCCCTAGCCGGGATCTTCATGCAAACTTCAAGCTAGTCACACCACTTACACACCCAATATGAAATTGCCTTTTTTACCGATTCAACTGTCTATAAAATAATCTTTTAATGAAATCATAGTATCATTGATCATAATCCTCCAAAATAGCCGGTTGATTTCTAGTTTTCGATCATTCCTTCATCGGTGTACCTATGGCATCATTGGCAACCAGAACACTCATCACCTGTCCACTCAAGGGCCTTTTCAATAGTTCCTAGCTCATAGTACCCAGAAATATATTCACTTATAAAAATCCAGATGGACTCTCCTTTAAAGATCAGCAAGACCAACCAACAGATCCATATAAAAGAGCCATGGACTCATCCGTTTTGAGGACCAGCAAAGTCAATCAACCAGATCCACGCCCGAATTCAAAAAACAACTCTTACTCCTTGTTCCAATATCTTTCTCGACGCACGCATGGGTATCTTCGGCGACCCAGAGCCCGAGCACCGTATGGTCAGCACCCTCTAGGATCCTTTACAGGTCACCTAGCGCTTCACTCATAGGCCGCTTCCTTAGTCCCTCATCCACGGTACCGGAAGCTCACCATTTAAATCGAACCGAGGCTGGTCAAGACCTCGGCCGACCTTGCTATGCGAGATGTCCTCCATTGACTCTCTATCAACTGTTGCAACTTTATCACTTAGGTCTCCACAACCTCATTCTCACAAGACGATCAAAATGCTTCCCCAGCATTCTTGACATAAAATAGTCATTTAAAAACAGGTCATAAATACAGTTTCTATAACGAACTCTCGTCTTTCCACATTGTTCCACATCAATCCACATTACTTAATCCAAGTCCAATCATTTGTATTCCCATCGTCATTCATCCATTCTCATCCAATCACATCATTTTCCATCTCATCATATCTTTCCACATTTATGCTCATCACATCTCATCCACTCGCATCTACCCATATCCACATCTCATCGCATCACATTCATTCACATCTCATCCATTCATATCTACCCCGATCCACATCACATCACATCACATCACATTCATTTCTTCTCACATCCCATTCATTCACATCCATCTCGATTCACATCCCATCACATCTCATCCATTCACATCACATCTCAATCATTCACATCTATCCCGATTCACATCCATTCACATCACATATCATCCATTCACATCACATATCATCCATTCACATCTATCCCTATTTACATCATATCACATCACATCCATTTCACATCACATCTCATTCATTCACATCCCGATTAACATCTCGTCCATTCACATCATATATCATCCATTCACATCACATCTCATTCATTCACATCCCGATTCATCCATTCACATCATATATCATCCATTCACATCTATCCCAATTTACATCATATCACATCACATCCATTTCACATCACATCTCACCCATTCATACTTATCCGACTCACATCTCATCACATCCATTCACATTCATCACATTCATTGTATCCCCATTCCATCACATACATTCTATCCACATTACATCACATCCACATCATATCTCATTCATACACATGCCATCTCATTTATCCACATCCATCCAATCATTCACATGCACGACTATCCACATCTATCCATACATTCATATCTATCACTTAACATCCACACATATTCACATCACATCTCATCTCTTTACATCACATCACATTCACATCCACATCTCTTTACATTACATCACATCTCATCCACATCCATAGCACATTCACATCCACATCTCTTTTTATCTCATCACATCTCATCCACATCCGCATCACTTTCATATTCACATCCCTTTATATTACATCACATCCTTTCACATCCACATCCACATTCATTTACATCACATTCTTTCACATACACATCCACATTTATTTACATCACATTCTTTCACATACACATCCACATCCATTTACTTCATATTCTTTCACATACACATCCACATTTATTTACATCACATTCTTTCACATACACATCCACATTTATTTACATCACATTCTTTCACATACACATCCACATCCATTTACATTATATTCTTTCACATACACATCCACATCCATTTACTTCCCATCTCATCCTTTCACATATCCTCTCATCTCATTCTCATCTCATCATTCACATCCACATCCATTTACTTCACATCTCATCCTTTCACATATCCTCTCATCTCATTCTCATCTCATCATTCACATCCATATCCATTTACTTCACATCTCATCCTCACTCATTTTCATCACACCACATCCTATCACATCCCATTCACATCATATCGCATCCTATCGCATCCTATTTACATCTTATCACATTCATTCACATCCTATTTACATCTTATGGCATCCTATCGCATCCTATTTACATCTTATCACATCTATTCACATCCCATCGCATCCTATTTACATCTTATCACATCCATTCACATCCCATTTACATATTATCACATCCATTCACATCCTATCGCATCCAATTTACATCTTATCACATCCATTCACATCCTATTCCCATTTAGCAGCTTTTCCTACTTCGATACCGATAATAAGACTTTTTCTAAATTTCTTCCAATTGCTTGGTCTAGATAAAGGTTCTTTTTCTCGACGACTATTTCCATATTCTTTCTCAATTTCTCAAATGAATTATATTCAATATTCCTCTTTTGAATAAAAGAATTCATGGGATTTACAAAAATCAATTCTACCAATATTTCCACTTTTGATAAATATTCATAAATTGAATTATACTAAAAATTTCTCCTTTTTTCATTTAATTTCTTGGATCTCAAATACCATGGGAATTCCTCTTTTTGCATTTAATTAATTGCATTCCAATGTCATGGGAATTCCTCTTTTATCATAAAATAAATCTATGTAAAGTTCCTCTTTTCTTTAATAAAATATCCATTAATTCAATATGCCAAGAATTTCACTTTTACTATTTGAATGATTGAATTCCAAATGTCATGAGAATTCCTCTTTTATCATTTAAATATTTCTCATACATAAAATAAATTTATCTAAAATTCATCTTTGAATTTAAATAAAATATCCATTAATTCCAATATGCTAGAAATTTCACTTCTCCCATTTAAATGATTGAATTCCAAATGTCATAGAAATTCCTCTTTTATTATTTAAATATTTCTCATGCATAAAATAAATTTATCTAAAATTCATCTTTGAATTTAAATAAAATATCCATTAATTCCAATATGCTAGGAATTTCACTTCTCCCATTTAAATGATTGAATTCCAAATGTCATAGGAATTCCTCTTTTATCATTTAAATATTTCTCATGCATAAAATAAATTTATCTAAAATTTATCTTTGAATTTAAATAAAATATCCATTAATTCCAATATGCTAGGAGTTTCACTTCTCCCATTTAAATGACTGAATTCCAAATGTCATAGGAATTCCTCTTTTATCATTTAAATAAAATTACCATAATTTTCTCTTTTCTTAATTATTTAACTATACATAAACCTTAAAAATTAGTTTTTCATTGAATGTGATGAAAATCATTCTTTTAACCTAGGATATTCAATCCTAGAATATGGTAGGAAGTCCTCTTTTCATGTTATGCATAAGAATGAATTATGTATCAATTTCTTAAAAATTTTGCCATAGCTCCGCTGCTATTATTGATAATTTTTAATATTTTTGAAAAGAATAAGACTTAGTAATGTAATTATGATAGTATAACTATCTTTTAGCCTTAAATCTAATTTACGGATTTAACTCATAAAATTACCATAATTTACTAGCATATAAGTATAAGAAACCATTTTCTTAACCTCTAGCTTCACAAGCCTAGAGTTTGATTTGTGAATTGAGAATTTCTCCATGAGAAGCATCAATTGAATAGAGAATTGGTCATAGGAATGACCATTCTTTGGGGGAGAGAGAGAGATAAACATAAAAGCATCCTAATTTAAGCATAAATGTAAACTTTTCTTAATTATTCATTACAACTATTAAGAAAAGCTTGATTTGCATTATAACCACTTAATTAAAAACTTCTCAAGCTTGAGAGGGGTTGAGAAGTGAGAAACATTGAGAATAGTAGAGAAAAACCATAAAATTACACTTTACCTCTTGTTTTTGCTTGCTTCTGTACCTTAGAAGAAGCCCCCAACCAATCAAATGGTTAGTGCGTAGAAAGGAAAGCTCCAATGATGGTTGAAGAGAGAGAGAGGGTCCACTCTCTCCAAAAGTAGAGGATTTTTAAGGGATAATAAAAAATATCATTATTTTAGTATAATACTGGCATGGTATAGTTCACATATTTTTTTACAAAAGACTAAGGATCTATTTATAGGTGAGAGAGGCCTCTAACTAAGTCCAACTAGGTTCTAGTATTTTCCAGGTTCAATTTGGCTGAATTTGGACAAGATTTGTGGCTCCCTTTTGATTTGGTTTGATCCAGGAGAGAGGAGAGATAAAAATATCACAATTTTAAATTCCACCACATGTGTGAAATAGGCGCCTCCTTGAACCCCCCTTTTCCTTACCAAGTGTCAAAAATGTATCATTATACTAAAATATCTCATTTTTTATTAATATCTCATAGTTTTTAACTAATAAACCTTGTACTATACTCAGTCAACTCTTCATCTTATGTGAGCATTTACTCATTTTTGGGTATTTTCTTTTATTCTTTGGATTTATCTCATCCAAACACTTGGATTAATCTTATTGGCTCATAGGAACCTTAATTGGACCATAATCCAAATATTTCAGAAAAACTTGACCCTTAGGCTAAGGTCCTTTTATACACATTTTCAATTAATTCCAAATGTACATTGGAAAGTTCTTTTTGAATTTTTGTTTTAGGGAAAACCATTTTAGACACTAGGAGGATTCTTATATCCAAAAATATCTCAATTTTGGATTACCTCTCTCTAGACATTTTCTCTCTCCATGCCAAAACAGGGTAAAACATGATCTTTCTTCTATTTCAGAGAGGGGAATAATTACAAGATTAGAAGGGGAGGTTCTTACACTTGTACACCTCAAAAGCTGGAGGGAGGAATCTTACAATTTTGATATTGGATCTCGTTGGTTGACTAGCTGGTCTTCAATGGAGAGTCGGGATGATATATTTTGTAAATCAATGGACTCAATAGTTTGGACGATTATGATCAGTAATACTATGATTTCATTGAAAGATTGTTTTAAAGACAGCCGAATCTGTTTAAATGGCAATTTCATATTGGGTGTGTAAGTGGTATGACTACCTTGAATTTTGCTTGAAGCGCCAGCTAGGGGGCCTGGGAACTCTTTTCCTCGGTACTCGGGCAAAACATAACCAAATTTTTATTAAGGAATCCCACTAATACAGTGGTTGGGCGGTTGGCTAACCCATGGGCCGATTGGATCGAGGTATTCTTCTGATATAAATAGTTACGTTAGCTAGATTAAGTCGTAGGAAGACCCTTGTTCTGTGGGAGGGAATAAGCGGCTATGCCTCACTAAAGGGGGAAAAAAGCGGTGATTCTATGGACCAAGTGCAAGTCTCTTCCTTGATCTGACCATGTGACTTTCGGGTTTGGTCGGATCAGTTTGGATAGTTAAGACTTTGACTCGTTAGATCAATTCTCACGTTAGATGACTTTCCTGGCAGAATCGCTCGTGCCTTCCGGGCGAGGGAAGTTTTTCCAGGTTCGGTTTTGGAGGAACCGCCAGAATAGTCTCTTGTCTAGATATCCGTGGGTGGGCGAGGCCCCGACGAGTGTGAATCCCTACCCTGCGCGAGAGACTGACGCTGCTTCTGTTGCCAACGCTCTCGGGGGGGGGGGGGGGGGCATCATAGAGGGGGCGGGGATCTCACAAAAGTGGTGCCCCTTATCTTGCAACTACCTTGGAATCACTTCCCATATTTTCTTCTATGGGAAAAACGCTCTTTTATGCAAAATAACTCATAAGCATGTAGGGATTTTCACAATATAGATTTAAAAATATATGTAGTTATGTCTTGTCCACTTTAAAAATATATGTCATTCTATCTTGACCAAAATATATGTAGTTCTATCTTGACCACTTTTAAAGTTAAAATATTAGTATCACCATTGTAACCAATATTTATAGTTATACCTTGACTACATTAAAAGTCAAAATCTTGGTGTCACCATTGAAACAAATCTCACTTCTCTTCGTGTAAACATTGAAACAAATGTTTTTGGAGAGGCATTAGAGGTAGAGGTATTAAGTGTGCTGGTGGTAGAGTACAGAGGTACAGGCCTTATGTATTGGTGGAGGTTATCAGTAGAAAGTTATATTTTGTGGAAAAACTACCAACGTAAAGGCTTTTGAATTTGAGGGTGAGGTGAGGTGGTTTAGGCTCTTCAACAAGATCAGATTTCTCATTCACAAGGATAATGTTAATATAAGGATGGATCTTACATTTAAGGGACATTCATGATGCTGAGAGGCTTTGTTAGTTGAAGGTGTAGTGGTTGGAATGAGTGTAGGTGTTAATTCTTCTTTGCCATAAAGTATCACGTATGATGTGGTGTTTTAGTTTCACATCATCACCTTATCTTGGTAGCCCTTTATTGGATGTGACATTCTAATACATCCTTGAATATTAAATCTTCTATTTTCTATTGGAATGCTAAGCCCATAGTTTTAAGTGAAGTGACTTTTGGAAACACGGTTGCAAGAATGCACGTGTGCACGCGTACACACACACACACACACACACAGTGGAGAAGCTCAAGGGAGTACACAATGAGATAATAGACAGATAATGAATGTGTGCTGTACAAAGATGATAAGTGTACCCCAAGATGAGTGTATACTAGTATGGGGTAAAAAACCTCCTAAAAAGGGAAAAGTGCCCCGGCTGGGGCGGTCCTAGTGTGTTCACACACATCACTACCAAATATGGCTATAAATACCCCTTGGGAGTGATGGGGGGGAAAACCTCCTAAAGAGGAAAAAAGTACCCTGGGCTTGATCCTAGTGTGTTCACACACATCACTACCAAATATGGCTATAAATCCCCCTAGGAGTGATAAGTATACCCCAAGATGGGTGTATACTAGTAGGGGGGGGGGGAATCTCCTAAAGATGGAAAAAGTGCCCCAGTCGGTCCTAGTGTGTTTTCACACATCACTATCAAATATGGCTATAAATCTCCCCTAGGAGTGATGATATTGTGACACGAAGTTGGGGTTTGGACTTCGGTCACTTCTCAGAATCAAAACACACTTGTATAAAACCTCACAGCCTCCTCACCTCCCTTTCTCTCCCTAGATTAAAATAAAGATATACACATCAAAGGTGAGATCATAATTCATGGAAGGAAAGATGAAAGGCTCCGGAGAAGCAAGAATTTCAGCCAGTCTTGCAGCTCCAAACAAGAGGGCGATTCTTTGTTGGAAGAAAATCTTCCGACTCAGGATTATGTGAACGGAAACATACGGGGAATATTGGTAAGGTTCATCCGTTCGAATTGGGTGATTTGGACGGAACATATTAAAGCAAATGAATATAGCAATCACTTACAAGAGGATAAGACACATGGGGTTTGCCTTTTGATAAGAGATTAGGAGGAATTAATCATGATTAAGAAGAAAGAATGGCCAAAAAGCTATAAAAACAGAGATACACAGAGAATTGCAGTTTTAAATCCATAAAGGCTGTGCAAGAGAGGATTATATAGATGCGTAGAGCTTGAAGAGAGCTTCGCGCCTATATAAAAACTTTCAAAAACGGTCAACCGAGCGAAAAGTTATGAGCATTTTACTGCAAGACTATAAAACTGCCAAAATTCTATAAAAATAGAGATACACAGAGAATTGCAGTTTTAAATCCATAAATACTGTGCAAGAGAGGATTATATAGATGCGTAGAGCTTGAAGAGAGCTTCGCGCCTATATAAAAACTTTCAAAAACGGGCAACCGAGCGAAAAGTTATGAGCATTTTACTACAAGACTATAAAACTGCCAAAATTTGCCTAAAAATCAGCAACTTTGGGAGAAATTCTAATCATCAATGAAGTAAGGGATTAAGAAATTAGTTACATAAGTGGAAAGAGCATAGAAAGAGCTTCCTAGCCATATGATCAATTTGAGAAACCAACACCCGAGTGATGAGTAATTACCGGTTGAAATTTGGATATTGGACCACAAAAACTGCACTTCTCTCTCTTTGCATGAAACCTCAATTTTCACATAGCCTCTTGCCTCTCATCTCCTTCATGATTCAAGCTAGACGGTAAGGGTTAACATTGCTCAGCGGACAATCGTGAAGATTTACCTATGGTCCCCAAAGTCTTTCCACATGCTCATTACTGCTAAAACCATTGGTACCTCCAAAGGAGGGCGGCAATAAGGCAAGGGCTACCTTGAGAAGTCACAGGCCCGCCAAGATAATAACTCCTTATCCCCCTTACCATGAATCATCAAAGAGGTCCAAAATTGGGTTAAGCATGAGGAGCTAATGCTAAATGAGACATTCACATGTAAAGAGAGTGTTTGAATAAGGGTTTGAAAGAGAATGGCAATGACACAAAATGCTCAATTGAGGAGGCTCATTCCTTGATTTGAAAGGGAGAGGAGGGCTCCTTTTATAGGTGGAGAATCACCCTCTCTTCCATTGTTACAAATTACAACATAAAAATCTTCAACCCTTCAGTGACATAAGGGTAGATGTCACCATCAATTGTCCTCTTAGGCTAAGTCTTCTATTGATTATAAAATTGAAGACTTTTTGACTTTGAGAGAGTGATGAGATAATAGCCAAGTCTAAGTGGCATCTAGGTGGAGATCCCACTTACACATGGCGGAATTCTCCTCTTCCATGTAGGCATTCTAGAAGAATCTTTCCCAATTATGCACCTACACACACTCCTCCACATGCCTTCCACACTCCCCAACTTGTAGCCTTATGGTGAATACCATATTAATAATACAATAAAAATCCATGTGAGCATAAAGGCCACTTTTATTTTCCACATCACTAGCCTATCTACCATACCAAAGTATTTATCAAGCATACTTGTGGCATTTACAATGTGTGCACCCTAAATCAAGTAAAACCATTATATTTGAAGATAGAATGTTGTTATCGGGGTAGCCGCCAAGCCGCCGCATCACCACGCCGTTATTCCATTGTGGGCGCCGCAATCTTCTTGGACAAGCTTCCACCTTATTACCATTGCGAAACCATCAAAATATGCACAAAATTGACAATGAAAGATATCAATTTTTCACGTCACATCTTTCCCCCCCCAGCAGATCCTCCATGCTTGTCTGGGGGGTCTGCTGGCCATGGTGCTCGAGGGTAGAATATCTTTAGCCGGTACTCATTGGCACGTCCGGGAACCTCCTGGCCACTTGCATCCTCTAGAAGATAGGTGTTATTTTTGAACTTTCGCTTTATCCTGAAGGGGCCTTCCCAGCGTCGAAGAAGCTTCTTATCTAGCCGTTTCTCCACGCGGCCATCATACCTCATGACTAAGCTTCCTTGCTTGAGTTCTGGCTTCTTCTTCTTCTTCGTGAGAGTGTCATGCCTTGCCTTGCGCCGTTGTTGTGCAGCCTCCAGATTTTGAAGTGCCTGAAGTCGCCTCTCATCCAAGATCTCCAGTTGTGCTAGGCGTTAGGCATGTGTTTCTTCTTCATTATTCAAGCGTGCAAAAGATGTGCGAAGGCTTGTGATTTCCAATTCTATTGGCAAAATAGCCTCCATTTCATAAACTAACTGAAAAGGTGTGAAACCAAGAGAGAGTTTGTGAGTTGTCCTATAGGCCCATAGGACCTCTGGCAAATACACATCCCACTTTCTCTTCATAGTATCCACTAGCTTAGACAAAGATCCACAAAGTAGTCCATTAGTTTTTTCTACTAAACCATTACATTGGGGATAATAGGGAGTTGACATAGCATGCTTTATTTTTAATTTCTGCACCAAAGCTTCAATCAAGTCATTCCTGAAAGACCTCCCCCCATCTGTAAGGATTTCTAATGGACACCCAAATCGGGCACTATGTATTCCCTGAGAAAAGATGCCACAGCCACTGCTTTATTATTGACCATTGCCTTTGCTTCTGCCCACCTTGTTGCATAATCTGTGGCCACCAATATGTAATACTTTCCATGTGAGGAACGAGGAAGTGGGCCCACAAAATCTAATCCCCACCTTTCAAATGGACCATATGCTGGGATAGGGTTTAAGGGTCCGGGAACCAATTGCTTATGCCCATATGCCTGGCATACTTCACAGCTTCTGCACCACTCATGGACATCTTTGCTGAGTCGAGGCCAATAATACCCTGTGTTAAGGATCCTCCGAGTTGTGCTGGCTGAGGCAAAGTGACCTGAACATTCATGACATAATTCCATAATCCTTTTAGACTCCTCTAGGCCCACTACCCTCCTAAGAATCTTATCCTTACCTTGCTTGTAAAGAACATCCCCTAGAATTGTGTAAGGATGAGCTTTCCTGGTAAGCCTTTGCTTCTGTTGAGGATTCAATCCAGGAGGGAAGTATCCTGTATCTAAATAGTGTTGAACGTCTTGGAGCTCAGGCCAACCTGTGTCCATTAATGCAAGAGTAGCTTCTTTGAAAGAAGCCAAGGTTTTAGTATCCCATTCATCAGCCTTTTGATTATCCTTCCTGTTCACATGCACAAATTTACAAAACCCAAAAGCTTCTTTCAACTTCATTGCCCTTTTATACAATTCTTGGAGATTAGGACTCCTTGCCTTATACTCTCCTTTCATTTGTCGGATGACCAATTGTGAATCCCCTTTAACCTCTACCTCTTCAATTCCATCTTTTATGCAATCTTCTAATCCCCAAATTAATGCATTGTACTCAGCCACATTATTTGATATAGCCTTTGGAAATTCCCTACCCTTGGCCCATACCTCTTTTCCTTCTGGATCGAATAAAACTATCCCCCCAGCCCCACATTGCCTGGAAGGGCTAAAGGCTCCATCAAAGTGCATAGTGAAAGCAGTTGGTGGCGTTTCCAAATCTTCATATACTTCTTCCTTTGCACCTGTTCCTTCTTCCTCTTCCTTCCTGGTAAGCAAATCTGCAAGAGAGGCCCTAGTGGTGTTTTCTGTGATAAAAGTGAAAGAGAATTCTTGAAGCTCACAAATCCACTTTGCAAACTTTCCTCCTGCAGGATTGGGCTTGCGGACTAAGAATTGTAAATAAGGTTGAGATGTGAGGAAGAAAAAAGGGCGAGGTAACAAGTATGACCGGAACTTCTTTACTGCAAAAACAAGAGACAAACCACCTTTCTCCATTTCACCATACTTCTCCTCGGCATCAGTGAGTTGTCGGCTTGCATAATACACTGGTTGCATACGCCCTTGCTCTCCCTTTTGCAAGAGAATAGCACCCACTGAATGTGATGAGACACTTGGGTTCACATAAAAGTCCTCCCCCCACTTAGGAGGCTGAACAATTGGACTTTGACTCATGCATTCCTTGAGCAAACAAAAAGATTGAATTTGATCGGGCCCCCATTGGAAAGAAACATTTTTCTTTGTTAACAGATTTATAGGATACATCTTTTCAGAGAACATGTCAACAAAGCGTTGGTAATACTTTGTTTTACCCAAAATCCTCCTTACCTCCCTTACATTGGTAGGTGGTGGGAGGGCCACAATTGCCTGCACCTTCTCAGGATCCATCTCTATGCCTTCTTCTGAGATAACATGTCCCAAGAGAACCACCTTCCTTCGTGCCAAGCGGCATTTTCCAGGATTAAGACACCCTTTTGCATCATCAATACTTTGCAAGGCCAACCTCAACTTTTCCAAGTGATCCACGCGGCTTGAATAAATGCAAAAATCATCCAGAAAGACCCTTATAAACTTCCCCAAGTAAGGTGCAAATACCTGACTCATGAAGCGTTGAAAAATTGCTGGTGCATTGGTCAAGCCAAATGGCATCACCCTATAGGCATACACTCCCCAAGGGGTGATAAATGAGGTTTTCCTTTGATCTTCTTCACAAATCCGGATTTGAAAGTATCCAGAGTATCCATCACACACTGAATACAATTCATGACCTGCAACTTGATCCAAAATCTCATCCTGAAAGGGTAGAGGATAATAATCCCTCTTTGTGCATGCATTCAAAGGGCGAAAGTCCACACACACACGCCATTTTCCATCCTTTTTGGGGGTGACTACAACTGGGGAAATCCACTCTGAATTCTCTACTGGAAAAATAAAACCAGCTTCCAGCAAATTAGTTACCTCCTTCTTAAGCACCTCTGCTTGCACTACTCCCAAACGCCTTAGCCGCTGCACCACTGGCTTACTTTGGGGCTTGAGATCAATCTTGTGCTCTACTAGGGTAACTTGGCGTACTTGTGAGTAGCTGTTTGCAAAAAGGTTAGGAAATCCATCCAACATTTTTAAGTAATTCTCCCTTTCAGTACCTGCTATGGACTCATCAAGAAGAAGTTCATTCTGTTGGTGAAGACTAGTGAGGTCCACATCTCCTTTCTTGCACATGGTTGAAGAAGCTTCCCCTTCCAAGGCTCCATTGTCTTCAGCATCCCCTCGATCCCTTCCTAAGGAAAGACCAAATGCAACTCCCTCCACCTCTCCTTCTGAGATGGAATCCTCGGAGCTACCACTTGTCTCTTCTTCATCGGATGACTCTGACTCTGAACTTTCGGAAGTTGAAGGTTCACCTCTTACCACTTTCTTGCAACGACTCTTGATGTTGTAGTGGACCTTCTTATTCTCACCTTGTAGAATAAGATCACCTGTCTCCCACTTCTGAATCGCCTTCACTTGGCGAAGCCATGGCCTACCCAATATCAATGGGTAAGCCCTAGCATCAGGCTTTGTAGGAATGACCTGAAAAGTTGTAGGCACAGAAATACCACATACATCCACTCCCAAATTCCTGACAATTCCTAAGGTTTTCACCTTAGTATTATCAGCAAGTTTGATGCGATAGGGAGAGTTGGTAGAAGACAACTTTAAATCAGCATCTTTCATTGTTTTTTCACTCATGACATTGATTGATGCACCTCCATCAATGTATGCATTAGAAATTGTCTGCCCCTCAATGATGACATCAATCACAGGCACATCATCTCCTACATCAATATCCACCTTCTGAACCATAGGAGTCCCATTATCCCTCTTCTTCTTTTTCTTAGATTCCCTTGTGCTAGCCAGCTTACCCCATTCCTTTCTGAGCTTAGGAGAGAGTGCCAAAAGCTGCCCAAATGTGATTTGTGCCGTTTTCTCCCTAAGATCTGTCAAGAGGTCATAACTAAGAGATCCTTGTCCAAGAGGAAAATCAGATTGTCCAATTTTTCTCCTAGATGACTTCTTCTTCTTCTTATTTTTCTCCTCTTCTTCAGATTTATCTTCTTGTTCTTCTTCTTCATGGCTTCTAGTTTTACGACCCCTTTTTGCCATTAATGGCATCAATGTTTCCTCTTCTTCTTCTGAGCATGTTTCCTCTAAAAGTGCTAAACTTTTATCCTCACTTTTCCTCAACTTTGGACACTCAGTACGATAGTGCCCCTTCTCTTGACATTCATAGCATGTGACACTACTTCTATCCCTAGGTTTATCCTCAGCTCGTGGAACCCTAGGTGGCCTTGCATTGACTAAGTGTAACTTTAAATCAGCAAATTCTGCCATAAGTTGTGCAATGTTATGATCCAAGGATGGAGCTTGTACCTGAGATGTTGAGGCTATCTCTACTCGTGGTGGGTTGGCACACTTGGAGAAGATTGGAATGTGGACTCAATATGAAGAGTGGCCTCCTTCTTCAAAGCAATACGAAGGGCCTCTTTAAAACTAGTGGGATCTTTGCTAAGAACTTTTCCATGCAAACGGGGATCCAAAGCCCTGATAAACTTGCTCATCTTAAGGTGCTCCATTGCTAAAGAACTCTTTGAATCTTCCATAGAAGGTGAAGAAGAAGAAGCAACAACATGTAAAGCAGCTTGTTGATATTTGATAAATAAGGCTTCATACCTCACTGAAAAGGCAGAAACTGACTCTCCATCCTTTTGGAAAATTTGATCCAATTGCAATAGTAAAGCATTTGGCGACTCCACTGTCCCAAATCTCTCCTTCATTGCTTTGGTCAACCTTTCCCAATCATTCTTGGACTCCTCTGGCAAAGCCTCATGCCAAGTTAAGGCCATACCCTCCAAGAAATCTGGAAGTATTTTTGCCCTCTCCTTCATAGACCAACCCGTCAAGCGACATGCTCGGTTAAACTCTCGGAGATAACTCCCCGGGTCTTCTCCTTCCGATCCACGGAACACCGGAATGTTGAACATCTTGCACCAAAAGATGAGTAGTGACAAGGGAAATTTACTTGTTTCCAAACAACTTTCCTTTAATCATGCGGGGCCTTGAGGTTAAAATAGAATAATTCTAAGTAAAACCTGCCCGCCGTCTCCACCAAAAGATGTGACACGAAGTTGGGGTTTGGACTTCGGTCACTTCTCAGAATCAAAACACACTTGTATAAAACTTCACAGCCTCCTCACCTCCCTTTCTCTCCCTAGATTAAAATAAAGATATACACATCAAAGGTGAGATCATAATTCATGGAAGGAAAGATGAAAGGCTCCGGAGAAGCAAGAATTTCAGCCAGTCTTGCAGCTCCAAACAAGAGGGCGATGCTTTGTTGGAAGAAAATCTTCCGACTCAGGATTATGTGAACGGAAACATACGGGGAATATTGGTAAGGTTCATCCGTTCGAATTGGGCGATTTGGACGGAACATATTAAAGCAAATGAATATAGCAATCACTTACAAGAGGATAAGACACATGGGGTTTGCCTTTTGATAAGAGATTAGGAGGAATTAATCATGATTAAGAAGAAAGAATGGCCAAAAAGCTATAAAAACAGAGATACACAGAGAATTGCAGTTTTAAATCCATAAAGGCTGTGCAAGAGAGGATTATATAGATGCGTAGAGCTTGAAGAGAGCTTCGCGCCTATATAAAAACTTTCAAAAACGGTCAACCGAGCGAAAAGTTATGAGCATTTTACTGCAAGACTATAAAACTGCCAAAATTCTATAAAAACAGAGATACACAGAGAATTGCAGTTTTAAATCCATAAAGGCTGTGCAAGAGAGGATTATATAGATGCGTAGAGCTTGAAGAGAGCTTCGCGCCTATATAGAAACTTTCAAAAACGGGCAACCGAGCGAAAAGTTATGAGCATTTTACTACAAGACTATAAAACTGCCAAAATTTGCCTAAAAATTAGCAACTTTGGGAGAAATTCTAATCATCAATAAAGTAAGGGATTAAGAAATTAGTTACATAAGTGGAAAGAGCATAGAAAGAGCTTCCTAGCCATATGATCAATTTGAGAAACCAACACCCGAGTGATGAGTAATTACCGGTTGAAATTTGGATATTGGACCACAAAAACTGCACTTCTCTCTCTTTGCATGAAACCTCAATTTTCACATAGCCTCTTGCCTCTCATCTCCTTCATGATTCAAGCTAGACGGTAAGGGTTAACATTGCTCAGCGGACAATCGTGAAGATTTACCTATGGTCCCCAAAGTCTTTCCACATGCTCATTACCGCTAAAACCATTGGTACCTCCAAGGAGGGCGGCAACAATAAGGCAAGGGCTACCTTGAGAAGTCACAGGCCCGCCAAGATAATAACTCCTTATCCCCCTTACCATGAATCATCAAAGAGGTCCAAAATTGGGTTAAGCATGAGGAGCTAATGCTAAATGAGACATTCACATGTAAAGAGAGTGTTTGAATAAGGGTTTGAAAGAGAATGGCAATGACACAAAATGCTCAATTGAGGAGGCTCATTCCTTGATTTGAAAGGGAGAGGAGGGCTCCTTTTATAGGTGGAGAATCACCCTCTCTTCCATTGTTACAAATTACAACATAAAAATCTTCAACCCTTCAGTGACATAAGGGTAGATGTCACCATCAATTGTCCTCTTAGGCTAAGTCTTCTATTGATTATAAAATTGAAGACTTTTTGACTTTGAGAGTGTGATGAGATAATAGCCAAGTCTAAGTGGCATCTAGGTGGAGATCCCACTTACACATGGCGGAATTCTCCTCTTCCATGTAGGCATTCTAGAAGAATCTTTCCCAATTATGCACCTACACACACTCCTCCACATGCCTTCCACACTCCCCAACTTGTAGCCTTATGGTGAATACCATATTAATAATACAATAAAAATCCATGTGAGCATAAAGGCCACTTTTATTTTCCACATCACTAGCCTATCTACCATACCAAAGTATTTATCAAGCATACTTGTGGCATTTACAATGTGTGCACCCTAAATCAAGTAAAACCATTATATTTGAAGATAGAATGTTGTTATCGGGATAGCCGCCAAGCCGCCGCATCACCACGCCGTTATTCCATTGTGGGCGCCGCAATCTTCTTGGACAAGCTTCCACCTTATTACCATTGCGAAACCATCAAAATATGCACAAAATTGACAATGAAAGATATCAATTTTTCACGTCACAATATGAAGAAGGGATGAGTTGGCACTAAAAGTAGAGTGATGTGCCAGGCTCTTTGGACTATGAGAGGGAGCCTAGACCAATCCCCAAAGGGAAGTAAGTTCAAAGCTTTGCAAAAGGTTTCAAACTTCTCTTGTGAGAGAGCCTTCATGAATAAATCTGCCATGTTGTCATGTGTTGGCACATAAGCCAAGCTGATCTCCCCTGCATGATGATGCACCTTAATGTGCTTTATGCGAGCATGAAAAATGGGATTCCTTGCAAGTGCCATAGCACTCTAACTGGCAATAAAGACGGTAGTGGCTAACAACTCTCACCAAATACCAAATCAGTAAATAAGGTGCCTGTGCCAAACACACTCAGTTGTAGCTGTAAAAGGCTGCCTTTTGTACTCAGCTTCAAAGTTAGAAGTGGCCACTGTGGGTTACTTCTTGTTGAGCCTTGATATACATGAATCACCAAGGAAAAAGAAAAAACCACAAATGGACACTTGTGTGTCTTAAGATCCCACCCAGTATGAGTCTAAAAAGCAAAAACCACAAATGGACACTTGTGTGCCACCCAGTATGAGTCTATAAATGCACTGTGATTTACCCCCTTGGGATAAAATAACCCAAAGTGATTGGTGCCCTTTAGGTAATGGGACAGTATGAGTTTATAAATGCATGCAGGTGTAATTTACCCCCTTGGGATAAAGATCCCACCCAGCATGAGTCTATAAATGCATGCAGCTATGATTTACCCCCTTGGGATAAAACAAACCAAAGTGATTGGTGCCCTTTAGGTAACATGACATCCATTTGATAGACTGCCAATCCTTTGTGCCTGAGCTCCCACCTGGGCTATGCATAAATCTACTCAATACTAAGACATCGTATTGAATGTCAAGCCTGGTGTTACATAAGGAGATAAGGCATCAACTAGATTCTTGATACATGCTAGCATCAAAAGGGTCACCTGCATCTTTAAGACTAAGTCGTAACCAAGATCCATTGATGTAGCAACAGGTTTGCAGTCTCCAAGATTGAACCTCTTTAATAATGCCTCTATGTATTGCGTCTATAGCATAACAAGGCCATCGTTACGCTGCCGAAACTCAATTCCCAAATAATAGTGTAACAAGCCAAGATCTGACATTTTAAAAGACCACTATAAATAAGCTATAAAAGCTGAAATATGATCATCATCAGTGCCTGTGAGCAGCATGTTATCAACGTATAGCACGATGACCAAAAATTTATCTTAAGTCCTCTTAATGTAGAGAGTACTATCATCAGTAGGACAGTTGCAAAAACCTTGTGCAACCAAGTATGCATGTACCTTCTCATACCATGCTTTGGGAGCTTGCCAAGACCATACAAAGCTTTTTTTAATATGCATACCATGCTTTGGGAGCCTGCTAAGACCATACAAAGCTTTTTTCAATATGCATACTTTTGATTCTTAACCTTTCTAAATAAAACAATGAGGCTAAGTTTCATAGACCTCCTCCTCATGAAAATCTCCATTCAAAAAAGTAGTTTTGATCTTTAAATGACGTATATTCCAACCTTTATGCATGATACTCTACATGGAATTCAGTGTGCTAAAGAGCCTAAGATAGTCCTACAACACACTCAGGCATAAGATGCATTCATATGGATTGGATGTAAGATAATAGATTGTTTCTAGCAGTGTCATATCAGATATGCATCGTGCCACTTCTCACATACTTCAAATTCATCGTTCTTTGGGCACTTCAACGAGGTTTGTGAGGAGACAGAGCTTGGAGAGTGGAGTTGAGGGTGCTCTATTGGGCTAGTAGTGGTCGTGCACCTAGATTCATGTGTCTATTAGACCCTGAGATGAGGGAAATGATAGAGAGTTTTTGGGAGGAGCATTGTCATGCATCACCAGAGTACAAGAAGGCATTGTAACATAGGGTTCATTGTGGTGAGGAGTACATAGTGCATGGGGATTTCTTTCTTGAGATGACACATAAAGAGTTGTACTTTGAGTTTAGGTTTTCACACCTGAGATCACCATCAACCAACGTTCATTCCAGGCTTGCAAGCCTTGGTTTGTGCGCTACTTGAGGTAATGTGACACATGTCTTTGTAGGTACCACATTGGATTACAAATTTTGTATGATGTCTTTCATGGCACATCTAGGCATCGGGGGGTGGTGCCTCATAGTCGGAGGGATTTGATTCACTTGCTATTATGCCCATGAGCAGAGGATGCTATCTACCATGGGATGGCTTGTGTCATGGAGACATGTACCTTCTTGTGTGGCAGCTTGGCCATGCTTCACTTGTGCAATGAGGATTCTTCTCGGTGTGACGAGATGGTGACATGGTGACATTATGAGTATGTGACACATGGGGAGTCAAGGAGATTCACTTATGCTTCACTTTAGCAAATAATAATTCCCCAGTGAGGATGAGAAGTGGTGACATGGTGACAGTATGAGTATGTGACACATGGGGAGTCGAGGAGTTTACAACTAGTGGAGCATTATTTGGCACACGGGCGAGTTCATGAGAACATTGACATCTTATGTCTATGACTATGTATAACATACTCATGGTGCCAATTGGCAACACTCCTTGTAGCACTTTCCTACTACTATAGTTGTCTCTGTGATTGACTTCATAGATAACTACACACTTGCACCCCAGTAGGAGATTTGGTCAGAGTACTACACGTTCACACCATAGCAGATGTTTAAGTCAGAGTACTACTTTTTTAGTAGGTTTTTCTTGAAACATTGCCTCATTCTCAATTTAAGGCCTTCTAGATATTTTATATTACTATTGTCTAAATCTAACATTTCCCATTCTTGGGTGCTTGATTAGGTGGCCACCATCATGGTGCATATTAGTTATCGGGACATGCAGTGTGGTGGCAGTGGGGCGAGTACCCGAAAGGATTGAGTCATCATTAGAGAGTATCACTTTTACATTAGTGATATTGCTCTCATAGCATCCACTTTATGCAGCATTTCTTCCATCATCATGTGATGACTTTTTGAGAGAGTGTCGGGTCACATGGACATGGTGGTGGATATGGTCAAATGGATGTTGGGCATAGTTTAAGAGTGCTCATTAGTTTTACTGGATATATTCTTGGCATCACATGATAGGTTACTAGGTGATTTGGAGCTTCTTCAAGATAGGGCATGCAAAGGGAGAGCATGATGGTGGTGTAGGTGTGTGTGTCAAATGTGTTGAGATAGTGAGTGCATGGCAGGTAGTGGATTAGTTTAACCATTTATGCTACCTCTTCCTTCCCTCATTGAGATGCTAGGATTGTTAAGAGGTTATTTTGGTGTGTTGATAGTAGTGACATTCATGGTGTTTTCTAGACTGTGTGAAAGTGGATGGCACACTTAAGCTGCACTCCATCATGAGCACATCATATAACAACCCCACCATCTTCACACGATGTTGCCACTCATGCTTTTATGGGCCATGCATCAATGGTGAGTGATGACTACTCATCTCACTGTGTGAGATGCGAGAGTGGGGTGATCCTTGGTTTGAGCAGGTGTTAAGGCTAGATCAAGGAACATTACCCCACTGTTAATCCTCACACACTACCTTGTTGAGATATTGAGCTCATCTAGTGAGGCGGTGGACACTGATGACCTGCATGGGGGATAGGTCCCACACACACACCACTGGCATGGTTGGTGAGATCATGGGTGATATGCGGCCAGTGGGATGACAGGCTGTGTGACAGCCATTCTAGAGACTGGCATAGTTATAACGCCAGCTCATTTAGTTGGGTTCACACTATAGAGAACCCTAGTATGTATTTGGTTGAGTACCTTTTCATATGTGTGTACTCTTATCTTTGTATATGGAGTGTTGAGTGGAGTGAAGAAGAAGAAGATTTTCAGCCTCTCACCTTGTGTGTTCTCTATTAGAGTTTTGTGAGTGTGTGTGTGCTTGCAAGAGCTCAAGCTCTCTTCTTCCATGCATCTTTTCATGGTATCAGAGCTTGGTTCATGATAAGGGCTGAGGTGCAAGCAAGAGAAGCACAGTAAGCGGTACGAGGGTAAGAGCTTCAACTACTCTTTCCTATTTGTGTTGGTGACTATACCCTTGTCGGGAGCTCTACGGGAGGCACCGGAAAACGATCTATGATTGAGGAGCTTTCTTCGTGGGAGGCAAAGCTATAGGGCAACTATACTATCCTATCGGACTACCTTTTTTGGGCCGAAAACGCGTTTCGAGCGCGTCAGGACCTCCGTTTTCGGAAAGCGAGCGATTTCGAGCACTGCGGATAAGTCATCGATTCTCTGCAAAACTCTGTTTTAAGAACTACAGGAAGACAGATTGGCTGTACAGACACTGTGTGTGCTGCAAGGAGGTTAACAGTTGCCATTGGGTGTATGTATGCACATTGAGGTCACTGGTTGTGACATTTGAGTGTAGTACAGTACCGCTACAGAAAATACAGCAGTTTGTGCAGGACAAACCAGAGTGCTATTTTTGGTAAATTTGTGTGTCTGGCAAGATGTCAAATGATGGCATAAACCAGATTGTTGTTGAGAAGCTTGATAAGAACAACTTCCATGCTTGGAGGTTCAGGTTGACGAATTTCCTGATGGAAAAGGGTTATTGGGACTACATAGAAGGTGAGCATGAAGAGGCACCGGAGATACCGAAGATCAATCCGACTGCTGCAGATGTGAAAGAGTTCAAGGATTAGAACCAAGGAGCCAGAAAAGTTATTTATTGGCTCTCTACTATCAGTATACAGGACACCATGATTGGGCACATTCAGGATGCCAAGTCCCCCAAGGAGGCGTGGGACACCTTGGTAAAACTCTATGAAACAAATACCAAGGCACGCAAGAAACAGTTAAAGAATGAACTTCATACTGTGGAGAAAAAGAGTATGAATGTGAATGACTATGCATTGAAGATAAAGGGTATTGTGGAATCCCTTGCATCTATTGGTGTTTCAGTAGATAATGATGATAAGGTGGAAGTTTGTCTACATGGTCTTGGGCCACAATACAAGGCGTTCAAGACGTCTATTTAGACTTGGGAAAACATTCTCAATTTTACAAATTTGGTATCTATGTTGATTATAGAAGAGAAGAGATTGGGTAAAGACCAACAGTCTTCATAAAACAAAAACAGTTCAGAGTAGCAGGCCTTCTACACAAGTTCAGGAAGAGGATGAGGTAGAGGAGGCCGTGGACACGGTCAAGGAGGTGGCCGAACAGGTAATCAGAATTATGGCTAGCAGCAGCAACAACAACAGTCCTAGAATTCACAACAACAACATGCAGGTGGAAGAGGCCAATTCAGAGGCAGGGGGAGTCAAAGAGGTCGTGGAAATTGGCAAAGGTAGTATAATGATACACGTGGATGCTTTTATTGTGGGGTAAGCTTGGACATGTACAGGCAGATTGTTATAAGAAGCAGGCTGACATGCAAAATGGGAAATTGCAGCAAAACAACTATGCATCCTCTAGCAGAAACAATGAGGATAATGAAAGGTTGTTTGTTATGCAGCATGTCGTTAATGCCATGTCTGAAAATGTTGAAGCAGCACATAAAGATGATGTATGGTATGTTGATTCAGGTGCTTCGAACCACATGACAATTCATGGGGAGTGGTTCAAGGAGATGAAAAACCTTGAAAGACCAGGTTTTGTGGAAACAGGGGATGACACTGCTCATCCAATTGCCCATGTTGGAGATGTGCCATTGTCTATGCAGGATGGTAAAGTGAAGTACCTTGCAGATGTACTTCATGTTCCGAACATAACAAAGAATCTGGTTTCAATTGGCCAAATGATTGAGCGGGGTTTGCAGGTTCGGTTTAACCCTGATGGTTGTTATGTTGAAGACTTTAAAGACAAGTGCAAGTTGGTTGCAAAAGGCAACAGAGTGGGCAGAATGTTTACATTGAATGTAAACATGCCTGAAGTGAGTGCTGCAATGTTTACAAATGGTTCAGGAATTGTTGCAGACACAGACATTTGGCATAAAAGAATTGGACATGTGAATGTGTAGAGAATGAAGTCTATGCAGACTAAAGGAATTGTGATAGGGCTGCCAAAATTTAAAGTTGAAGGTATGCAGAGAATATGTGAAGCATGCCAATTTGGAAAGCAAACAAAGCATATATTTCCACGTAACAGAAATGTGAGCAGAAATGCACTAGATGTTGTGCATTCAGATCTACAAAGACCATGTCTATGGGAGACTGCGCAGCAGGTATTATGTGACATTTATTGATGACCACACAAGGAAAGTGTGGGTATACTTCATGAAGGAGAAGGGTGAGGTGTTCACTCACTTTCAGAATTTCAGAGTTATGGTTGAAAAGCAAACAAGGAAATATGTAAAGTGCCTAAGGTCAAATGGAGGGGGAGAGTACTTCTCTAATGATTTCTCTGAATTTTTGAAGAAAAATGGTATTCAGAGACAGTTTACATGCAGATACACTCCGCAGCAAAATGGAGTTGCTGAGAGCGGAAAAACAGGCACATTGCTGAGATTGCACGAGCATTGATGGAAGAGAAGAATATGTCGCATAGCTATTGGGCTGAGGCTGTTTCTATAGCAATTTACATCATGAACAGGACTCCAACTACAGCCATACATGATGTAACTCCAGAGGAGAGGTTTACTGGCACAAAACCTGATTTGTCTCATCTGAAAGTCTTTGGATACATTGCATATGTGCATGTGCCAAATGAGCTGAGAACTAAGCTGGATCCAAAAGCTGAAAAATGTGTGTTTATTGGATATTCCCTTGAGAAAAAGGGATACAGGTGTTATAACCCTGCTACACGTGAGTTGAGGGTAAGCAGGGATGTTGTCTGATGAGATGAGCGACTGGTATGTTGCTGAAAAAGAAGCTGTTGGGACTGATGTGAGTGGAAATGTGGTTGCACAAAATGCAAGTCAGCAATCACAGTCTTTAAGTGGCCCAAGAGAGTCCTCATCTAGTGGTTTAGTTGATAGACCATGGAGTGGCAGGCTGCGCCATAATACCAGTCCTACATATCACATAAAGGCAAAGAGAAAGTGGTTGAGCGCCTTAGTATGCCTGACATTTCTGCAGGGCATTCTCATGTTGATGGAGAGTCTAGTGGCTCAGAGATGAGCCTTGATGAGGAGCTTGGGATACCAGCTACTATGAGAACACCTGGTGTAAAGAAGGCTATGGAAGCCATGAATGCAAAGCTGCGAAGATCTGGAAGAGCGAAGAATCCTATGCAAAGGTTTACCTATGATGGTTATGTGGCACATCACTATGCATACATGGCAAAGGTTGTGCAGGTTGTAGAGCCCACATGCATTGATGAGGCCGTTGGAAATGTGTGTTGGGAGAAAGCTATGGATGAGGAGATGGATGCACTATATGAAAATGAGACTTGGGATTTAGTGCAATTGCCTAAAGGCAAGAAAGCCATTGGATGCAAATGGGTGTACAAAGTAAAACATAACAGTGATGGAAGCATAAGCAGGTACAAGGCTAGATTGGTAGCCAAAGGATATGCACAAACATATGGCATTGATTATGAGGAAACTTTCAGCCCAGTTGCCAAGATGGCAACAGTGAGAATTGTGATAGCAGTGGCTGCATCAAAGCAATGGTCTTTACATCATATGGATGTAAAGAATGCATTCTTGCATGGGGATTTGCAAGAAGAGGTGTATATGTTGCAGCCACCTAGTTATGAGGATATGAGTCACCCCGAGCATGTGTGCAGGTTGAAGAAATCCTTGTATGGCTTAAAACAAGCACCAAGAGCATGGTCTAACAAGATTTCTAAATATCTTGTCACTATTGGCTTTCATGTAGCCAAGGCAGATTTCTTGCTGTATGTGAAACACATTGATAGAGGGGTTGTGCTTGTTGTCATCTATGTAGATGACCTGATCATTACGGGGGACCATGATGCAAAGATCTTTGATGTAAAGATCTTGCTTAGACAGAAGTTTGAGATGAAGGATCTGGGGAAGCTCAGATATTTCTTGGGCATTGAGGTGATTAGGTCACCACATGGTATTGGATTACTGCAGAGACATTATGGCTTGGACATGTTGTCCAAGTATAGTATGACAGGCTGTAAGCCTATCTCAATGCCATTGGATCAGAATGGCAAGTTGAGTGCAGATTCAAGAGAGATTTTGGAGGATCCTACTATGTATAGGTGCATAGTAGGAAGCTTGATCTACATGATGATCACCAGACCAGATTTGAGCTATACTGTTGGTTGGTGAGTCAGTTTATGCAGGTTCCACGGAAGTCGCATTTGGATGCATTGAGACGCATACTGAGGTATGTGAGGTCTACTTTGCATTGTGGACTATTTTATGAAACTAGGACAAAGATATGTGTACATGGGTACGCAGATGCTGATTGGGCTGGTAGTATCTCAGATAGAAGATCTACTAGTGGCTTCATGTTTTCTTTGGGGAGTGCTGCTGTGACTTGGAGCAGCAAGAAGCAGCCTACGGTTGCTCTATCCAGTACAAAGGCCGAGTACAGAGGTGCTGCTATGGCAGCATGTGAGGTAGCTTGGTTAAGAAAGCTACTTGCAGATTTACGTCTATCTGTGATCAAACCACTCTCCATGGCATGTCATGTGGTTTGATGCACCTAAATCCATATACCATGTTTCATCACTCTCTTTACATGACTTCATAGTGCCCATCACATGCTTCATAGCAAACAAATGATCTATATGTCCCTCATTGCTAGATGATGCATAGTTACCATGTTGCACTCTACCACCACAAAGATCATTCTGCTTTTTATAGTAATCTCTAGCCATATTTCCAAGTTTACCATAATAATGACACTCAATGCTATTCATATTCTACTTTTATGGTTGCCAATGACCTCTACCACGAGATCCAGATCTCCCTCTAGCATGAGGGTAAAAACCTCTACCACCATGTGTACCAAATGATGGATGTGAATCTTGTTGTTGTGGTGGTGGCCTATCATGCCAACCACATCCACATGTATGTCCTCTCAAACTAGATCTCCCCCTACCTCTAACACCTCTCTGAGTGTAAAATGCTTGGTCCCTTGCATGCCCATTGGTACTAGATGATGTACCTAAATGAAGTTTCATTTCCTCCACAATAAGCAAAGAGACCAACTCATCAAAATCTAGGGGATCACCACCTCTAACCTTGATAAAGGTTTCAAATTCCTTATAGTCTTTTCCTAGACCATTCAATGTGATGGCAACCAAATCATCATCTTCCATAGGTGCACCAATATATGCAAGTGCATCTCCACATCAAGTTAATCTCCTGCACATAGTCATTTATGTTCATGTTGTTCCATGTCACACTATGTATCTTTTGTTTTAACTGCATCTTCTTTACTTGAGTAGTTGTATCATAGAACTTCACCAATGTATCCCATGTGACCTTGGGATTGTTTGTATCCTGGATATGGCATAAAATTCCATCTGTTGCACAAATCAAGAAGTAATGTAGCACTTTGAATGCTCTTCTCATCTAGTTCCTATGTGTTGAAGCTGAGTTGGATTGCATTAACTGTTAGAACCCTTGGCTTTGTCTCCTCACCTGTCACCAAATTCCAAATCCCTTTGCCTTCTTTCAAGAAGTTCATCATGCAATACTTCCAAATCCAGAAGTTGTTTCTATTGAGATTTTCTCCAACAATCTTCACTCATCTTGCTGTGCAAAATGTTCACTAAGTACACCAACCAATCAACTCAAACACTCATATATACATGTGCTTGATCACCAATACTGTCCACGCTCCCACAGTTTTTATTACGACACAATTTGAGACTCAAAACCACTGTAAAACACACTTGGCACCGCTCGAAAATTCTAAGAAACACATTCAAAACAATCCTCCATGCCCACAATGACCTCATTCACATATAGATACATCACTTATGCATATAGATACATGCATACATCACTTATGCATATAGATACATGCATACATCACTTATGCATATAGATACATGCATACATCACTTATGCATATTATATGCTTTACTTGAGATTGCTTCCCACAAATCCCATTTCTCAAATCCATCCAAGAATAGCACTCTATTTTAGTATTTATTGATCTGCAACACCTTCAAGCTTACAACCATCAAATGAGAATAGCTTGTAGTGTCCAAAACCAGTCAAAGAGTGCTCTCTATTTGCATTTGTAGGTTTACAAGCCACAATTTTGGTTTGTTGTGCACACATCTAGCTCATAGCTACACCATTTTTTGCTCAGTCATGCTAATTAGCTTGAGTTTTAGCTAACTAGTAGGTGCACTTAGTTAATATGAGGTTAATCTCGGCATAGGTGCACTTAGTTAATATGAGGTTAATCTCGGCATAGGTGCACTTAGTTAATATGAGGTTAATCTCGGCATAGGGGCTTTGTTTCAATTCTGCACTAATCTACACAATAGACCATCTCCGGTTCGTTTTGATTGTTGTAGCTTCCACAAGCTTGCCATAGCTCAATGGCAAGATTAACAACGCTAATATCAAGACCTAATGATAGTGTTTAATGTGCCAAATCACCTCCTTTATGGTCTGCTACTCCTATGCATAGTGTCTCTACTGGTAACGCTAAAAATCAAGCTGCCAACTATTCATTTTGTTGATGTAGGGGCCCCAATACTTGCTATCTTCAAATAAAGGTGTTTAGGGCTTCCAAAGATTTCCAAAAATGGCACCCACTACAACAACCACTATCGATTTTATGCATACATAGCTATATGGCGCTTTTACCCTCTTGTTGAGCTTCTAGTTTCTAAATTTATCTTCCCACCACAAGTGATTCATTTGTTGCTACAATCATAGATTTGAGTGCTCAATCAATTCCTATTGAGGTATGCATCCAAATATCAAGCCCACAATACATTTGCTCCTCCACAACTTCCATGGAAAGCTTCAAAATCATAATTTTCTTTTGCTTGGGACTGCCACTTCTTTTGCTTGGGACTTCCATGGAAAGCTTCAAAACCATAATTTTCTTTTACTTGGGAGTGTCACTTCTTTGCTGCAATCTATCTGAAAATACTTACAATCAGCATAAGAGGACTAGAATCACTCTCTAGTAGGGCCAAGCTCTCAGATCTGGTTGATTTGGTGTGCTCCACAACTTCCAGCTCCTCTCCACATAGCTTCTTGCTTCTTTGTAGCTTCTTCTTCCCTCTTTCTCATAGACCCTAATGAAAGTAGCCTAAGCTCTAATACCATAAAAAGAGAATAAAGGGGGACATAAGAGAAATGCCAATGATGATGGGTTTTAGGTGTCATCCAACCCCTTTCTTGGTCTTTCTCCTATACCTTGATATGGGTACAAAGAGATTATCTTTGGGCATATCTTCAAGGAGGTTTTTCTTCAACTTAATGTAGCTATGGTTTCCTCTAAACATCGTGGGATAAGACCCTTGACTAAACTCACACTGCTTTAAGTCTCACATGTTTCATGGGATGATGTGGCTAAGTTATCCTCCCATATTTGGTTCCTAAGTGCGCTCGTAGCAAATATTTATTCCCTTTTTTAGCCTTTGTTTCCTACACCAAGTGACTTGGTTTTCCTCATCTTTGTCTTCATCATTTTCTTGATCTTCTAGAATAGGGTCAAGCTCTTGTTACTAGACTTGCGAGTGGGTAACTTAGAATTCTACTTCCTTCTTAGGGTCAACATCCACCTTTTATTTCTAATTTTTGTTCATGTATGGCTTCCTCATCAACATTAAATATCCATTCCATTCATACATCTACTCCAAGTATGTTCACCAAAGTAGAAGGTTTTGTTCTTACATTTGGAGGTTGTGAAGCCATAAGACCTACACTACATATATTGAGATTAGTATTTCCTAACCTTGTTCAAGCATTCAAAAAGAATACAATGATTTCCTCCATACCCATAACATTCCATGGGATTCCTTGTGTTGCTTCATACACAAGTTCATCCTCCATGAAGTACATTACATTGGCATTCTTAGTGTGTAACCTTAGTGTGTATTGTGGCATACGCAAGGATGCAATTGCCATGTTCATCCTCTATGTAGTATAGTACAATATTGTGTTGCTATATACACAGGGATGTAACTACCATGTTCATCCTCCATGTACTATAGTACATTGGCATTTTGCTCCACATTATATGTGATGCAACTACACCGTTCATCCTCCATGCAAGACAAGACATTAGCATCTTGCTCCACATATTTCTCTGCTTCCTCATGTCATGTTAGTAATTCGTGTTATATTTTGTTATTGTTATAGAAAGATAAGTGGGTTTGAACACATACCTCTTGGATAAGCTTCATTAGCTTGAGGTATAAGGCTCTTGGTATTATACATGAGATCATTGTCACCCTTGGAATTGTTGTGATGTTTGCCTTCTTGCCCCATACATGCAATTTTAAGTGTCATGGTTTCCCACTCTATCACAAATTTGATAGTAGTATCTTCTTGATCTAGAGCAAGGACACTCACTGGCAGTATGATTTCCACCACATATTGAAGACCATAGTAATTCACATTAATGATGTAGATTTGGTGTGGAGAACATTATCCCCTTTAATTTCTCCTACAATAGTGTCCCAATGTCTTCTTTAACTACCTTTGTTTTAATATGTCTTCTTGTGTATCCTCCTTCCATGAGTGTCCCAATTTATTCTTCAACTGCCTTTGTCACACTGTATCTTCTTGTGTATCCTCCTTCCACCACTAGAATGTGAAGTTGTAGATAAACCCTCATCATCAATATCTCTATCATCATAGTCTATGATGGTTCTTTGGAAAATATCATCAAGCGTGGTTAAAACTTTGACCTCCTTCATTCTTTATGCTTCCCTCATGATTCTTTGATTCATCCCAACCACGAAGTATTTCTTTAATGCATTATTCCTAGGCCTTTCATCATCTAGACACTTTGCACTAAGGCTTTGAATTTCAGCAACGTAATCTCTTACCTTGTCCCTTTTTTTTGCTCTATTTCTCACAATTAGAGATTGGTTGGTCCTAAAAGTTTGTAGGTTGGAAGCTTGTGCAAGGTACCCCATGTCTTTGTGGCTTTAGGTATATTTGCATACTAATCACTTGCATTACCTGTAAGCACAATGGAAATTCTCTTGTGTGTAAATTTCTCTAATTGGTAAACCCTTCATTTAGAGCAAGTGGTCTTAAAGTACTTTAGAGGATCACCAAAGACGTGCATATTTTTGCATATGTTTGGTTATAATCAAGGGTTTTGGGATATTTCTTACCATTGGGTACCTTTCCCTCTAAAAAATATTTTGATTCAAAATTAAAGAGTTGATGATTTTTGAACACTATACCCTCAGGCTGCCTAGAATCCATTCTTGTGAACTCTTTCAACTTGTTAGTAGCCATAGTGTACACAATTTCTTTTGTTCACCTATTAAGGTGTTGACTGGTGAGGGTTGTTTATGTAATGATTGTGGAGCTAGTTGTGACTCCATATCTCTACTTCATGCATGTCATATAAAAACAAGTTATTCTAGACTTTCTTGTTTTTTCACTTCTTGCCTGGTACATTGTAAATGAGGTTTTTGCCTCCAATTAGGCTGATTTTCTTTGTTTAATGCTATGACCTAGTACTTTCATGGCCTTAGCCACACAATGACATGATTCTCCCCGACAGGTGCACAAATGTATTTCTTAGACACCATTATGGTGTGATTGGATAAAGCCAATCACGTGTGTTTCCTAGGGTTCATGGTCATTAGCAGAAACAAGAGTGACTACACTATTATGATGTGATTGGACAAGGCCAAATGTGTCCCAAAAGTGCATGCTTGGACAGTGACCCATTCCTCCCTCTTCTAGATGTCACCTAGAAGAGTTGGTGCTATGTGTAACAACACCATAATTTTACTTACTATACCACTCATTAGTGGCAACAAGTGGCTACAATATTATGGTGTGATTTGACAAGGCCTAAGGTGTCCCATAAGTGTGCACTTAGATGGTGACCCGTTCCTCCCTCTTCTAGATGTCACCTTGAAGAGTTAGTGCCATGTGTGATAACACCATGAGTTTACTTACTCCTACTCTTAAATGTTTGCACACATTCTCCTTCTTCCTAAATTATATGTTTTGATTCTAAGATCGTATTCCACTAAAGGGCAATCATAAGGACTCTAGATCTCCTTAAAGTTGCAATTTGCTAAGGGCTAAGGTTTGTCTCTCCCATAGTAGTGCAATGTGATGTGGCACTTGGTAGTGCAATATGGCATTGTACTCGTCGTTAGTGTGCTTTTCAGTGTGGCTCTTCTTTCTACAGGTTAGTGCAGTGTGGCATCGTACTCGTCGGTGTGCTATATGGTGTGGCTTTTCTTTCTACAAGTTAGTGTGGTGTGGCATCGTACTCATTGGTGTGCTATATGTGGTGGCTCTGGCTAATTTGTTTTTCTACATGTTATAATTTATCTAGGATTTCTTCCTCTCTCTTTCCTTGCATCCATTATCCTCCAAATTCCTTAAGAATTGCACATTGAGAGTGGGTTTTCACCTCCTAATGGTCTCACACTGCTTCTCTTTCTCTCACTCTCTTCTCTTTCCTTTTCCCAATCACTCATCACAGCTATCCTAACTCCTCCCATGGTTCCACTCCTTTCACTCGTATATGCAACTCAGGCAAGTGGGAAGTCCATTATCTCAAGAAGCTCCTTATGCATTTTTCTTCTTTATAGCCATACATGAAGCATAATGCTTGGGCTGATCTCTTCTCTATTCACACAAATTCCATATACTAGAGCTTAAATAGGAGCTAAATCACAAGAACACAATGATGCAATCAAACCACATAGAAATGTTTACAACAGAGGGAAACAAGCATCATTAGCAAGAGGGTACAAGGAAAAATAACATAAAATTAAAGATAAATCATATATGAGGTAGTAATATAGCATTTCACACTTAAGCTTAAAAATCACTTATACCTTAATCTATTTTCCTACTCCAAAAATAACATAAAATTAATGATAACACATATATGAGGTAGTGATATGGTCGTTTCACACTTAAGCTAAAAATTTACTTATACCTTAACCATACCTTAATCTAGTTTTCTACTGCAAAAATTCTCCAAAATAAAGAAGTTTATGGCACATTATCAATGGCATATCCTTATGCCATCATGCGCTTCGATGAGCATAATTACTCGTCATCCAAGACAAAATTACTTTTTGTTAAATTACACATATGACATTGGAAACCTATCTTGATGTAGATACTTCATTAACCCTACTTATGTTGGATTTACAATTTTTACCTGGATTGAGAGCACCCATCCCATAGTGTAATGGTACCTAAAAATTGTGTTTCACCATCAAATCTTAGAGATTAGCTCAAATTTTATTCTTGTACCCACACGTGGTTAGGGACAACTTAGTCCAAACTGACATTTCCTTTTTTTTTTTGACAAAAGATCCTTCTATTAGTTAATGAAAAACAATCACGATGGGCCAAATACAACCACAAAGGGCTAGATACAACCTCACCTCATGTATAGGGCGGGGATCAAATAATCAAAGGGGCCACTATGTGAGGAGAAGGTTATCTCATAGAGGGGGAGGGGGGGTGGGCCCCCCACCATCCTCCTCATACGCCCTGACAACCTCAGCCTCTGTGGCCCAAGCAACGGTGCCCCAAGAAATGATCTGGGTTGAGGTTCATGAAGATGCAAAGAATCCACTGCCACACCTACTAAGCCTTCTGGCAATCCCAAAGACAATGTCATTGAGACTCCTAAGGGTGGCTGCCTCTCGTGAAGGCTGCTTGTTGACCTCCAATGGCCAACCACGTGCCAACCGCCAAGCTCTTGTGTGCCATTAGCCAGAGAAAGATGGTGATCTTTCAAGGCCAAAAACTGTCCCAAAGCCTCTTCCAAAAAACTGAGAGGAAACACTGAGAGAGGCCTTGTGATATGTACTGCTATCATCTAAATTCTGCAGCCTGGCCGTGCTATATATACGAAAAGGGGACATCTAGTGTCTCCTCTCGATCAACAGGATCATGCCAAGTCCACTATCTCAGGTCCAACTGGAGGCATGAGAGGTCAACTCTCCCATGTCCATAGCTGGTGCCAGAATCTCTCCCTGGCCACCTTGGCTGGTGCAAGGTCTATGTGCCACTCTCGTGCATGAAATCCAATCACCATCACCGTCTATAAGGTGTAGCCACTGAAATCCTCCAAGGGGGGCTCAAATCTCTCTAGTCTACCATGGGAACCAATAGAAAAAGTGAGCAAACCACTACCCTCGTCCGCTCCAAGGACTGCCAAAAGGATATCATGCCTGGTAAACACACCTAGGCACATTGGGGGAGTCGGGTCTATGATAGGGGTTAGCCACTCCTAAGAAATAGCAGAGTTGATGTCGATGCTGAGCCTGTCTCTACCCCGGATCCCATTCAGGCTTCCCTCCTAAACCTATGAGGGTAACTGCATGTGTGCAAGCCAATCTCCAAGGGACCTGGCAGGTCCTATGCTCAACGCGCCGCCCCATGATACGTGAGGTCAAGACCCCAACACATGGCCACTGGGTAAATGGATCAGGGGATTCCAAACCAATGGTTGCCAAAGATGCTCCTTTGAGGCTACCAGGTTGCCAAAGACACTCTTCTGAGGCTACTGGAGCTATCTACCTAAGGGCAGGCCTGAGGTGCTCCCAAGCTCGAAGTAAACTTGCTGCAAATCTATCCTCAAAAGTTAGGCTAAATTTACAAGCCTGCATCTCTGTGAAGATCCGTCTGGTCTACAGCCAAGGCCCCCCTAGGCTCGAGGTGCAGGTTGAAATCCGAGCCAAGAGGAAGTCCTTCCAAGGCTTGCCCCATCGGGAAGAAGTCCTCTAACAATCAGCTTGCCTAGCAGGGCTTGGCTCTAAATAGTAGGGTCAATATGCCTAGACCCCCTCTACGTCGTGGTTGAATGATCACTTTCCATGCCACCTTGGCCCTGACAGGCCTCCCGTCTCACTACTGACCCATAAGAAGTTCCGGATCAAATGTTGTACCTGGCAAATACATGCTTGAGAGAAGGCCCATCAAGAAGTGATGTACCACATGGTGGAAAGAAGGACCTAGTTCGCCCCACCACCACTCTATCAACTAGGGAGAGCCTTGCACGGCTCTAGTACAAAAGCTTCTTCCGAATGCTCAGAAGAAGAGGGGCGAGCTACTGCTCCAAAGAGATATCGATGCCCACCTGGCATCCGAGATAGCAAATTGGAGTGCCATGCGCCTCCATCACTTGTGGGGATAATGGGCCACCTGCGACGACGAGAGATCATAAAAAATAAGTGGCGATGACTCTCATAGCAGGGGGGTCAAAAATGATGGCTCCATCCTGGCTGCGCAACCTGTGAATACCATCTCTCCTCATGTGGAGACCTACTATCCTCATGTGGAGACCTACTATCTCAAAGAAGTCTCTCATGACTCTATCACCAGCCTGGGTCCAAAAGGAAGCCCTAGCATCATATCTTAACTCCACCCTCCTCTCCTCGATGGATCTAATCTTCGTGCGGGCATCAATAAGCTGACTCTCAATCCAAGGGCTATCTGGGGACTCTCCTGAAGCCGCTAAAGAGAAGCAAGACCCCTCCTCAACTCCTCTCCTGCTCACAAATCCTTCCAATTTGCTCTGAGCTACCTCCTGTAAAAAAATTGCTAATCTCACCAAGGCCCGCATCCAAGGTGCACGCAACAGAGCCTAAAATAAAGTCCAATACCACCCAAATCTACTCTATCCTGCTTGAAGATCTTAGGGTCTTGAATAAGGATGTCCGGAATCTTAGAGATCGCGTGCATGTCTTGGCCTATAGGGGTGCCCTAATCTTCTAGTTTTAGTTTATGGAACTTTTAGTTTCTTATCTTCTTCAAAGAAAGAGGATTCAACCCTTTCAAGAGTAAGGTTTGGAAGATTAGTAAGAGTTGTTACCACCGAAGGAAACTCTATTGCATGCTTTTGATTAAGACCGCAATTGCATCTTTCTCATCCCCACGGGTGCCTTGATACCTGCAAGCTGCATCATAATGCTCTTCATCTTACCTACATGTTCCACAAATGAGTCTTTAAACTCCATATCTAGCCCAAAGAACTACATTTTCAGGTTTATTTCTGAATTTTTTGCCCTATCTCCAAATACCTTTTCTAGCTCATCCCAAGCTTCCTTGGCATGCTCCTTGTTGCTAATATGATGAATGATGTTATCCCCAAGGCTTAACCCAATGATGCCCATGGTTTTTCTATCCTTTTTTATCCATGCTTTGACTTCATCATCACTCCTTTCATCAAGTTCATCTCCATTTCCTAACCCCCAAAGTTCCTTTTGCATAAGCATACACATTACATTTGTTTACCATGTATGAGAAGTCACTTCCTTTTGTTTCACTAGGTCGTTTTCTCCCAAATAAGAAGTCATCATTTGGTGCATAGATTTGGGCCGATTTGTAGCGAGAAATTATATTTCCACATACTAATCTCTGCTAATGCTGAATGCTGAGAGTGAAGTGGTGACCTTGCTTTGATACCAAGATAAAATTGTGCAGCATAAGTTAGGCAAGATATGTCCTAAGAGATGAAAGAAAATGTGAGCCATGGTGGATAGAATGCGGAAAAATACATTGTTAGAGCAATACATTAGTGCTAATAGATGTAATTAAGATATGGATCAAGCCTAATCACATGCTCACGTTTTTGCATTAAGAAAATGAGTTTGATAAATCCATTTATAGCTCTCATAGAGCTTTCACCCACATGCTCCATGCACCCTTGTACTATCCTCCATGTGTTCATAAATACCCACATGCCTTGAGCCCCCTTGCACTTTCCATGTGCCTACTTTTTTACCATTGACTCCCTTTTACATTCATCCATTCACATGCCCAAATAACCCTAGCCTTCATCCATTCCTATTTCATGACATTGTAGGCTTTATCTACCTTTCTCTCACATACATGTGCCCCATACATGACATGACAAGCACCAATTTCAACAAGATCTTGGGGGCTAGGGACTTTGGCAGGAGAGCCTGGGGAAGCGGCGATGTTCATCTCTACCAACACTCTGATAATGTATGGATCAAGTGGTGAATAGAGCTTGCTGACTACCTCCGCTCCTCCGAGTCGAATGCTATTGGAGGGCGGCGAGAGTGCTTTGGAGAGAGGCGGAGGGAGGAGGGAGTACTAGCTCGAAGGAAGAGGAGGGGGCAGAGGGGACCACTGCAGGAAATATCAAAGGCGAGGATAGGGGAGGACTGGGAGGGGGGGAGGAGGCATAGGGGGTGGGGAGGCAGAGAGGAAGGAGAAAGGAGTGGCTAGGAGTGATCCATTAAAGAAGGAGGTTGATGGAGAGGCCTCCTCGGGGGTTCAGTGGGGCCAACCCTAGAAACTAAGAACCAAAGGAGGAATCTTGGTGGGAAAGTAGCTGCCAAACCAAAGGGGCTGGTGGAGAGACCCTCTCCGTTGACTAGAGGGAGCCCATCGCCACCAGGTGGGTGCTGTGATAAGTGCTCAAACTGGTTCTCTGACAGAACCGAATCCTCTTAAACTCAGCGAGCTTGGCACACATGGCAACGCTCAGCTCTAGTAGTCGGTTGACCGCTTGGGCATGGGCCAACCGTCTGCCAATCTTTGATAGAGCAAGGTCGTCCCACAACCAAATCCTAGTGCTCTACTGCTTGAGAGCTTGCCTTTCTCTCTATCCCCTGGTGAGGATTTGAATGGGGATTGGGGGGACCACTGTGGAGGCGGTCTCTTGGCCTGGCGCGCCGAGAGAAATCTCTAGCGAGGTGGCCCATCTGCCTGCAAATGAAACATTGGCTCGGGATGCTTGAGTACTCCACTCATTAAATGATGGGGTCATCCCAAAGACATGGGATATATATATGACATGAGGCACTATCTTCGGCAAGTCAATACAAATGTGAAGGGGATGGAATCCTGGTCACCCATGCGAGAGCCGAGACAACAGTGGAGGGGAATCCATCATCGGGAAGCAGATTGTCACTGGGAAGCTCGAAACCCACCACCAGAGGGTCGGACACGGGGTTGAAGACATGCTGCCACCATGCAAAGAAGACCTGGGCTGTATACAGTGCAACATGGCTCAGTTGCATGACTCAATCGAACACCGCTGACGAGTTGAACTCAACCCAATAGTAGCCACAACCTAGAGGATGGATGTCTATGATCTTAGAAAGCCCACCGATGAGGATCACCTGCAAAATATCTCTAAGTTATACGCAGCCTATAAATGGCTACCGACAATCTTGCATACCAGAGTGGAGGCCTCTAATGATGCAAGATTCATAGCGAGAAGCTGAAGGTTTGCTTGATGCAAGATTCATAGCGAGAGAAGCTGAAGGATAAACTAATGATGACCTCGATCGGCGAGAGGACGGAGTGGCTGCCATGGAGTCCTCCTGAGGGGGGGGGGGTAAAAGACCATAACGTGCCGAGACTTGCCGAGTGAAGGAAACCCCAAGAATTGAGAGAGCTGCTTGACAAAGACGGAGAGGGCGAAAGAAACGGAGGAGAGGCTTAGAGGAGGAAAGGAGAGACATGGGAGGGGGGTGGAAGGTGGGAGAAGAGAGCAAGAAACAAAAAAGGGGAAGGGTGGCAAGCTAAAAAAGATGGAGGAGCTGGGGCAAGGTGGACAAGCAAGTAGGAGGGGGGGGCACAAGTGAAAAGAGGGAGGGAGGGGCGAGGGGGGGGAGGGCACTGGCAAAGAGGGGGGACGAGGGGCAGGCGGTGGGGGGGCACGCTAGCAGAAAGGGGAGGCAAAGAAGGCAAGTGCTGAGAGGGGGGGGACGCATCAGAACTAGGGGGAAAGTAGGCAAAATAGGGGGGAAGGTAGGTGAAGCGGGGGCTAGAAGGGGGAAACATGAGGAAGAAGGGGGGGAACAGATGGAGGCGAGGAGGGGCGTAGGCACAAACTTAGGAGGGGGGACATTTTGTATTTTTCATAGGCAACCTTTGTTAAACAAGGTAAATGCAACAAATGTTAAAATGAAAGAGGTATAAAGTCCACTAAATGGCACATCCTTTGAAATGAAATATTTTTGACCCATGACTTATGCCATCTAGTGTTGACATGGTTACCAAGTGACACAAATATACAATTCTTAATCACTAATGTAACTTATCAATGTTGTTGAAAGTGTCTCTGTTCCAAAAGAACAAGAGCTTAAATCATGAAAAGGTAAAGCGGATGTGCCAAAAGATCAACAAAGAGGGAAAAAAAGGATTATGCTTTGGAATTGTCAATTGTCAAAAAAGAAAAAGAATATGAATTGATCTTTGGGTAAATGAACAAAGCCATTTTCCTTCATATTTACACCTTTTCCTACATGTAGATGAATATTTACACCTTTTCCTTCATATTTACACCTTTTCCTACATGTAGATGAATATTCATATATCTCTTGCAATATGTTGGTTTTTAGATTTCAACTTTTGAAAGAAAAATCTCCTATTGTTGACATTATAAACTCTTTCACATCAATAACCTAAAGGTGGTTAAAATAATGAGTTTGTTTATTAAAAGGTGGTTAAAATCATCAAAGAGAAACATTGCACCAAAGTTTTTATGCCCACTAAACCTAAAGGCTATATGCAAAATATGAGTTTGTTTGTTAAAAGATGGTCATCTCAAAGAGAAACGTTGCACCAAAGTTTTTATGCCCACTAAACATAAGAGTCAATCCATGTATTCGAATTGTAATAGACTTAAATGGTATAGAAGAAAGATGGATAAACCCAAGAATAACTTTTATACAAATAAGAGAGGTTGGATTTGATAAACATATGGCCATGCATGAAAAGATCTTTACTTGATGTGTTGGCTAATACATCAAAAGTCAAAATATATCGCCTACATTAAAGAGTCAAGTTTAGGGATTGAACAAATATGGAATCTAAAACATCATACTTAATAGGGGCATGTTTAACATTCCTTGTCCATGAGAGCTTTTTAAGGTCTTGTTTCAAAATTTGGTACATAGAAGAAAACATGCCTCAAAATGAATATTATTAACAAGTAAGAATTTTTGAAATATAAACAAAGATTTTTGTTTAAAGTTCAAAAGAACTTTTGAACTATAAACAAAGACTTTTGTCTAATGGCATAATTCAAGATAGGAAAGACACACTTACTAAGGGTTTTAGTTCAAATAAAGGATATTTGAATTTATAAAAAACGTGACTCTAATCAATAACACATAATTATATACGACATTTTGGTGGCTTGGATGTAATTATAGCAAGTGGAGATTTCTTTCAATCAAACAAATAATAAATGTATAAGGAAACTAACAAATAACTTGTTTCTCCCTTATTTGTTTTTCACTAACAAATATGAGTTTACACAATGAAAATGTGTGTTAAGAAGAGCAGGCCTTGCTACAAATCTAAATCTCAAATTGTAAATTCTAGTTAAAATATGTTTTGATGGTCTAGAGAATGGTGTATATGAAATTCTAAATTCCCAATCTTTCCATAACAACATTCTTTGGATTGAGGTTCAAATTCATAGAATAGGAAATAATTTATGTTATAACTTGCCTTACAAAACAAATGGACTCTAATAATCACACTAGAAAAAGATACACAGCTCACACTTTCAATAGAACCCCATTTAAAATATGACTTGCATGTGCCTAAACCATGCATCAAGAAAAGAGGATTGAAGCTAAATAAGAGGGTCATGGGCATCAAATATACATAACTGATCCATGACCACATCCTAGTTGAATGCTCCTAGTTAGTTTAAGAGTGCCACTTTTCTCGGTTCTAAATGCCATTTTCCAAACTTAGGTATTTATATGTAATTCATCTTATCAATGTCCAAAGTTGGGTCTTTATACGTAATTCATCTTATCAATGTCCTTGTCATTTTCCAAAGTTAGTTCTTTATAAGTAATTCATCTTATCAATGTCCTTGTCATTTTTCAAAGTTAGTTCTTTATAAGTAATTCATCTTATCAATGTCCTTGTCATTTTTCAAAGTTAGTTCTTTATAAGTAATTCATCTTATCAATGTCCTTGGCATTTTCCAAAGTTAATTCTTTATAAGTGTTTCATCTTATTAATGTCCTTACTTCTACTTGTAGAAAGCATCTTTTCGTGGTTCTAAATGCAAAGTTAGTCCTTTATAAGCAATTAATCTTATCAATGCCCTTATGTATACTTGTAGGAATCATCTTCTCATTAATCATAGATTCTAGCTTTAAGTTACATATTCTAGGCTTGAGGGAAGATATCACCTCTATTGGAAGGAAATAGAGAGGAAATCGGGATGGCAGAGTTGAATGTAGGTTAAGTCTTTGTGTATCTTCCTCATGTTCACCCTCCAACCAACCTTCATGGTTCTATCTTCAAGCTTCAAAATATAAAATGAAACCACTTCCCAAAAGTTCCTTAGGTGGAGAATAGTGGAAAACAAAAATGTCAAATTGTAAAAGTGCAAGCATGTGTGCGTGTGTGATTGTGTGACGTGGGAGGGATGAAGAGTCAAGACTCCATAAAATAACGTAGAGAAAAGGTCATGCCACCAAGCTTCAAAATATAAAATGAAACCACTTCCTAAAAGTTCCTTAGGTGGACAATGGTGGAAAATAAAAATGTCAAATTGTAAAAGTACAAGCATGTGTGAGTGTGTGATAGTGTGACGTGGGAGGGATGAAGAGTCAAGACTCCTTAAAATAACGTAGAGAAAAGGTCATGCCATATTCAAGATTGAAGTAATCATTTCACCAAACCCAATGTTAAAGGTGGATGGGAGCCACTTTATAAAAGTTGCTTGCTAGTAAAATGGCAGAATATTTTTGTTAGGAGTCAAAAAAAGTTGCTTGCTAGTCAAATGCAAGAATATTTTTTTTGAGCCTTGTGCCTAAAGGCTTAAGGTTTGGTGGCAATGGGTGCTTTTTTTACATAAATGTTTTGTGGTGTTATAAAACAACCATCCTTTAGTTTCTTCCATAGAAGTGTTTAGAAACTATAATTTATTTAGTGTATTTTTCATGGCTAAAATTGAAAAATATCGGTTGAAATTATTGCTTGCCATGAAAATAAGGGTTGATATTTTGAGATTGGAAAAACTGATCAAGGTAAAGACCTCTCCTTTTTTCTATTAGTTGGGAATACCTTTTTTTCCTAGGATTGAGCTTTGTGCATTTATGAAAAAGGAATTGATGAACAAAACCAATGAGAAAATGCTCATGCAACTTTGTACAAAGGCCCAAATTTTGTCCCTTCTTGATCTTTTCAAGTGCATGTGCTTAAATAATCATATACTTTTACATAAATAAGTATTTCACTCAATGGCCAACGATTGCTTTTTTGGTGACTTGTGCATTCATACTATTGTCATATTCTCTTGTGTATCCACATACATGCAAATCTACACGCAAATCCACATATTCTCTGGTGTATCCACATACACACAAATCTACATAGGTAGAATCATAATGAAGCTAAATGGAATCCCCCACGAGGGCAAGGAAAGGAGTGAACCACTTACTTTAAGGTAAAGGAAAAGTGTTTTTTTTTCTATGAAAATTGAAAGAAAAAGAGAGAAAGAATGTTAGGTTTCTTAGCCTCAAGGCGACCGTGTATGTCATTGGAGGGGTAACTAAATGAAGATGCCCCCTCTTGAACCATGCTTGTCATACCAAAATATGAGCAAGAAGCATGTTACACACTTCAACGTGGAAATTTGACCCTAGGAAGCAAAACACGCAACTTGACCAAGGGTTTGCTCTCTATTAAGGATGGGCCATTTGCAAGTTTAGTGCATATTTGAGGTGTAATGGTTGAAAGAGTAGTAAGTACACATCGATACTTGCCCATCAACAAACCATCACAACACAACTAGGGGAGGGGGCTAGTATAAGAACGACTATTAAAAGACGATGAAATTCCATTTAAGAAAATTACTGGTTATCTACCACATAAAAAGCCTTCCATGAATAGTTGAGGGGGTAGATATGCTATAAAGTTGCACGTGTTTTGAGATTGTCCTTTTAATTCATTTTTGAGGCCCTAGGGGGTCTACACATTAGAGAGCACTTGGACAGACATCCGGACCTTGAATTGTTGAGAAACTTCTCCTTGCCCAAAGTTTTCCACATCCTTGTCAACAACCACCTCATACCCATTTTTTTTCTTCTTCCCCATGGTTGAAGGAGGCTAGCTATAGAAGCAAAATCGGAGCGCACTTTTCAGCCAATTAGATGCTTTCTTCAAGAATGGGCGAGAGTCATGTGTAAGAATTTTCTCGATTGGGCTGACACACACGAGCAATTATGGCATTTTTGATCCGATCAAGAGTTTTTGATCCGATCACATCAAGAGTTAGGCATGGAACATGATTGTTGTTGGTGAAGTGGCAATGTGCAAAAGTATGTTGCACTGTTGACAACCATAATGAAATTTGATGACATGGATGGAGAAACCACTCAACACCCTATGTGTCAACACCCTATGTGTCAGTGTGTATAAGAAGAGCAAAAGTCACGTGTGAAAGGGTCCAAAAATGATGGTTTGTGTGTAAGGCCGTTGGTCATTTCCGGCTCTAGTGAACGTTTTTTTTATTTCAATTTTTCCAGATGCGTACACACACACACACACCCACACCCACACACACACACACACACACTCTCTCTCTCTCTCTCTCTGTGTGTGTGGTGTGTGTGCGCGCCTGTGTGTCCCTCTGTGTGTGCCTGTCTGTCTGTCTCTGAGATCATCGTGGTCTCTACCGCCTCTCTGTGTGTGTCTCGGTTTATAGACACCATCTCTCTCTGTCTCTCTCTCTCTCTCTAAGTACCTATAGACACCATCCTCCCCCCCCCCTCTCTCCGCCATGGCCGCTCTCTTCGCCTTGCTCTCTTGCCTCTTGCATGGAAGCCTCTTGTCCAGGGTAGCTGCTGCTGCCTCGCCGCAAAGAGGGGTGACGCCTGCAGCAGTGATCATCAATGCGCATGCGCCCGTCGCCCAGGTGGACGACGACTACATCTGTGCAACCCTGGATTGGTGGCCCCCTCAAAAGTGCGACTATGGCAGATGCAGCTGGGAGAATGCCTCTTTGCTCACCCTAGTAAAATCATTAAACCCACATAAAGAAGCTACCCCAGTATTGCTTTAATGAAGTTCTTGATGGTAATTTTGATCAATCAAAGTTCTTATAGGTTATTAATTTTGACATAAATACACATAATTCAAGACACAATCAATTAATTTCTCTAGTTTGACGGAAGGTGTGCACAAGTGAAGTTGGGAGGGGTGTATTTTGATCAGACTCTGATTTGACCAATAGAAATCTTGAAGGCATGCAACATATGTTTTTTGTATATACCCTGGCCTTTGGGTGAATACATACAGAGTAATGTGTAAGAAATTATATCGATAGAAACCCGCCTTTGTGGGGAGATTATATCGAATGAAACCCGTCTTTGTAGGGAGATTTTTAGTAAAGTGGAAGTTCTTCCCTCTAGAACACAAGGCGTGCCAAATAACCACGAGACAAAAGAACCCATTGCTTCTTATGAGCTTGAAAACATTCTCTCTTGAGATGTGGCAAGAATCCATAATCCTTACCAAGGGAGTATTGAAGAGGTGAGTACTATACAACCCTTCTAATTGGTGGTCAAGTTAGATTTATGTGTGAGTATAAAGGGACTGTTTTGGGACTGCATGTAGAAGGCTGAAACTGATTACCCCTCTCACATGTATTGTTTCTCTGCCCCCTTCACACCAGACACAAACTATGAGAGATGCAATCTGAAGAGCATGGAAACACCCCTTGAACCTCAAACCCCACCGGTTTGTTGCCTGAATGATGCCCCCCAATGACATGGAGTCACTCCTGGTAGCCTTTTCTCTAGACTGTGGTGCATCAGTGTAGCTAACATCTGTTCGACGTAGCTCTCATTAAGCTTTTTGGATTCATGCCACTGGAATTCCAAAGAGCCATGTGGAATCTATCTGCAAACCCACAGACCCCGTGGTGCCATGCAGACATGGATGCTTGAGAGATGGGTGCAGCAGGGTTAGGTATGCCCGATTTCTTTCTCATCTCTGCAATGTAGAGCTGACCATTCACATAAACAACATATTTGCCCTTGTCCTTTTTTTTCTTGAACCCTGATCATTGCAGTTTTCCTTCCCTCTATCTAAGGCTGGGTGAGGTCCTCATTGACATAGGTGAGAATTTGTTTTAGATTTCATATCTTCCCAAAGACTTCAAGTTGGGCCTCTGCATTTTTAAGTTTGATAGTCAGGGCTTTATCTTTGTTAGGATGGGAACTGTCCATACATTCTCCACATGCTTGATAGTGATCTTCATTTTTTCCTCAAACAACATCCCAAGTGTAGGTCCCACTAGAATTCATGTTACTTTTATATTTAGTGCCTTCTCCTTTGTTCTCTTTTCTTTATTTTTTTTGATGAAAATACTTACTATTAAATATGATTGAAACAACAGAAGCGCCAAGGCTCAAGGAATCAATACACCATGCAGTCTGAATAAACCAGATGCATGCTTGAAAACACCACTAGAGGATGTCTTAGAAAAGTATGGACAATCTGCCAACGGGTGTGCAGCCTAGTGGTGTGGGTTTGTGACTAGGAAGGGGGAGGTCCCGAGATTAAATTCCCACAGGCTCCCCGGTGGCATCTGGCCCCCTTTGCAGCCTTAATTGTACCACCTTTGGGCGAGGACCAAGCCGCCTCCGGGTGGGCACTGAAGTTGCTACTACAGAAGGATCTACTCAGGGCCATAAACTACGGAAATTTTTCCTCTTGCCATTTGAATATTTGGAGGAGCCTTGTATCCTAGACCAAATGGCCATTAGTGATGCAAGAACGGTATGTCTCTCCCTGGCCTCTGTGCATCTGGCTCAATATTTCCAAGATGTGATGCTGGCCAGTGTCTCAATGTCAATAGCAACATGACATGGCCTGATCTATTTTTGAGGAATTTTATTGATCTCCTCTAGAAACACCTTTGCATATCCTATGTCATGTGGAAGCTCTCCCAATGATGCATTCTGGAGGGTCTCCACTTTCTAGTCTAAATCTGAAGCCTCCTGGCATTCTGGACTGTATTATTAATATTTTTTTGTCAAGGTAGCAGTAATGGTTGAATTCGTAGGGGTTACTTGCTCTTTCTTATTCACATGATTCACTCCTCTTCCATTTACTCTTTCCCTTTCTTAATCACATTGCTTCACTTTGTGTGTGTGTGTGTGTGAGAGAGAGAGAGAGAGAGAGAGAGAGAGAGAGAGAGAGAGATCCTGACAAATGGTCTATTGCTTCGGCAAGTTTCTTCTTTGATCGATGCACATGTTATCACCAAGGCGCAAGCTGACCCCTGGTTACATGCTCTTCGTACGGTGGGCATGCCTCATGTGGCCTTTTAGTGTGTGGTCTGACGGCCTCTATGTACATGTTTGTATAGCTGGTCATGCAACCTTTGCTTTGTATTACATTTTCGTAATCTAATCAACCAACCATTACGAGAGAGAGAGAGAGAGAGAGAGAGAGAGAGAGATCATATTAACATCCAGAGGGGACAAAGATGAACCATGAGACCAAAATACAAGAATTAGGTTGTGAAGACCGCCGACGTGATTAGCTATCAAGATGAAGATCTACTAATTGCCTTGTGTAGCTGTATGGTCTAAAAATACACTGAAAGTATGCTAGTTTGGAGGTACAAAATTCTAGGATGATGGCTCTTTCTCTAGAAGCACTTCCCACTTGCCCAATTTTCGAATTGTCTGACCTTTGTCGGGAGAGAGAGAGAGAGAGAGAGAGGGAGAGAGGGAGAGGTGTTATTTATGTTTATGAGTTTGTGTTGAGTGGTAAAGTTTTGAAAGTATTTGAGAGACTTTGTAGCGAGCTTAAGGCATTCCACTCTACATGCTAATCTTCAACATAAGCATTATTTGTATTTTAGTGAGTACCTTGATAAAGCTGAACTCTTTGATTTTCTGCAGAACTTGACACATCCGATGCTGAGAAATGCTGTCAAAGGTTTGAACTCTTATTTTTGCCAATATTGAGCTTCAGTTATACGTGCTGCCTTCCCAGTTTGGAATTTCTTAATAGCCCAATAGCCAGTGAGTATGAAACATGCAAGTGGTAGTTTTTGAATAAACCCTTTGGATGCTTGATAAAAGTACCATAATGTGTGTGTGTGTGTGTGTGAGAGAGAGAGAGAGAGAGAGAGAGAGAGAGAGAGAGAGAAAGAAAGAAAGATATATTAATGTCTACAAGAGGCCAAAGTCGGCCTATGAGACAAAAAATAATACAACTGTGTTCTTTCGGTCATCGGAAGAAAAGAAAAGTGTGCATGTGTCTGGATACAACTGTGAATCATCATGGATCGGTGGAGCCCATATACAAACAATATAAAGGGGGATGGGGATGTGGATGGAGTGCTAAGGCAAGATGCATCTCTATATGCTGAAGGGGTAGTACAAGCATGCTATGCAGATCTATGTCTAACTCCATCCAGTGCCATAAGAGGGATATAAGATATCATACATCGCCGATGCTGAGGCTGTGAATGGCGTGAACATGTCCCCTCCTGAGGCTGAATGAAAGCGAGCTAGCCTCTCCTGTGTCTCCATCTGGTGTCTCATCCGGATGGATAGCTGCTATCTCTCGGTGACGGAGTCAGGGTGCTCTATGTCCAGTCTGTCTAGGTCTCCTCCTGGCTCTCAATTCCTCTGCTCTCTGTGTGGTCACCCCATGTGGTACATCAGCTGGCACTGGCATAGCTCTCTGGAAGAAATCTGTGAGCTAGGATTGTCTCCCACCCCTAGTGGGAGCGGGTGTCTGGAGGAGTCTCTCTCAAGAACTACGAAGCTCTAGTAGTAGTCCGAGGCCTCCATCAACTGATGTAGTGAAGAGTGCTCCTCAAACAATCTTGCATATCTATCTCTGACCCCTGGTGGGCTCTACATCTACATACAAAGTGATCCTCAGTCTCCACCTCCTCGCGGCACAATCTGCATATCCGCTCGGCTCTGGGAACCCGTGCCGCTCTCCCAGCCTCTATCTCTAGCTGATGTGATGAGACTCGTAGCTGTCCAATAGCAACGCGCGAGAGCTGTGTGGCATGTATACATCCATATACCGCGGTCGCTGTATAAACCCATCCCCTGAGATGCTCATAAAGTGGTCTCTGTAATACAGCATCTTCGGTGGTAGTGGGCCCTCGGGTGCTGTCCATGTCTCCTGTATGTAGCACTGCCATATGTCCTGTCTCGTCACTTTGTTCCTCTCATTGAGAGAGAGGTAACCCCGTGGAGCAGACTGATCATACTGAAAAGGTGGCAACCGCTCAATGTCTATCCCATGATGTGAGAACCAATGTAGCATCTGTGCATACCAAGATCCAGTGTGTCCAGCCTCGGCCAGCTGTCTAGATGCCTCAAAAGCTCGGTGGGATAATCTCTCCGTGGGCATCTCCCTCAGAGAGAGAGAGAGAGTTATATTAACGTCTACAAAAGGCCAAAATGTGACCTATGAGACCAAAAGATTACATCATGTCCATGGAATACATCATCATGGATATTAAAAATAAAAGAAAGGAACAAGAGCTCTAATGCCAAAGCTGATCCCAATACAAAGAGCGTCAAGCTCTCACATCACCCTAAAATATCCCGTGTAGGGCGCTGCATCATGGTACCCAATGTAGTAAAGCTGAGCCGGCGGGCCTTGTGGTGGTGGGAAACGATGGCTCTGGTTCTCTTGTGGTGACATGAGCGTGGGCGGGGGCCATGGGGTCGGGGGCGTTGGGCTCTGCATAGCTCAATGGCTCCGTCTAGTGTCACTTCTCTCGGCTAGGCTCTTGCATCAACCTGGAGGGCGAGTGTAGTGGTGGATCTGCTCTTGGAGCTCTAGTCTAGAAGAAGTCAGTGAGAGCTATTTGCGTTGGTCCTCGGGTTTTGAAGACTTTTGTCGCGAAGAAATGCGACAAATCGAAGATCTTTTCACTCCAAGAACTTCCATCGCGAAGACTTCCGTTGTCATCGACTCTACTTGCAATTGGTAAGCTTTAATGCTTAAATATGGAAGCAAGTAGCAGGAGGGAGGAACCGGATTACAAGATCACATACCCTGTGTAGTGTTCTCTTGTCCTACGTGCTCTCTTGCAGATTGTTGCTACCATGTGTTGGTGGAACAATAGAGAGCAGATGGTAGGGAACATGGGCACTTGAGAGAGTAGTGTGGATTGCAAGTCTACATCGACAACCACTTGTTTGCAAACTGTATTCATATGCATTGGTATGGAAATTTGGTCAGAAATGCCCATGACACTATGTACTTGATTCTCCCAAGATCAATATACTTTATTTGAGGGGGGGTCGGCCGTTCCGGCTCATTGTGTGTCTCTTGTCAATTCAGCAATTTACTTCTTGTATTTGAGCAAGTGTCCATCAAATCTTAGTGTATTTAAGTGTATTGATTAGCATTGTGTTCAACCAAGTTGCAACAATCCTCATTGGACCAAGCCTAGTATTCCTCCATACTACATCTCCTCAATCTCCCTCCAGGCATGATAGAGTAAATGATGCAATCTGTAGCCTCTTGGCCCGGGAGAGCAATGACCTGCAGAGGTATGTCTATCCTCGAAAAAACTCCTAGCCAACTTGGATGATAGTCTCCATGCAAGGTCCCAGAGAGCCACTCATGCAGAATAGCTGCATCAATCTGATCAATACGATTGCGAGAACCCCTAAGATACTGAATGGATGCAGCTCTTCGATCCTCCAAAAGACTCTTAAAGGTCTTCCAAGCAAGAATTGCGTATGCACATCTCTCCCATCCTGACCACTCCATATAACGAGATGCACCAAGTGGCCGACCGGCCTCATCCTTGATGAGCTCATTCCACATAATAGGTTGTCGGTCAGCCTCATCCAAAGACCTAGGAAGCCTTTGTCGCAAAAAAGATCTCATGCTTCTCCATGCTCTGACAATGGTTGCAATAAGAGGGGAAGATGGTGCCCTGATATTAGCCTCTGTGAACAAAAATTGTGTTCTGGGCATCCAGTCTCTCCTGACCCAGGGTGTACATCTGGAAATCTGAGACAAGAAAAAATCCTTCCAAGGCTCAGTGTCAGGTAGAAAACCTCTGACCACAAGTTTGCAGAGCAACGCCCTGCACTGAACATCCGGATCAATAATATTCAAGCCCCCCTCTTGTTTGGGCTCAATAACTGTGAGCCAAGCTACCCTGGCACGAGTGTCTGAGGTGCCATCCAAACCCGACCAGAGAAAATTGCAGATCAATCTCTGCAATTGACCAATGCACGCACGAGAGAAGCACCAACAAGAGGCAATAAACCAAGCTGAGGCAAGCAATACCTAATTAGCACCAAAGCTCTGGAAGCTAAATCTAATCTCTTGGAGCTCCAATGAAGGAGCTTCTTCCGGATACTCATAAGTACTGGAGCAAGCTGCTGTGCGGGAGAAATATCAATCCCAACCTGGCATCCCAAATATCTAGCAGTGCATCCTCTACTGATCCAAGTAAAACCAAGCTCTGCACCGCCATGTTGCCTCAAAGAAGAGGAACCGCCTCTTAACAACTAGAACAAATGATTTGGTGTATGTGGCAGCCAACTTGTGCCTTTTGGCTCAAGTTGCAAGTGGTAATCTTGACAATGAGAGCTTCATATCCATGAAAGGACATTCGGATTCAGATTCTGATGAGCTTCTAGCTTCACTAGCTCACGATGCAACTACGAATGAGAGTTTGGATGATATTCTAAGCTCTATTTGACATTCTCCTTTTTAGAGTGCCTTAATAGCTCTTTATATTCATTTCCTTAGTTATCCAAGCCCTCTGTTGTACCCTTGTTTTCTTCATGAGAAATCTGTGAACATGGCTAGCTGCTGCTACTTTTGAAAATTGTTCTCTTTGAAGTTTTTCCCAATTTGTACGCTCTAAATTTATTGCATTCTTTACTCTATGTCTATCTTGTAATTGTTTCGCAACATAATTAATGTCTCATTTCTATCGAAACTCTATCTCATGATGACATGTCGTTCCCATTGCCGTTCCGAGTACAAACGTCTCTGTTCCCCGTTCCGAAGTCGGGCCTCATTCCCGTTCCGTGTTCCATGTGACTATGCTTTGAATGCCTCCTCTTGTGTTTGCATCCTTGATTCTCTTTATTTGGATGCAGAGACCTCACTTGTGATCAGAGAGATTTGGAGGTCATGTGATGATCTTGACCCTCGCCACAGGGTTACCATGGCTCTCGAAAGGACCAGCCAGCACTATCAGTCTGTTGCGTTAGCCAAGAAACAAGTGATCTTGGAAAAGGAGAGAGCTATCAGATAGAGGATTGCAGCGCTTTAGAGGAAACATGAGAAGCATCCTCATTCTCCTTGGATTTTAGATCTTTTATCTACAATCAGAGCTGAGCTGTAGGTGGTCGGATAGGCGTTTTGAGTTCTCATTTCACGCTACTGAGGCATTCTGGGTACAGATGGGTGGCAGATGCAACACACAATTCTTCTCTTCACATAGACCTACCCATAGTAGCAGGGAATCTGTCAGGTGTTTGAAGGAGTCGGTGGGAGTGATTCAGAATGAACTGGATACGGTGAGGAGTATTGCCTCAGACTTTTATCAGATTTTGTTGTCTGTAGAGGCACCCTCTCTGCACAGAGATGTTGCATAGCAGAAAGTTTGGGAGTGCATGCCCAAACTCATTACAGATGATATGTGTTCCTCTTTGGATGCTCCTTTCTTGAAGGATGAGTTGAGGCTGGCTTTGCTGACTCTCCCAAAAGGAAAATGCCCTGGGGATGATGGTCTCTCCCTATCTTTCTTTATTCTGTTCGGGGATCACATTGGGGATGAGATCACTTTTGCCTTGCAGGAGATGTGGTGTATAGGTATGATGCCACCCCATCTTACGGAGGGCATCTTACGGAGGGCCTTATCCACCTTATCCCAAAAGGTGGGGATAAGACCAACCTCAGGCAATGGAGGCCGATTATGTTATTAGGTTCTGCATATAAAATCCTAGCTAAGGCTCTGAGCATGAGTTTGCAACTGGTCCTCCACAGGATCATTCATGACACAGAATGGTTTTCTCCAAGGAAGGAGTATTTTTGATAACATTTTTTCAGTTTGGGAAGCTATTGAGTGGGCTAAGGCTAGCCACCGAACCCTTGCCATCCTTTTGTTGGATTTTGAAAAAGCATACGACACAGTGTATTGGGGTTTTTTGGAAGGCACAATGGCACATATGGGATTCTCCTAGGATTGGATTAGAGGGATCTCTTGCCTTTATAGGGAGGCCCATAGCATGGTGTTGGCCTGTGGGGGATGGGGTGAGCGCTTTCAGATTTCTCGCTTGGTGCAGCAGGGTTGTCCCCTTGCTCCCCTACTTTTTTCTCATTGTGGCAGAGGCCATGAGCAGATTTCTTCGGGCCACCCCAGGTGTCACGGGTCTCAGATCGCCTTTATGCACAGAGGATGAGCTTGTGGATTCAGAGTTAGCAGATGACACTGCAATGTTTCTAGAGGTCTCACATGCTTGTGTTTGTGCTTTCGGACAGCCCTGGATATGTTTTCTTTGGCTGCAGGTGCCAACATTGATTGGCACAAGTCTGTCGGATTTTGGGTCAGTGATTCCCCAAAGATAGATTGGGGCTTAGTTAGATGTGGGGTTTACTTGGATTGAGAGAGGATGTACTGCCAGGTACCAAGTTGGCATTGACATTTCCCCAGCATAGTAGTTTGCACATGTACTCATGAGCATTAAGAGCAAACTTCAGCATTGGAGCAGCAGGAAGCTTGATCTGGCATCCAAATGCAAATGGAGGTGGTGAATACACCTCAAAGGTTTTTGAGCATTTCTTGAGGAAGCATGGAATAAGAAGACATTTGACTTGCAGGTATACACCTCAGCAGAATGGTGTGGCCTGAGAGAAAGAATAGAGTCATATGTGAAGTGGCTAGGGCGATGCTCAATGAAAAGAGCATGCCAGATTACTATTGGGCAGAAGCATGTGCTACTGCAGTGTATATACTGAACAAAACACCTACAGCAGCCATTCATGGAAGCATGCCAGAGATGCGGCTTACAGGTTATAGGCCAGATATTGGACATTCATCACCTCGTGTTGGGTTTGTCATAGAGGATGCATTGGCCAACTTCGCCGCCTCATTAGGAACTTTGTGGTCAGGATTGGATGGCAATGCACACACCTAGGCTAGAGTTGCTTGGGAAACCATTATCAGACCTAAGCATGAGGGGGGATTGAATATCATTGACCCAGAGGTGCAGTGTAAGGCGTTGCTTTGCAAGTTGATTGTCCAAGGATTTCTTCCTGGCACTACCTTGGAAGGACTTTGTCCGAGGATTTCTTCCTAGCACTGAGCTGGTTCATCACCTCGTGTTGTGTTTGTCATAGAGGACGCATTGGCCAACTTCGCTGCCTCATTAGGAACTTTTTGTGGTCAGGGTTGGATGGCACTGCACACACCTAGGCTAGAGTTGCATGGGAAACCATTATTAGACCTAAGCATGAGGGGGGATTGAATATCATTGACCCGAGAGGTGCAGTGTAAGGCGTTGCTTTGCAAGTTGATTGTCCAAGGCTTTCTTCCTAGCACTGAGCCTTGGAAGGACTTTCTCATGGCAACAAGTTATGACATGCACACCAGCCAGGGGTGGTGAGTGGCTCTACAGCTCATGGTTCATCTTTTCTGAGGCAGATCATCGCCCCCCTTCCTCCCCTTTGGTTAGGTCCCTTCTTCGTTATAGACAACCCATTTTGTGGAAGGATTTGATCGTGAATGAGCATGGTAGATCTCTTGGTGCTGCCACACATATCCATTGGGCTGCTTGGGAGATGTTTTTTCCTTTTGTCTTGGAGTGGAAGAGGTTTAAGAGCCTCACGGAGGATCAGAGGGTTGGCCTTACTCAGCACTTGAGGGGAGCTTGTCGGAGGATTATGCAAATTGATGCAGCCATACCCAACCATTGGGTTATAGGGGCTTTTCTGGATGGATCTCCTCACTTGTGGTTTGGGGTTTTTTTAGGGACCGGGGTTCTCCCCTCGCCAGGGAAGGGTGAGATACCATTTTTCTTTTCTGTTCACAATGGGTGGAAGTTGGAGAAATGTGTTGTGCAGGATATGGTTGAGGGCCCCGTGGTTTGGCCCATGAGAGTTGCTGTCAGAGTAGGGAAGCACTTTCATATTGAACCCCCCCCCCATGATTACAGCCTTTGGCTCTTTGGTGGATGCCCTATCAAACATTTGCCTTGGGATGCCGGTGAGTGGGAATGGATGGATGTCACCAATCGGATGAAAAGTTTGCCTTTCCATATCTACACTATGAGGAATGCCAGGCAGCTTGTCTCGGGACAGATTCAGAGAGTCCTACCCTTAGACCTCATTGGGAGTCCTATGGTATTACCTCTGACATTCAGAGGAGTTTTTGGCAGAGGCTATGGCACTCTTACAGGAAGGCACAAATCTCCTCATTCTTTTGGATTTCACTACATGGTGGACTGGCCACCAACCAGTGGAGATCGGTTGTTGGTGTTAGGCCAACTTGCCTGAGATGTGCAGGAGCTTCAGAGACAGTTTATCACTGCCTATGGGAATGCAGGGAAGCACAGAGGATTTGGACTGTTATAGCACACCTATTTGGCAGGATTAGTAAGGATGCCTACATATCTTTTTGGTGCTATCATTTGCTTGACTCAGTTGGCGGTCCCCAGCTTAGGTATGAGGGGGATGACAGGAGTCGCACCATTTTGATCAGACAAGGTGTTGCTCAGCGGGGTTGCCTTCAGGATTTGCTAGATTTAGGATACGCCCCGCCGGCACAAAGATTGGACAGTGCATGGGAGATTATTGCTAGTATTACAGCCTGGCACATCTGGAAGGCTAGATGCACTGAGGCCATAGAGGGTACTATTGTCTTGGACACATAGGGGGTGGGGGAGGGCGTGCCTAGTGCCTAGTAAAATACACTTTGGCGTTGTTTCCTCAACCTATGCCAGGACTCCTCAGAGTTGCCGCTCAAGAAGAGTTGGTATATCTCCCAGTATTGTTTTATCACACATGCTCGTTTCTTGCAGTGAGTGAGAGAGAGGTTAATCCTTTGAGTGAATATATTTAAATGGAGTGATTACACTGTTGACGACCATGTTTTCCTTTGGGAGACGCAGTGGTCTAGGTGGTAGTAAAGACCTGCTTTGGATCCATAATAGAGTGAGACAAGCTCACCTAAGGTATCCATGGTGTAGAGAGAAGAATGGAAAAACCCATGGTTGTCACGGTACGAAAATACGATACCGTACGGGAATTTTTGGTACGATATGAAATTTTCGGATACCGTATGATAAAATACGGTTTTTATTTTTTACACTTACAACCTATGGAGCTTCAAGCTTGAATGTGAGGGAAGGTTGGGAGGGGAGGAGTCTACAGTGCTTGAGGAACCAGAACATGGATATGTGTCTCTCCCGGTTGGATCTCCCGATTGTCTCCAAAAAAGAACGTGGATGGGTAATGCAATACCAAAGGTCTCCCAGTGTAGCGTTTATGACTAAGGGACCGTCCTTGCACAAATACGAGGAGTGCATCTAGGGTGATAAGTTTAGGGACTCCTCTCTAGATCAAAATGGCCATATCCAAATCTTCTCCCTTGTGCATAACTTGAGAATCTAATTGTCTAGCCTACCTATACCAGGGATCCCCAAGTGATGTAGCAAGATTCTCTCATCCTACCAATCAAGTGTACACTACCAGTCTACCTCGCCAGATTTTTTAGGTCTCTCAACAACCCCATATGGAATACTGAGTGGACACAAAAGTTGCGAAGTATTGCGAGCATTTGGGATCTTCGTAAAGCACGGTTTCTATATTTTTTTTAGGATTTGGTTTTTTTTTTCCAAGGGAAAAATTTTGGGAAAAAAAAAACTCGTACCGTACAAAATCGTATGAATTCGTACTGTATCGTACCGTACGAACCTGTTCGTACGCATACGAGAAACAACTATTTGAATGTGGTTTGACATGTTCTCTTAAACACGTCTTCCTGCATGTGCATTAGGCCTATTGTGGCAGCCGGGTAGAGAATTCTTTGTTTGGGTTGAGAGAGGCAATTGGACTGGAGGTTGACTGACATTTTTCATGCAGAATGATTGCGCTCTTAACGACCATGGTTGACCTTTGGATTCCTGTTATAGTATGCGTGTTAGAGTGAGATAGGCTTGGGCAGGGTGCAACATAGGATTTTTGAAATAGGAATCTACTTTTCCTTTCACTAGTGCTAAGCTGGGAAACTTCTGGCATTCCACATATTGTCTGCAGAGTTGGTCTGCATGAGTCTCCCTATACAGACATTTGAAGTTGGAGTGCTTTCTTCTTGCACGTGTCATCCGTTGTGTGAGCTAGGGTGGAGAATTTCTTGTTTAGTTGAGAGGTCATGGTTGGAGAGGAATGATTGTTAACAGAATTGACCAATGCTCAGAGCCGGTTGTGAGCAAGTGTTACATGCAATGGTTGAGGTGGTGAGGACGATCTTTATGAAGTGTGTGAGAGACTCATCAAGGTGTTTAGGACCATCTCTATGTAGAGTGTAAGAGACTCACGCAAGGTCTTCCTGGTGTGCAGTATAGGATTCTTTAAATAGATGGTTACCTTTGACTGGGGTTTAGGTTAGGTAGGTGTCAGCACCCGCATACTGTAGTTTGGTGTGTCCTCTTGTGCACGCAACAGGATTGCAAAACTTTGATTTAAAAAAAAAATATCAAATGGGGCAGGAACATTCTGCATACTGTGGTTTGGTGTGTCCTCTTGTGCATGCAACAGGATTGCAAAACTTGGATTTAAAAAATATATATCAAATGGGGCAGGAACATTCATCTCCTGCTGGACTTCACTAGTACTGAGGGAGCTGATTGTTTTTGTTTATTGTGCATGTGTAAAAAAGCTTTATGCTTTTTACCCATTTATCTCCTTTACCTTGTGCTATTATTGTGTATTTAAGACTTTCTTCTATCTTTACCTTTCCTTTCTCCCATCATGCTGCGTGATTTGACTGTGACAGTAAAGGCCATCATGAGAATGCTAACTTCAGAACTTTTATTCCAGCATTCTCACCTTTGAAAATAAGGTTAGGAGGAACCTTACAAGACAAAGTGATCTACAACGTTGGGCAGCCTTCAATATCTTGTATCTCCTTTTCACAAACACATTCCATGTTTGGGTTCTCTGATGGGTGCCTTCCTATGTGGCGGTGGAATTCTCTTGTCCAATTCTTTCAAGAAACAAAGTTAGTCATTGCAAAATCCTGTCTATATATAATCATCTTTGATCTATCTGGATCTTTCCCTTAGTCTAAAGACTAAAACTCACCATGTGCGAGTTTGTGCAGATCCGAGGTTGCATTTGGGGTCAATGCTTTATATGGACGACACTATGAGAACGGGCACTATGCAGGACCTTGGAATTCAAGCAATGCACGGGATTTTATTCAATATACTGTAGATAAGGGCCTTGAGATGAATGCATGGGAGTTTGGTGAGCTTCTTCTTTTAGCTGATGATTTATCAGACCCTTTTGGGTGTGACCGTGTATGTAACCGCATGTTTTAAACAAGTGTATGTCTCTATCTCTTGTCCTTTTAACATATACTCCCTCCCCGTGTATATGAAGCAAGCAATCATGGACATGCTAAATTGGCCTTTGCAGGCACTTTACACTTACAGTAGACATAAACCTGAAGTGAGTTAAGATTATTACTTTACCCCGAATCAGGAATTTTTGAAATGAAGGATCAAAAAACAGGCTGAAAAGCAGGGTTGGTTGAGATGCTATTCTAGTGTATGAATATATATATGCCAGCTTGTGAAAGGGTTGTGAAGGTTGATCATGTAGGTGGGGTTGTCACTGGCAACGCTGAAATCACGGGCACCTGAGATGAGGACCTTGTACCTGCCGCAGGATGACCTGGCTGTGAGTGGATGAGTAGAGAGCTGAGACTTGCAAATGAGGTGACAGCTCAAGTGCTGAAGGTGTTAACCTAGGACCAAGAGGTCCTGGGTTCAAAACCCCGCTTGGTGCTTTCTCTGCGGCATTGCCTACGGGCGGTGAAAAATCAATAACTACGGGAGGATCTTGGGCCTACGGCCAGTGGGGGAGAGCTGAGACTTCTTGTAGCCAAGCTACTGAGAAGCTCATCCGAACAGTACTTTGTTATAGGCCTTCTCAAGTTCATAACCTGTGCTAGGTCTTGACTCTGACTCTCATTTGTTACAGTGGCATTCCAAAAGGTGAAGATGTTATTCAGAATGGTGTGTCTGCGTGCCGTGAATTATGTCTAGGAGGTAAGTGTGCAGTTGAAGGCTATGCCTTTGCCAAGATTTTTGAAACTGCACTTAACACACAAATGAGGGATCTCCTAGCAGTGTCCTTGCTTCTTAAGAATCAGGTGAATGAGACCCTTGGAAAGACACTTGTGCACAGTACCTTCCTGCATGATCTCATTGAAGGACAATTATAAGTTGCCCTCCAAGAGGGCCCATCATTCATAAGAGCTCAAAAAAAGAGACAGGTAGCCCATCGTTCCGAGGTACTTCCCTTGGGGGACAGCCTGGAGTGCTTTGGAAAAGCTTCTCAATGGTGGAAGGAGACTCGAGAAAGGCCAGAAGAGACGTAAAACCACCAGACAGTTCTGCTACCAATATTCTGTTGTGCCTGGTCTTGCCAGGCACAACAGGGGAAATCTTGATCGACCAAGACGAGGGAGTAGTGGCATTCTCTCAAACACTGGGAGGGTGGCACAGTCGGGTCCTCTAAGCTGGTTGATGCCGTCCTCTATGTTTTTTTTACCCACTCGCCTTTGGCCCGAGATCCTCCCATAGTTACTGTTTTTCACCGCCCATAGGCTCTTTTTATTTGCCCATAGGATCATAGGTCCTAGGCAAACACCTTCACCACTTGGGCTATCACCTCATTGGTGCTGTAGCATGCGCCGAGCTAGGACCGTGTGAAACAACAAAGCCTTTCTTTAAACCTCAGTTTAGTGAGTCTTTAGCAATCCTTTAAAACAGCATACATGAACCTGAAAATAGATGTAGTAGATACGACACTAGATGGGGTCCTGAATTACCCACTGAAAGTATTTGCTTTATTTCTTCTTCTGGAGAACTGTAAACAAGCTGAACTGTGTCCACAAGACTGAGTGGACAAACGGATTGACTGATTGACCACCAAACGCAAGGACAAAGCGACCAAACACTGGGCAAAACTGTGCATAAGCCTTAGGCGACTTTGAAGGATTTTTGACTGATGTTTTTGGGACCGAATATGCCTTGCCTATTTATATGACTCCAGGGTGCAGGTCGGCTGCCCCTACAGCGAGTTGGCTGGCAGAAATTGTCCACGACTGGCATTTAATGCCAGTCAGCTGCAGCAAACTGCTCATGACTAGCATTAATTGCTAGTCGGCTGCCTGAACTGAGTCAGGTGGCTGGTTGGCTGGTTGGCTGGCTGCCTGACCTGGACGATAGGAGCCCCAAGCCATATGGGTCTTGGCCGACAGCCTGCACAGGCCATAAGGCCTCTTGCCTTGCCTTCAAAGGTGGCTAGGTAGTTGGCTTACCCCCTTGCAAGGCTAGCCCACCTTGGGGGCTGCCTTGGGGCTGGCTCCCTCTACATGAAGAGCATCTACATGATCTAATGCCTCTATTGCTATCGTTGACATCTACATGCCCTATATGATGAACACTTGCTGAATTCTCCACAGTGGGTTAAGATGACTGACATGACACTCTAATTGACCTACGTAGCTCCTGCCTGACATGTCCCAGACTGGGCTCACACAAATAAATCCTAAAAGGTACTACTTCTGTACATGATTCTTGCACTGTTGATGAGCCAATGTGTCACCGTGTACCATAGTGCATGGGTGCACGTGACATTCCCTTGTGCTTAGCTTGGCGGCAGGTTCATCGCTTTGAGGTAGTCCGCCGATAAATGTGGATCTCGAGGATGAATTCTTCATCTAGCCAAACGGCTTCATGGGTCCCTCAATCTTTGAACTTGGTATAAAATTGGCGAAGATGTCGTCCAGAACCATGCTTCTCGTGATGTAGAAGGATTTGCTTAGGCTCTATCACCTCTGCTTCATCAGCCATTTCTGGCTGCTGCTCTTCTGGAACATTCTGCAATGACGGTCCAATATAAGGCTTTAACCAAGAGATGTGGAGGACGTTGTGCATCATCCAATTGCTTGGCAATCTGAGTTGCATGGCGACGTCGCTTATCTTCTTTATGATGGGAAAAGGACCAAAACTTTTGAATGACAATTTTGGACAACTCTTGCCCACTTTCTTGAGTCTTTACTTTATGATCCTTAAATATACCCATTCACCTTCTTTAAAATTGACGTCTCTTCGTGACTTATTTGCTTGTTTGGTGTAAGCCTCGCGAGCTTTGTTAGACGCTCTTTGACGGACTCAATGATAGCTGAAAAAGTTTATGTCGTCTTGTTGGCTTCCAAGGAAGGAGAGATCATCCTCGTGAGAAGGGATGAAAATCTTCGACCAAAGGCTGCCTCGTACGAAGTTCTGCCAACAGTGGATGAGTGAGTCTCATTGAGAGTCGCCTGTACCAACGGGAGATGAAGCTCCCACTTCGACTGTTGATCATGGCAGTACGCTTTAAGCACATCGAAAGCCAATTGATTGTAATTCTCGATTTGGCCATCGGTTTGGGAATAGAATGCACTGGACAATTGCAATTTGGTACCAAAGTTGTCGAACAGAGCTCGCCAGAAGTGAGATGTAAACTTTGGGTCCCAATTTGAAGTAATGGTCTGTGGCAAACCACAAACTGGATACCAATGTCGAAGAAAGAGCCAGGCTATATCTTTTGCTGGGTTGTTTGTTTGCATGGTATAAGCAGATAAAATTTACTGAACCTATCAACTGTCGTCATACACCGAGTATTCCGAGATCCAATAGATGCGGGAAGGAATCCATTGAAATGTCGTGAAATGGATCCTCAGGAACGGGCAATGGCTAAAGCAACCCTGCCTGTTTGGTATGAAATACTTTCACTTTTTGACATATGGGACATTGAGAAACATAGTTGTACACATCCCTGCGCATCTTCGGCCAATAAAACGATCTTTCTAACTTCTCCAAGGTACTGTTGATCTTGCGATGACCACAAACAAGTGAACCATGGGCATCATGGAGGAGTGCCGGTCTTTTCTCCCTGACGACACATAGTTGAGCCAACTGTCCTGAATGGTGTAATGACCTGGTTCTGAGTAAAGGGCCATATTGTACGGAGTTCCAAATTCTGGACAATCTATATATGGTGTTTTCATACTGTCTAAATCTTTTCCTTGTATCTCTAACACAGTGGACTCCTGTATTGTCTGAATACTATACTATCTTTGCGACTCAGAGCGTCCGCCACGGGGTTGTTCTCACCCGGTACATACTCAATCATTCCTCGAAATTGTTGGAACAACTGACTCCACTGATGCTGTCTATCGCTCCACTGGGCACATGGCATAGTTTGCAACCACTTCAAGGCCTGGTGGTCTGTCTTCACAATAAATTCCCTTCCATAAAGAAAAGGTTGCCATTGCTTCAAGGCTGTGATAACCCCTGGCAACTCTGTCCTATACATAATAATTTTTTTTGCATCATTCAACTTTCTGCTGTAATACGCCACTGGTGTGCCTTCTTGTTGCAAAACTGCTCCTATGGCGAGATTACTAGTATCGTTGATTACCTCAAAAGGGTCATCCCATGATGTGAGTTTAAGAATAGGTGCTTCGGAAGTTGCCTTTCGCAAAGCAAAGAAAGCCTCTAAAGCCTTACCTATAATTGAAATTTTTGTCTTCTAGTCTTCACACCCTTGAGCAAATTTGTCAATGGTGCTGCAAGGTTAGAAAACTGATCCATATGTGAGCTATATACTTGGCACAAGCCCACGAAGGAACGTATCTATTGGGCTGTCTTTGGAACGTCCCAATCGAGGATTGCCTTTATCTTTTCAGGATCAAGGCGAATGCCATCGGAACCTATCACATAGCCTAGGCACTGAACTTCTTGAACTCCAAATATGCTCTTCTTCGCATTAATGTAGAGTTTGTTGTCTCGCAAGAGCTGCAAGACCTTCTGCACATCTTTCACGTGCTACTTTGCAGTGGTGGAAAAAATAAGAATGTCACCCAAAAAAATGAAAAGACATATACCGATGAGTACGACAAAGACTCGTGACATCATCTTGTTGAATGTTGCCGGTGCATTGTTCAAACCAAAAGGCATGCCCACAAACTCATAATGCCCTCGTTCTGTTCAAAAGGCAATCTTTGGGATATCGGCCTCGAAAATCCTGACTTGATGATAGCTACTTTTGAGGTCGATCTTTGTAAAGTATTGAGCACCATTGAGCCTTTCAAGGATGTACTCTATCCTTGGCATTGGGAACTTATTCTTGATTCTCAACTTGTTCAAGGCTCGGTAATCCATACAGAAACGTACGGTCTTATCTTTCTTCTGCACAAACAGAATCAGTGCAGCAAATGGAGAGGAAAAAGGCCTGATGAAACTAGACCTTGGCAACTGTGCTAGTTGTGTCTCCAACTCAGCTTCCAACGCCTTGGAAAGACGATACAGAAACTTACTGGGTGACTCAGCTCCAGGTACCAATGAGGATGAGAGGGTGGGGGTCTTGGTGGAAGATCATCCTTCAACATGATGTCTTGAAACCGTTGGAGGAGGCCGGTCATCTGAGTTCTAATGGAGTTGCGGTGAATGTCACTATCTGTTGTGGGCGGACATAGATCATCGCACACTCAATTCCCTTTCTGATAGCTCTACTGGCTTGAAGGTGGGAAATAAGTGGAATACCTGAATACTCCGATCCTCGCGAATGATAGTAGGCTCAGGTAAACCTTCGACGATTGTGAAGGTGTCTTGTCTCCAATCAGGAATGGGCGCATAGTGGCGGAACCACTGAATCCCAAGAATCATGTCGCACTGTGGGGCGAGACAATGAAGTCCCTCTGAAACTGAGCCTTCTGAACTGTGAAGGTATACTGTTAAGCTTTCTGAGAAATATGAGTACATAGGCTGGGAGTGAACCTGTCCACGTCCAAATGGTATGGCACAAGGGCACATTTCATCTTGGTCGCCAACTGCAAAGAGATGGCATCTTCTGAACTGCCCATGTCGAAGAGAACAACAAACTGTTGTCCCTTCGCGGTGCCATAAGCTCTGATAAGACTTCAACTTTGCTCTCCTGCTTATCATCGAATACCATTGCGAGTACCGCATTCAAAGCGGGCAAAAGTTAAACGTCATTGGTGGTTGAGGGTGAGGGTGGAGGGGGTGGTACAGTTGTGGCGGTAGCCACTGTAGAGGCTGGTTGTTTGCTCTTTTGCACCTGCCATTTGGTACAATCCTTCTTGGCATGTCCCGTGTGGTGGTAGAAAAAACAACGGTTCTCTTTGAAGTACCATTCCTTCTCATCTGATTGCAGGAATCCTCTAGTAAGGCCCTCCTTGATCTTTCTTCAGGGGTCTTCTTAGGTCCATCTTGTCACTCGTTTCTCGGAGCTATTCTGGCCCTTTCTCTTTTGATCCTTGTTGTTGTTGGGAGCCCCCATACCTGACTGCTGGGAAGACGCTTGGTTCTGCTGGTTGGTCTGCGTCTACTGTGGTTTGGGGGTCTTGGGCTTGCCTCCATTGGGCATCATCTCATGATTCTGTGCAAGAGTCAAAGCTCCGAGGTTCAAAATTCCGAACGGGAAATCGAATGTTTGGATCCAATCCCCGAATGAACTGCTTGAGCTTCTCCTCCTCAGACTTCCCCAACTGTTGAGGTGATGTGATCACCTTGTTGGAGTAAGTGAGCACAGGGGAACCGTTTTGGGTGAGTTTGTAGAACTCATCTTCTAGATTTGTTGTGTACTGCGGTCCGCGGAGATAGAAACGTGGTCTTCAAATCTGACACAAAAGTGTCCCAATCATAGTCTAGTAAGCTAGTGTAAGGATCTTTAGGCAAGACTGACCTGACACTGGGAGACTGACCTACGTAGCTCGTGCTTGTCCCGGACTGGGCTCACAAAGGGGTCACGGCATACGACAAATAAATCCTAAAAGGTACTACTTCTGTACATGATTCTTGCACTGTTGATGAGCTAGTGTGTCATCGTGTACCACAGTGCATGGGTGCACGTGACAGGTGCCATCCTTTGTGTTGTGTCCCAGAGATGCAAAGAAATTGTCGCAATGCACAACGGAAATAAAGATAACTATTGTAGAGAGCAAAAACGCAGAAAAGAGAGAGAGAGAGAAGTTGTATAAACTTTGCTATATACACTAGAAAATCATGTGATACAAGAGAAATGTGGGGGGCAGGGCCAATATATATGGCCCTTGGTTGCTGGTCGGCTAGCCCAAAAACAGCTGACAGCAGTCAGAGAAGCTCATGAGCAGCAAACAACTCAGTCAGCCAGGAGAGGCAGTCGGCCAGCCAGCACTGAGGAAGAAGTCGGGTAGCACCAGTCCAGTCGGCCAGCAGTAGACACAGCCGACAGCCCTCCCACAGCTAGCAAAAAATGGAAAAATACTATGGAAGTGAGGAAAAATGGGGGAACACCTAAAATGGCAGGCACACCCACAACAGAGGCCCTGATCTTAAACCAATTGCAGGGACGTAAAGAACACGAGAGGAATGCTTCCCTCCTTTGCCATCGAGAATGATCTCATTGCTGCCCTCACTATGAATCGGTATAGTGGAATTGTAGCCAACTGACTGCCGTTTAAGATCCTGAAAAATCTCTCGTGAAGGAGTCATGTTCCAAGAATCCGCTCCCGAGTATCCCTGGCGGTGAAACGAACTGCCTCCTCGCTCAAAGAAGATGAAGCATCTGTGTCCAAAATCTCCAAGTGCACAAAGGCTGGAGTCTTTGCAGCTAAAGCTGAAGAATTAGCACTCTTCGAGGTACTCCGCTTCAAACCGGCCTCTGGTAGAAACCAAAGTGCGGTAGACTAGCAGTCACCCAATCCAATTGTAGTCCATACAAAAAAAACAAATAAACAGGAGCTAGAGTGCTCCAAAACAAAAAGGAGAACGACACCTGTTGGTCCCAAAGCTTGGCGCCCCTTTCGGTACTTTATTCAATTTCAATGGAAAGATTTAGATAATTACAACATGGCCATCCATGGCTCGTATGTCTGCAAGTCCAATCTGCCAATCCTCAGTACCTCTTAGCATAGAGGTTACACAGCCTTGTGTCCCAAGAACACCACACTGTTATCACCTCTAATCTGCTAAGTCTGTACATCCATGAGGCTTTGAATAAGCATCTGGCTGAACCATGCACATATTCATAATCTCAGCCATGAAAACCAGTCCACAAACTCATCCAAAACAGCCCACAAACTTGTCTTGTTTCCAGCCTCTGAAGTGCCAAACCCTTCCTCTCACAAAGGGCTAGAGAGAACCACTCTAGAGCAGTCTTGAGCCAGTGAAAAGAGAGACTTCAAAAGACATCACCTGCAGTCCCACTTGCTCACAAAGAAAGAGAAACTTACAGTCTTGATGTCGGTTTCCACAAGGAAGAAAAGACTCGAGGAAAAGCCCCGAACTGTCTTGTCCTCTTGTCTTGCAGACGGAAGAGGGAGAATACTTGTGAGAGAACCTGCTGTCCAGCCTTATGTTCCCTTCTCACAACTCACACTTCCCAACTGACAACCATCTTCTTGCCAAAAGCAAAGGAGAGAGAAAGAGGTGAACCTGTAGGCGCCTGTTTGCTCTGCAGCCAGTAGCCAACCAGCGCTCCAAGAACTAAAGAGAGAGAGAGAGAGAAAAGAGTCTTGAATCTCTGTTCTGTAGTACAGCCAGCAATCAGCCTTTATGATCTCCCTCTTGAAACCAGTCCTGAATTCTGCGCTGCCTACCTACAGTCCCTCCAGAAGGCAAGCATGAAAGAAGCGCAGCCCTGCAGCCCCTGAAAGAAACGCAGCCCTGCAGCACCTGCCTGTATGCGCCTTTTTTTTTCAGAAAGATCTCCACGCTGCCTGCAAATAGTGCCGCTTGTCTACTCTCTCTCCAAAAGCCAGAAAAAAGAGGGGCGCCGCCTGCAGCCTGTATAAGCGCTTCCTTTTTCAGAAATTCCCCCACGCCTGCAGTCCATGCTGCCTGCCACCTTGCTCTTTCTAAAAGCAAGAGAGAGAGAAAAAAAAGGAGAGAGGCGTGTACTTCCAAAAATGGAGTAACCCTCCCCAAACTTATCCTAGGGGCCCTCATAAAGTTTATTAAGACTTTCCTAGGGACCACTTATGCCTAGTGGCCACCCAAGGTTATAAAGATTAAAAACTTTATTCCCTTGGTCCCCCTTCACACTTGGGGGTCCACACTCAAGTATGAATCATTAAATGTTTATCTTGCTCACCGACCACCATGCCCACACTTCTGCTGTACCAATTTTACAGAGTCATGACATAACCCCCTCTTGAAAAATGGCAAGCATCCTTGATTGCAATCTGGTGATACAGCAAGACATCCAAAGTGAAAAGTACAATATGGCAAGATCAGCGTCCCAATCTCTCTAAGCCATGCATATGTAGCAACATTCACTACGAACCAATGGTGTAGTAATAGTCATGACATAACCCCCTCTTGAAAAATGGCAAGCGTCCTTGATTGCAATCTGGTGATACAGCAAGACATCCAAAGTGAAAAGTACAATATGGCAAGATCAGCGTCCCAATCTCTCTAAGCCATGCATATGTAGCAACATTCACTACGAACCAATGGTGTAGTAATAGTCCAAGTTGTATACCATTGTGAACCGTACACAACCACAACATCCAATGTGACTAGTACACATATATCATAGAAGTCCCACAAACAGATGTACTGTCAGCCATCAGTACCTTCGGGTGAGACAAAAGCTGCACCAAGCGACCTCTAGATGTCATCTGAGCCTGTCTGTATCAAGGGAGCGGAGGTGCTATCCCCCTCTTGAGTATCAGGCAATGCTCTAGACCCATGCTCTGCTGAATCTGAATGAGCCGTAACAAGAGTCAGCTCCAACTCAAAGGCATCGAGATAAAGCTGCAAAACCTGAGGTGAATCTGCTAAGTCACCTTCCTCCATCCACTTCGCATCCATCGGTGAATAGTTCTTGAACTTCACAAGATAGCGACGGGAAACTTTACCTCGTACCTTTCTTTCCTTATGTGCCAGTATCTGCTCTGGAATAAGAACCTCATCAAGTTCCTCAACTTCCGGTTGAGCCTCATCTGATACATCCCCACGGAAAGGTCTAAGTAGACTCACATGAAATGCATTGTGAATCCTCCAGTGATCTGGTAGCTTCAAACGATAGGCCACCTCACCAATCTTTTCCAATACTTGAAAAGGTCCATAATAGCACATGCTCAACTTAAGGAATAAGCACTCTTTACCCTTCATCTTTTTGAGCCTTGCTTTCTCAAATCGCAAAAGAACCCAATCACCCAATGCAAACTCTAATGCACGTCTGTGACGGTCTGCTGCTTTCTTTTGCTTTTGTTGAGTTTTTTGGAGTGCCAACTTAACTCTCCTATAAGCTTCATTCATATTCTCCACATACTGGTCACCTCAAAGATTTTATCCTGTGTGCGCAAAATAGGTGGTACCTTCTTCCGTCCTTCCACAATCTCAAAAGATGCCTTGCCCGTTGAGATATGGACGGTGTGGTTATCAGCAAACTCCACCAAAGGAAGATACTTTTCCCATTGTTGCTTGTGCTCTGACACATAACACTTAAGAAGATCTAACACTATGGAATTAGCCTCTTCCGATTGACCATCTATCTGTGGATGAAACAATGATGAAAACTTGAGAGTTGTACCCATGTTGTCAAACAACCCTCTCCAAAATAAACTCGTCATCCGTGGATCACGGTCACTAATGATAGATGAAGGCATGCCATGATACTTGAAGATGTTCGCCATGAACAACTTCACCATGTGATCAACTTTGATCGTCTTACACACGGGAATGAAATGAGCCTGCTTACTGAACCTGCATATGATAGTCCAAATGCCATCATTCCCCGTTTGTGTCCTTGGAAGATCAAATATAAAATCCATGGCAATGCTTTCCCATGGTCTATCTGGAATAGGTAAAGGCTGAAGTAACCCTGGTCTCTTTTGACGGTCAAACTTCACCTTCTGACATACGATGCATTGTCTAACAAAAGCATCAACATCTCTTCTCAAGGTCGGTCAATAAAAGAAAGCCTCAACTGTCTTTACCGTGGCGTCAATACCTCTATGACGTGCATACGGTGGAGCATGACTTTCAATCATAACCTTGAGTCGTAACTACCTAGTAACACAGTCTACCATGCATCGACAAAAAGCCATCCTTGAGAGTATAATGATCATGCCGTTGACCCTCAGACATCTGATCATAGACCCTTCCAAAATCCTCATCCTGGGCATACTGCTCTTTCATCTCATCAAGCTCATGATGATAAGCAAGTGAAACTGCTGCGACCTATGGCTCGCGTGACAAGGCATCTGCCACAACATTCTTTTTGCCTTCCACATGTACAATCTGAAAGTGGAACATAGACAAAGTTGGTCCATCTCATATGCTTCTCAGAAAGTTTAGTTTGCATGAGGAAATAACGCAAGGTTTGATGATCTGTCTGCACAATGAAATCAGCCCCAAGCAAATAGTGTTTCCATGTAGAAAGAGCGCGAATTACAGCCAACATCTCTTTCTCATAAAACGGTAAATGCTTCTTGGCATTCTGTAATATACGACTCTCATAGGCTATCACATGTCCTTCCTGCATGAGAACTGCCCCAATGCTGTTCCCACATGCATCACACTGGACAACAAAAGCCTTCAGGAGATCCGGTAATACCAATACGGGATCCGAAGTAAGCTTTTCTTTAAGCTTTTTAAAGGCTGCAATTTCCCGATCAGCCCATCGAAACGGAGTTCCCTTCTTTGTTAAAGCATGAAGGGGTGAAGCAATCTCAGCAAAATACCGTATGTACTGCCTGTAATAAGAACACAATCCCAAAAAGCTGCGTACATCATGCACGGTCCTCAAATCTAGCCAATTGAGAATTGCTTCCACTTTCGAAGGATCCATACGGACTCCATCTTTAGACACGATATGCCCCAAGAAGTGTATCTCTTCCAAGAAGAACTCACTCTTCTTGCCATTAATGACCAACCTATGCTTCCAGAGTTCTTCAAACACAATGGCCAAATGCTTCCTATGCTCCTCCTCTGCACGTGAATGCACAATCATATCATCAAAGAATGTGCCCACAAACGCTCTATGAGACCGGAAAATCTTGTCCATCATCCTGTTAAATGTGGCAGGAGCATTTGTCAAACCAAAGGACATGATCAAGAACTCATATAGCCCAAAAGTGGTCCGAAATGCTGTCTTATGCACATCCTCGGGTCTAATGCGTATATGATGATACCCGCTTTTCAAGTCTATCCGACTAAAGACTGTGGAGCCCTGTAAGTGGTCCAATACGTCATCGATCCTCAGAATAGGAAATCGATTCTTGATGGTGTTCTTGTTTAGCACCCTGTAATCTATACACATGCGCCAAGAAACATCTTTCTTTTGCACTAAGAGCACAGGTGAGCAAAAGGGTGATAAGCTAGGCTGAATCAACCCCTTTTTTAACAACTCCTGTACCTGGCTCATAATTTCCTCTTGTTGGGCTGCACTAACACGGTACGACGGTCTATTTGGTGGAATACTCCCCGGAATAAGATCAATAGTATGATATTCTGGCCTTTCCGGAGGAAGTTCTCTTGGCAATGACTCGGAAAAATAATATTGGAACTCACGTAAGAAATCAGTCCTGTCTTTATCTAACATAGACAAATTAGAATTAGACTCATCATCTTTTGCATCCTTTACAAAAACCAAGTACGCGGAAAGATGCTTTTTCATTACTGATGAAATGGCCGAAGCTGATACAATAGGAACAGATTCCCCTTTAAGCTTTACATCCAAAATATGCTCTTTCCCTCTATGAGTCAAACTAATCTTCTTGTTGTACGTATCCACCACCGCATGTACTCTATGGCACCATGGCATACCCAATAAAACATCACATCCATCAAGTGGCATGATAAAGAACTCCTCACTGTCCACATAACCCTGCACATGAAGCCTCAGCTTCCCATGCTATCATTACATCCACCTCAAATGTAGATGTGAGCCACACGGAAGAGAAAACATGTTTAACCTGTATCCAAGTAGATGATGCTACGCCCTGCAAAAGAAGAGTGGACCACCACTGCAAGGCATTGCCCTTGAGAAAAGTCGCAGCTTTTCTCACCTTAGAGGATTCCGTGTAATTTCCACCAGAAAAAGCAGCATCAAACTGCTGTAAAAAGGTAAGTGCCTTTAGCTTGTCTTTGGCCCCGCTGAATGTGTCAAATTTCACTGCAGCTCCCCCTTCCTTATAATCCTTCGCCTTACCCATAGATGTTAGATTATCGTAAGGAAGTGGCTTCACAAGATTGCTACCCCCAGCATTCATGCCCATCATAGGGTCAACATTGCCAATTCCCACACCTGGCATATCATGCATTCCTGCTGATCCCCCCATGTTTCCAAACATACCACTATGCATACCAGGCTGCATGCCCCCATACATGTTTCCTTGCATTTCGGGCTGCATACCACCATACATATTCCCCTGCATACGAGGCTGAAAATTAGCTCCAAAATTCCCTTGCATTCCGATGCCTCCCTGAGGGTATCCCCCAGTCATTGATTGGAACACGGAACCACCGCCAAAATAGCCTGGATGCATAGACTGCTGCGGAATAGGTGGCTGTCCGAAAAAGAAACTCTGTGGGTTTGCACCAAAAGTGTTCTAACGGTCCAAAAGCAGGATCATGTGGGAAGGCACCACTATTGCCCTGAGGTGGGTTCCTATAACGCTCTTTCTTCTTCTTCTTCTTAGGTTCAAAAGGGGCTCTCATAAATTCAGCAAACTTCTCACTTTGTGTGAGCTGCATGAACACATCCACTGCCCCTGCCAAACGAGCTTTAAACTGGGCATCATCTTCCTCTTGACTTGGCATGTCTTCTGGCTGCGTTACATCTTCATAACGTGCATCTTCTGCAGCCTGTTCTCCTACAAGTATATCCTCAGATTCATTTCTCTCAGGAGAGGTTTCCTGCTCTTTCTCATCATCATAAAAAAAGTCATCTTCTGTGTCTGACATCTTGCTGAAATTTTTAGCAATAGCTTTCCTCGAGACAACCACGAGCTCACCCCCTTAAGAAAGTTGATGATGGTCCCGGCAACAACGGAACCTTGAAACCGGCCTCTGGTAGAAACCAAAGTGCGGTAGACTAGCAGTCACCCAATCCAATTGTAGTCCAGGCAAAAAAAACAAATAAACAGGAGCTAGAGTGCTCCAAAACAAAAAGGAGAACAACACCTGTTGGCCCCAAAGCTTGGCGCCCCTTTCGATATTTCTTTATTCAATTTCAATGGAAAGATTTAGATGATTACAACATGGCCATCCATGGCTCGTATGTCTGCAAGTCCAATCTGCCAATCCTCAGTACCTCTTAGCATAGAGGTTACACAACCTTGTGTCCCAAGAACACCACACTGTTATCACCTCTAATCTGCTAAGTCTGTACACATCCATGAGGCTTTGAATAAGCATCTGACTGAACCATGCACATAGCCATAATCTCAGCCATGAAAACTAGTCCACAAACTCATCCAAAACAGCCCACAAACTTGTCTTGTTTCCAGCCTCTGAAGTGCCAAACCCTTCCTCTCACAAAGGGCTAGAGCGAACCACTCTAGAGCAGTCTTGAGCCAATGAAAAGAGAGACTTCAAAAGACATCACCTGCAGTCCCACTTGCTCACAAAGAAAGAGAAACTTACAGTCTTGATGTCAGTTTCCACAAGGAAGAAAAGACTCGAGGAAAAGCCCCGAACTGTCTTGTCCTCTTGTCTTGCAGCCGGAAGAGGGAGAATACTTGTGAGAGAACCTGCTGTCCAGCCTTATGTTCCCTTCTCACAACTCACACTTCCCAACTGACAACCATCTTCTTGCCAAAAGCAAAGGAGAGAGAAAGAGGTGAACCTGTAGGCGCCTGTTTGCTCTGCAGTCAGTAGCCGACCAGCTCTTCAAGAACTAAAGAGACACAGAGAGAGAAAAGAGTCTTGAATCTCTGTTCTGTTGCACAGCCAGCAATCAGCCTTGATGATCTCCCTCTTGAAACCAGTCCTGAATTCTGCGCTGCCTACCTACAGTCCCTCCAGAAGGCAAGCATGAAAGAAGCGCAGCCCTGCAGCCCCTGAAAAAAATGCAGCCCTGCAGCACCTGCCTGTATGCGCCTTTTTTTTCCAGAAAGATCTCCACGCTGCCTGCAAATAGTGCCGCCTGTCTACTCTCTCTCCAAAAGCCAGAACAAAGAGGGGCGCCGCCTGCTGCAGCCTGTATAAGCGCTTCCTTTTTCAGAAATTCCCCCATGCCTGCAGTCCACGCTGCCTGCCACCTTGCTCTTTCTAAAAGCAAGAGGAGAGAAAAAAAAAGGAGAGAGGCGTGTACTTCCAAAAATGGAGTAACCCTCCCCAAACTTATCCTAGGGGCCCTCATAAAGTTTATTAAGACTTTCCTAGGGACCACTTATGCCTAGTGGCCACCCAAGGTTATAAAGATTAAAAACTTTATTCCCTTGGTCCCCCTTCACACTTGGGGGTCCACACTCAAGTATGAATCATTAAATGTTTATCTTGCTCACCAACCACCATGCCCACACTTGTGCTGTACCAATTTCACAGGGTCATGACACCGCTTAGGACATTTTCGCCAATAGTGGCGTTTCTCGCCACAATTGTTACAGGTCCGATCGGCCTTCAATTTGTCATGGTCTGAGTCGGGCTCCTTCTCAGAAGACTTCTCTGATGAAGACTTCCCGTTGCCCTAATTGTTGTTGTTACGGCCTTTCGACCGTTGGCCAGCCAAGGCCTCAGAACCTCCACCCTGTGGAGGGTTCGTAAAACGCTCTTCTGGCTGAGCCTGCCAACGGTGATCAAAGAGGAGTAAAATGCTGAGTACTGAGAGAGCAAATGGCCATGTACTCTAAAGATATCTTCTTCCTAGCCCAAAGAACCTCCTGCTGCAACTTTGATGTGCTCCCGTATCATCGAAGACTTTGTAGGGTTCATCACCCGGATTTGCAATTCCAAGGAGATCCGCTTCATGGGTGACACTTGTTATGCAGAGAAGCCAAATGCTGCCAAATCCCTTTGGCCAGCATCATATGTTTAATATGATTAATCACATGTGGTGTGCAATTAAGGAAGATGAAAGAACGCACATGGGCATTGACACGATTCCACGACTGTGCCTGAGCCTCCTCTTCTTTCCGAGTAGAGGGTAAAAGCTCCATGTCCTCCGACTCCGACCGTGGAACACCAACCACAATGAAATCAGCCAAGTCATAAGACTCCAAGATAGACTCCATCATTACCTTCCATATTTCGTAGTTGTTCCCATCCAACTGTCGATCCATTGAATGTGGGGAGAGTAGGGATCTTCACGTGCTTCTCAGCCATCTCAAGCAAGTCTGCCATTTCAAGGGTCTTGTGAAGGGAGGGTGGGTGGGAAAAAAATGAAGAAGAGGCTACAAATAGTATGCAAGGTGGCTGTCCAACGGTGATGGCTGCCTTCTACCCGATCTCCAACTCCCGAACAGCCCAAGCAATCTCCAATCATCAGAAAACCCTCAAGCTTCCATTGTCTCCAAGCTTCAAGCCACCTGGGGCTCTAATACCATGTCAGAATGCACAGCGGAAATGAAGACAACTGATGTAGAGAGCAAAATGCAGAAAAGAGAGAGAGAGAGACGCTGTATAAACTCTGCTATATACACTAGAAAATCTTGGAATGTGATACAAGAGAAGTGTGGGGGGCAGGGCCAATATATATGGCCCCAGGCTGCTGGTCGGCTAGCCCAAAAACAGCCTACAACAGCCAGAGATGCTCACGACCAGCAAACAACTCAGTCGGCCAAGAGAAAGGCAGTCAGCCAGCACTGAGGAAGAAGTTGGGTAGCACCAGTCCAGTCGGCCAACAGTAGACACAGCTGATAGCCCTCCCACAGCTAGCAAAAAATGGGAAAATACTATGGAAAGTGAGGAAAAATGGGGGAACACCTAAAATGGGCGGGCACACCCACAACAGAGGCCCTGGTGTATACTATACAGATAGGAGATGACTGCTAAAACAGAAATCCCCTATGACCCTATACATGTGTCCAAAAGGAAGCACGGGCGTGGTGACAATACTTGGTCTTCATGTTCTTGAGAGCCTCAGTGGAGGTGGCGGTTCGGCAGGCTCTTCAATGGTAAAAGGAAACTCCAAGAAGGCAAGAAGACTTAGAACGACCTCACGAGTCTGCTACCAACGTGCTCTTGTGCCTAGTCTTGCTGGGGGAAATTGCGGTCCATCTCCAGCGGAGCCTTGATGCAAGGTCTGTTGGGGACTGCTCCTGAAGGCACTGGAGAGAGGCTAGACCCTAGTGTAGGTTGTGCTCTTAATTCCTTGAAAGCTCGTAATGGTGTAAAGAAAAGAGCTAAGCTATAGCTCCCCGTACTACTGTGTATCCCCCTCCCTGCCTGTGCACCTGTGTGCCTCCTCCTTCCAGCCCTCCTGTGCGCCATTCACCATGCCCCCCGTCCTTTCTAATCTCCGTACTGCTGTGCACCTGTGCACCTCCTTCCAGCCTTTCTGCCAGCGATTTTCTTGCCCACCATTCACCCTCTCTACACACTTCTCCTCCTCCATCCCCTTCATGGCTGTGCACTTCTCCTCCTGCCCTCCTTTCACCTCGCGCTGCCAGTCATCCTGGCTGCCATCCAGCCCTTCCTTCACTCCCGCCCTCCTCATTTCTGCTTACCTGTGCGCTTCTGCCTTCCAGCTCTTCCTCCTGCCCCTTCCGCTTTGTTGCCTGCCCCAAAATTCTTAGCGTGTTCAAGTCCCTTGATTGGCATTATGGCTTCTGGCCCAAGCTAATCCTTTTCCACTCCCACACGTTGTGAGAACTATCAAATTTTCACAAGCCGAGCTTCCAAAGTGACATCGACAATGAAATGAAGACTACTCTCATCATGGCTCTCACCCTACCCATTTGCGAGTTATAAATTGGCTTCTGGTAGCCCTCGTGGCCCATCGCGTAGTAGAGAAAGTGTTAGACAGTACTCTGGGCACACTTCACTTACATTCTTCTATGGTGGGGTGGATTGCCTCTGACTTTTATTGTCATGTGCAAGCATTGCCATGGACATTCTCTGGAGCTAGTCCAGAAGGGGCAGCCAGAAAAAGATGTAAGAAAACCAGAGTTTAGGAGCATGCTACAGTTTTGGGCTAGTGTTGGACTTGGAGCAAGGCATGGAAGACTTGGAAGAGGCTGTCGGCTGCACACAGAGGCTGTCGGCTGAACCAGATTGGAGGCGGCTGCAGGCGCATCATGGCATGTGGATTTATGGACCAGTCGGCTGGCCGACCAGCAGTCGGCCAGCAGTCCAATGAATTAAAGAGGCCTATAAATAGGCATAGGTGCTCATTGAGTAGATCATTCTCTCCCTTATGGAGTGGGTCAAGAACTAGGACTGTTTTGGTGTACTACACCTTTTCAAGAAGGCAGCCTATGGCTGTAGATTAGGGTACCTTTTTGTACTATATGAATATACTGAATTTCCAGCTCTCTCTCTCTCTCTCTCTCTCTGCCATTTCGCCTCTGCCGCCCCTTTCCACAGTTCGCCTCTGCTCTGCTCGCTACTTCGCCTCTGCCCGCCAGTTCGCCTGTGGCCGCCTCTCTCATTTCGCCTGTGCTCTGCTCCCTATTTCGCCTCTGCCCGCCAGTTCGCCTGTGTAAGCCATTTCGCTGCTGCCGCCCCTTTCCACAGTTCGCCTCTGCTCTGCTCGCTACTTCGCCTCTGCCCGCCAGTTCGCCTGTGTAAGCCACTTCGCCTGTGGCGCCTCCCCTCAGTTCGCCTGTGTAAGCCACTTTCGCCTGTGTAAGCCATTTCGCTGCTGCCGCCCCTTTCCACAGTTCGCCTCTGCTCTGCTCGCTACTTCGCCTCTGCCCGCCAGTTCGCCCGTGTAAGCCACTTCGCCTGTGGCGCCTCCCCTCAGTTCGCGTGTGTAAGCCACTTTCGCCTGTGTAAGCCATTTCGCTGCTGCCGCCCCTTTCCACAGTTCGCCTCTGCTCTGCTCGCTACTTCGCCTCTGCCCGCCAGTTCGCCCGTGTAAGCCACTTCGCCTGTGGCGGCCCCCCTTTCCCCACCCACCCTTGCCCAGGCCCCCAAGGCAGCAACATAACTCTCTCTCTCTCTCTCTCCTCCCTGCCTGTGGGAAGGACTGCAGAGTGATCTGGAGGAATGGCCCCGAGTCTCCAAGAGAAACTCGAGGCCCTCGAGATGGCAATGAAGGCACTAATCAAGGAGAACAAGAAGACAGCCGATTCCAACCTCAATGAGGTGGAAAACAAACTACATCGGCACATCATAGCTCTCGAAGCACGGGTCACAAACCTCGAACAAGAGAACACAGCACTCAAGGAGGAGGTGAGTGCATTGAAAGTGGAAATGGTAGCCATCAAGAATGATGAGAAGGAAGAAGGGGAGATCAATGACAACACTCTCACGGCCATCAAAGAAGAGATCTCCAAGGAGATCACAAAGGACATGGAGGGAAAGCTCGAAGCCAAGCAGTTAGGATGGGTCGAGGTGGTGAAGAAGAACATCCGAAAAGAAGTGAGGGAGGAGACTCAAAGGGAAGAACACCAAATCATTCACACCACCATTGAGGAGGAGAAGATGAGGCATGCTCGCCGCCTCAACATTCGAGTCACAGGTATAGCCGAGACACCCGACTCCACCCCCGAGAAAGATGGACAGCTTCTATGCATGAAGCTCGGCTACAAGGAAGAGCACCCTCTCCCCTTCACCAAAGCGTGGAGAGCCGGGAAAGACTCAACACGCAAGCGAGCCCTCATCCTGCAGTTTGCAGGAGAGACGGAGAGGGTCACCTTCATGAGGAAGAGGGTCGTACTACGGGGTTTAGAGGGAGCTCCTATTTTCTTGGATGATGATCTCACGAGGATGCAGCTTGAGCATAGGAGAACTTGCATGCCACGAGTCTTACACGCGAGGAGAGAAGGCAAGAAGGCCTTCTATCGAGATGGTCGGGTCATCATTGATGGCCGGCCCATGGATTAGCGGTTTGGGGTCTATGGGACACAGACCAGGCCACTGACAGAGATACACATGGCAGTATGGAACTGTAATGGTTCACTATGGGTGCAGCCTGGACGACTGGAGCATGTTATGGTGGGGAGAGACATCATACTTCTGACAGAGACACATCAGAGCCCAGAGAGAGGGCTACCTCGAGTAGAGGGATTCCAGTGGGAGTCAGCATACAGGAGGACCACACGCCAGGGTACCTCGAGAGGGTCGGGGGGAGTAGCAGTCCTCTTCAGACGGGAGCTACAGGGGAGACTGAGAGTGGTAGCACAGGATCCAGAGGCTAGATACATGTGGATCAGCTTACAGCTCTCACAGGACAGGGTTATATACATAGCTTTATGTTACTTTTCTCCATCAGGATCCTCCTATGTCATTACAGAGGACATGCCACAGGAGGAGGAGACAGGAGCCTCGCCATACACTTGTCTGTCTCAGAGGAGATTATGCATTATTCTACACTAGGGGAAGTATTTCTTACGGGCGACTTCAATGCCCACACACAGAGCAGACAGTGTGAGGTGTATGACTATGATGACATGGAGATCCTCCACCCTGTGGATCCAGATGAGATAGGGGCTAGTCGGGCATCAGAGGACACTGGACCAGATAGAGGACATTATGGGGACCACTTACTAGAGTTGGGAGCCAGGCATCGTCTCGTTATTTATAACGGGATGCTACAGTGGCCGGGATCAGGAGGGCTGACATGCTTTCCACATGGGGGTCATACACGGACCGGAGGCACGGTGGTAGACTACATTATGGGGTCTTTGGAGGCATCACAGCTTGTCACCTCATTCTCCATTCCACCTCGTCCTATTGGGGCAGATCATACATACTTGGCATTTTCACTAGCCGGATCACCAGTATCACCAGGCCCCCACATACCGACGCCACACACTACCATCTACTTCACACATGACATGGCAGATATATACACTGGCAGAGTAGAGGATGGGCTCCTACTCATGGATCCCCTGGCACCTATGGATACCATTACAGCCCAGCTCGCATCACTCCTACACACGGCTGCATTACAGAGCTTCCCACATCGTGTACACTCAGGAGAGCTTGCGAGACCTGGGACTATGCCCCAGAACAGATGGTATGATGACGAGTGCAGAGCCCTATACTCACGGCTGCGCATACAGAGAGCCTTGGGAGCCATCACAGAGCAGGAGTCGAGGAGAGAGATGAGGAGACTTACTCGCCGCAAAAGGCGGGCCTTCGCAGAGATACAGGAGCTAGAGATCTTTCATTTCTTCATGAGTAGAGATAGCCCTGTCTCATGGCGGCACTTTAGAGAGCCCCGGACCCCGACACCTATTGCAGACCCACAGACATGGCACACATATGCAGAGGGACTATACCATGCCCCACAGCAGCCACCTATACCTCAGCCACAGGAGCCTCGACCTACCACAGCTAGCTTCTTTACCCACTCGATGGTACAGGAAGCTATCCGCCGCCTACAGCATGGACGGGCCGCCGACCATATGGGCCTGCAGGGTGAGCATCTCATATATGCAGTAGATTCTTTAGCTCCTTTTCTTGCACACCTGTTTAACAGGGCACTAGCAGAGGGTTTGCCTGCAGAGTGGACGATGCATACCATTGTGCCGATTCACAAAACAGGGGATATGCTCGATCCGAGCAACTACAGGACGGTTATGGTTGGCCACGTGCTGGCCAAACTGTATGGTGCAGTGCTGGAGCAGGAGCTTAGCTTATATGCTGAGCGAGCAGGTTTACGCTCATCAGGGCAGGCAGGCTTCAGGAGAGCTTTCTCTACCACCGACCATGTATTCACTTTGAGATGTATGATTGATCAGGCCAGAGTGAGGAAGAGAAAGCTCTATTGCTGCTTCGTGGATTTCCGCAAGGCATTTGACACAGTACCACGAGAGAGGCTCTTTCAGCGCCTGCAGTCTCTTGGCATACCAGCAGATATGACATGGGGCATCTATGCATTATATGAGCAGGTTTTTGGGCGAGTCAGATGTCCAGGAGGTATGTCTGAGACTATTGCTAGCACCATTGGTGTGAAGCAGGGATGCCCACTTTCCCCCACGCTATTTGGGTTATACATTGATGAGGTGGCTGACTTCATTACACGGGGAGGCGGAGATGGAGTTGATTTAGCAGGTACCTCAGTACATATTATGCTCTATGCTGATGATATTGTATTAGTGTCTGAGTCTCCAGGTGGTCTACAGCAGCATTTACATGCACTCCATGATTTTTGCACACAGAGGGGTCTTACTGTGAACCTTGGGAAAACCAAGGTTATGGTCTTTCATACATAGAGACAGGGCAGGAGTCAGCTGACATTTACTCTCGCAGGATGCCAGGTGGAGGTGGTGACATCATACGTGTACCTAGGGGTTACCTTCTCTGCAGTAGCCACACGCTTCACCATGGGTTCAGCAGCCAGAGCTAGATTGACACGGGGATATGCAGCATTGGCTATGCTAGAGAGACAATGCCACCAGGCGCATTTTCAGGAGCCCCGGACGAAGGGGTGGCTATTTGACACATTAGTCACACCGGCATTGATGTATGGAGCAGCGGTATGGGCGCCAGGCCTTGCTACCCATTGGTGGACACAGATAGAGAGACCACAGGCCCTCATGATGGCACGCATGATACGCAGCAAATCGTCAGTACCTCATGACATTATCCGAGCAGAGTTTGCTGCGCCTCCTATGATGGTAGAGGCCATATTTCAGACTATATGCCTGCTAGACAGATTCAGAGAGATGCCACAGGACAGATTGTCATACAGAGCTTTTGAGGCATCTAGACAGCTGGCTGAGGCAGGAGACAGAGGATCATGGTATGCACAGGTCACACATTGGTTCTCACAGCATGGCCTAGACATGGATCATCTACCACCATTCCAGTATGATAGGGATGCACCACATATCCGTCTCTCTCATAGTGAGAGGAACAGAGTATTGAGACAGGATCTATGGCAGCTCTATACACGAGAGACATGGATATCGCCTACACAGCCTCTTCCACCGAAGATGCTATACTACAGAGATCACTTCATGAGTATCACTGATGATGGATTTATAGAGAGGCCTAGATACATGGAGGGCTTTTTATCACACGGCTCCCGAGTGGCTATTGGTCAACTCAGAGTTTCATCACACCGATTGGAGATTGAGACTGGCAGAGCAGCACGGATCCCCCGAGAGGAGAGGGTATGCAGATTGTGCAGAGAGGAGGTGGAGAGTGAGGAGCATTATGTATGCAGATGCAGAGCATATACAGCCATCAGAGAGAGATATCCCATTCTATTCAGAGAGCCACGTTCCCTACACCAGATCTTTGAGGCAGCAGACCAGCGCATACTGGGGAGATACATTCTAGACATACAGCGCCACAGAGAGACATTATTACACGCTCAGACAGCTCCAGAGGGGGGGAGACAGACACAGATTACTGCATTTTTTCAGAGATCCATCCCCCTCCCAGCCCCTACACGGCAGGGAATTACTCTCCAGAGAGCAGAGACACTTAGAGCCCGCAGGAGACAGAGGGCACCTGGCTTTCGGACACCACGCCTATACCAGAGAGAGATGACAGAGATCAGAGCTCAGTTTCACAGAGAGGGTGCGGAGCGACTGGCTCGCTTCAGAGCACACCCAGGCATGTTCTTCAGGGAGCTGTGGACACCCCCTTCACTGATGTATACCATTCTATACCCCCAGTATGGTACAGGATGGAGCTAGCTAGGTTGCATATCATGATTGTATACTCCATGCATATAGCTTTGCATTTTTCTCCTAGTAGTAGAGCTCCATCCCCCGCACACCCAGATTCAGCTTTTTTTTTGTTCAGTACTTTTCATTTTGTTGGGATGACAGAGGATACCCCATACAGGTACTCCGATTTGTCTCATAGGCCGAGTTCGGTCTTTTGGAAGACGTTAATAAAATCTTTCTTTCTTTCTTTCTTTCTCTCTCTCTCTCTCTCTACTCTCCCTTCTGTTTGCGTTTTTGCATCAGCATGTTCTAAGTGGTGTTTAGGACTGAAAGAAGACTCTCAGAGCTTCCACATGTTACATTGATATCAGAGCATCAGGCTCAGCAAAGCTAAACACTGATTCAGTCCCATATGATGGTGTACAGGTCCAAGGACATCTTGTTATAGATAACGAGACCATGTGCAGCTCCCAGCTCTAAGAAATATCTCCCATACACCGTGACCTCCTCACGGTCCTGTGATGATCTCTGCAGCCCTGTGTCAGTGATGTCCAGCTCCTATAGTCTGATAGAGTCGTCCAAATCGAGTAGTGGGACCTATTGACTTCTCGTCCTGGTGTTAAAATCCCCGAGCAGGACTTCCCCCAGCTGTGAGAACTCCATAATATCCCCATATAATGGTAAGTACGGTGACCGGCCATGCTGTGCGGCGTGGTGCAAAATAACACACAGCAATGTGGATGAGTCTATCACTGCCTAGCTATAGCCGCACCCAAAGATACCGAGCATCCTCATCCTTCTAGACGATGCTGAGAATCTGTTGAAGATGGGATCTAAAAAGGATAGCTACCCCTCCAGAGCCACGTACTCCTCTTGATGTGCGGGTCTCGCCTTGAAAAGTTGACTCCCACTCATACCTGGCTATGTGTGGTAAGCCCCTCTTAGGCCTCTAATGAGTCTTTGTATAAAAAATGGCATCCCTGCCTGTGAGAATCTCGCTCAAGCCTCTTGGATTTGACCATAGCATGCCATTGTAGTTCCATACTGCTAAGCTTAGGTGTTTGGTCTCATAGACCCCCCGTCCCTATTTGGGACGGCGCTCGGTGATAATGACCCTACCATCTCTGTAGTGAACTGTCACCATCGCCTCACGCCGGTGTGCCACCTGTAGTGGGGTGAGATTATCTCGCATGTACACATGTGTGCCCTTGAGGGCAGCCCGCCTGTCTAAGAAGGCCTGTCTGCTGGTGGCATTAGGGAATCTAATGATGAGGGGCCGCTCTCGTGTCATATCCTTGCCTGCCCTCCATGTATCCGCAAAGGGGGGGGATCCCGTCCACTCCTAGCATCTGGCAAAGCATCATGGCATCCTCCTTGGGGGAAGCTGCTGCCTGTAGCCCCTGCACTCGCACATGGAGGGCCCTATCCTCTTGCGTTTCTCCTCCTTGAGAGTCTCATGTATGACGCTCTGTGGGGGTTTGTGCTTCTTCACCACCTCCACCCAATCTTTCTTAGTGGTCTGCAGTTCTTCCCGCAGGTCCTTGACTGTAGCCTTTAGGGCTTCCATTTCTGCCCGGAGTTTCCCTGGGGCAGCCTCTGGCATTCCTTGTTGTTGCAGCTGGGTCTCTTTCAACATCTGAATCACCTCCTCCTGGCGGTTCACCCGTGCTGCCAATTCTTCAATCTTATTGGTCTTGACCTGTATCTCCTTGCCAGAGGCCTTTCAACTGTTTTTCATGTTGGTTCAGGACCCTGTCCAGCACCTTCTTCTGTTCGCCCAACAACTTCTTCGTGTTGTCCTCCACTGTCTTGATGTATGCCTCCAGCTCCTGCAAATTCATTGTGGCTATTTCCCCCTGGTTGCTGCCTTGGGGGCCTGAGCAAGGGTGGATGGGAAATGGATGGGTGGAAAAGGGCGCGGAAAAGCCTGCGCACAGAGCAGCGCTGTGGGCCTGCAAAGAGCAGCGCGAAGAGAGAGAAGATGGCGAAGAGCAGTGCGAAGCTAAGTGGGCAGCGCAAAGAGAGAGAAGATGGGTGGAAAAGGGTGCGGAAAAGCCTATGCACAGAGCAGTGCTGGGGGCCTGCGAAGAGCAGCATGAAGCTAGGTGGGCAGCACGAAGAGAGAGAAGATGGCGAAGAGCAGTGCGAAGCTAAGTGGGCAGCGCGAAGAGAGAGAAGATGGCCACCTCCAGCTTCTGCAGATTCATTGGGGGCCTGAGCAAGGGTGGATGGGAAATGGCGCAGAAAAGCCTACCCACAGAGCAGCGCTGGGGGCCTGAGGAAGGGCGCAGACAGCCTACGCACAGAGCAGCGCTGGGGGCCTGCGAAGAGCAGCGCGAAGAGAGAGAAGATGGCGCAAAGCTAAGTGGGCAGCGCGAAGGGAGATAAGATCGCCACCTGCACGAGGCACGATCAGCAGTGGGGCTGAGGGTCACGCCATGGCGCAGAGAGAGAGAGAGAGAGAGAGAGAGAGAGAGAGAGCATACGATAACTGGTGATGTGCACTAAGTCCTCTAAAATCCACTGCATCCCCATCTCTAAAAGCATGATGGATGTCATACAAGTGTGTGCTTGTCTACTTCTTGTCTGAGCATTGAAGTTGAGGATGTCTCCTTGTTGGGAAAACTCCACGATGTCTACAAAGAGAGGAGCATATGATAACTGGCCATCCTGCAATAAATCCAGCAAAAGAGAGAGAGAGAGAGAGAGAGAGAGAGAGAGAAGGTTGTTTTTATGTCTTAAAAAGGCCCACAGGGTCCATGAGACCAAAAGGTATTACAATAAGTCCAGATGGCAGAGAGATTGTCTGGGCACACAAGTATGTTTTAAATGGTTTGATGTTAGGTATGCAGTATAAGTGATATATTAACGTCGGGCGCTTGTTCTAGCGGTTGATAGGGGTGGCTTGTAACCTGGAGGTACCAGGTTCAATCCCCGGCTGAACACCCGATAGTTACCTTGCCCTCACTTTGGGGTCCTCACGGAGTACTTTGCTCCCTTCTAGTAGTCGCCAAAATTTTAAAACAAGTGATGTGTTGAACTAGGAGTCAGCCATTATGACTTAGCCATAACCTCTTTTCCCTGATTTAATGGCAGGTAATGAATTGTCTGGGAATGGTGTTGGAACAAGTATCTCAGCTCAGCAGTATGCAGCTGATGTCAAAGAATTCCGGAAAGTTATACAAGAAATCTATTCAGGTCTCGGACATCGCCCACTCGTCATTGCACCAGATGGATTTTTTGACAAAAGCTGGTTTGAAGAGTTTCTACAAGCTTTGGGGCCAGATGTTTTAGATATTGTTTCCATCCATATTTACAGTCTTGGAACAGGTCAAAAATAAAATAAATAAAGAGTTCAAACTTTTGCATTCTTTTTTCTTTTCTGTTCTTACATGAATATGATGATCCCCATGCTTGCCAGGCGTGGACAGCAACCTTGTGCAGAAAATACTGAATTACTCTTTCCTTGATAGAGAAAGGGTAACATTTGAAAGCCTACACAACATGTTGAGGGAATCAGGCTTCAAGATTAGTTCATGGGTTGGAGAGGCTGGTGGAGCTTCTAACAGCGGGCAGCATCTCGTAACAGATTCCTTTGTTTCTAGCTTCTGGTAAGGCTCTGTACGTTTCTTCTACCAAGATATAGCTCTCATGACTAATGATGGCCAGAGAAACATACACACGAGTGCTAAGGAGGAACATGATGATAAGAAAAAACATTAGGAGCACGAGTATAGGCTGTGAGTGGGTGATAGCACATCCACACTCTAGGAAATGTTGCCTGCCTTGGACAGAGCGAATCCCGACCCCTTGAACGTAATCCCGGATGAGATCGTTCTCGAAGCACCGAGGATGATCTTGGAAGTGGTATATGAACCGACATTCAGCAAAATCGGGTTCCAATCGAGAAAACCGTGTCATACTGCACCCGTAAGCATACGCACCAATTTCAAAGCCAAGTCCCAAGTCTTTGAGACTTAGAGTAAGGGTTTGGTTCCTTGAATTCCCCTGCATTCACAGGAGAAAGTCTGCCTAAGGTACAATTTGGAGAAGAGGTGGCCATGTTACATAATACATCTTAGAGACCTATTCATTAATCAAGATTAAGCATGAAATTATGGAGCCGATAATCTTGCAGTTGAGATCGTAACCAATGGATCTAAGGTACACATATTACTCATCCTTAAACTGCTCTCGGAGAAAGACTACATTAGGGGATGGGGAGGGAAGGTATGGTACTGGATGCTAGATCATTGTGTAGATAGTTAGGGTTTGCTTTAAGGAAAAGGGGCCAGCCCAGCATGTAATGCCAAGACGAAAGGGCCTAGACTCCAAATGCAAAGGAAGGCGGCCCGGTGCCACTGCATCCGCTCCGAATCACCTGTGAGGTGCTTCCAACGTCCTCGCAAAGTATGGATGATGATGTATGTGGACTTGTGGCATATTGACTCATGTGCAAATGCCCCATCATTCAAGTCAAGATCTTCTCTGCTCCCATCTGGAATCCAAAAACAAAGAAAAACAACCGGAACACCTATTTATTTACCAATAATATTTGGAACAAACAATCAGAACGCCTATTTTTAACCAATAATATCTGGATAGTCTTAATCAGTTGTGTAGCTTTGGCAGGTATTTGGATCAGCTAGGGATGGCAGCCAGCTTTGGTACAAAGACTTATTGCAGGCAATCTTTGGTTGGGGGCAATTATGCTCTCCTCAACACTAACAATTTTGAGCCAAATCCGGATTATTACAGGTTATTTCTATGAAAAAAAAACGAAATTTATCACCATCTTAATTCAATCCAAACGACTGCATGATAAGCTCGATGTTTTTTTTTCTTTTTTCGTGGGTATATTAGTGCACTTCTGTGGCACCGTCTTATGGGTAAGAAGGTGCTAGCTGCCAATTCAATCAGCACACCGGATTTACGGACATACGCACATTGTTCTAAGGGTGAGGTACGTGCAGTCCATCCTGTAATTTACTTGAAATATTTATGGCAGTGTGTGTGTGTGTGTGTGAGAGAGAGAGAGAGAGAGAGAGAGAGAGAGAGAGAGAGTGTGTGTGTGTGTGTGTGTGAGTGAGAGAGAGAGAGAGAGAGAGAGTGTGTGTGTGTGTGAGAGAGAGAGAGAGAGAGAGAGAGAGAAAATGAAATGAACTGATATATTAACGTCTCTAAGAGGCCATAATGGCCTATGAGACCAAAACTGAGAGTACATCTGAAGTTGGTGTCTCATCAAAGAGAACAAGACTAAAAAAGTACAATAAACTGATTGTCCTACACTTATAAGAACAGAACTACAATACTCCGAGATGATACTGAGTAGAAAATACTAGAAAATACTGGAAAATGTATATCAGGTAGATCCATGTATGCTGATCAGTTGAAGTGTTGCCCTCTCCTTAGATCAAGTATCTCCGCCATGGGGCTGTCTAGAATGGAGAGGTCATAGAAGCGAGGTAGGCGCCTCCGATGCCGAGCAATAATGGCTCTGATCTGGCGATGGTGAGGATGCCGTGGTCGGGATCTTGGTGGGCGTGGCCGACGAGCACGACATAAGATAACTGCTCTATCAGTGGTGACTCCCTGGGAGCGTGGTCGGTGCTCTGATGGCCCAATGGAGGAGGTATCAGGAGGTGTGTGGGCTGGGTTGCTGGTGCTGGTGCCGAAGAAATCTGTCAGGGTCCTCTGTCTAGGTACATCATGGCTCGGCCTCCTGTCTGCCAAGAGGGTCTCTCTATGTCTCCTCCTGAGCTCAAGTAGAAACAATCCGAGGCATCTCTGATCCTCAAACTCCATGACCCTGTGTAACGGCCCAAAACCCTCTCGGAAGAGGCAGTGCTATCTCCCCCGGATCTCATAATAGACTGTACATCGGCAAATGTAGTGTTCCTCTGTCTCTACCTCCTGGTAGCATAGCTGACAAATGTGGTCATCCACGATCTGATGCACATATCACCCTGTCTCAATCCGCAGCTGGTGTGATGAGGTCCGGATCTGTCTAATGGCACAACGTATCCCATGTGATAGGTGTACATCCATGTACGTCGGGCGGGTGATAAAATCATCCGGTGAGAGGTGTAGAAAATGGCTCTTGTAATGAGTCATTTTCGTGCCCAAGGGCTCAAGGGGGCTAGTCCATGTCCTCTCTGTGTCCACTCTGATGATATCCATCCTGATCACGCGGTTTTGCTTTGAGCGGGTGAGATCCAAAAATGGACAATCCTTTGAGAGAGAGAGAGAGAGAGAGAGAGAGAGAGAGAGAGAGAGAGAGAGATATTGATGACAGTAAAGGATAGAAATCTGTGTGTGTGTGTGTGTGTGTGTGTGTGAGAGAGAGAGAGAGAGAGAGAGAGAGAGAGAGAGAGATTGATGACAGTAAAGGATAAAAAGCTAAGTGTGTGTGTGTGTGTTTGTGTGTGTGTGTGTGTGTGTGTGTGTGTGAGAGAGAGAGAGAGAGAGAGATTGATGACAGTAGAAATCTAACACACACACACACACAGCTAAAATCTCTCTATATACACTGGCTTTGTAGGATGGCATAACCTTGCTCATTCTTAACCTAAATAACAGCACCAAATACCATGTCTCTGTTTCGATAGAGCCACCGCCAGTCACGTCGGACGCAGCGAGTTTGAAGTTGAGACTGTTGAATCTGTCGGCCGTGAAAGCCATGACGACGTTTCTCAAAGCAGCAAAAGCTACAGCACAAGGCAACAACAGGCAAGAATACCATTTGTCAGCAAAGGATGGCGATATACATAGTCAGATTGCCAATCTAAATGGCAAGGATTTACGCGTTACCCACACAGGAGATATACCTGAAATGGTTCCTAAAACTGTCGACATTTCATCACCCATCTCTGTAGCACCCTTGTCCATTGCTTTTGTACAATTCCCCGGGCCTCCTCTTGGATGCTCATGATGATAACTTCCACATTATTCATTGTGAGATTTCACATAGGGGCTGTTTACATGCTTGCTTTTTGATTGCTTTTTTTTAAGGTATGAAAAAACATGCATTGTTTTTGTCAAGACATGTCATTTTGAAGGGTAACCCTCCCCATCAAAAAAATCATCCTTTCTTGTATAGAACATATGATGCTAGTGGCATAACCTAACATATAGCAAAAGACATACATCACAACCATTTTTTTGGCCACGAGTTAGCAACATATATAAGTCGCTTGTGCCCAAGGTTCCATGTTGCCTTAACCATTGCTTTACAAATATCCTTGTCATGTTTTGTAGTCTAAGTAAGTTAGAGTTGTGTCCCGCCTAGGGGCAAGAGGAATACAAACAAAGAGAAGGAGGGGGAGGGGGGGTGGATATTAAAAGCCTCCTAAGTTTTGTTGTCCCATTGGACGAGGAGACAAGGATTGTGGAATGCACGGTGGCTTAAGCAAGATCCTAATCAATAGGAGTAAGCATGATGAATGTAGATAAACAGTGATTAGGGTTAAGCAGGCATGATTAATCAAGAGGTCAGCCTAATGACCATGTAGAGAGTGGAGAAAAACTAGTAAATATTCAATTAGGGCACCAAATGATGGGGCTTTTTAAAAACAACTCAATACGGTGTTGTAGCAACATCTCAATGGAAGATTGGAACTCCCATTAAAGAGCTTGAATAACACTACTTATTGAAACTATACAGAATTGAAGATTTGCTTTGTTCTCCTCAACTAGTAAGAGATTTGACATGAAATTCAACAGAATGAAGGCCCATACCCCATTGCTAAGCAAGACATCCAAGGATATGAAGAAAAGCGTCAGATATATGATCTTCTTGTGTCTTTCATAAATCTTCTCTTCTTGGCTCCTCTACTTGACCATTAGAGCTTAAATTTCATATGCTTGATCCATAACATATTGCTAAAGTAGCCCTAAGAGCATCTTACCAAGTTTATTTGTAGTCGCTAATTTTGGTGAATTTGTCCTTCATGAAGGTAATTGTTGCGACGCGTTTTGTTGCCGATGTGGAGCATCTCGGTGCAAACCATTCTAGTTGTGGATAGAGCTATGAAAGAGCTTTCTTTTCATCTAAAAAGTTTTGATTTTGGTTAAGTATGGAGGGAGATATCATCAAAACATTGAAGGTGCATTTTTTAAAGGGAGGGAAAGAAGTGGTCATGGCTTAATGAAGAGATTAGTGAAACCATGGCTCTAATACCATGTTGAAGTGGTCATGGCTTCATGAAGAGATTAGTGAAACCATGGCTTTGATACCATGTTGAAAGTCATGGTGGCTTAAGCAAGATCCTAATCAAGATGATTAAGTATGATGGATGTAGATGAAGAGTGATTAGGAGTAAGCACACATAATTAATCGAGAGCTCAATATACTGACCATGTAGAGAGTGGAGAAATACATTGGATGCCAACCAATTTATCGGCTTAGTATAAAAGTAATTAAAAAGTGATTAAGAGATACACATCTAAATTAAATTAAAAGTTATATAAAAAAGAGCACCCGTTGCCTAGAATAGAGTGCAAGCTAAGATCCCTTCCACACAAGCTATGGTTGCCTTGAGGTGTGGTCATGCCCAGAAACCTTGTGTCGATTAAGGCCTTTAGACCACGGAACCATACAGCCATATCTCCAATGTCACATGATATTTTGATGTACAATATTATTGCTTGCAAACTTTGATTACAAATTGATGGTTGGCTATCCACCCGTGTACTCTAGGTAAGGAGCTTTGACTTGGTCCAAAATGACCAATTGACCATATCATCTGAGTAGGATCATAATAGTCTACAACAAATTGATATAGAGATTTTGCATAGCTCTCTAGATCCTCAAATGAGTCCCACAACCCATCGAGAACAATGTCTTGTCGGTTCCGATCTAGCACGCACCAATGCAATCACATAGCTTACATATACATCACAGTCACCAAAAACGTTTCGGGTTTTTGACATTTCGGGGCAAAACGTTTCGGCCTTCGGCTAAGAAACGTCAAAGTTTTGTATTTTTTTCTATATAATTTTGCATTGTTAAAGTTTCAAAAAATAGGAACTTTTAACTTTGAGAAATAATTTTCTTAAAGAAACCAAACAAATCAAGAGTTTCTAAAACATTTCGGGGTTTCTCACTCCAGAAACGCGTTTTCATGTGACTATGATATACATGCATCCTATTTGACGGAGTACCAAGTCTACATAAGCCTTCTCCTAACCATCTGGCCACATTGGCTATTATCTAGTGTCTAAGCTAGGAGTTGTTGGGTGCTCACCACAAAAGCTAATCCACATACAAGGGGCCTTACAAAATAGAGCACACATTTGTCACTCATAATAACAACAAGAGGGTGGAGCATTGAACAAATGCTTTTTCAATAGTGAATACACCAACTTAATGGCATTGTTCATGAAGAACTAGTTTGATGTCATGTGAATGGAAAATTTTGAGAATTGATCCTAAAATTTGAAAAGAGAAGGGTTTTACTAAATTTCAGGGATACAAATTTTTGGACTCGTAAGAAAAAAACAAGAATGCTTCACATTTGGTGTTGGAAAAATGTAACTTTTTTTGAACGTTATATACAATATTTATGATTCTTTTACTAAGGTGTAAAATGTAATTATAGAAGCTAGAAAGGATTAATTAAGGAGGTTAGAGAGTGGAACCTAACTAGCGTCCACATGGTCACACTTAAAATATCAATCACCTTGCTCTAGGTAATAAATCTACTACATTGTTTATTTTCTATTGAATACGATAAAATTTGCACTTTATAAGGTTTTTTAAAGGCGTAGTTTTAAATTTTTATCTGGAAATATTTTTGAACTATATGAAAAGTGTGAAATCTTGCATATAGAAGGCTTTTGTATTTGTCGTGAAAATTGTTTTTAGTGGACTCTGTCTTATTACTATTCTAGTGTGGGTGTGGGTAACTCCAGGACAACCTATCAGACTTTCATACATTGTGGATCACTGCCACAAAAGGGGGGTTGAAATGGTGGAGGAAACGTGTGAAATTACAAGGGACAATTCTTTCACCCATCTGAAATTGTAAAAAATGGTTAAAAGAGCGGCAAACACATCGCCACCCTTTTGGACAAAGGGTGGTCAAAAGGGCAAACATATGGCTACCCTTTTGGGGGGGCTATGAGGTGTGATGGTACCGCACCGAGGGGTGGGACGACACGACTCCGAGGGGTTAATGGCACGGTGAGAGAGGGGGGGGCTGCGAGGTGTGAGGGCACCGAATCAAGGGGCGTGGGTGATGACACTACACCGCAGGGGGGTAGGGTGGGACGAGATAGCTCTGTGGGGAGGCTGGTTGCGGGGTGGTGAGGGCACGACACTGGGTAGTCCTTAAGAGAAGTTAGTTTCATAAAGTATGCCTTTTGAATATTATTCTGGACTATCATGAAAGGCGTAGTATATAATATCTTAAAGAGAGAAGAATGATTGCATCGTTGATCTCCCTTCTCCTGTCTCTTAGAATGGCCATGTCTTTAGCTATGGCAATCAACATTCCCTCTCCATGGGTAGACATGATCCACACATTGAAGCCTTGAGACATGCTTGAGAGTGATTGTTCATTTTTTGCATCCAATGTGATCACAGTTTGTTGTGTTTCTTGAGTCCTTTGTTTTGCTATTTTTGAGACTTTTCTAATTTTAAATCAGCAGTTGCCTTTGTTCCTCCATCATACATTTTCCTGATTGGAGCGATATTTAATATTTCAAAGCTTTTTTTAATAATATGTCCATGGGATAGGCTCAATTGACTTATCAAATGTATAACAACGTACTTTCCTTAGACAGTTACATCTTTATCTGCAAGTGTGATTCTATGAGTATGTGTAGACAATATATAACTGACTTGTAGAAACTCGATCAATAATATTCCTGAAGTGTCTCTTGCAAACAATTACCTGTCTCCCTCCTCACGACTATGTTTTTATGTCTCCGATTGAGATACCCTCTTAGGAGAAGAAGGTATATACTGTAGTGTGCTATATACGAAGTATACTTGGTTTTCGGGGTCCGTGATGCGATTCGAGCACTGCAAGGTTTCTGCAGACGTTCTGGAGAGGCGTCATTTTGGATTGGTTCTGCTCGATTTTGGGTGTTTGAGCTAGGGGCGGCAAAGATTTGGTGTGCAGCAGTATCTACAATGTCTTCAACAACATCGACTATCATACTTTTGCTAGTAACACTCTATTCTCTACTCTGTCTTATTTTTCATACACTTTGCAGGTGATTCAGTCAGTTGGCCATCTGTGGTTGCATTCAGTGAATACTAAGTACTTATAGTGTGTTGAAAGATGTTGCATTTGGTAGACAGTCATGCCTAGCAGTAGTGATGTATTCAATATGTTGTCTGCTGAGGACAAACTTGATGGGACTAACTACCCATTGTGGTCCTATATGATGAGGCATGTACTGGTTGCTAAAGGCCTTTGGAATGTGGTCAGTGGTAGTGAAACTCGTCCTGTTTCACAACTACCAGTGCAACCAGGTGCTGCAGGTACATCTGAAGTAGAATCTGATAGAGATGTGGCTCCTCCACATGCACCACCAGTACCTCCCACTGCTACTCAAATGAGATGGGATGGAAGAGATGCATAGGCACAATGTAAGACTTCAAAACAGGCATGGGATGCACTTGCTGCATTATACCAAGTGTGCAATGAAGCACGTGTTGCCTATCTGCGCAAACAATTGGAGTTTGAGCATATGAATGAGGGAGACTTAATGGACAGCTTCTTGAACAAGATCAAAGATTTGAAGGAGCAGCTTGCTAGTGTGGATGAGATATATCCTGACAGTACATTGGTGCCCACAGTTCTCAATGCATTGTCGGATTCTTATCAGAGTTTTGCCTCTACCCTCTTAAACTCATGGATGAAGGGAAATCCAAATGCCCTTACATTTGATGACCTGGTTTCAGTACTCTTGCAAGAAGAACAGTCTAGGCAAAACAGATGTGTTATGTAAGTTGGTGACCAAGCTTTCGTTGCCAGTCCCAGAAAGGCAAAGGTAAAGCTTCTTCTCTTGGTGGCTATAAGCCAAAATTAGAATCCTCAGGTAAGGATGTAGAGAAAGAAGGTGATAAGCCTAAAAAGAAGGTCAAGTGTTACTATTGCAGGAAACCAGGGCACTACATAAATGAGTGCAAGAAAAGGCTAGAGAAGAAGAAGAAAAAAGAATCGGGCATGGTTGTGTGGCTTATGCATCTGCACCAAGTGCAGAGAAGAAGGAATTTGTAAGTTTTGCTCAAGATGATTGGGCATGGACTGTACATTGTATTATGACCCTTCTGTTCATGATGTATGCATGCCAATAGCAGAATCAGATGCTTGGTACTTTGACAGTGGTGCTAGTAAGCACATTACTTCACAAAAAAAATTGTTCTCATCTTTGGAATGTGTCCCAAGTGCAAGAACCGTCACATGTGCAAATGGTTCCTCATATCCTGTCAAAGGAGTTGGTAGAGTTGTGCTCACTCTTGCAAATGGGTGTGCATTTACTCTTTCTAAAGTTTTATATGTGCCAAGCATTAAGAAGAACTTGCTGTCAGTTTTAGCCTTAGCCCTGTCAGGCTTGATGGTGAAATTTGTGGATGATAGATGTAAAGTTCAGGATAGAAAAAATGATGGTTATTCTATCATTGCCTCAGGTACCTTGTTTCATGGCCTATACAAGATAGATGTATTTGAGAAGTTGCAGCATGATGCTTGCTCAGTCTCTACGACTCGTGCTATGAATGATGAAAAATTATGGCATGCACGATTTGGCCATTTGAATTATGGCAGTTTGTTACACCTTTAAAGGCATGATATGGTGTCTGAGTTGCCAACTCTTGAGACCCCTACTAGACATGTATGTGAGGGGTGTATTCTTGGTAAAATGCATCGAGCATTATTTCCAAAGGATGGATTTATGAGAGCTATTAAAAAATTACAACTTATACATAGTGATGTATGTGGTCCTATGAGGATACTATCTCTTGGGGGATATCTCTACTTCATCACTTTTATTGATGATTACTCAAGATATAGCTGGGTGTATCCATTAAACCAGAAGTCAGAGGTTTGTATGTGCTTTAAGCACTTTGTATCCATGGTTGAAAATGCATGTGAATGTAAAGTTGGCACCCTTCGTTCACATCGAGGAGGGGAGTATATGTCCAAGGAATTTCATGCATATATGGTTGAAAAAGGCATAAGGCATCAATGAAGAGTGCCATACACACCTCAGCAAAATGGTGTGGCTGAGAGGAAGAACATGTCTCTCATGGAGATGGCATGATGTATGGTGAAAGCCCAAGATTTGCCTCATGGTTTTTGGTTAGAGGCAACTATGTGCAGAAACTATGTATTGAACAAATGCCCTACCAGGGCCTTGCAGTCTAAAACTCCTTATGAAGCCTAGCATGGCAGAAAGCCTTATGTGACTTATTTGCATGTTTTTGGTTGTATCGCTTATGCTCTTGTGCCTACGCAATAAGCTTGATGATAAGGAAGTTAAATGCATATTTATAGGATACAGTTTAGAAAAAGCAAGGGATATAGACTCTACCATCTAGCCTCAAAGTGGATTTTGGTAAGTAGAGATTTTTTTTTTTGGCTGAAAACTCAGTTCAACCCATGATTTCATGCAAAAAACAGCAGAATGTATGCTCACAGGACATTGATTCGCTCCTACCTTTGTTGAATGGAGGGCAGCCATATGTAGAGCAATTGAATGCTCAACCAAGTGCTGAAATCCAGCCTTTGCAGGTGCAAAATTAGTCTGCAAATCAGCCTTTTGATGAGGAAATTATTGATGTAGTGGATGAGGAGAGAGCAGCCATAGAAGAATCTAGGCATATGCCAAAATGGCTTGTGCAGACATTGAGGGATAGCAAGTTGGCAGCTCCTTTACCTAGCAGAAATCATGCAGGTTCTCATCATGCAGATTATTCTCATGTGGATCATGTTCTCATTTCTACTTTATGTAATGAGGAGGAACCTATTTCCTTTGAGGAAGCATAGGATGATGATCATTGGATGTATGCTATGTAGGATGAGTATAACTCTATACTTAAGAATGACACCTCATATTAGACACAGATCTACCTCATGGCAAGAAGGCCATTGGTACTAAGTGGGTTTACAAGTTAAAACGCAAAGCAGATGGTAGCATTGATTGCTACAAGGCCATACTTGTTGCAAAGGGGTATGCCTAGCAAAAGGGCATTAATTATGATGAGACCTTTGTATCCACATCTCGTATGACTACCATTAGGTATCTCCTTGCTTTGGCAGCACATCATGGGTGGAATGAACATCAGTTGGACATTAAGACTGCATTCTTGAATGGTGATTTACATGAGGAGGTGTATGTATCGCAGTCTCCTGGTTTTGCTATGAAAGGAGAAGAGTCTAAAGTATGCAGGTTGAAAAAGGCCTTTTATGGCCTTAAGTAGGATCCTAGAGCATGGTATGAGAAGATTCATGCATACTTGGTTGCAAATGATTTTTACAACAGTCCAACAGAGAGTACCCTCTATGTGAAGAGGAGTAAGGACACATTTTTGGTCATCGTTATATATGTTGATGACATGCTGCTCACAGGACCCGATATAGATCAGATTTCAGCCTTTAAGGTCATCGTTTGAGATGTCAGATTTGGGGCCCTTGCATTACTATTTAGGGATTCAGTTTATGCAGTGCAATGATAGCATTATTATGTTGCAGTCTAAATATATACAGAATCTATTGAAGAGGTTTAATCTTGAAGACTGTAAACCTATGGAGATAGGTACTCGACTTAGTCTTCAAGATGCAGGAGACTCTTCGAATGCTAGTTTGTATCAGCAGGGTCTTGGATCCCTTCTTTATGTGTGCAACACGAGGCCAAATATACAGTATGTGGTCTCACAGTTAAGTAGATTTATGCATAGCCCAAGTACGAAGCATTGGCAGACTGTTAAGTGGGTTTTTTGCTATTTATAGGGCACTCAATATTTTAGATTATTTTATCCAAAGGGGGGTGAGTCACAGCTGCATGCTTTCAATGATTCAGATTGGGCTGGATGTTATGACACACGAGTGTTCACTAGTGGGTTTTTCTTTCGCCTTGGTGATTCATGTATATCATGGCTCAGCAAGAAGCAGCCTACAGTGACCACTTCCAGCTGTGAAGCTGAGTACAGGGTAACTTTTATAGCTACAGTTGAGTGTGTGTGTGGCTTAGACATCTTATGGTTGATTTGGGTGTTGGACAGTCGTCTAGCACTACGATTTTCACTGGCAGCCAGAGTGCATTAGCAATTGTGAGGAACTCGCAACTGCTAATGCACTGAGAGCCAAGTGCATTAGCAGTTGCGACTCGTACTAAGCACATCGAGGTGCATTACCACTATGTCAGGGAAAGACTCTTTGCAGCAGAGATCAGTTTGGTCTATGTGCCTACACATGACAACATGGCAGATTTATTCATGAAGGCTCTTCCTCATGAAAGGTTCAAAGCTTTTTATAAAGATTTGGGCTTACTACCTTTTCACGATTGATCGGACATACCATGTACATGTTCACATCATCACTCCAAGGGGGATTTGTAGCATTATATGGTAGTGATGTGTGTGAATACACTTAAGACCATCGGGGCACTTTTTCCCTCACTCACTTTCCCCCCTGTGCATCCACTCATTTTGGGGTGTGTACTTATCTTTTGTATCTGGAACACATTTTTTTATTATAATCTAGTGAGTTTGTGTACTCTCAAGCTTCTCTATCTTGTGTGTGTGCATTGTTGCAACCCTAACCCTAATTCCAACACTCTCTGCCACCTCAGACTTTGGAAAGTCCTTGCCATTTTTCATTGTAAATAATGTGATAGCTCTGAGGTTGCATTACTAGCACTTAAGGCAATTACAAGGTATCTAGGTTGTTCTATTATCTCCTCAAATATTTATAGTTGTGGAGAAATATGAAGCTATTAGCATTTTTTGGTATACCTGAGATTTGGGCTATGAGATCATCTTATTTTGTAAATTACATTACTGGATGGTAAGATGGATGTAGATCTCATAGCAGGATATACAAACCATAATGAGATTGAGTCTACAACATCTATTGAAGAGCCATCAACATCCTCAAGAAATCTCAAAGGAAAAGAAGTTTCCAAAAGAGGAAATCATCTTACCAATATACCACTAATGTTTAAACTTTATACAATTGCCTTTAGATATGTAAATTCCATAAGACTTAGTTTTTATAATGCTACTTGAGCTTCAAATTTATCACTTTATTTGCCTCATTGGACTAACTTCATGTATTCCATTGGACTAACTTTATTTGCCTCATTGGACTAACTTCATGTATTCCACCTTCATGTGATGGTCCCTTTTGAAAACCATAGTCAACCTTATCAATGAGATCATTCAATGCCTTGAGAAGACCATATGGTTAAGTTTCCATCTTTGGTAAAGTAAGGTCCATGAGTCTCCAAAATGTGTTACAAAGTAAGGTCCATATCATAAGACAAAAGTACTTTCAAATGTAGTTTTGACACTCCACTCTCTCACTCTGTCTTGTGCCACTCTACTCTTTATGTCTCGTGCTTTACTGCAATCGAACTCTTCTTCTTCTTCTTCTTCTCCTCTCTCTCTCTCTCTCTCTCTCTCTCTCTCTCTGTGTGTGTGTACACCGCTTGCTCAGGAAGCTTGAAGAAGAGAGATATCCTTCCCGACAGTGATGGCGGTTGCAGCCTGCTGATGTGGAGAGGCCTGTCACCATTCCCATCCATATACCTTGATCTCCTCCTGGCCCCTTGCACCCTTCTCTACCCATCGTTGACAGATAAAAGGTCCTTGCTCGAACAGCCTCAGTAAGACTCTGCAGTTGTATCGACTTGACCAGAAGAGCGTGGGTGGCATCCTCAATAGTTAGTGCTCTGCCTTTGTCTTTGTCTTTGTCTCTTTCTCTCTCTCTTATGCAAAGTCATCAAAGAACTAGTAGGCTGCTAGGTTTAACCATGTAACATGCCTCTTTCCCTTAATTATTTGTGCAGAATGAAAACTCCTCCGAGAAAGTGTGCCAACAAAAACCTTCCATAGCCCCTTGATGATGTTGGAACAGGAAAGTCGGCTGGAACAGGGAAGTCATCATCCAAAGCTCCTTCCCAAGGTAAGGTGTCTCTATTAATAATATTTTAAATGGATTATTCTTTCATGGTTTCATCATGATTCTAATTGAGGCAATCAGTCCTGATTCTTTGTCATGTTCTATGGTTTTCTATGTGCAGGGAGTGGTAAGCGGTCCTCTAACTTTGAATATCCTCGCCTCGCATGATTTTGCTATACGGTCGAGGAGTTGAATGTTGAGTATGGACTCAGCTTGACAGGCAAACTGCCAATACATCTCAGTGACAAAGATATTCTAGAGAGTTAGTGGTTGGTCTTCAATGCCAATCACCAAATGGGTAGCAAGATTTTCTTGAGCATGGTTCACCCTGAGTTTTTGCATGAGTGCTGACTGCTTTACTAGAAGGTATATCAGGGGAGTCCTCTGAACAATGAAATCACAACAAAGTTTGCAAAGTGCTTCGCATTTGAAAATGAAATTTATTGCACTTGAAAGCACTCCAATGTGCTGGAAAAGCACTTTTAAGTGCTAAAAGAACTTGAAAGTGCTTTTAGGCACTTGAAAGTGCTTCCAATCACCTGAAAGTGCTTTCCTTTAATGTACTTTATGGCACTTGAAAGCACTCCAATGTGCTGGAAAAGCACTTTTAAGTGCTTAAAAGAACTTGAAAGTGCTTCTAGGAACTTGAAAGTGCTTTCCAGTCACCTAAAAGTGCTTTTTCTTTAATGTACTTAATAGCATTTGAAAGCACTCTAATGTGTTGGAAAAGTACTTTTAAGTGCTTTCTAGGCACTTGAAAGAGCTTCCAGTCATTTGAAAGTGCTATTTCTTTAATGTACTTTATTGCACTTGAACGCACTCCAATGTGATGGAAAAGCACTATTAAGTGCCTAAAAGAACTTGAAAGTGCTTCTAGGCACTTGAAAGTGCTTCCAGTCACCTGAAAGTGCTTTTTATTTAATGTACTTTATAGAACTTGAAAGCACTCCAATGTGCTGGAAAGCACTCAAGATTAAGTTCTTAAAAGAACTTGAAAGTGCTTCTAGGCACTTGAAAAATCTTCCAGGCACTTGAAAGTGCTTCCAAGCTCTTGAAAAAACTTTTCAGCACACACCTGAAAGTGCTTTCAAATACCTAAAAATGCTCCAAGGTGCTTCCAAGCACTTAAAAGTGCTATCCAGTGCTTGAAAGCAAAGCATTTTGAAAACACTGCAAAGCACTTTGCACGGTCGATGGGGAATGTGTTGCTTGTGGTCTACCTGTGAGATCCCTGCCCTCTCTACGCATCGAATTCTGGAGTGCTAGCAGTAGAAGTAGCAACCTCTTTCGCAGGGCATAACTTCCCACTTGGGGCCTCGCCCATGAATGTTCAGACAAGAGACTAATCCGGGGGTTCTTCCAAAACCGAACCCGAAAAAAAACTTCCCTCGCCCAGAAAGCATGGGCGATTCCTCTAGGAAAAAATCTTCTAACGTAGTCAAGGGCCTTAACTAACCTTTATATTATGACTGAACCCGTGGGTCACATGGCCAAATCAAAGGAGGAACTTGCACTTGTGGTTCATAGAGACCAACGCTTTTTCCCCCCATCAAAGAGGCAGAGCCGTTGATTCTTTTCCATAGAACAAGGATTATCTTGTGACTTACTTCAACTATGGTCACTTGAATAGAATTGAATTTTATTATAGGAATCCATCAGTCTAGCCTAACCCCATCCAATCCCATGGGTTAGCTAACCGCCAATAGCCAACCGCCCAACCACTGTATTGATAGGATCCATTATATAAATTTGGTTATGTTTTGTCCTGGGTACCAGGGAAAAGAGTTCCCAGGTCCCCTAGCCAGTACTCATGCAAAATTTAAATAGACACACCACTTACACACCCAATATGAAATTGCCTTTTCTTTGATTCAAACTATTTCCAAAACAGATTTGCAATAAAACCACAATGTTTCCATCCTAATCCTCAGTATTCAATTTTCAGATCCAATTTCCAACTTTTCCACTTTCCACCAACCATAAAATCCAATTTCAGTCATTTCTTCCTCAGCATACCTATGGCATCATCAGCAACCACAACGCTCACCACCTGCTCACTCAGGGGTCTTTCCAATAGTTCCTAGGCCATAGTACCTAGGAGTTTAATCACATAAAAACCATATGGACTCTCAGTTGGAGATCAGCAAGATCAACCAACAAGATTCATGTAAAAGAGCCATGAACTCATCCATTGAAGACCAACAAGGCCAATCAACTAGATCCATGCCCGTGTTAAAAAACAACTCCAACTCATTTTTCTTCCTCATCGCACGCGTGGGTATCCTGGGCGACCCAGTACCGTATGGTCAGCACCCTTTAGGTTCCTTCGCAGGTCACCTAGCGCTTCACTCATAGGCCGCTTCCTTGGTCCCTCATCCACCACCGTACCGAAAGCTCACCATTTTAATCAAATCGGGGCTGGTCAAGACCTCGGCCGACCTTGCCATGCGAGACGTCCTTCATTGACTCTCCGTTAGCTGTTTGCAACTATTTCACTTAGGTCACCATGACCTCATTCCACAAGATAGTCAAAATGCTTCCCCAGCATTATTGACATAAAACAATCTTAAAAAAATAAGTTTCACATACAATTACCGTTCTAATAAAATTTCCATCTTTCCTTATCATTACACATTCTTTCACATCATTCCTCATCATTTCTCATCGTCCCATATCATTTCTCATCGTCCCATATCATTCCATATCAATTTACATCCAATCACATCACTCCTACATCAACTCACATCCAATCACATCATCACACATCAACTCACATCCAATCACATCATCACACATCAATTCACATCCAATCACATCATTCCCACATCACCTCACATCCAATCACATCATCTCACATCAATTCACATCCAATCACATCATTCCCACATCAACTCACATCCAATCACATCAATTCATATCCAGTCACATCATCCCACATCAATCCACATTTAATCACATCATTTCCACATCAATCCACATCTATTCACATCTTCCTACATCAATCGACATCTAATTACATCATTCCCACATCAATCCATATCTAATCACATCATTCCCACATCAATCCACATCTATTCACATCTTCTCACATCAATCCACATCTAATCACATTATTCCCACATCAATCCACATCTATTCACATCTTCCCACATCAATCTATATCTAATCACATCATTCCTACATCAATCCACATCTATTAACATCAATCCACATCAATCCACATCTAATCACATCATTCCCACATCAATCCACATCTATTCACATCTTCCCACATCAATCCAGATCTAATCACATCATTTCACATCCATTCACATCATTTCACATCCATTCACATCCATTCTCATCCATTCACATCATTTCACATCATTTCACATCCATTCACATCCATTCTCATCCATTCACATCATTTCACATTGTTTCACATCATTTCACATCCATTCACATCATTGCACGTCCATTCACATTCATTCACATCCATTCACATCATTTCACGTCCATTCACATCCATTCACATCATTTTACGTCCATTCATATCCATTCACATCCATTCACATCATTTTTATCTAAATGAATCATTTCCATAATTCATCTAGAATTCTATGCATAACCTTCTTTATTTTTCAAGCAAATGAATAATCCTCAAAACTTCACTTTTAGCATAAAATTTATTTTGCATAAATTCATTCTCTAATGATATAAAATTTTCCAAAGCTTCCCACATTTTCTAAGAAATGATAATACTCAAAATTTCACTTTTGATATAAAAGTTATATATGCATAAATTCTATTTTACAATGATAAAGATTTTACCATAACTTTTCCATATTTTCTATGAAATGAGAATGCTTAAAATTCCACTTTTAGCATAAAAATTAATTATGCATAAATTTTATTTTTTTAATAATAAAATTTCTACCATAGTTTCCCTGCATTTTCTATGAAATGAAAATGCCCAAAAGTTCACTTTTAATATAAAAATTTGTTTATGCAAATCCTTCATTTTCTAATGATAAAATTTTGCTATAGTTTTCCCGCATTTACTATGAAATGAGAATGGTTAAAATTACACTTTTAACATAAAAATTAGCTTATGCATAAGCCTAAGCTTAAACATAAACATCAGCACCTTATTTATTTAAGAAAAGTACCCAATATGACTTTCATATTATAAGAATGTTAGCCCAAGCTCTCTTTCACTTTAGAATGAATAAATATGAATTTTCCTAACATAAAACAAGCATAAATGAACTAATCCTTATTTTAATTAGCTTAAAAAATCATAAAAAAGCTTAATCTTTATCTCTAGCTTGTTAGGCCTAGAGATTTGGTTAAGAAAATAAGATTAGGACTAAGATCTATCCTTCCAAGAAGGATTAATCCAATAAAGGTGAGTATTCTTACCAAAAGAGAGATTTACAAATCAAAACATTACTTTTAAGCTTAAAAGATTAGCATTAATCTATTTTTAACAAAATAATCAATAAAAACATGGTTTTAAAAGAAAAACCCATAGATTAAAATGCTTCCCAACAGCATTAGAGGGGTTGGGAAGAAGATTACCATTTAGAAAAAACACCATTGTTTAGGCTTATCCTTGGTTTTTGGCTTGATTCTTTAGGGAAATGTGAAGCCCTCAAAGAAGAAGCTTGGACACCAAGTAAAAGAGGGTAATCTCCAAGAGAAGAAGAGGATTAATGAAGCTCCAAAGCTTCACAATAATAGAAATATAATAAACTAAAAATTACACTAGCATATAGTTACTCCAATATGAAAATACAAAGGAATGAGGGTCTATTTATAGGTGAGGAAGGCCACCAACCAAGTCCAACTAGAATCTAGAGGCTTCCAGCTCCAATTTGATCCATTTTGGACAAGTTTAGACTAGTTTGGCTCACTTTTTTGATCCATTTTGGACAAGTTTAGACTAGTTTGGCTCACTTTTTTGATTTGGTTTGAAGGAGGAGAGAGGAGAGATGACATATCCCACTTTTTTGAATTAAAAAATGTCCTCTTGATGTGATTTCTAGGTGCCTCCTTCATGAGTCCTTCTCTCCATTCTGAGGTGTCAAAATTTTATTTTTTAACTAAAAAATTCTATTTTTTAACAAAAAAATCTATTTTTAACTAATAAACCCTGTACTAGTCAACTCTTCATCTTATGGATTAATTTACTCATTTTTGGAAGATTTTCTTATATTCTTTGCCTTTTTCTCATCCCAACACTTGGATTAACCTTATTGGCCCTTCTTGACACTCTTTGGACCTTAATATAAGAATTTTTCTGAAATTTTATACCCCTAGGCCAAGATGTCCAATTCATATATTCAATTAATTTGTAATGTACATTGGAAAACTCTTTTTAAGATTCTGCTTCAGGGGATCTCTTCCTATGGATTGGGATAAAATTCTTATCCAAAAATATTTCAAAACTTGATTAGCTCTCTCTAGAATATTTTCTCTCTCTAGGCCAAAACAGGGTAAAACAATGTTTTCTTGCATTTTGAATTAGGGGATGATTACAGAGACTGAAGGGGAGGTTCTTACACCTTTACATCTCAAAAACTGGAGGGAGGAATCTTACACTACCGTTGGAGGGTGAGGATGTGGTTGGTGTATACATGCTTGCATGTAAACACCAATACTACCCTCTATGCTTTGCTAGTGCAAGTAGAGGTAGATCGACCTGTGTGAAGCCTGGATGCAATCAGAGAATCTTAGAGCTTGCAAGGCAATGGGTGTCTTCCCAACCATTCATGTAAGTATGCTTGTTTGTACTATGATATACACTCCGTATGTATATCTTTACTAGGAGCACATCTTTTTCTTGCTTTTGAATGTAGGGCATAATGTAAGCACTACCAAGAAATATTTCATACATGATTTAGATTAGGGTGGCTTGAAATCCGGTGGAGACAAGGCTGCAAGGGAGTGGCTTTGATATACGAGAAGAGAGTGCACAGTATGTGCAAGGGACTACTTTTTGTACTACTACAGAGGTAGAGAAGGCAACCGAGAGTTCTACCAAGACAGAAGAGAAGATAGAGTAGGCTACTGAGGAGGTGCCTACACATCTCGAGCAGGGTGCACATCTGGATGATGCAATAGTAGCTGGTGTGGAGGCTTCTTTGAAACTACATTCTGATGGCACTACCACCCCTAAGGATACCCTTCAAAAAATGGCGGCCAAGTTATCAAAGAAGAGAGCAGGCAAAGGAAAGAAAAATGACAGTGAAGCCAATATGTCGTGTTATGTTGTCTAGAAACATTTTAAATATATGTGGAAGATAGAGTTTAATGATCTTTTGTTTTTACGTAGGTAGGCAATATAAGAAAGCAAAAGTAGCACGCACGGATGCAACGGAGCAAGGAGGTGACTTGTAGGCAGGAGCAAGGAGTTTTGGTTATGCCGAGAAGGGAGAAGATGGCTTGACTGGAAACCCCAAAAGTATTGCACCCACACCACCTATAGCATACCTTCCTCCTAAGCCAAGAGCTTGTAAAAAGCTATAGAACTGTACTAGATCCTTCAATGCTGAGAAGGGAGGAGATGGCTTAAGTACTACTCTCACACCACCTATAGCATACCCTCCTAAGCCAAGAGCATGTAAAAAGTTGTAGAACTGCACTAGATCCTCTAATGTAGCCCGAAATTTTTTTGTGTCTTTGTGCATCATGTTGTGCTATCTCTTTTTGTAATAAAAGTATAGTTCCTTTTGTAATAAACGTACATTATTAAGCATGTGTATTTTCTAATATGGTACATTTGTATAGGGCTAAGGTGCACAAAAAAGCACAAGTCCAAGCCCCAAAAATTGAAGAGATAGAGATTGACAGGGTGCTGCCACAATATGTGATGCCTTTGAAGTTTAGAGAGGATGATTGGAAGGGAAAGCCAATCCTCATCATTGACATGAACAATGTGTTGATGATGACTTTTGACCCTAGGATTGGTGATCCTCCATATTTGAGCATTGATGATGTAGAGATTATCCAGGAACATATGGTGAAGTACTTTATGCGAAAGGATGCAGAGCTATTTTTGGCTGTAGTAGTGAGTATGTATGCCAATGTGTTTATTTGAAGCACTGGAATGCTTGCCAATGTAGAACATAAGTAGAGAAAATGATTTCCAAGAGCCTTAGGCTTGTTGTCTGGTTGGATGGCACAAGAAACTTGCTTGGTTGCAGATTTCACATTTCCAACCAGGAAACCTGTCTTTTTGAGCACCTCAAGCATTTTTGGTAGTTGTACTCGTAGTTCAATGAGTCCAACACTCTGTTGTTGGATGACTCTCTGTACAAGCGTAGCCGAAATAGTCCTGGCACATATGTGATAGTACCAAAGATTGAGGATCAATCTGAAGCACAACAGAAAAGTTTCATGAAAGAGCTTGGCCATGGTTGCTATCAGTTGATCATGTGGAATGGGCAATGAACCCCTTTAATGTGTGGGGTACGGTTGAAGAAGAGTTTGTATAGGAGTCTCTACTCAAAGGAGGAAAGATTATGCCTTATAAAGAATGGTGCAACATGGAACATGCTAGTCAAAGAAGACAGAGAAGGAGGTGAAGATAAATTTATGTATCCCTCCTTATACCTTATGTAAATATGTTCCGTTGACCATGTAAACACTTATAATGTAATTTGTTGTAGTTTTCTAGTATCAATACAAGAAGTTGCTGGCATTAATGTACTTTAATGTGTAATTTCTTGGTGTCAATGTTTTTCATGCGTAATTTGATGTTATCAATATAAGAACTACAAATGTACTTTAATGTGTAAACTAATGTGAAATTCTTAAAATGCAGTGGTAAAAAGTGGAAAGTGTTGTATAGTTTATTAAGTCAAGTGCTATAAGGTACTTCCATGGACACACACAATAAGATTTTGTAAGTTTGGAATTTCTTTTTTCAGTGAAAGACTAGCTAGACCTAGAGAGCCCAAGTTTCTTGTAGAGACTCACCCATATCTAGAGTGTGACTAGTTAACCCACATGTTAACCATTCATAGAACATGAGAAACATCAGGTATCATATACCCAAAACCAATCACTGCGCACCTCACTTATCAATTGATATCCCAAAATCATACATGTTTTTGGACAACCTGTCAAAATATTCAAAGCTTCACAGACTTAGAACAATTGGACATTCATTCAACCCAATGTCAAAGACACATCATGCTGCAGGTATAAGTGTGGAACTTCTAATCTATGATGTCGCAAAATTGAAGAAGTTTTGTCCTACTAGAACACAATTGTACAAATTTGCACTTAGCTAGTTGATGAAAGGCATACTGTTATATATATTTTCTCAACCTCATGTGATAGCCTGAATAGATTTTCCTCTCTTAGTATGGGCTCCATATGAAAGTTGATGGCCCGCACTAGGTGTGCGTACATGAGAACAGGAGGTTCATTGACAAGAAGCTCCCACACATCATCGTGGACTCTCTCATAGTAGTATCCCGTAACTACTAGCGATCTGGTAGCAAGAATGTTGCCCCAATTATCCGGCATCGCCCTGGGTATTCTTTCCTTTTCCATAGAGCACTTAATAATGTAAAAGTCTTCACCTTGCTTGACACAATAACAACAAAGTTGTCTCCCACACACAATAACAACAAAGTTGTCTCCCACACACAATGCGTCACTCAAGGCATTTGCTCGGTGACCAGCATACATGGGGGTATCAACACCCTCTTCACCTCACTGGAGCTATCATCTGATCCTTCACCACCATCACCCGGGGACAATAGTATGATACTACCAACTGTCTACGTATGCCTTATTCCTACATCTTCTCCATTTTCCCTGTATACATGGATCACAAAAGAAAGAGAGCCTCCTACATCTCAAGGCACATTTATTTGTAGCTAAATATTCGTTAACGGAATGCATAGAGCGTGAACCTCCCACATGCTTGCATTCCCACTTATTATCTCTTTGTACTTAATCCTCTTTGATTTCTCAAAAGACTCACCTCACTGCCACAAAACCTGGCCCTTAGAAAATTCACGACATCAGCCGCACAATTTAAAGTCCATCCATTTGGTTTCAGCTGTTTATGTGTAAGCTCTCTTTTGATAACAACTTCAGCTGCATCGTGTTCTCCTTTCCCATGGCCTGAAGCTGGAAAGCTCCATAAAATTTCTATACCAGTTAAGCTAAAGTGCATAGCAACAAAGTAGAAAGGGCGTTTGGCTTTGAGCTGGGCTGCACATCCGTCGGACCACACCCAATGACGTTTTAGTGCAAGACCTTGATGTTTAAGCCACTAGTCATGTAAGAGAAAGCAATGTTGCACAAAGAGGGTGTCATGTGTCTTGTCATCTGAAATACAGAAATGGAGAGTTTTCCTAACATCACGTGAATCAGTGGGCACATATGTTATGTGCACTAAGATGGTAACCTGATTACAATACTAGTGCATGGACTGTATTTCATTCTGCTCTTTAAAGGAAAAATTCTTAGCAAAGTCAATTACTGAGCCACAACATCATTTGGAAAGTTCTCAATACAATCTCTATATTATTGAGCCTACCACCTGCAACAAATGAAGTTGTGCTGAATGAAACTCTTGATATGTTGTGTAAATGAAACTCTTGATATGTTGTGTAAACAAGGATAAAAAATCAATGCATTTCATTTGTTGCACCACAAGATCCTTTCTCTTTTTCTTTCCACCATCTTCATCAAGTTTTCCTGTCTCCATATCTTGAAATACCTTCACAGGGAGGAGCAAGTTATTGTTTGTTGTCTCGTAAGGACATAGCACCATTCTTCTTGTGCCACATTTACCACACAGAGCCCCATCATGCATTTATAAATGTGGTACAATGAGTCTACTAACTTTGGGCATAGCAAGGACTCCCAAAGAGTTGTGACACTATTGTAACTAGACTGCGCAGCTTCACACAAAAAATTGCTCGTGCCCTGAACACAAACAGAGCAGGCACATGTGCATGTTGTCCCATGAAGCCTGAATTGTTTTTGCCACATGTAATTGAATGATTCCTTCAAAAACATCATTTGCACGCGTGAAATACAACAACAAGTGTATCGATCCTTCAAATTGAGTACAAAAAAGGGCTTAAGGCCCTCAAAGCATCTTCGAGCTGCGGATAATGGACCTTGAATCTTTTAAAGAACTCCACCTACCAAAAAACAAGGTTGTTGTTAATGCACATGTTATTTTTAAGTCTTAAAGTACTTTTGTACCACTTAATGGTACTTTTGCATCACTTAATAGTAATTCCAAACCACTTAATAACTAGTACACTTAGAAATACTTAAGGACCACTTAATAGTACTTCTAGACCACTTAGAAGTACATAAGGACCACTTAATAGTACTTTTGGACCACTTAGTAGTACTTAAGGGCCACTTACTTGTACTTCTGGACCACTAAGTAGCACTTTAGGACCACTTAGTAGAAGTTCAAGACCACATTAAAGTAGTTCAAGACTAGGAAAAGGTACTTTAGGACTAGCCCTTAAAAGTACTTCATGGCCTTTGCAAAAGATGTTAGAATTAGATATAAGTACTTTAGGACTACTTGATAGAACTTGAGGGTCACCTTGAAAATCATACAAGTTCTCCAGATGTATTAAAAGTACTTTAGGATAACCTAAAAGTACCTTAGAGATATTAAAAGTACTTCAAGATCTTTGCAAAGTACTCTACAATCATGTATAAGTTCTATAGGACCACTTGTAAGTACTTCAAGATCACTTTAAAATACTTATAAGTTCTTTTTGATATTGTAAACACTTTAGGACCACCTACCACCTAAAAGTGCTTTAGAGCTATTAAAAGTACATCATGGACTTTGCAAACTACTTAAGGATCATGTATTAGTACTTATACATGCTCCTCAAGTAATTTACATTGGCTCTAAAGTATTATTAAAAGCTCTAAAGCATTTTAGAAGATCATACAGAACTTTCAATGGCACAAAAGTACTTGTAAGTATTTTCAAGTGATACTGAAGTTTTTCCAAGTGGTACTAAAGTACTTGGAAGTACTTCAGTATTACTTTAAATTTTTTACAAGTTCTTTTGTGCCATTGAAAGTTTTGAAGGACCACCTAAAAGTAATTCAGAGCTATTGAAAGTACTTTAGGGCCAGTGTAAAGTACTTTAGGACCATGTATAAGTTTTTTAGAAGTACTTCAGTGTATCACTTTAAAACACTTACAAGTTCTTTTTACCTATTGAAAGTTTTGTAGGACCACCTAAAAGTGCTTCAGATATGTTAAAAGGTGTTTTAGGGCCAGTGTAAAGTGCTTTAAGTCTACTTTATACATGTTTGAGAGTGTCTTAAGGTGCTCTAGGATTGCTGTTAATTTTACTTTGATAAAAGTAGAGTACGAACCTGAGGCTCATCAAGAAAATATATGGGATGCTTTACACAACAGTACATCTCCCCATCCTCTTGCTACAAACATCTTTTTTGTTGGGGGAGACTCGTGTCTCCAACGTCCAAAATTCAAAAAAAATATCTTTAACCTCATGTGTGGTGATGTTCCTTTGAGGTTGCTGTCTTTGGCATGTTTGCAGGGCCAAGAATCCATCCTCTTCTAATTGTAGGCAAGCATTGGCTGCACAGAGGTTTCTCTGGTGGATACCTAGAACCTTTGCTACCTTTGCGAAGCTAATATATTTGTTGTTGCCACCATGTCGAGTGAAACCATTACCATTAAGTACCATCATTAGAGATGACCTCTTCAAGAAAAGCTCATCTTTTGATCGAGGCTCTTTGACTTATGTCAAAGTGTTGTTAATGTTGGCCAGCATAGCTCCTTTGAATCCATTCCTTCAAGTTGAACATCCTTGAACATCCTTGAATTTGGATGAAGGAGGAGTTCTTCCAATATTTGCGTATGAGTAGCTTTGTCGAGGCCCATCGTCTACTCGTACCAAGAGTTAGCTAGAACTCTAAAAATCTTATTTCTTTCCTTCTCTTCAGCCCTTCGATTCTACTTGGATTTTTGTCGATGCTCCCTTTGCTTTGTAGCCCAATATTTCCTAATTTTCTTAGTGCTTTCTTGACCAAGAATAACCCTACCTCCCTTCGCTTGCACTTTTGCATTGTGCAAAAATGGATCTTGTTTCATTGCATGCCCATCAATATTCATCCTGAAATGAGGTGAAAGTACTACTGGACCATTCTAACCCTCACCAACCATACTTAGCGAGTTTCATCAACTTGAAAACATTAGGAGAGCACAAGGAGATAAGTGGAGGGAGACACACTTTGTGTGTGTCTAGCAGAGAGATAGAAAGAGCTCATGAATATAGCACAGCTCTTGTGAGACACAAGGACGGAGATGAAGAAGCCGAGCACAAGAGAAACAAGAGCTCACCTATCGTCTCCATGGATCTACAAGACAACCGTATGAGAAGAGAGAGAGAGAGCTCTATTCCTGCAACACAATGTTCAGTATGAGCACACACACAGAGAGAGAGAGAGAGAGAGAGAGAGAGAGAGAGAGAGAGAGAGAGAGAGAGAGCACATAGTCATGGAGGGTGATCGGGCATGATGACAATAACGCTGCGTGAACTTTTCATGATAACAATTCGGCCAATTTCAATAACACTGCGTGAACTTTTCATGATAACTATTGGCCAAAACATTCTTTTCATGATAACTATTCCTTTTATTGCCTTTAACCACTCCTTGTTAAGCACTTAACAAAGGAATGTCAATGACACTGCTTTTTGATCCACCTATCCATGCTTTCACCCTTCTGCAATGTGCTTATTTTTTCTTTCTACAACACCATTTTATTGCAGACTGTACCTACATGTAAATTGTCTCTTGATTCCCTACTTTCTCAAGAAATCACTGTAACTCATTGGAAATAACTCTCCCCCACCATCTAATCTTGGGCATTTTTTTAAAATACATTTTTCCTTCTTGACCAAGGCTTTAAATATTTGAAAGTGAGAAAACACCTCACTTTTCTCCTTTATGAAATAAACCCACAAATACCTGCAGCTTGAAATTGTTGTTGTACAGTCTTGGTAAGTCCCCATACATTCAAATATATAACATCTAATGGACTTGTACTGACGTGCTTTTCATCTGAGAAAGCATTTATGCTAAGCCTGCTTACCAAGCTAGCATACTTCACATACTTTATGCATATCATGAACCTTAAAACTTCAGTAAATCTACTGAAGTTTTAAGGTTCAGTAAATCTACTGAACCTTAAAACTTCAGTAAATCTACAACAATATTTTGGGCCTACATAGACTTAGCCCATTGTATATTCACATGACCAATGCGCTTATGTTAGATGTCAATATCTAAAATGACATCTATTCATGCAAAAATATGGCTACCTTCACTTGGGACATTTTCACATCCAAAGTAAATATCTTGCCATTTATGTTACTCTTTGCAAAAGCAAGCGGGTTGATTTTTGGAGTCTTCCACAAAACACCCTTGAGGATTGAACCTCACTTGCATCAACCATCTGTCCAATAGAAACGAGCTTCTAATATTTGGAATATTTAGAGTACATCTGCCAAGTACTCCATTTTGCTATCTTGTACAAACAATGGTACTTTACCACTAACATGCACAATGGGGTGCACAATATCATCACCTATTTCTACATAACCTAGTTTTTCCATTTTTTGCATATCTCTAAACTACTCATGATTGGTCATGTGGTTAGAGGGGCCAAAATCCACATACCAAATATCTTTTGTCCTAGCACGTCTCCTGTCATGGAACTGAGCATCTTCAGCATCACAAATATCTTTTGTCCTAGCACGTCTCCTGTCATGGAACTGAGCATCTTCTGCATCATAGTTGCCTTGCTACAACTTTCCACTTTTGAAATCATTATGTTTTCTATAGGAGTCCTTTGCTATGTGACCTAGATTTAAACAATAATAGCACTCTATACTTTTTGCATTTTGATTTGTTTTCCAACCATCCTGACCTCTTTGGCTCCCCTGCCTCTAGAATGCCCTCTTCCAATTGTTTGTACATTAGGTTCCTATTGTTATTGTTGCCTATGATTTCTACTTCCAAAATGGCCTCCATCTAGGCCTCTAAATGATGATCTCCCTCTAGATATATTTGAGGAGAAGGCCTACTCATATGAATTTCTAGAGGATGAATCACCCCCAATATTTATCGTCTCACGGATGAGTAGAGAAATTTCCTCATGGATGAGAAAATTTCTCTTGAACTCCAATAATAGAGGTTTGAAATTGATAGTGCATCAACAACAATATTCTAAGATATTTCTATAATAATCCATTTAAAAAATATGTTCAAAAGTATCCAATGGAGGTCTGAAATTGGTAGCGCATCAACAATATTCTAAGATATTGCTATAATAACCCATTTAAAAATATGTTCAAAAGTATCATTGGAAAATCCCTTGCTAAGAACATTCATGATCTGACACCATATTATCATTATCTTGCTAGTGATCCAATAGAAGCAAGCCCTTCAACCTTCATTGAGTAATCATTTATGCTCAGTTTTCCTCTGGTCACATTATGTAGCTGCTACATTAGCTGCATCTTCCAAGCTTGGGTGTTTATACTTCTTCACCAAGGTGTCCCAAGCCTCTTTAGGCATTTGTACATCTGTATATGCACAATCATATAATTTGTTACATTGATAGACATCTATTACAACACATTTTTGTCTCTTTTATGTCATGCTTTATATTCCTGTATCTATTTTGCTGAGAGGTGGCATTTTCTTCACCAATCTCTAGCTCCTTTCCATCACTTGATGAACTCCCAATGGGGATAGACTATCAGACATGATTACCTGCAAAACAACTTACTAGATGGTGTTTTTGAAAAGATGTTGCACTTGTAGCAAACCTACAATCTCCAACACAATGGTATTGTAAACATGCTATACTATAACTATATGTGAACCTCTTATGAGACTGATAGGTAACACTATAAGGTAAGACTAAAAATGATTCTTTATATGTAAAAGATTTCATATAAATAAGGTTCAAGGGATTTTAAATAGGAAATACCTAAGAAATGGTTAATAGGCATTAAAGTTAAAGTAAAAAGGAAGTAGATGGTGCACAATGGAAACCCAAGGGACATAGGGATAGTTGAAGAGGAATTGGACAAGAAAAAGGCAATGTCTAGCCAATGAAAGGAAGTAGATGGTGCACAATGGAAACCCAAGGGACATAGGGGTAGTTGAAGAGGAATTGGACAAGAAAAAGGCAATGTGTAGCCAATGAAAGGTCAAGGGGCTGAAGTTGGAAGGCCATGCACCACTTAGGCCTATATAACTATGAGGTGAGGGACTATTTGAGATATGGTTGGGTGGAGAATCAAAGTTCTAGTCTTACAATTCCTCAAGCTTATGATGCAAGGAGTATTACATTGGTATCAGAGCTAAGTTCTTTCTTTTCCATGTTTCCATTGAGCTACTCATTGAGCTAACTCTAATCTCTACTCCTTAATCTCTTCTTTATTCATAATCCTCATATTTCTCAAATCTTCTTTATACAAATACTTATTACTTAATAGATTGGGCATACCTCTTGCCTAATTGATTGAGCATACCTCTTGCCTAATTGATTGAGCATACTTCTTGCCTAATAAATTGGGCATACTTTGGAGATTCTACATGAAGCAAGTGGAGTACATGACAACCTTGAAGAAAATATCAACGAAATTTTTCTTCACATCATTAGAGACAATTCGTAATTACCTAGCCAAGTAAGGTCATTGTGTTGTATCTTTTTTTTTTTTGCTTTGTATGAAACTTTCCATTTTGCTTATTGTTAGAGTAAATGGCTTCTCAAGGTGGGAAGGATGAAAATGGGAGAAGGGGGAAAACCTGATGTCCTCTTTCCACATGGAAGAGGATATTACAAAAACAAATTAAATAAATATGCAAGATTTAGATCTTAATGAGTATGAGGATATACAAATGAAGTAAATGAAAGAAAAAGTCTCTAATATAGAGAATAAACTTGAGAAAATGATGGGTCTTCTTAGCTCTGTAATGAGAGGGGAAGGATTGGGAGTAAAAGAAATATCTAAAAATAACTTGATGAGGGAAGGGAAAAAACTCTAGAAAAAGGATTGAATGAAACCATAGTTGAAGAGGGTCCCAAAACTAGAGACTAGGGTATGGAATTCAAACATTTAAACGCACCCACTTTTAGTGGAGAAGATAAAGAGAGAAATAAAGACGCGGTCCATATTTTTCTACAAAAATGGCAAGATTTCCATGTTTTAAGAAATGTGTCTGATCCTAACCGCCCCATTGAAGCTAGCCTATCTTTACAAGGCAAAGCTTATAAGTGGTGGGATGAGCTTAGCAAAAGCTAGGCAAGTACCCGATTCTTGGGATTCATTTAAGGAATTATTCTTAAAGGAATATCTTATTGAAAATCAAGAAGATCGAAATTGGGAGGAGTGGGATAATTGTTCTATGGAACAAAATAATTTAAATCTCAGTCAATATATAGCTTGCTATAAAGAAATTATCTTAAAGCTTAAGAGAATAGACAATTTTCAAAAAGTAAGAGGCTTCATTAGAGGCCTAAAAATGGAGTACAAGAAGGAAGCTCTGTCCAAAGAGCCAAAAAACCTAGATGAGGCTATAAAATTTGAAAAAAAAATTCATGATACCATGGATAATGGTAATCGTAGAGAAAATGATAAAATTTTCTCATATAAGTCTCATGAAGTAAATTTTGGTTCTCAAAAAAGAAAGGGTTTTTTCTTCTTTAAAGAGGAAGAATCTCTTAAAAAGCAAAAATTCAATCCTAGTAAGCAAGATTTTGAGAGAGCAGTTAAAGAAAAACTTTGTTTCTCTTGTCTTGAGCTGGGACATGATAAAAGGAATTGTTCATAAGTCCCAAGGACAAGAACTTATTGGGAATGGTATTGATAAGCCTAAAGGAATGCACACTTGAATTATTACGCTTTTGAGAAGATATTTGCATAATACACTAGCATTTGAGCATAAAGGAAAATTTATTACATTGCAAGGAGAGCACAATGTACCATCTTCTCCTTTGATATGTAATATTGAGCTCCAAAACCTTCATCAAAATAATGAAATAGACCAAATGTTTTGTGTTATATGCAATGTCTCAATGTAAAAACCATTGTGAAAAGTTTGATTCAAGTATTTGTGAAGCAGATAATTATTCTTTGAACATTTTATCAGAAGAATGTAATTTAAGATATTTTTAGAAAACATTGCCAAACGGTGTACCTCTGGATAGAGGAATAAATCATCCCATAGAAGTTTTAAAGGATTCAAAGCCAATTAGTAAGTCATCTTATAGAGTAAGTTTGACATAAAGACAAGAAGTTAAAAAGAAGTTGGTTGAATATTTAGAACAAGGCTTTATTAGGCCAAGTAAGTCTCTCTAGACTTCACTAATATTATTGGTGAAGAAAAAAGATGCATATATATGCGCTTGTGCATATATTATTGTGGATTAAATTCAATCACAATTTTAAAAAAAAATTCTATTTCTAGGATAGATGAGTTGTTTGATCAATTCAAAGGTGCTAAATATTCTATTAAGATAGATTTAATGTTTGGATATCATCAAGTAAAAGTTAGAATTGAACATGTGCCAAAAATAGTATTTAGGACATCTTTTGGGCACTTAGAGTTTTTAGTTATGTCTTTTGGTATAGCTAATGCTCTCGCTACTTCTATATTTAGGAAAATCTATGTTGGTTTTTATTGATGATATATTAGTCTTTTGTCAAAATGAACAAGAACATATTGAGCACCTTAGAAAAGTATTTCAATTATAGAGGAAAAATAAATTATTTGTAAAAAAAATCTAAATTATTTGAAAGTAAAAATTGAATAAAGCTCAAAGTAACTATTCAACTTATGAAAAAGAACTATTTGCAATTGTGCATGCTCTTAAAAAGTGGCATCATTATTTGTATAGTGCCATTTTGGAAGTATTGTCTGACCATGAAAGTCTTAAATGGTTAAGTACTTAAAAGGAGTTAAAAGGTAGAAAGACTAGATGGGTTGAAATCCTATAAGAGTTTGATTTTCAAATCAGATACTATAAGATCCCTGACCCCACTGCGCAACGAATTCTGGGGTGCTAGCAATGGAAGTAGCACTTCTTATGCGGGGTAGGGTCCCACACTCGGGGTCTCACCCACCACGGATATCTAGACAAGAGACTAATCCATCGGTTCTTCCAAAATCGAACTCGGAAAAACTTCCCTTGCCTGGAAAGCATGGGCGATTCCTCCAGGATAACGTTTCTCTAAGTATTCAAAAGCCGTAAGTCCCATAGTTAGATCTGACCAAACCCGTAAGTCCCATAGTCAGATCAAGGGAAAGATTGCACTTGGATCATAGAGACCAATGCTTTTTTCCTCATTGAGAGGCACATCGCCGTTGATTCTTTTCCATAGAACAATTTTTATCCGGGATTTACTTCATCTATCATACCAATAGAAATTAGTCTCATTTTAGGGATCCATCAGTCTAGCCTAACCCCATCCAGTCCCATGGGTTAGCCAACCACCCAACCACTGTAGTGATGGGATCTAATTAGGAATTTGGTTAGGTTTTGTCCCCGGGTACCAGGGAAAAGAGTTCCCAGGCCCCCTAGCCGGAAATTCATGCAAACTTAAAACTAGTCACACCACTTATACACCCAATATGAAATTGCCTTTTTCACAGAATCAACATCATTCTAAAAACAATCTTTAAATGAAACCATTGTGTCACTGATCATAATCGTCAAAATCTACAGTTGAATCCTTATTTCCAATCATTCCTTCATCGGTGTACCTCTGGCATCATTGGCAACCAGAACGCTCACCACCTGTCCACTAAGGGGCCTTTTCAATAGTTCCTAGCTCATAGTAACTGGCAATATATTCACATAACAAAATGGAATCTCCATTGAAGATCAGCAAGATCAACCAACGGATCCATATAAAAGAGCCATGTACTCATCCGTTGAGGACCAGCAAGGTCAATCAACCAGATCCATGACCGAATTCAGAAAACAACTTACTCCTTGTTCCAATATCTTCCACGACGCATGTGTGGGTATCGTCGGGGACCCAGAGCCCGAGCACCGTATAGTCAGCACCCTCTAGGATCCTTCGCAGGGTGACCTAGCGCTTCACTCATAGGCCGCTTCCTTGGTCCCTCATCCACCGTACCGGAAGCTCACCATTTAAATCGAACCGAGACTGGTCAAGACCTCGGCTGACCTTGCTACGCGAGACGTCCTCCGTTGACTCTCCATCAGCTGTTGCAACTTTATCAGTTAGGTCTCCACGACCTCATTCACAAGACGGTCAAAATGCTTCCCCAGCATTCTTGACATAAAACAGTCATTTAAAAACAGGTCATAAATATAATTTCTATAACGAATCTCTCGTCTTTACACATCAATCTACATTACTTAATCCACATTCATTTCATAAGCATTCCCATTCCCATTCCCATTTCATAAGCATTCCCATTCTCATCACATCATTTTCTGTCTAAACACTTCTTTCCTCAATTAACCTCATCAGATCTCATCCACTCGCACATTTACCCATACATCTCATCTCATCACATTCATTAACATCTATCTAGTTTACATCGCATCTTATCACATCCATTCACATCCCATACCATTTATTCTCATCCCGATTCACATGCCATCACATTCATTCACATCCCTTATCATTCATTCACATCCCAATTCACAGGTTATCACATTCATTCACATCCCTTATCATTAATTCACATCCTGATTCACATGCTAACACATTCATTCACATCCTGATTCACATGCTAACACATCCATTCACATCCCATATCATTCATTCACATCCTTTATCATTCATATCTATCCAATTTATATCACATCTCATTGCCTCTATTCTCGTTCATATCCATCACATTCACATCCACATATATTCTTCCACATACATCCACATCCATACTTATCACATACACATCCACATCTATCCTTTCACATACATTCACATCCATACTTATCACATACACATCCACATCTATCCTTTCACATACATCCACATCCATCCTTCCACATACATACATCCACATCCATCCTTCCACATACATACATCCACATCCATTCTTTCACATACATCCACTTCCATTCTTCACATACATCCACATCCATTCTTCACATACATCCACATCCATTCTTCACAAACATCCACATCCATTCTTTCACATACATCCACATCCATCCCATATCATTCATTTACATCCTGATTTACATGACATCTCATCACATCTATTCACATCACATCCATCCATTCATTCATTCACATTTATCTGATTCACATCACACCTATCCATCCATTCATTCTTTTCTAAAAATCAACTTCTGAAGGAATAACACTAATATAAAAATCCTTTTATACATCTATTTATGCATAAATTCAATTTTAAGGAAAATAACACATTCAAAATAAAAATAAATTCCTTTATGCATCTTTTTATGCATAAAATAAAAATCAATGAGAATAACTCTTTTGAAATAAAAAAAATTCCTTTATGCATCTTTCTATGGATAAAATAAAAGTCAATGAGAATAACTCTTTTGAAATAAAAGTCAATGAGAATAACTCTTTTGAAATAAAAATAAATTCCTTTATGCATCTTTCTATGCATAAAATCAAAATCAATGAGATTAAATCTTTTGAAATAAAAATAAAATTCCTTTATGCATCTTTCTATGCATAAAATCAAAATTAATGAGAATAACTTTTTTGAAATAAAAATAAATTCCTTTATGCATCTTTCTATGCATAAATAATTATTCTAATAAAAATCACACTTTTATAATAAAAAAATATATCCAATATGCATCTTTTTATGCATAGAAATTAATTCTTATAAAAATAATACTTTTACAATAAAAATATTTTCAATATGCATCTTTCTATGCATAGAAATTAATTCTAATGGAAATCACACTTTTATAATAAAAAAATATCCAATATGCATCTTTCTATGCACAAAAATTAATTCTAATGAAAATAAGGCTTTTACAATAAAAATATGTCCAATATGCATCTTTCTATGCATAGAAATTAATTCTAATAGAAAAAATACTTTTATAATAAAAATATTTCTTAATATGCATTTTTTAATGCCTAGAATGAAAGTAACACTTTTAGAATACACAAATGGTGGGGATTACTCTTTTTGAATAATAAAAGATAAAACTTATTTCACAAAATTTAAGAAAATTTTGCCATAATCTCCTTTGTATGGTGACCATTTTTTAATTTTTTTTCATTCTCAAGCTACTTAGAAATTATCCCAAATGGTTTAAAGCATTCTAAACTAATCAAATTTCACTTTTTAAAGAGAAACAATATGAAAAGTTTAATTCTAAAAATTTGATTATATATCTAGGATAAAGAAAGGCTGAATTCAAGAATGAAGAGGGGGGGAAAGCCTTTCCAACAAGGCATAACATCATTTTTCATTTTAAAGAAAACAAAAATTAGAAAACCATTAAATGGAATAAAGAAAAAGTAGGATTTCTAGCTTACATGAATTTTTGTGAGCTTTCCTTTGGCTTGATGGTTTGAGGGATCTACTCTTGTTTGCAACAAGAGTGGCGACCAATTCTTTTGAAGCGAAAATGGTAAAAAAACTAATCAATTATCAATAAATTCACTGTTTTTGGCTCTGGGGAGGAGTAGAGTAACAGTGCATAAAACACTATTAAGCTTTTACAAAGGGAGGAGGCTTCTATTTATAGGAAAAAGTGAGCCTCTAACCAAGCAAGCTGATTCTAGAATTTTCCAGATCAGTTTGGTCACTTTTTGACCATTTTTAGGTCAGTTTAGCTTACTTTTTGGTTCTAGTTGAAACAGGAGAGAGGAGAGATGAAATATCTCATTATTTGAGAGTTTAAAACTCCACCACACATGTGAAATAGGCACCTTCTTCATGAGGGGAATTCCCCCACACTGAGGTGTAAAAAATGCATCATTTCCTCTAAATATCTCTTCTTTTTTAACTAATAACCTTGTCCTTATAGTCAACTCTTCATCTTATGTGAGTATTTACTCATTTTTGGGGAGATTTTCTTTATTTCTTCAATTTATCTCCTCCCTACATTTGGATTAATTGGCCCCTCAGAACCTTAATCTAAAAATTTTAAAAAATCTGGACCCTTAGGCTAAGGCCTTTTGAATAGATTATAAATTATTTCTAATGCACCTTTTGAATTTCTTTTTGAACTTCTGTTTCTGGGAAATTTATTTTAATAAGAAGAGATATTTTCCATCCAAAAAATATCTAAAAATTGAATAATCTTTCTCTAGAACATTTTCTCTCTCTAAGCCAAAATAGATAGAAATAAGATCTGTTAATATTCTGACAAGGGGAATGATTACAGGAGGAGAGATTGGACATCTTGAGGGGCTGGGGAAGGAATCTTACATCCTACCCCACTTAAAAAACGCGAGATGTCCTCATCTCACAGGTGGAGTATGATCTCTTTAATCTTCTTCTTCTTCTTCAATCACTTCCAACGTTACTGCCTTTTGGAAGTGGACGGCCGATTTGGGAACAACTCTCTTTGACTTCCCCTATTCTGAGGCAGAGGTCTTGCATTACTTTGGATTGAAACCGCAGGCTGGTTAGAGAGTCTACTTCTGGGATTTCCCTGAATTTGACGGATAGAATCCTGATTACTCTGGAAGGAAAGAGCTGGAGTCTGGAATCTTGATCCTTGATTTCCGTGCCCCGAAAACCTTGATCCAAAAGGAGTTGGGTAATCCATACTGCAATGTCCAAATCTAAATTTATGACATTATTGGCTTCTCGATTGATCCACTTTAGCCAAATGGCTCAGATACCAGCTGCTATAAGATCCCTGACCCCACTTCTGGGATTTCCCTGAATTTGACGGATAGAAACCTGATTACTCTCGAAGGAAAGAGCTGGAGTCTGGAATCTTGATCCTTGATTTCCGTACCCCAAAAACCTTGATCCAAAAGGAGTCGGGCAATCCATACTGCGATGTCCAAATCTAAATTTATGACATTCTTGGCTTCTCGATTGATCCACTTTAGCCAAATGGCTCAGATACCAGCTGTAAGATCCATGACCCCACTGCGCAACGAATTCTGGGGTGCTAGGCTCTAGCAATGGAAGTAGCACTTCTTGTGCGGGGCAGGGTCCCACACTGAGGGCCTCGCCCACGAATATCCAGACAAGAGACTAATCCATCGGTTCTTCCAAAACCGAACTCGAAAAAACTTCTCTTGCCCGGAAAGCACGGGCGATTCCTACAAGATCTGATGAGGTTAATTAAGGAAAGAAGTGTTAAGATGGAAAATGATGTGATGAGAATGGGATGCATGGGTAAATGCGAGTGGATGAGATGATAAGGTTAATTGAGAAAAGAAGTGTTAAGATGGAAAATGATGTGATGAGAATGGGAATGCTTATGAAATGAATGTGATTAAGTAATGTAGATTGATGTGGAAAGACGAGAGATTTATTACAGAAATTATATTTATGACCTGTTTTTAAATGATTGTTTTATGTCAAGAATGCTGGGGAAGCATTTTGACCGTCTTGTGAATGAGGTCGTGGAGACCTAGCTGATAAAGTTGCAACAGCTGATGGAGAGTCAACGGAGGACGTCTCGCGTAGCAAGGTCGGCCGAGGTCTTGACCAGGCTCGGTTCGATTTAAATGGTGAGCTTCCGGTACGGTGGATGAGGGACCAAGGAAGCTGCCTATGAGTGAAGCGCTAGGTCACCTGCGAGACGAAGAAGGATCCTAGAGGAGGGTGCTGACAATACGGTGCTTGGGCTCTGGGTCGCCGATGCGATACCCACACATGCGTCGTGGAAGATATTGGAACAAGGAGTAAGAGTTGTTTTCTGAATTCGGGCATGGATCTGGTTGATTGAACTTGCTGGTCCTCAACAGATGAGTCCATGGCTCTTTTATAAGGATCCATTGGTTGATCTTGCTGATCTTCAACAGAGACTCCATTTTGTTATGTGAATATATTGCCAGCTATACTATGAGCTAGGAACTATTAAAAAGGCCCCTGAGTGGACAGGTGGTGAGCGTTCTGGTTGCCAATGATGCCATAGGTACACCGATGAAGGAATGATTGGAAATAAGGATTCAATCGGAGATTTTGACGATTATGATCAGTGACACAATGGTTTTATTAAAAGATTGTTTTTAGAATGATGCTGATTCTGTGAAAAAGGCAATTTCATATTGGGTGTGTAAGTGGTGTGGCTAGTTTTAAGTTTGCATGAATTTTCGGCTAGGGGGCCTGGGAACTCTTTTCCCTGGTACCCGGGACAAAACCTAACCAAATTCCTAATTGGATCCCATCACTACATTGGTTGGGCAGTTGGCTAACCCATGGGACTGGATGGGGTTAGTAGGCTGGACTAATGGATCCCTAAAATGAGACTAATTTCTATTAGTATGATAGATGAAGTAAATCCCAGATAAAAATTACTCTATGGAAAAGAATCAACAGCTGTGCCTCTCAATGAGGAAAAAAGCATTGGTCTCTATGATCCAAGTGCAATCTTTCCCTTGATCTGACTATGGGACTTACGGGTTCGGTCAGATCAGTTTAGTTAGTTAAGGCTTTTGACTACTTAGAGAAAAGTTATCTACGAGGAATTGCCCGTGCTTTCCGCACAAGGGAAGTTTTTCTGAGTTCGGTTTTGGAAGAACCGATGGATTAGTCTCTTGTCTGGATATCCGTGGGCGAGGCCCCGAGTGTGGGACCTTGCCCTGTGCAAGAAGTGCTACTTTCGTTGCTAGCACCCCAGAATTTGTTGTTGCGCATGGGGTCAGGGATCTTGCAGCTGGTATCAGAGCCATTTGGCTAAAGTGGATCAACCGAGAAGCCAAGAACGTCATAAATTTATGAAGTAGCAGTAAAAGGTTGGAACTGTGTGATTGATGAAACTCATACAAATTGATATTCAGAATGAAATTCCTAATTTGATAATTGGGTCTTCAGATGGAAGTACTGCAATCGTATGGAATCCCATACTTGCTTGAGGCCTAGACATGATGGTATTTACCTTAAATTTGCAGGAACCGAGACTACCCATATATACCGAGGGTATAAGTGCAGCTCTTTATTGGCAGTATATACGAGTAAATCTAAGATCTTGAAATTATAAGCTAAAATGCTATCCAGATGATGAATTCGAATGTGGTTGATATGATTTTAAAATACTCGTTGAGAACTAATGAGTTGAATTGGAATCTGATTAAAAAATGATGATTCTTGAATTTTTGGTTAAAAAGCGATAAACTGAGCAAAACCACAATGAGGATGAATGGGACGAGTCCCTATGTTGATGTTTGTAACTGGAATGACAATAATGACTTCAGCAAATCACAATGAGATTAGTGGATTGTGCTGACAGATTGCTACTGTTAACTCTTGACCTAGTGGATCAAGTTAAGGGATGACAAATTAAAAATCTATAAAATTGAAATCCCCCCATGGAGGACTGCTCAGATGGAAATTTTGGTCTCATAGACCATTATTGTGTTAAAAATATGAATGATATGTTCTGAATGAATTGTTATCTGATAATGCGAGTATCTTTATCCCACGATTCTGTGGGGAGTAGACCTATCTAAAGAACCCCAGAATCAGATGAATCAAAAATTGGATTTGAATCATAAATAAAGGAAACTTAACAAGATTTTTCGTATTGATAGGAACATGGATCGAGGTCGTCGTGGTAGAAATGATAACCCCCAACTCGATGAGGAAGAGCTCGACCTAGATGTTCGTAAAACTCTTCATAGCTCGCAGCCTGGACCTTTCAAGGGTGAAGGGAAAAACTTGGGAGAGGCCGTGTGGAGAACTGGATCGAAGCAATGGAAGAATACTTCGATGTCACCGAGAGTACAATGAGAAGAGCGAAATGGCTCTAGCAAGGCTAAAGATTGTAGAAACAGCCAGAGTGGCATGGAGAAACCACTGCGAGACAAACCGTCTGGATTGGAATACCCAGACATGGAATGATCTCAAAATTTACCTTAGGATGAGGTTCTGTCCTCCCGGCTTTTTGGAAACAAAGATGAACGAATTCTTAGAGCTAATCCAGGGGAGCAGAACTATTAAAGTATATCACCAAGCATTTGCTCTTCTTCTCAAATACTCGCCAATGCTGAATGAAGAACAGCTGATGGCCAGGTTCATTCGGGGACCGAACGAATCTTTGAATATTTTGGTGAAGAACATCGAGCCACTTTCCATGGCCAAAGTAGTATGGATGGCAAAGGATTTCTCCAAGGCCTTATGTCAAGGTCCCACCAAAGCCAGCACCATCACCTTTCAAAAGATTATTAGTTCCAGAAGGTGATTCCAACCTTCCACCGCCTAAGAGATATCAGGGTCAATCCCAGGATAGGGGAAGTTCCAGAATGGAAGAAATGTCCTTTTTCTGAAACTCAATCCCCTGGAATTTAACTTCAGAAGTTCCACCCTTGAATAAGGGAGTGAAATGCTATAACTGTCAAGGATTCGGACATCGCAGTATGGATTGCCGAACTCCTTTTGGATCAAGGTTTTCGAGGCACGGAAATCAGGGATCAAGATTCCAGACTCCAGCTCCTTCCTTCCAGAGTAATCAGGTTTCTATCCGCCAAATTCAGGGAAATCCCAGAAGTAGACCCTCTAACCAACCTGCGGTTTCAATCCAAAGTAATGCAAGACCTCTCCCTCAGAATAGGGGAAGTCAAAGAGAGTTGTTCCTCCCAAATCGGCCGTCCACTTCCAAGGCAGTAACGCTGGAAGTGATTGAAGAAGAAGAAGAAGATGAAAGAGATCATACTCCACCTGTGAGATGAGGACATCTCGCGTTTTTTATGTGGGGTAGGATGTAAGATTCCTCCCCCAGCCCCTCAAGATGTCCAATCTCTCCCCCTGTAATCATTCCCCTTGTCAGAATATTAACGGATCTTGTTTCTACCTATTTTGGCTTAGAGAGAGAAAATGTTATAAGGAGAGGTTATTCAATTTTTAGATATTTTTGGATGAAAAAATATCTCTTTTTATTAAAATAAATTACCCCGAAACAGTAGTTCAAAAAGAAATTCAGAAGGTGCATTAGAAATAAATTATAATCTATTCAAAAGGCCTTAGCCTAAGGGTGTAGATTTTTTTGAAAATTTTAGATTAAGGTTCTGAGGGGCCAATTAGATTAATCCAAATGTAGGGAGGAGATAAATTGAAGAAATAAGGAAAATCCCCCCAAAAATGAGTAAATACTCACATAAGATGAAGAGTTGACTATAAGGACAAGGTTATTAGTTAAAAAAGAAGAGATATTTAGAGGAAATGATGCATTTTTGACACCTCAATGTGGGGGAATTCCCCTCATGAAGGAGGCACCTATTTCACATGTGTGGTGGAGTTTTAAACTCTCAAATAATGAGATATTTCATCTCTCCTCTCTCCTGTTTCAACTAGAACCAAAAAGTAAGCTAAACTGACCTAAAAATGGTCAAAAAGTGACCAAACTGATCTGGAAAATTCTAGAATTAGCTTGCTTGGTTAGAGGCTCACTTTTTCCTATAAATATAAGCCTTCCCCTTTGTAAAAGCTTAATAGTGTTTTATGCACTGTTACTCTACTCCTCTCAGAGCTAAAAACAGTGAATTTATTGATAATTCATTAGTTTTTGACCATTTCCTTTTCAAAAGAATTGGTGGCCACTCTTGTTGCAAACAAGAGTAGATCCCTCAAACCATCAAGCCAAAGGAAAGCTCACAAAAATTCATGTAAGCTAGAAATCCTACTTTTTCTTTATTCCATTTAATGGTTTTCTAATTTTTGTTTTCTTTAAAATGAAAAATGATGTTATGCCTTGTTGGAAAGGCTTTTCCCCTCTCTTCATTCTTGAATTCAGGCTTTCTTTATCCTAGATATATAATCAAATTGTTAGAGTTAAACTTTTCATATTGTTTCTTTTTAAAAAGTGGAATTTGATTAGTTTAGAATGCTTTAAACCATTTGGGATAATTTATAAGTAACTTGAGAATGAAAAAAAATTAAAAAATGGTCAGCCATACAAAGGAGGTTATGGCAAAATTTTCTTAAATTTTGTAAAATAAGTTTTATCTTTTATTATTCAAAAACAGTAATCCCCACCGTTTGTGTATTCTAAAAGTGTTATTTTCATTCTAGGCATAGAAAAAGGCATATTAAGAAATATTTTTATTATAAAAGTGTTTTTTCTATTAGAATTAATTTTTATGAATAGAAAGATGCATATTGAAAATATTTTTATTGTAAAAGCGTTATTTTTATTAGAATTAATTTCTATGCATAGAAAGATGCATATTGGATATTTTTTTATTATAAAAGTATGATTTCCATTAGAATTAATTTCTATGCATAGAAAGATGCATATTGGAAATATTTCTATTGTAAAAGCATTATTTTCATTAAAATTAATTTCTATGCATAAAAAGATGCATATTGGATATTTTTTTAATTATAAAAGTGTGATTTTTATTAGAATTAATTTTTATGCATAGAAAGATGCATAAAGTAATTTATTTTTATTTCAAAAGAGTTATTCTCATTAATTTTGATTTTATGCATAGAAAGATGCATAAAGGAATTTTATTTTTATTTCAAAAGAGTTAATCTCATTGATTTTGATTTTATGCATAGAAAGATGCATAAAGGAATTTATTTTTATTTCAAAAGAGTTATTCTCATTGATTTTGATTTTATGCATAGAAAGATGCATAGAGGAATTTTATTTTATTTCAAAAGAGTTATTCTCATTGATTTTGATTTTATGCATTGAAAGATGCATAAAGGAAAATTTTTTAATCTCGAATGTGTTATTTTCCTTAAAATTGAATTTATGCATAAATAGATGTATAAAAGGATTTTTATGAAAGTGTTATTCCCACAGAAGGTGATTTTTATAAAAGAATGAATGGATGGATAGGTGTGATGTGAATCAGATAAATGTGAATAAATGGATGGATGGATGTGATGTGAATAGATGTGATAAGATGTCATGTGAATCCGGATGTAAATGAATGATATGGGATGGATATGGATGTATGTGAAAGAATAAATGTGGATGTATGTGAAAGGATGGATGTGGATGTATGTGAAGAATGGATGTGGATGTATGTGAAGAATGGAAGTGGATGTATGTGAAAGAATGGATGTGGATGTATGTATGTGAAAGGATGTATGTGAAAGGATAGATGTGGATGTGTATGTGATAAGTATGGATGTGAATGTATGTGAAAGGATAGATGTGGATGTGTATGTGATAAGTATGGATGTGGATGTATGTGGAAGAATATATGTGGATGTGAATGTGATGGATATGAATGAGAATAGAGGTGATGAGATGTGATGTGATGTAAATTGGATAGATATGAATGATAAAGGATGTGAATGAATGTTATGGGATGTGAATGAATGTGTTAGCATGTGAATCAGGATGTGAATGAATGATAAGGGATGTGAATGATTGGATAACCTATGAATTGGGATGTGAATGAATGATAAGGGATGTGAATGAATGTGATGGCATGTGAATCGGGATGAGAATGAATGGTATGGGATGTGAATGGATGTGATAAGATGCGATGTAAACTGGATAGATGTTAATGAATGTGATGAGATGAGATGTATGGGTGAATGCGAGTGGATGAGATCTGATGAGGTTAATTGAGGAAAGAAGTGTTAAGATGGAAAATGATGTGATGAGAATGGGAATGCTTATGAAATGAATGTGGATTAGGTGATGTAGACTGATGTGGAAAGACGAGAGATTCGTTATAGAAATTGTATTTATGACCTGTTTTTAAATGACTGTTTTATGTCAAGAATGCTGGGGAAGCATTTTGATGTCTTGTGTGAATGAGGTCGTGGAGACCTAGCTGATAAAGTTGCAACAGTTGGACGGGGAGTCAACGGAGGACGTCTCGCGTGTAGCAAGGTTGCCGAGGTCTTGACCAGCCTCGGTTCAATTTAAATGGTGAGCCGCTACGGTGGATGAGGGACCAAGGAAGCGGCCTATGAGTGAAGCGCTAGGTCACCTGCGAAGGATGCTAGAGGATACTGACCATACAGTGCTCTCGCCTCGACGATACCCACACATGCGTCGTGGAAGATATTGGAACAAGGAGTAAGAGTTGTTTTCTGAATTCGAGCATGGATCTGGTTGATTGAGCTTGCTGGTTCTCAATGGATGAGTCCATGGCTCTTTTATATGGATTCGTTGGTTGATCTTGCTGATCTTCAACAGAGATTCCATTTTGTTATGTGAATATATTGTCGATTACTATGAGCTAAGAACTATTAAAAAGGCCCCTGCTGGTGAGTGGACAGGTGGTGAGCGTTCTGGTTGCCAATGATGCCATAGGTACACCGATAAAGGAATGATTGGAAATAAGGATTCAAACGAGGGCTTCATTCGCGCTGGAAATCCTCTCTTAAAGCCAAAGTTGATGTTCAGGGTCCTCATGCAAGTCACTCCATTTGAGCCAACTCGACGGATTATGCCAAAAGCCTACTCCGAGGTCACACCAACAAAGTAGCACAATGTGCCATACCCTCTACAAGCACCTCACCTTGAATTAGAAGAATCACTTCCCTTGGCTAGAGAGGGCACATTATGGGCAAATGTGGCAAAGCACACAAAGTTGGCCAATCCCAATTAGCTGACCTACTAGAAATTAGGATCGTCACCTTCATGATTAGCTACTACTTTTGCAGGTGGAGAAAGGCTCACCCCGTACACACACGAGGCATTTATGCCACCATTGTCACAGATGAGGTGCAATCCAAATTAGAGGATTTTGGAATACAACCAGACTGGCAAAAAGAGTACTTAACAATTCTAGAGTACAGCCAGATCTATATGTGTGTGCCACCAACAGAGCGGGTTGACCCATTATACATGCCAATTAAGAGAAGATGGATGCCGCTGGTGTTTCAGGAAGCAAAACAACGTGACTCCCATGTTTGTTACAACTTTCCTATCTTCATGCCAACAATATTTCCAGACATACAGGAGCAAAGGAAACACATCCTTACATGGATAGAAGCATGGCGGCGAATTCCAGACCTAGCAATCATGGGCAAGCGTTAGATTTTTGAAATTGCTAGTGGTCCTGATTGATCAACCTAAGGAGCCCTATGATGGCTATGAAGCTGAGAAACTGAAGTTCGACATGAATCAAGGGCCATCTAAGAGGGGCATGAATCTCTACTACCATCGTCTAATGTCTCCCGGTTACATGCATGTCACGTTTGAAGACGTTGTGGACACAAGATTTTGGCACTTCCACTTAGCGTTCAGACGCACACTCAGAAAGCTTCAATCACGAAGAAATTTCTACCAACATGAGTTCGGTGACCAGGTCTTTAAATTAGACCTTGGTAACAGGTTCTGAGGACAAAACCTACATTAGGAAGGGGGGATACTAATCCCATTTTGGATTAACAAACATACTCCTCCAATTGAGAACATTAATAAGTGTCATGAAACGGCACTATAGAAGTTGTACATTATGAGATATTGGCCACCCAAGGCCTAGTTAAGTAAGTTTTGGATGCCCAAGTGTGAATAAGGGCCAAATGTATATAAGACATTTTCTCATAATGAAAAGACACAATCCCCTTTCGTGCTATAGAGAGCTCTTCTTTGTGTCTTGAGAGAGATTAAGAGAGAGAGAATTCTAGCCTTGTGCCTCCTCTATGCTTGTATGATTCATGCTTGTGTGGGAGAGTGAGAGAGAGTGATTGCCTTATGCGATGGTGCCAGCGACTCTATGGTGTCAGCGTGAAGGTGAAGCTTGGAGGTTTGGAGCTTAACAAGTGAGCTTGGAGGCCTCAAGGGACTCAATTATCCCATTTTGGATTAACAAAAATGCTCCTCCAATTGAGGTCATTAATAAGTGTCATGAAATGGCACTATAAAAGTTGTACATTATGAGATATTGGCCACCCAAGGCCTAGTTAAGTAAGTTTTGGGCACCCAAGTGTGAATAAGGTCCAAATGTATATAAGGTAGTTTCTCAAAATGAAAAGACACAATCCCCTTTTGTGCTATAGAGAGCTCTTCTTTGTGTCTTGAGAGAGATTGAGGGAGAGAGCATTCGCTCTACGATGACAGCGTGGAGGTGGAGCTTAACAAGTGATCTTGGAGGCCTCAAGGGACTCAAGTTTGAAGCATTGGTAAGTGCCCTATGATAGTTGTGATCTATTGCTCATCCTTTAGGTGAATGCAATGATTTCCCTCTTGGAGGTGTGTTAGCCAATAACAGTCTCATCAATAGCACCTAGGCCTAATCCTACTTGTCATTGTGGTTGTCTAAATCTGGTCCATATTGCGGAAAATTTATTTGCCAACTTACCGCCTCCAAAGAAACTGGTAGTCCACTACATCGAAGAAGAAGCTTGTGAGGTTGATGAGGACACCATTCCAGAATGAATGGAGGACACTCTTTATGATGAGATTAATCAAAAATCAAACAACCCTCTAGGTATTCCTTAATCTCTCGATTCATTGTTACGCATGCAAGGTTCTATCCATGGTCATCAAGTTTGTGTTCTGCATGATGCTGGGGATATTACAACTGCACACATCTCCCTCTACATATAAAGTAAAATCTGCATTTCAAGAAACTCATTACAATGGCACTCATGAAATTAAAAATCTTGAAATTCAAATTGGGTCATTTAAAGAGGATCATGATTTCTTGATTGCACCTTTACATTCCATGGACATCATTTTAGGAATGCCATTTTGTAATCAACACAATCCTAAGTTACATTGAATTTAACACTTGTACTATGCAATTCACACATAATGACACATTGATATCTCTTTCTAGTGACTCTTCACTTGAACTTTTTCCATTGATTACACATGCACAAGCAAAAAGAGCACTTAGAAAATAGCATAAAGCATACATGATTTATGTGACTGGGGTAGAGAAAGTAAATCAAATACTCACCCCACATCAATAACACTTTCTTGATTCTTTTCACGATTGTTTTGTTAATGGATATCCCCCTCACTTACCTCCTCACCCTGAGGACCATAAAAAAGAGCTTTTGCCAAGAAGTCAACCACCACATCATGCACCTTATAAATAAAATCCTTTGCAAAAATAAGAAATTCAACGCTAAATTATAGAAATTACTAGATAAAGGATTGATAAGACCTAGTAGTTCACCATTTGGAGCACCAATCTTGTAAGTTCAAAATAAGAATAAGACTTATCGCATGTGTGTCAATTACCATACATTAAATAAAGTGACTGTAAAAAATTGTTATCCTATTCCTAGAGTAGACGATATGCTTGACAAATGGAAAGGTTCTTGTGTTTTTAGCAAGATAGGTTTAAAATCAGGTTATCATCAAGTGCGTATGGACCCCACTGATATTTATAAAACTACATTTCACACTCAATTTGGTCAATATGAATTTCTAGTAATGCCCTTTGGCCTTAAAAATGCACAAGCCACATTTGTTCGCATGATTCATAGAATATTCTTGTGAACCATCAAGATTTTGTGATTGTCTTTTTTTAACATTCTTATTTTTAGTCACTCTGAAAAAAGAACATGAAAACCACTTAAGATTTTTTTAAACTTCTTAAAGAGAACCATTTGTATGCAAATCCCGACAAAAGCTCTCTCTTTTCAAAGTGAAATTGAATATCTTGGGCACATTGTTTCCATTGATGGCATTCATGTTGACCCTAAAAAGATAGCAACCATTAGAAAAGGGAAAGCTCCCAAGACTGTACATGATGTGATATCTTTTCTTAGACTTTCAGACTCTTATAGAAAATTTGTGCAAAACTTTTCTCGATTGCATTACCATTGAAATTACTATTGAAAAAGAAAACTATTTTTAGTTGGGGTGATAATCAACAAAAGTCCTTTGACCATCTCAAATATCTCTTAACTCACGCCCCATTCCTGCAAGTAGATCTGACTTTACTAGACCATTTTTCCTAGTTGTCACTAACACTTGTGGATATGGTATAGAAGCCGTTTTGATGCAAGATGACCATCCCATGGCATTTGAAAGTAGTAAACTAAAACTATAGCACCTATGATAAGGAACTTTTGGTCGTAGTACATCCTCTTCGCATGTTGAAACACTACCTCATGGGTTTAGAATTCTTGATTAAGACTGACCAACAAAGCATTAGACACCTACTTAGTTAGCCCTTAATCTCTAACCATCATATTAAATTGGTTTCCTTCATTCAAAGTTTTCACCCCATGATCCAATATCAACCAGATTGTGCTAATGTTGTTGCAAATGCTTTGAGCCGTAGACCATTAATTAATAACATTTCAATTGTTCATATTACATCTATTGATGCTATGTGTGACAGTTATGCCCATGATGTTGATTTTTCAAATGATTGGAATGAACTTGTTCATAATAACTATTTACCTCTCAATAGTTATTCATATGCTGATGGTTTCCTATTCTTTGAGAAAAGGTTATGCATTATTGTACCATTTAGGCATATTGTTTTACAAGAAATGCATTAACAACCTTATGTTGGACATCATGGTGTACTTTCTACTTTGACATCATGTGAAAAACATTTTTATTGGCCTAACATGAAAAAAGATATTGCAAAATATGTCTTTGATTGCATTGTTTGTCAACGTGTTAGGCTTCATCATGGAAAACCATATGCACTATTGCTTCCTCTAACAATTCCGAATGGTCCATGGGAAGAAATTTCAATGGATTTCATTATGGGATTACCTACTACTTCCTCGCATAATGACATGATTTGAACTATAGTAGATTACTTCATGCATAATACTTTCCTAAATTTTAGGGGCAAGGCCCAAAGTGGAGTGTAAATGTACTTTTTGGCTCACAAAATAATATATTTAAATACATTTGTTTAAAAGCATGAGCCATCAAGAAAGTGGGGGGAAAAGTGTGTGTCGTGCATCTTCTCTTCTTTCATGTTCATGCAAGTTTATTTCTCAATAAGCTGTGGTGTTTTGAGAGAGGTAGAGTGAGCTTTGTCCATTATTTTATCGCATTTATGCATGAAGACAACAACCCTCCTGCAAAACAATCCTTCACTTTGCACTTGAATCTTTAACTCTGCAATTGAAACTGCATAGCAATGTATTCTTCAACTGTATTCCACAAACTTTTTTGAAATTACATCAATATTATGTACAACAACCTTCTTCTTGCAATATTCCTTCAAGAACACAAATATTTGGCAATCTAGGGTTTCAATATTGAAGAAATAAAGGCTCTAAGGATTAATATTTGAAAAAGTATGCTCCCTAAGAAAGATAATGCAAGAAATCACTCAAAATTGGTTGATGAAACTTCTATAAACCCTAATTTTGAAAATCAAATAAATTTTTAAGAAATCAAGATCAAGAACTTCAAGAAATAAATCAGAAAAGTGGATTAGGATTCTAAAAATAATGATTAATATAAATTAAAAAATAATTAACACAAATTTCATTGTTAATCTTCTTAAGTCAAGATATTAGCAAATCTGAAAACTGTGTTAAAAAATCAATTCCAAAAATGATTAACAATAATCATGATCAAGATAATGCATTATGGAAAATTGAATTAACAGTAATCTAAAATAGATTATACCCTAATCAAAGCATCAAAATCTAAGCCAATAGCTCTAATACCAATGAAAGAAAGGAGGGTGGAAGGACTCGTTAATGTGGAGTCTAGAAACATTAGACATCATTTACATGGAGTCTAAGGACAATCTAAAATTCCTTCTAGTTGATTACTTTTTCGGTCCTAAGAATGGGCTTCTTATAATTTAGTGATAATACACATGCACCATCACTTATTAGTCATAATACACATGCACCATCACTTATCAATTTTCTAGTGCATCCCAAAATTTTCTTTTAGAAAATATTATAATTGGAACAATATGTGGCACAAAAGCTACAACTATTTATTCAAAATCTCATCCATACTAGTTTCAAATCATAGGGCATGGGTTATGATAGGCTTCAAATTTAAGGTGACCCATCTCATCTCAGGGGAAGGAAGGGGAGGGGGGAGTGTTTCTTTTATTGTGTGTAATAAACACAAGAGTTTAAAGTTTTTGTGGATACTTTTGTGGGGTTATATACAATACACTTACATTAGGATTTTTAAACGAAACTAAGGAAGAACTTATACATGAAGATAAATTGAATAGCCTTTATATTCATAAAATAAGTGTCTTAAAATTACAAGATATATTAAAAGACCCCTTGAATATAGCTATAATATGGTGTCCCCAATAAGGGAATACAATGAGTGAAAATTGGTTAATCGAATGGTTCGAAGAGAGGTAGGAGAGATCGTGATCAGATTCTGACTGCTACATGTCACGCATGTTAAAGGCTAGTGGGTTAGTGGTGTGTTTAATCCACTCGTGTGGTTGCATGCCCGTTGTACGTCAACGGGTGGTCGACGTCTTGGGCCTTGCATGGTAGTGGCCTCTAGCGGATGGCTTCTACGTGAGGATGAGGGGGCGAGTGGATGGGGGGGCTGGGATCCAGAGGCAAAGGAGGAGATGAAGTGCAGAGGTGAGGACATCAAGGCAGAGTGCCTCAGGAAAAAATGTGTTCCAGACTGGCTGAATGAAATATTTGGTAACTAGGTGAAGAGCAAGATATGTTTGAAACTTAGCCAAGATTTCATTAAAAGACAAATAGGATTGTTTTCGATGTGTAGGGTGTACCTTTTCTGCCCGAGCAAGCCTCCGTCGAAGGGAAAACTAGGTAAGTGGCTCTAGGAAAGCATTCTGCATGACTGCGCTATTTCTAAAATCTTCTACACCTGGGTAGGGGTTTTTTCAATGTGCTGTTTATCAAAGGTCAATTTGTTTCTGAGTTGTTTGCTAAGGGACCCTTGTTTTTTTAGGCAAAGGTTGGTGCATGTCTTTCCTTTTGATCCCTTGTTTGATGTCAATAAAAGTTTACAGAATGCATGCCCTGTTTGGGTAGAAGTGATAGGGCTTCCTCCCTGGCTTAGACCTATGTTGCGTGATATCGCCCAATCCCTTGGTTCTATTATATACGGTCCTGGTTGATGAGGTAGGAGGAAGGAAGGGTAAAAGCGTGTGCATCACTTGGAATCCAGCTAATGAAACTCCAAAATCTATGGAGGTAGATTTAGGTCAATTGGGTAAGCTTGATTTAGGCCTCAAGTTTGGAGCTTTCCCTAGTGCTTGCTTCAGATGTGGGGCCTTTGGGCATATTGCCAAAGACTGCCCTGACTTAGAATCTACGAGGGACGAGGATAAAGAGGTTAATCGGGGGGGGAAGTGACAAAGAGAGAGTACCTCTTGAAACTCAGAAGAAAGAGTCTAAAGGGAAGGAGTTAATGTGAGAATCTGGGGAGAACATGATGGAAGGGGATTGGGATAAAGCTAAAAGCAAATTCACTGTCAGACAGACTAAGGTAGAGGCTAGGAAGTGTTGAAATTACAGCAATGTGATGAGCTATGGTGGATCAAATACTAGAATCAATATCATTAACAAAGTGATTAGCAAATAATTAAGATATAATTAGTGAGTAATTAGCAAATAGCTTAATGTAGGCATGGATAATCAAAAACCAGCAAATTCTCATTAGGCCAATGCCTCAATTTATAGAGTTTACATCCAAGCATCTAATCCCACTGATTTCTCCTTGATTCACTCCACCTCTTTTGCTTGATTCTCTCCACCTCTTCACTTTTCCCAGAATATCTCCACACTTCCTAAATCTTCTCATGCTACCCTTTATTCTCTCCCAGTAGATTCTTCTCACCTTTTCACAGGTTCTCTCACATTTACAGATTCTCTTTTACAGCCTCTGCCAAGGGCTTGTTCCCGCACACACCCTCTTCACTTGTATATTTCAACACCTCCCCTCAAGTGAATACTCCTAGAACACCTAGACCCTATACCAAGTTTCTCTCTTACTTGATAGTCCGCCGCGCGACTAGTGTCTAGCACACCTCCCCTCAAGTTAACTTAGCACACCTGGACCCTATACCAAGTTTCTCTCTTACTTGATAGCCCGCGACCAGTGCCTCAAGTTAACTTAGCACTAGTGTGCGCGACTAGCGTCTAGCACACCTCCCCTCAAGTTAACTTAGCACACCTGGACCCTATACCAAGTTTCTCTCTTACTTGATAGCCCGCGACTAGTGCCTCAAGCCCCTAAACTCATAGTCCTTGACACACTCTCGCTCTATGTGTCCAAGGCTTACTACAAGTGCCCGCGACCTTGACTAAAGTGCTCACACATACATCTACCACGTGGCCTACATCATCGGTGGCTCAGAGGTGGTTTTACTTTGTTGGGACAGGTTACATTGGGTTGTGGGGTCTCTCTCTCTCTCTCTCTGAGATTTTCACATGGCTCCTTACTCTTTGGAGCCCCACATCTTCTCTTGTCTTCAGTCTTCGTCCATGTCTTCCTCTTCTTTCAGTCTTCTTGTGACAGCTTCTCTTCTCGTGTCCATGTCTTCCTTCAATGCTTCCTTTAGATCTTCTTCTCGGTGTGGATCCTCTTCTTGGAAAGAAATGTTCTTCTTCTTTCATGGTGGCTGGGGCCATGAGCTTGTCCGTCAGGTCTTCTTGCTCCATGTGAGCAACATATTTAAATGTTTTGTTGACAGTTCTTTTGGGATTTGGATGTTTATCTTGTGTCATTATGCAATGCAAACCCAAATCTATGCGGGAGGTCTTACCTCTTGCCTTATTCTGGACAAGGGCAGTGTCTGATCCCATTTTTACACTAATGTAATGTGCCCAATACATAATGCGTATAGCATTCATTCTTATGCACATTCCCAAATGCAACTCTGGTTGTGAATAATCTTGAATTTGAGTGAGATTTACAGGCATTAACCAAGGGTTAAATGCAAAATGATGATTACCACAAATTTATCAGCACAATTTTACTAGAAATTACATTAAATCAAGAGTAACCAATTTGTACGGAATGGTTGGAGTATCAAACTAACTCCGAATTGCAATCTGAAGTTATAGGGATCTGTATCAGATACTAATGGTTAATTTGAACCCTCAATTGCACGACAATATAGTGATTAGCATTGATTAATCACTGATTAACAAATTAATCCTCTATTTTGTATGCAAAAAACAGAGTATGTGAGGAGTCCAGATCTGGGGCCTTAGACTTCAAATGAGCTCAAATGCTTTCAAGGCCATCAATAGCAATGAGTCTAGTAGAGGATTAAGCCAATAAACATAAGATTTGACTAAACATTGAATGCTTAATTTCTGTTTTACCAAAGTCACCTGTGCAGATTTGATGAAGAGCTTGGATCTCACTGTAGACTTGATCAAATTCAATTTTGACTTCACCAGCTTGTAGAGCATGCTTGAAAACCCCTGGAGCTATGAGGAATTAGAGCAATTTGATTGGATGACGACAAGATCTACAAATTTCTCAGAAAAAAATTACGCTGAAGAAAAACGTGATTTCTCCCAGATCCGCCGGCGGTTTGCGCTTCTGTTTCGATTGGCTGGAGCTCCTATGGGTTGGCTATGTATGGCTAGAAGTAATGGGCCTAATTTTAAGTGTGCAAGGAGAGGGAACTCCTCCACTGGCTGGGGGTGCAGAGACTAGTTGAAAAAAGAGGAAAAATTTATAATTTTCTACTAATCCTAATTAGCAAGATAATGGGCTCACAAATTGATGGATTCTAGGCATGGCTCTGATACCATGTTGAAATTACAGCGATGTGATGAGCTATGGTGGATCAAATACTAGAATCAACATCATTAACAAAGTGATTAGTAAATAATTAAGATGTGATTAGTGAGTATTTAGCAAATAGCTTAATGTAGACATGGATAATCAAAAACCAGCAAATTCTCATTAGGCCAATGCCTCAATTTATAGAGTTTACATCCAAGCATCTAATCCCACTGATTTCTCCTTGATTCACTCCACCTCTTTTGCTTGATTCTCTCCACCTCTTCACTTTTCCTAGAATATCTCCCAGAATATCTCCACACTTCCTAAATCTTCTCATGCTACCCTTTATTCTCTCCCAGTAGATTCTTCTCACCTTTTCACAGGTTCTCTCACATTTACAGATTCTCTTTTACAGCCTCTTGCCAAGGGCTTGTTCCCGCACACACCTATTCACTTGTATATTTCAACAGGAAGACCCAACTAAGTCGGGGTCTCGAGATTAGAAAGAATGGGAATGGTGAGAATTTGAGTTCTATCATTTTTTCTTACCCTTTTAGCCCATTACTGGAAAGAGATAACCCTATGATGGTAGAACAGAATTTAGGGCGGTTATTGAATGAAACAAGAAAGGATTCATGTGTTGTTCAGAGTAGTCAGAGGGATGGTGAGGAAGCGGACATGTTCCCGAAAACTGCATTAACATGAAGAACACTATAGAGTTTACGGGGTGCATGTGGAATGTGAAAGGGATTAAAGATAAGAAGAAGAATGCTATATTTTGGGAATTAGTGAAGTCGTGGGGGGAATGTCTCTTTTGTCTGTACATGAGCATAACCTTTTTGGGAAAATCTCTAGAATAAATAGTTTTAGGGACTGGGAAATCTTTTATAGTGGTGTTAGTTAATTATATAGCGGGGTCATGAATCTAGTTAGGAGAGATATTAATCCTAATGATATAGCTAATCATCTTGAGGGAAGAATTTTAGTTGTTGAGATTTTAGTAGATGGTGAAAGAATATGGATTATTAATGTTTATGGGGCTCATAATCATAAGGTTAGGAGCAATATGTGGAATTTGATTGCTGGTCTAAATGCTCAAGTTCCTTGTATTATGTTAGGGGATTTTAATACGGTGGAAAAAGTAGTTGATAGATGTGGTGGTAGTGCTGTTCTTATAGGGAAGGAAAAAGGGAAATGGGAAGAGCTTAGAAAGGGACTGGGGCTTAAGGATAGCTCGTAGCTGGGTGATTGGAGAGATAAACAAAGGCACACTTATTTTAGCCTTCAATATTTATCTTCCTCCTTAAGAATTGATAGAGTTTTCTTTAGTCAGCAAGCTTCATGGGTGCCCCATACTTTGAGAGTGCTAGTGGACTATAGTTCTACACTGTCTGATCATCTTCTTTTGAAGTGGAACTGGTCCCATTCTGATGGAAATTGAGAGTGAATAATCTACTCTTGGAGGACCCCCTCTTTCTGGAGTATATTGAAGAAGCTATTAATAAACTAAAAAGTAGAAAGGGGGTTGAGGGCTCTTAGATGCAATTTTCTAATGAGATGCAAAGGATCATTAGAGCTGTGGGTAAATTGAGGGCTGAGGAAAGGAGAGGTGAGAGAAGATAGTGGTCTACTTTTGTTAGAAGATCTGTTGTTGAAGAGGCAAACTATAGGACTGGATGCTGATGATATTGAGTTGTATTTTAAGTGTCAAGCCAATATTAAAGCTTAGGAGGATAGATGCTATAGAGAACATGATTACTGGGCTAGAAGGAATCTATTCACAGTAACAGCATAAAACCTGACAATAGGCTTTTTAAACTCTCAAAGAATAAGTGTGATAACGAGTTTGTGGGAAATATTCTGGATGGGGCTGGTAATCCCGTGAATGATACTTAGTCATTGGCTTTGAAATGGGTAAAATTTTTGGGTTCAACCCTGAGTCTGAAAGAGGATTGCTCCTTGAAGAGATTTCAAGAGCTGAAGATAGATTGCTAGGTCTTCTAAGAAATATGGTGGACCCTGATAAAGCTAAGTGGCTAGAAAGAGATATTGAGGTTGATGCATGTTGTTGTGCCTTGCTAAAGCTAGGAAGGGAGAAAGCTCCAGGTTGGGATGGTCTTTCAACTGAGTTCTTTATAGCCTTCTGGCCTTCATTGAAAGAGGTGGTGGGTGACATCTACAAGAAAGCCTTTAACTCGGGTCTATGGGATAAGGTTTTTAAAGAAGGGCTTGTAAATCTCATCCCTAAACAAACTCTTGTATAGCAAGTTTGGGCATTGGAGGCCTATTATTTTAGTAACAGTGATGTATAAAATTCTAGCTAGGGTGATTGCCCTTAGAATCACTCCTGTGCTAGGGTGATTGCCCTTAGAATCACTCAAGTTTGGGCATTGGAGGCCTATTATTTTAGTAACAGTGATGTACAAAATTCTAGCTAGGGTGATTGCCCTTAGAATCACTCCTATGCTACAAGAGGTTATTTCAAAAAAACAACATGGCTTATCAAAGGTAGGTCCATCTATGATAATATTTTTGTTGCATTACTAGGTAGAGATGTGGCGCCCATTAAAACCCAACAAAAATGCATTATGATGCAATTGGACTTAGAGAAAGCTTATGATAGGATACAGTGGTCATTCATTGCTACGGTGATGGAAAACTAGGATTTGGAATTAAAATGGCTACATGCATTTATACTCTCTCCTTGGGTGGATATTCTCAAGTGCTACTTAATTAAAGAGTTGTAGGGGGATTTGAGATTAACAGATCAGTTAGACAAGGTTGCCCATTAGCCCCCCTGCTTTTTGCTATTGCCTCTCACCCTTTAATTTTGTCATTAGAACTAGCATGCAGTGAAGGGAAGGTTATAGGCTTAAAACTCAAGCACAATGAATAGCTTGTAATTCAATGTTTTGCTGATGAATCTCTATTATTTCTAAGGGCTGAGAACAAAAATGTGAGATGGGCCCTAGAGCTAGACAAGAGTATGCCAATGCCTCAGGTCCTAAATGTAACATTCTGAAATCTAGAATCATAAGCGTGACTGAAGATAATGACTTTGATCTTCAAAGGTGGGGTTATGAGGTGGTGCAAAAGGGCCATATAGTCAGACTGCTTAGTGTTCCTTTTGGGGTTGGACTTACTAATAAATAGTTGGTAATGTGGGTCATTAATAGATTTTTGGATAAATTGAAAAAGTGGGAAGGTTTGAAAGTTCCATTCCATAACAGGGTTGATCTCTGCAACTCAGTTCTGAATGCTTATATCATGTTTCTAAGTCCTGTGTTAAAGTTTGGGAAGTGTCATTTTGGAAGAAAATCATTGGCCCTATTAGAGACTTTATGTGGAGAAATGGCAATGGTAAGAAAATAGTCCCTGCTTGGCTGGCTTGGGATAAAGTGTTAGTGCCTAGAAAGGAAGGGGAAATTGGTATTATTCATTTTCCCACTCATTGTGTTGCCCAGAAAAGGACTCTGATGCTCCCTAAGGTTTTATCTCAAAATGCTACATGGGCTTTAACGATGAGAGAATTGGTGGAAATGGTTGATGTTTTGGCTAAGGGAAGATGGGGGAACCTAAACTGGAAAGATAAACTGTTTTCATGTGCCCCTCTCAAAATCACATGCTCAGATTTTTATAAACTGCTATGCAATTGTTGGAAAGATAATTTGGGCTTCATGTCTTGGGATGGTGGTGGAAGGGTAACAGGTAATTCCATGCTGTCTTTGGGTCTATGGTGGACACATAAGTTTAATCCCCCTCTGGCTTTAGTGGATACAACTATGGCAAAATTTCTTAACAACAAAGGCATTAGATATCTGGCTAATTGCTGGGACAAGGATCTAGCTGGGTGGAAAGAGGTGAACCTCTTATCTTTGGAATTTCAGTTTACCAGGAGAGAGAGAGAGACTTGATGACTCAGGTGGTGGTGGAGGTGTTGCATAGTGAATTATGTTCCACAGCCAACTGATACTTCAGTCTGGATCAAGGATTGGACTTGGATCAATGGTGTCAAACTAAAGGAGGGAAAAACTAGGGACATTTATGCATTAATGAGAAAGGGGGATGCCAATGTGTTGTATTGTAATAAAATATGGAATGTAAAATGGAGCTCCTCTAGCTAGAAAAAGACATGGTACCTGATCTGGAATTGTCAAGTCTCTAGGAAATTTCAAGTTTTTTTGTGGAAGGTTTGCATGTGGGCATTACCTATTGGCTATAAACTGCAAAAAAGAAACATGGCTAGTGACATTTTCCCTAGGTGCAAAACACATGTTTACCATTTTCTATTGAAGACCTCATCTCTAAGGAGCACCTGGTGCAAAATGACTAATGGATAGAGAAGGGTTTGAACATGCAAACTTTTTGGGAGGACTGGTTACTTGAGAAGTGGTCAATCTGTGATGAACTCAGTGGGTTGGTGTTTAACATGATCAGAACTTTCATCGTATGGAAAATATGGACTAGTAGGAATGAAATTATATTCTTGAGGGTTAAATGTATAGGGTTGCAAGATTTAGAGTTGCCGTATAAATGTGTGTGCATGTGTTGGTCTATATGTAATGTAAATAAGATCTCTGGAATTGGATTTGTTGATTCAGAACCTGTAGAGGAATATGCTTTGAATGTTTCCCTGATTTTGGATAAGTTTTAAACATACTAGGGTTCTTCCCCTAATGATGGATTGTTGGCTCTAGGTGAGATGTTGGGTTAAGAAGAAAAGGCCTCCTAAATTTGGACCTAAAACTCAGAGATGGTACTGTAAGGAAAAACAAACTGATCACACATTTGTTGCCTTTATTGAGAACCCGGTTGGCACTATACCCACAGTTTAGGTTTGGTCAAAGCATGGAGGAATGCTGGAAAAACAGTCCCCCCATGGTTGCACTACAGATGCCACGATGGAGGCTTGCTTACTGCTGCTGGGGTATCAGATCTCTTGGGAACAATCTTGTTTCTTGTGTGAGGATGAAAGATGGGAGTTTTTATGTAAAATCTTGAGTGAGGCGAAAAAAGAGTAGATAGTAGGTTTTCTGGATTTGGTGTATGATAGATTTGGAACCATTAATATAAATAAATATTATTGGTCCCAAAAAAATGGTTAATCGATTAATTAGTCAGGTTTGTTAATAATAATCGTTCAATACTAAGGTTGGGGGTGGGTTTAAAATAGAAATCAATTGTCGTACTCATAACCAATTAATCAACTGTTTATCATACTCATAAAACCAATTAATCATTGGTGGCTCCAAGTTTCTTGCTCGTGTAGTATAGACGAAGTCTTTATATTCACTCTAAGTGTAATCTTTGTCTCTCCCACTCCCCCTTGCATAGAGCTCTGAGACCCTAGCGTGTGGGAGGGCCATGGGTGTGTGTTGAAGGCGGCCTAGCAGATGGCCAATTTACGACGAGATCAATGCTAGTGCTTCAAAAAAATGGAATCCATCCATTTTTTGGTCATTAATAAATAAAAATATCTAACGGTGGTGCAGCAAAAAAATGGCAACTACTCAGCATACTCAGTAGCGCAAGCAAGGAAAGAGGTGGAGGTGGGTGTTTGGGGCGAAGCAAGAAGCAAAAGGCAACTGGCAGAAGCAAGAAGCAAAGGAAAATGGCAAGAGCAAGAAGCTCTACTGTGGCGCCGACGCCAGTTTTGGCCTTTTTCTTTAGCTTTGGGATGGCCCCGCCTCTCTCTGGCTGGTATATGCCATCACATGCCCCTAAAACGATGGACATTCCCTGCGTGTTAAGCCCCGGGAACTCCCAGACCGATGCCACCTACCAATGAGTCGAGTAATTTTAAGTTTGAACTTTAAAGCTTGAGCTTCACGAGGTCGGTGACAGAGGACATGGATGACTTGCTTAGGGCTGACTGGAATACTACTACACCAGAGCTACAATGGTAAAAGCTTACAAATACAGTGTGATCAAAGAAATTTTGCAGGTTTTAAAACAATATACAGGGCAGTTTAACTATCAAATTAGCTTAAACCCATTTTCAAGGTGTTCTTAAAGGTAACCTTAGCTTAATTACAGTAGCCTTGAATGTAGATAAGCGTGAACCTCTTTTAGAGAAGAAATCTTGAATACAGATTAGCTTAAACCCCTTTTGACAGCGGTTTTCAATGTAAATTAGATTAAGCGCTTTGTTAAGAATAGTGATAAAAGCAAATGTAGAAGCGGCTTAGAGGCCACACTAGCATGCTTGGGAAGGGACCTCTAGTTTCCATGTCCATTTGCTGGATGTAGAAAATGAGCTTCTAGTCTTCATCAAGGGTCCAAGGGCCCTTCTTGAGGCCCATGTTCTCACATCAAGGGGCTCTCCCCTTTGTTATATAATCTCCAGCTTTTATGATGCTCTTGAAAGGAGGCTGTGATATTGTTAGGCAAACCTAAAATTAGATTCAGAAAGCTTGAAGGGCACACAATGCATGACTCGTGCCCTTCAATGCATGACTCGCCACCATAGGGGCTAGAATAGAGAAGATGGTCTTTAACTCTACAAACGGTTGATGCAGGGCTAGAGAGAGACCCACTGTGAAAAAATACTCAAATGAGAGCTAAGAGGGAGGAATTGACCTAAACATAGAAGTCTAAAGGAATACATTAAAGAGGAAACAACAAGAAGGAGAAGGTGACCTAAACATAGAAGGCTGAAGGAATACATTAAAGACTCGACTCTTTCTCTCTCTCTCTCTCTCTCTTTCTGATTCTCTCCTCGCTGTTGTCTCCCTCACTCACTCACACACACACACACACACACAGAGTGGGGGGAAAAGGGCCCTATAATCAGACAACGATGGGAATTCTTCCCATCAGGGAGTTACCTGAGAGGGCCAAGTAGGTGAGGCTCTGCAGAGAACCATACTGAGGTGGAATGGAGCCAACTCCCAAGTGGAGATGGCACATGCAAACGAGCTTTCTTCTTGCTACCACGTGTAGTCATTTTTAGGCATCTCTTACGTTCACTCTATAGGCTCGGCTCCCAAAAGCTTTTCTTGGGACCTCATCACATCACTTGCAATGTGAGTTACAACTTGGAGAGGCGGCTTTAATTCAAATTTCAAACTCCAAGGTAGTACAAGGTGGCAACTCATTTTTTTTTTGAGAGAGAGAGAGAGAGAGAGCCGTTTGGCTTCTTTTCTCTGACCTAGAGAGAGCCGTTTGGTTTCTTTTCTTTGACATCTCCATGGCGTGAATTTCATCGTGGAGTGAAGCTCATCTTTGGGCGTAATTGAGAAAGGGGATAGAGAGCACATAGTGGTGACTATCACCAATCATTAAGGTGGTGTAGGAGCTCAACAGTGCCACTGCTATAGTGTGGAGCTAAGCTAGAAGAGGAGGCAGAGAAGTTGCACCTACTCAGTAGAAAGGGAAAGCAAGGAAAGAGGTGGAGGTGGCGAAGCTCTACAGAGCAAGGCGAGTGTGGCCTGCCATACCTACGTCAGGAAGGAAGCAGCCACGCATGTAGGGGTAGTGTATGTTGGAGGGACATCTAAAACGGGTGATTTGTCGGACAACGAACGGAGCTACAACGAGTGAACTGTTGGACGACGACAGAGATACAACGGGTGAACTGTTGCACGACCGACGGAGCTACAACGGGTGAACTTCCGGACGATGATGAAGGGCTGGAGTAGGACAGAGCGGAGATTTGAGTGGGAGGAGTTTGGACGGGAGAACTACTAGAGGACGATGGCTCACATGGTGGTGATGGTGTTTATGGGAGAAGGAGTAGAGCTTGACGGGGAGCTACCACTGGACGACGGGGGGGAGTAAGAAGGGGTGGACAAAGATGGTCCACTGGATGATGAGGGAAGCCTTTGCTGTGTGGAGAGGTATCCTAGACCCTCCTCGCTTCTTTAAGGATCTCTTCCATCTCATCGCTTCTTTAAGGAGCTCTTCCATCTTAGACATCTCTGCTCTGAACTCTTCCCTCCTCTCTTCCTCTATCCTAAAGAACTTACTGTACTCAAAATCAATGAATCTGATCGTGCCCTCATTAAATAACATATTCAAGAGAGATGTCCCGAGTGAGTAGGAAGGTGATGAAGAAGTGGGGGAGCTTTCCGACGGTGAGCTAAGTAATAGATCATGGTTATCTTTAATCGCTTGATTATCCACACTGATTGTGTTCCTCTCAACTCCATTTTTCTCCATCTCCTTGCTAAAGCTACAAATTTCCTGATCAGGATTAACGAAGGTGTTATCACACCTTTAAAACTTACCAATATTATTGTATATATATATACTAAGAAGTTAAATAATAACTAGGTGTTGTATGATAACAATATTGCTGCTTGCCTTTACCTAATGGTTGTATATTGCTGCTTTCCTTTACCTAATGGTTGTGTAAGGTCTTGCCAAGGAGATTTGTTGATGAAGATACAGATCAAGAATAATGTGAGGTTTTAATATGAATGGAGAGAGGTGCTAATGTGTGTCTAAGTGTGTGTGAGAGAGAGAGAGAGAGAGAGAGAGAGAGAGAAATGTATTTGGATTAGGTGTTTGATGCAAGCCCTAGGTGGCCAGATTAATGTTGGGGAAAGAAGATAGAATGAGCCAAGAGAGAGGAAAGCTTTAAACACTTGTAGGTTGTGAGGTTTTTCGTCCAACTCTTCTATGTCTTTGAGTGTGTGTCAACATTACCTACAAGGAGGATCGGAATCAGATCAATTAATAGAATTCACTTATAATTTTATATAACGATTTTTTCTTCATCTTTCTATCTTTAAAAAAAAAAAGGGGGGGGGGAGCTCTTCCCCCTCTCAGCACACTCCAGAAGCTATACAAACTCTACCACTGGAGGAAGGAGGGGTGTAGGAAGGGGTTGATGGAGTTCGGGATCACGCTGCTACCACTGGAGGGGGGAGAGTATAACGAGGCTGACATGGAAGGCGACCAGAATTGGACGGCAATCGGTAGTACCAAAGCTGGCGAGTTGGGGTTTTGGCGGAGGTGGACGAAAATGCGATGGAGAGGACGAGAAACTGAACCGCCACCGCCTGGGGAAGCGTCATGGCTTACAGCTCTTTCTTCTCACATATGGGGTTGCTTGCATTGCATTGCATCTACATACAAGGGGTGAGCCTCTGGGCTTCTTTCTAACCTCAATCACCTTTGCTTGCAACTTAAAGGCCTATGACGACAAAGGAATAGTTGTCAAGTGCCAACAATTTCATGATGGGCTCATTGTTTGTCAGATGTCGTTGGGGAAAGGTATTGTGCTCGGCATGGTGTTGGTTGACATGTACGCCAAATGCAGTACACTCGCAAAAGGACAACAAAGTGCTTGACAAGCTTCCTAAGTGGGATGTAGTCTATTAGTCTCCAACATTTGCATGGTATGCCCAACAATGAGAGTTTGCTTTGAATGGATGCAATGTTAGGGCCTCTCCCAAAACACAGTCCCCCTTTGCTTCCATCTTGAGCAAAGAAGAGTAACTGTTTTAAGAGCTTCTACATGGATATATATATATGGCAACCATGGTGTGTTTATATATATAGGTTTCTAAGTTGAGGACCATGAGGCCCAAAAATGGGCTTCAAATATAAGGGCTATCTCTACTCTCCCCGGTGGACCAGTCTATGTTTTTATGCATGCAAGAATACTCTTGCTCGTCAAAGATGGGTCATGCCACTAGTCTAATTAAAATATGGTATATTTACTTTTTCATTAAACCAAAGACTTCTTGGGCCTTTCTACCCTCCCTCCCTCTCTCTCTCTCTCCCCCCCTCCCCCCCGAAGCACCCCTCACACACCTAACACTTCCTTTAAATATTTATTTGGATGGACTCTATGTTAGATAGAATTCTTCAATAATCTCTTTAAAACTTAGTAATTATGTTGTAAACCCCTAGGTACATACTATTGTGAATTTTCTGCTTGTTTTTTGTAAAGGTGAATGTTGAAACATAAGGAGTGTCTAAAACAGGGTAAAAAATAAGGTGCACCCATGAATATATAAGTGTAGGTGTGTTGGTGATTACTCCTATATAAATCTAAAATTCTAGAAAATGGGGTGAATGTTTTCAAAAAATGCCCTTAAATGTCCAAAAGCAGGCGATATTTTCTAAAGCCCTTCAAAATGGCCTAAAGTTGGGCAAATGTTTTAAGATACCATGCGTGTTTTTTTTTGCGAAAAATCCAAAAATAGCCAATCGGTGAAGATTATCCCCTATTTTTTCTTTGGTCTAAAATTGACATTTTTTCATAGGATAATTTTGTATTGCCCCGCACATGAAAAGGTGAAATGCATCTAGAAGTTCTCCATAGACTTCTTAAAAGCTTGAGGGTGGTACTACTCTTGAAATATGAGTGAGGCCACATGGGAGATGATTAATAGGCTTATTTGTTGGTAGAATAGGAATGCTCATATACAATTGGGGAGATTTATCCTTCTCCGAATTTGTCTCTTCATTTACTACCATTGTTTGCTATGAAAATAGTTATATCTCCGAAACCGAAAAGGTATGTAGGCAAGAAACATTATGTAATTGAAAGAGATGGGATTTTTCTGCAAAAGGTAAAGGTTCATAGGTAGGTAGCATTGTGTAATGTAAAAAAGAAATTCATCATGTTCAAAAGATTCTAGGGCCTATACAAAGCATGAGTGAAAACATAATTATTTGAAAAAAAAGTAGAAGAACTTGAGAAGTGGTGCTTTCACTTTGCTTGCCCAAATTGATTCTTGGGGAGAGTTGCTCGTCCATCTCCCGATCGGTAAATTTCGAGGCAAAAATTAAAGTACACCGTCTCGAGATGTGTAAACCCTCTCATAGTAAGGATTGGTATTCCTAAAGCACACTATGACACCTTGGGACCTATATTTCAAAATTTAGTGGTTTGCTTAAACTGATGGAGATCTTTTGCTTAGCATGTGTTGGAACATGAGAATCTTTCAAAGCATGTGATACAACCTTAGAGAGAGAAGGCTCTAAGATTTCAAATCCCATTTATTGAGAGTGCCATCATTAAGTTCCCTTTTTTAATTTTGACTTGTTTGTTGCTCACAATGCTGGTAGGGTTAAGGACTTGTAGGAGCTGCCCCCCGTGGCACAATCATACATAGAACGCGTGGGAGCTTGAAATTCATGGAAATGAACACAAGACCTTGGGAGTAGAGACCAGATAAACTATGAGCTAGCACTAGTTGGTTTTTTTAAAGGGTGCAGCATGACGGCTCCTTTATTGTAAAGTCTTTTCTTGTCATTATTAAGGGCTAAGAAATTGGAAACTGTCAATTTGATACCTTTGAAATGTGGCACAATGACAAAAGTGCATGTGGGGTGGCTGGCTAGTGGAAACGACTGTAGCCTTAGGTTTTAAAAGAGACATTCATTCTCTGGAGCAGTTTACTGCAAGCAAGGCAGGAGCTCCATTACACCACACGCAGCACTTCTCAGCACAAAGCAGAAGCATGTACACGGCAGAGAATATGACCCACATGCAATGCAGAGGTGGTTTCTCCAGGATGCTTCACAAGCTACTCCACACAGTCAACCATAGGCTCCCCATAGCAGAGTTTAGAGCGCCCATGAACACCCCCAATCTAACGCTTAAGAAAGGAAGAATCCCCAAAGGGTACCTCCCCGTGTATGCTGACGACGACGGTAGCCATCTATACGTCGTCAAAGCTAAGGTTCTCAACTGGCCTTGCATTGCACAGCTTCTTTTGGAGCAGACCGCTGAGGAGTATGGCTACTGTAACAGCGACGGGTTACGGGGAGGAAGCCCACAACCCACGATACTGCGTATGCTCGTCGGCATAGCAGACGTGACACGTGGGCCATCTTCAGAGCCGAGGGACGTATTACGGACGCGCAGTTTGAGTTGGCAATGAGACCATACGGTCGACAGGTACTTGAAAATTCGTAACGAATGGTTTTGGTTTATTGAATTGCATATATATATACTTATATACTATATATTACTTGAACAGGCACAAGCTGCTGATGATCCACCGGTCGCCGCTGCAGAGGGTGGACGTGAGCACTACTCCTCGGACATTCCGACCGATGCAAGCTCATCGGAGCATGGGGGGAGCACCGAGTCATCATCTGGGTCTGAGTAGTACTCAAGCTTGTAGTATCACATTCCATATTTAGGATGTGATTGTATATATTTTTTTGTAAACTCAAGCCATGGGCTACTTCGAGATATGGACTCCCTTGTATACATGTATGAAATTTTGATAGTAATATTGAATTGATTGATCGATAGTATTACATTCATGGCTGTCTTGAATCGTGTAATGACAATGTATGCATTCATGTCATTCTTGTCTTAATCTCCCTCGTGCATATGTTCTTCGTGGATGGTCTAATGGGATGGTCTAATGCACCAAAAACCCTAAACCAGAGAGTGCTATTGGGTGCTGGAATGCTGGAACAGTATTCAGGCACCAAATAGCACTCTCTGGATTTTTTTTTTTGCTCTCTGTTCGCGTGTATAAACGCGTCAAAACTGCTAAAACTTGCGTGTATCTGCGCGGATACTCTGGAAATTACGCGTGTATTAATGCGTATAAACTGGCAATAACGCGTGTATAAGCGCATCTAAATTAAAGAAACGCGTGTATAGACGCAAGTAAAAACGCGTCTGGGACATTGGAACTGAACAGGATGCGGCTATACACCCGTGTATAACCGCGTCTAATATAATAAGAAGCGTGTATACTGGCGTGTATTAACGCGTCTGTGAAAAAAAACGCGGCTACACACCCGTGTATACGCGCGTCTGAGAGGTACTGTACACGCGGTTTTACACGCATGTCTCTGGCCGCGATTATACACGCGCTGATACACGGGCCCGCTACTTTTTTTCACAAGTCATTTTTAGCGGCTAAGAGCGCGGGTATGAGCCCAATCCCTTGTAGTGTATGGGCGTATCGAACATTATATAAGGTAGCAAGGGATACACTCCCTTCCATCTAGCTTATGGTGTTGAGGCAGTAATGGCTATGGAATACCTACTTCCAAGCTTAAGGATTATAGTGCAAGAACATGTGACAAAAAATGCATTAGCTGAAAGGCTGATTAACTTAGAGAAGCTTGATGAGACCAGGCTAATAGCATCGTAATGGACTCATGGTTGAGAAACTACGCTGAGAAACTACGCAGGAAGCATTGGTTCAACAAAAATTTGAAACAAAAAGAACTAGAAATGGGGGACCTCGTCCTCATGTATGGTGTAGGAAACACCAGGAAAAATAAACTCAAATACAGAGGCCTAGGACCATTCCGAGTGTCTGAGATCACACCTTAGGGGTCTATTCGAATTGAGATGATTGACGGCATACAAATGGAAGGTTACATCATTGGAAGCAAACTCAAAAAATATTTTGGACCATTGACCCAAGAGATGCTCTTGCAAGAACATCTTTTAAAACAATAGAAACAACTTGCAAAGGAAAAACTCCAACAAGCTCAAGAAGAGGCTAAGGCAAGGGAGGCCAAAGCTAAACAATTACTCCAGAAGAGACTGTTATATGTCAACATGGCTTCCTTGACTCTCTCGGATGAAGAGGAACTGAACATTGAGCCAACACAACTCAAGGTGGGACTTACTATAATAGCTAAAGGCCATGTAACGAGCATTGCACTAATAGATACAGGATCAAGTCATAACTTGATCTCATATGAAACCTGGGTAGCATTAGATAGACAATGCCCTAAACCCACTGATGCGCAAGTACGTAGTGTGCACTTGATAACTACGAGAGCTAAGGGATTTTTAAGTGTTAACATTTTCATCAGAAATAATTCCTTGGTTGGGAAGGTGTTTGTCATACCTGGAGGTTCCTGGAAGAGGAAATGATTCTAGGACGATCCTGGATCTATGCCAACAAATGTAATATCCAATGGAAAAAGAGGACATCATTGTTGAATGAGGGCGACAAGGTCATGTCCATACCCTTGTGGAGCCTGACAAACAAAGGAAAACAGATCATGATTGACGAAAAAATGACACCGAATATAGTAACATCAACTCATAAAATAGAACAAACATCAGTCCCACAAAACTCACACAAAAATAATACCCAAAGTCTTAGGGTACATAGAAGTGGATGCCCAAGGTGCAACTCAAAAACCAACCCCACAAGAAGGAGAAGATGAATAATATGGGGATAGCAAAAAAAATCCACAAAGAAATCAAAAGTCAAACCTGGCTTACACAAACAGATTGGCAGGACTCTAAGCATACCAATAACACAACGTTTCCATAAGCAATGGGGTGTGAAAAGACTTACTGCGAGCACAAGGATACTACCAAGGCAATACTGCAATATCGGTACCCAAACCCCACTCAGTGGGGCCACCACCACAAGCAGTTCCGGTAACAAAGGAAAGAGTAGTAAAAGCATACAACATCAACTCCCAACCCATGCGGGAACCTCGCCAACCTTGGTGTCGAGGAAAAGACAACTTAACAAAATGGGTTGGGAATTACCAAAGTAATGACAGTAGCCACTTTGGTCACAGAACTAAACAGGGAACCTAAAGATAGAAAAAAAGAAGTTCAACAAAGGGACATGGATAAAAGCCATCAACCATAGGACCCAGTAACAACATTATTCAGTTGGGTGGAAGGAAGAATTAAAAACTCCCATAGAACTAAAAACGATTGCACCAACAAATACCCAGAAGTGCCAAGGTGTCACCTTGGTTTTTGTGGCAATAAAAAATTAAGGTATCCAATTGTTGCACAATGGGTACAAGGTAAGCAAGGTATCATTCATTCATTATGTGCATGTTTGAATGCTTGAGATTGAAGAAAAAATAGAAGGTATCAATCTTGCGCATTCATAAATCCAAAAATGTTCACGCCGTGAACAACTGATCCACCGAAAATGTTCACGCCGTGAACTGATTCAAAAATGTTCACGCCGTGATTCAAAAATGTTCACGCTGTGAACTGATTCAAAAATGTTCACACCGTGAGCCAACTTAAAAGAGTTCACACCGTGAACTAGTTCACAAAGGTTGACGCCGTGAAACGATCATTTCTCATGGACCAATCGAAAGATGCCACATGGTTTCTTCATTAAGGCAGCCGCCCTATCCGACAGCTACGTTATAAAATAAAATTTCTTTTCTTTCTTGTCATTTTGCATTGTGTGACCATTGCTTCTCGCTCTCGCACTCCCACTTCTAATCATTGTGTGCATCGTCCATCCGTAGATTTTCAACTATCATCTATCGAGGTGGGAGCTTGGTCCACTCACTTTTCGTATTCTTTTTCCTTTTTATTTTTTGATCTTCATGATTATGATCAATATCTTCTCGATAATAATTGTTGTACGTAAATAACACTCGAATCATAGTTTTTCTGAAAATTTCTTAACGGTATTATCACTTGCATGAACCATAGTCTTTAACAACAGGGAAAAAATGAAAAACCAATACTATAACAAAAATTTGCGCCTTCACTAAGGTTTCACGGACTACCACACCTGTAGTTTCATGGAACCTCTGTTTCGTGAAATTGTAGTTTCACGGATCCTCAGTTTCATGAAACTGTAGTTTCACAGAACCGTACTTCACGGAACCTCACTGGTTCACGAAACCGTACTTCACGGAACCTCACTTCACGGAACCTCACAGTTTCATGAAACCTCACTTCATGAAACCGTATTTGTAGAAAAAGAAACCAATATGGGTCCCTAAGCTAAAATTTTTAGGCCCATATGACCAAGCCGTTATTATGGGGCCATCATCAACAAAGAAGCCCTTACGGCCCATGGAAAGGTCACACACTACACTACCACAGCCCAGAGTGCCTCCAAGTTCTTGAAGAGGCAGAAGTAAAGGCGAAGCTGGAAAAGGTAGGCTTGGGAAGAATGGTGCAAATATTCCCAAGAAGCATCGACACAACAAGTATTGAAATATACAAGTGAATAGGGTGTGTGCGAGAACAAGCCCTTGGACAAGAGGCTGTAAAAGAGAATCTATAAATGTGAGAGAACCTGTGAAAAGGTGAGAACTATCAGTTAATTGCTCACTAATCACATCTTAATTATCATCTAATTTCTTTATTAATGATGTTGATTCTAGCATTTGATCCACCATAGCTCATCACATTGCTGCAGCTTTAACATGGTATCAGAGCGTAGCCTAGAATCCATCAAATTTATGAGCTCATTATCTAATAATTAGAATTAGTAGATGATTAAGAAATAATCACTTTTTTAGTTGTTTTCAAGTAGCCCTCTGCACCCCCAGCTAGTGGAGGGGCTTGATCTCCCTCCAGGAGCAACATTAGGGCAAGTCCTTCTAGGCATGCATAGCCAGCATCCCCATAGTCCAGCCGAGCAAATCGACGCAGCAAACCGCCCTCTACAGCGCTCATGAAATTCGCGATTCTACAGGCACTTTTTTTTGAAGAAAATTTGATATTTCTACTGCTCCATATCAAATTGCTCTAATTCCTCTTGGCCCTAGGGGTTTTCAAGGGTGCTCTACAAGCTGGTGAAGACAGATTTTGAAATGATCAAGTCTATAGTGAGATCCAAGCTCTTCATCAAATCTGCAAATAGGTGACTTTGGTAAAACAGAGATTAAGCATTCAATGTTTGGTCAAATCTTGTGTTTCTTGGCTTAATTCTCTACTAGACTAATTGTTATTGATGGGTTGAAAGGATTTGAGCTCATTTGAACTCTAAGGCCTCAGAGATCTGGATTCCCCGCATACTCTATTTTTTGCACACAAAATAGAGGATTAATTTACTAATCAATGATTAATCAATGCTAATCACTGTATTTTGGTGCAATTGAGGGTTCAAATTAACCATTAGGTATTTGATACAGATCCCTATAACTTCAGATTGCAATTCAGAGATGGTTTAGCGAAGGTGGCACAAGAAATCAGAACATACCAAGCATTGCAAAGAAACCACAATCAGCCAATCAGAACATACCAAGCATTGCAAAGAAACCACAATCAGCCAATCCACACAAGAGCCCATGCACAAGTTACTCCCCCAACAAGCCTAGCACAACTAAGATTCACGAACCTATCCCCACTTAAAGATTTAGCTTTGGCAGACACACCAATAGAGATAGTGCCCGAACAAGCAGCATCAGTACCAGTACAGGCTGAGGAAACACAAGGCAGTGAGGCGGCAGCTGCTCAAGTACATGAACCAATAGCCCACAATGATGCAAGAAAAAGACCACGAAGTGCAGAGCCATCAAGACCAAGCAAAAGAAGGTGGTTAGAAGATGAGGAAAGAATACCCCAACTGGCCTCCCTACAAAAAGTCAACCATCAACAATTCATGCAAGAAACAATGGAAGGTTTGGATGAGCTGTTGAACCAACCACACAGGCTGGACTCGAAGAAGGCACAAGCACAAGTGCACTATGGGAGCAAGAGCAAAAGGTCTTGTTTGTCCACCTCCTGACAACACACATGCTCCATCATCGTAATGCTGCTTTTTAGAAGCAGGTTAATGACTCAAACACACAAGTGCAAACCTTAAAGGACCACTTGGCAGTAGCTGAAGCCACACATAAAGATGTCGTAATGAAAATCTTGAAGGCCATGGAGGAGCAAGATAACATATATAAAGCACTGGGGAAAGCAATAATATGGTCCTCAGCCAAACCGTTGTACAAAGAATCAAAGAAAATGTAGACCTCAAGGCAAAGTTAGAACAAGCTAAAGAGCAACTTCAAAAGGAGGTCACCCACACCAATGAGCTCACAGCACTTCATGCCCACCAAGTACAAGATCTCCTGCACAATGCTAGGGCCAAAAAATAGGAGTTGCAATGATAGATCCAATAGCTATCCTCCAGTTTGAAAGCAGCGGAGGACAAGGCAACTCAGTTTATAGCAAGAGAGAGAATAATCAAACAAGGCCCATGTAGAAAAAATAAGAACACTTAATGACACTATAACTGCATCAAGTCAAAATGCAAAGGAAAGAATTGGCCCACCAAGAAGAAATGTCACAACAGCAACTACAGGATAGTCAGAGACTGGCTGTCAAAAGGCTCTAACGAATCATTGAAGCTCAAGAAAGAGAAGCAACAGCCAGACATGCCCAAGACGACGCAACTTGGAGATTCGAGGAGCAACTACAGGACAGTCAGAGACTGGTTGTCAAAAGGCTCTAACGAATCACTGAAGCTCAAGAAAGAGAAGCAACAGCCAAGCGTGCCCAAGACGACGCAACCTGGAGATTCGAGGAGCTCGATGCTGCAAGGATGGTTCGGGAAACTGCAATATCAAACCTCCTCAGCAACAATGACTTTTGCTTATAAGAGTTAGAACGTCGATTGACGATCCAAGATAGAAGTCAGCGGTGGGAGCCTACAGATAACCTATGCCTACTCCTTGAGCATCCCTCGGAGTTGGGTCACTTGCTAGTAACTCCTCGGGACCCTCCTCAAACTCTCACTCTGTTTTGGTCTACACTAACCCTCTCTTTACTTCAGTACGATATAAATCTATCTGAAGACTGAATTAAGCAGAATACTGAACAAGATGCTGACCCTACAATAATAATGGGAATTTTACGGGGGGACATAGTCCTAACTAATCCACAAGACATCTTCTTTTACCCATTACATCCTATTGTGTTAAACCTTCGTAGTTGGTGTCGGGTACTCCAAAGTGTCAAAAAATTAGACCTCTTTGTCCCATATGACATTCCCAAGACACCGGCCAACTATAAGGTGTGTAGCACATAGCTATCAGTGGTTTATAAGTCATAGGTGGCTCAAAGTATATAATACTCACCAACATCTTAACTTATGTGAGTCTACTTTGTATCATCCTTTTGGAATTCTAAAGCTATACTCTAATATCTACAAACACTTAGAAGCCATGTTAATAAATGTACAATACAATTTTGATGCTACCCACATTGAATATCCAACTATAAATCCCGAGGAAATGACTGACTTACAAGAATTTAAAAAATCTCACAAGCCTAGCCACCCACCCCCTAGCATAGGTCAGGGTCAAGAAGAATCCTCTTCCTCATGTTCAAAGTCCACTTACCCCGTCTATTCTAATGTCGTTTGTAAGATACTTAACCCCTATCCTAATACACCACCCACTAACACATCTCAAGCCGACTGCATATTCTCTACCTTCATTTCTCAACAAATAGATTTTCCCACTAACCCTCTCGCCCTCGAGGAGATACTGACACCTCACCCATCTCCCCAAAGGCATCCTCAAGAGGTACGCTATCCTATTCCGTAGGATAATATTGAAGCCTTCACTGACAACACAATTTTGGAATCATTGTCTGGTGCAGAGTACGAGGGCTTCATTCACGCTGGAAATCCTCCCTTAAAGCCAAAGTTGATGTTCAAGGTCCTCATACCTAAGCTGACAAGTTGGGGTTCTGGCGGAGGTGGACGAAAATGCGATGGAGAGGACGAGAAACTGCACCACCATCGCCTAGGGAAGCATCATGGCTTACAGCTCTCTCTTCTCACATATGGGGTTGCTTGCATTGCATCTACATACAAGGGGTGAGCCTCTGGGCTTCTTTCTAACCTCAATCACCTTCGCTTGCAACTTAAAGGCCTATGATGACGACAAAGGAATAGTTGTCAAGTGCCAACAATTTCATGATGGGCTCATTGTACGCCAAATGCAGTACACTCGCAAAAGGACAACAAAGTGCTTCACAAGCTTCCTAAGTGGGATGTAGTCTATTAGTCTCCAACATTTGCATGGTATGCCCACCAACAACGAGAGGTTGCTTTGAATGGATGCAATGTTAGGGCCTCTCCCAAAACACAGTCCCCCTGTGCTTCCATCTTGAGCAAAGAAGAGTAACTGCTTTAAGAGCTTCTACATGGATATATATATGGCAACCATGGTGTGTTCATATATATAGGTTTCTAAGTTGAGGACCATGAGGCCCAAAAATGGGCTTCAAATATAAGGGCTATCTCTACTCTCCCCCGTGGGACCAGTCTATGTTTTTATGCATGCAAGAGTACTCTTGCTCGTCAGAGATGGGGCCATGCCACTAGTCTAATTAAAATATGGTATATTTACTTTTGCATTAAACCAAAAACTTCTTGGGCCTTTCTACCCTCCCTCTCCCTCTCTCTCTCTCTCTCTCTCCCCCCCCTCCCCCCCGAAGCACCCCTCACACCTAACACTTCCTTTAAGTATTTATTTGGATGGACTCTATGTTAGATAGAATTCTTCAATAATCTCTTTAATACTTAGTAATTATGTTGTAAACCCCTAGGTACATACTATTGTGAATTTTCTGCTTGTTTTTTGTAAAGGTGAATGTTGAAACATAAGGAGTGTCTAAAACAGGGTAAAAAAATAAGGTGCACCCATGAATATATAAGTGTAGGTGGGTTGGTGATTACTCCTCCTATATAAATCTAGAATTCTAGAAAGTGGGGTGAATGTTTTCAAAAAATGTCCTTAAATGTCCAAAAGCAGGCGAATATTTTCTAAAGCCCTTCAAAAAGGCCTAAAGTTGGGCAAATGTTTTAAGATACCATGTGTATTTTCTTTTTTTGCGAAAAAATCCAAAAATAGCCGATTGGTGAAGATTATCCCTTATTTTTTCTTTGGTCTAAAATTGACATTTTTTCATAGGATAATTTTGTATTGCCCCGCACATGAAAAGGTGAAATGCATCTAGAAGTTCTCCAAAGACTTCTTAAAAGCTTGAGGGTGGTACTACTCTTGAAATATGAGTGATGCCACATGGGAGATGATTAATAGGCTTATTTGTTGGTAGAATAGGAATGCTCATATACAATTGGGGAGATTTATCCTTCTCTGAATTTGTCTCTTCATTTACTACCATTGTTTGCTATGAAAATAGTTATATCTCCAAAACCGAAAAGGTATGTAGGCAAGAAACATTATGTAATTGAAAGAGATGGGATTTTTCTACAAAAAGGAGGTAAAGGTTCATAGGTAGGTAACATTGTGTAATGTAAAAAAGAAATTCATCATGTTCAAAAGATTCTAAGAATCACTAAGGGCCTATACAAAGCATGAGTGAAAACATAATTATTTGAAAAAAAAGTGAAAGAATTTGAGAAGTGGTGCTTTCACTTTGCTTGCCCAAATTTGAGAAGTGGTGCTTTCACTTTGCTTGCCCAAATTGATTCTTGGGGAGAGTTGCTCGTCCATCTCCCGATCGGTAAATTTCGAGGCAAAAATTAAAGTCCACCGTCTCGAGATGTGTAAACCCTCTCATAGTAAGGATTGGTATTCCTAAAGCACACACCTTGGGACCTATATTTCAAAATTTAGTGGTTTGCTTAAACTGATGGAGATCTTTTGCTTAGCATGTGTTGGAACATGAAAATCTTTCAAAGCATGTGATACAACCTTAGAGAGAGAGAAGGCTCTAAGATTTCAAATCCCATTTATTGAGACTACCATCATTAAGTTTCCTTTTTATAATTTTGACTTGTTTTTTGCTCACAATGTTGGTAGGGTTAAGGACTTGTAGGAGCTACCCCCCTTGGTACAATCATGCATAGAACTTGTGGGAGGAGAAGCATGTGATACAACCTTAGAGAGAGAAGGCTGAAAGGTTTCAAATCCCATTTATTGAGAGTGCCATCATTAAGTTCCCTTTTTTAATTTTGACTTGTTTGTTGCTCACAATGTTGGTAGGGTTAAGGACTTGTAGGAGGTTCCCCCCTTGGTGCAATCATGCATAGAACGCGTGGGAGAGAAGCATGTGATACAACCTTAGACAGAGAAGGCTGAAAGGTTTCAAATCCCATTTATTGAGAGTGCCACCATTAAGTTCCCTTTTTTAATTTTGACTTGTTTGTTGCTCACAATGTTGGTAGGGTTAAGGACTTGTAGGAGCTGCCCCCCTTGGCACAATCATGCATAGAACGCGTGGGAGCATGAAAATCATGGAAATGAACACAAGACCTTGGGAGTAGAGACCAATGCTCTACTAGATAAGCTAGCAGTCGTTGGTTTTTTAAAGGGTGCAGCAGGACGGCTCCTTTATTGTAAAGTCTTTCTTGTCATTATTAAAGGCTAAGAAATTGGAAACTGTCAATTTGATACCTTTGAAATGTGGCACAATGACAAAAGTGCATGTGGGGTAGTGGCAACGACTGTAGCCTTAGGTTTTAAAAGAGACCTTCATTCTCTGGAGCAGTTTACTGCAAGCAAGGCAGGAGCTCCATTACACCACACGCAGCACTTCTCAGCACAAAGCAGAAGCATGTACACGGCAGAGAATATGACCCACATGCAATGCAGAGGTGGTTTCTCCAAGATGCTTCACAAGCTACTCCACACAGTCAACCATAGGCTCCCCATAGCAGAGTTTAGAGTGCCCATGCACACCCCGAATCTAACGCTTAAGAAAGGAAGGATCCCCAAAGGGTACCTCCCCGTGTATGTTGACGACGACGGTAGCCATCTATACGTCGTCAAAGCTAAGGTTCTCAACTGGCCTTGCATTGCACAGCTTCTTTTGGAGCAGACCGCTGAGGAGTATGGCTACTCTAACACCGGAGCCCTGAGGATTTGCTGCCGTGCTGAGACCTTTGAGAGCATCATGGCCTCACAAAAGCATCGATTTGCATGCGTTTAGTGCAATCAATTGCGCCATTAATTATATTATGCAATTACACGAAGGCTAATTGCTGGTGAACCCTAATACATGACACCGAGGTTTCTAGATCATAACGTAAGAGAGGGCAATATACATTATTGGATTTTACTAATTTTACTCTCATCTCCGACCTTATTTATTTTGTTTCATGCTTAAGGACTCCACTAAAAACGTGGCTATGCCATTACTGGCTTTTACCCGGGTCAAAAGTATCATTGGGAAGATTGGAGGAGATGTCCTCTCCCCCAACAATCGTGGAGAGCTCCTTGATTTTTTGCTTCTAGTCTGTAAACCTCCTAAGATGGTACTCAGAAGCACTAAATGAGGTGAGGATGAATAATGTATTAGGGTAAGCTTGGCCCCCCGACTTGGTTGCATCTTCAATTAAATCCCTACATGCTAATTAGTCTATTGCAAGATCCATATCTCCACCCATTGCAAGATCAACAAAAAGATCTATGCCACTGCTAGCTATAGTGGACTCAATTGTCATGAATCAATTTGAATGCTTTTTCACAGTTTGCTTTAATACCTCAACACACCCACATCTTTAAACTATTTCATATCTAGCATATAAATGTGGAATGTCATGAATCCAACCTTTAGAATGTTTGAATCATACTACAATAATTGAGCATTTCTCCACTCTTGCTCAAAACTTGCCATAACTCCACAATCTTAAGCATTTCTCTTTGTGCATTGTAAACATTATACTACCACTAACACCACACAAATTATATATTTATAAAGGAATAACCATATGATGTGAATCTATTTGGATTAGTTAAGAGATATAAAGGCAAACTTACTTGAGGCTCACATCCACTTACATACTATTGTGTTACCATCTCTTCATCTTTTTTTACCTTTTGTATTTCTTCATCAAACCATTTAATGCTACAATCTTTTTGAAGTCGTACAAAAAGATTTCTTCATAAAACCATTTCATGCTGCAATCTTTTTGAAGTCTAATTGCAACGTTAGGTCGAAATGGAAAGCATCTTGACTGCACTCTAAATTCTCTTCTCTCCTCATTTCTAATACTTCTTACCTCTTCATACCTTGCCACCCACCTCTTCATAACTTCACTACTGAGAATAAAATGTATTCACCTTGTTCATCATTATTCTATCCATTCTCTCTACTCTTCCTTTCCCTTGTGGTACATGTGATACCATCTACTTATCATCCTCATTGCTCTATAATTGTGACATTGTAGGATCCACTTGAGAGAGATACTCTGAAATATGGATGCACACTACTTGCACTAACCACCCCTTCATCATGCTTACTTTTGACCTTGCTCTGTGCCTAACAAAATCCTTCACGATCTTCATAAAATGCTCGGGAAAGAGCATTCATCGACCACGTGTAGCACCACATATGGTCAATTTATCTAGTAAGTGTACCACAAGATGTAGTTGACTAGTGAGTACAAATCTTGGAAAGTTCTCCTAAATCATACACTCTACCTCCATCACCATTCCTCGAGTAGCATTAATAGTGGATGGATGTATCTACTTGGAATTTAAGTATCTAAGATGGAGATGACTCAATTTAATTATCACAACTAACCCTTGCATAATAACACAAGGAAATTATGTTTGAGTTTTTCTTATACATACCTCACCATTGCTTCCATTTTGTAAATGGCCTCGTGCACTTTTTGATCTCCATAGTTACTAATGCATATGAGAAGAAAAAACTACATACAATAAAACATTGTAATTAATGTTGCGTTATCATAGCTAAATAGTCATGAAACCTGTGCCAATCAAGTGATTTAAGTCCATACAATTGTGATGCTCCTTTTTTCTTCATTTTTGTAAATGCCCCTTTTTTAAAGAATGCATGGCACCTTTAGGTGTACTAAAGGATGCAATTTGATCCTTCACTACCTTTCCATTCTCTTGAATGCTTGGCCAAGTGGTTGGAAGCTGATTAATCAATCTCAAGTCCTCCCAAACTAAAAGAGAATTTCTCTTTCCAATTAAGTGGTCCCAAACTAAAAGAGAATCTCTCTTGCTAATTAAGTGGTCCCAAATGTTTGATGCCACATTTTTTATGGTGTTGTACATTAGATCTAGAAGATGATTGATTTTAAGGTTTGTAATATGGAAGGTAAAAGAAGATTGAGTGCCTTAATTATCATTCCTAATGATTGATTTTAAGGTTTGTAATATGGAAGGTAAAAGAAGATTGAGTGCCTTAATTATCATTCCTAATGGTTGCATTTGGGATGATCCTCTCCACACAACTCCCTAATCACCTATTGTTAGAGGAACAAACTTCTCCTAATAATATGGAAGAAATCGATGACGGTCTTCATGCATGACCTTCTCAAGATAATCCAACCATGATGTAATGTTCAAGTGATGGTCCATAAATTAGACAAGCACTATGGCTAGAAGTTATGCATCCCAATTGTTTACGTAAGAGACAAATATGTTGTGTTTAGAGTATACAATTGATATTTGATTTCAAAATCTCTAAGTTGGTTATTGAGAATAGAAACCATATCACAACACTGTTTGTATCTTGGAAAGTCATGCATTCTCCACATTAAAATTACCTTCACCTCTCGAGTACGTTTGTGCAAGAAGTCTGGACACATCATGCACTCAAGGATATACCATGCCATAGTCTCTCAAGATCCTCGACCAAAGACTTAAGATACAAATCCACGTTCTTGACTTTGTGCTTTCCGAGCATGAGAAGCGCTAGCATCACATGCTTTATTGACTTCCATTGAGGGAGATTATAGTTTACTACTACCACTCACTATGTGCTCCATGATGTTGATTTGAGACCAACTAGAAAAAAATCCATCCCCAGTCAAAGCTATAACTGATGTGGATCCTTCTTGAATTCCAACCACACTACTCTTCTATGTTTTGCCAAGTCGATGAATCTGTGAATTCTCATCATTGCCCCCCAAGCATGTGCCTAAAATCATTCCAATTTGAGTATTTTTATAGATTTATTCCCTCAAATATAGGTTACATGGCTATTTTAGCCCAAACTTGCTCTATAAGCTTTCTTTTTACAAAAATAGCTCAAACACTAGAGCTTTTTCACACACTAAGTGTAAAAATAAACAACTCTTCTAGCATATGTGGTAAGAATATAGCAACGCTATGCACAAGCATGCAAAAATAATTTGTACAAACATTTGGCATGTGGCCAACAAAAATAAACCATAAAATAACCTTGTGCACATTTGCACATATAATAATAACCTTGTGTACATTCGCACATTCCATTAAGTTGGTTTCTGAACACATTAAATTAAGAATATTTTTCTATGATTATTATGCATCAAAATATGATAAAATATATACCTGTAACAATCCTCCTGTTTAAGGAAACAACTATCCTCAATTATGTAGAAGAAAATGCTACAACAATAACATCATGCTTGTTGCTATCAATTTCATAACCTGAAAGGTAAACTTAGAGGTCCAAACATGTCTCAAAGGTTGATCATGCATGGCTCAGAGGTTCTTATGGACATGGCAAACAACAAACAGACTCAAAGGTTCATTGATTGAGCATGGCTCAGCGGCACAAAGTCATAGCTTAGAGGCTCGGGTAAACATGAACTGCAACAATAAAACTCGTGCGACACCTAAATTGGTGATCCTCGCACTCATCATTAAATCACAAATAATATACACAAAATAACCTTACGACATGAAAGGCTATAGGTGACTTAAAATTCTAATACATGATTAGCAAAATGATCTCCATCTTCATGCCACCACTCAATCCACCATTCATATGACATCTCAATTAGTAGCCTCGTATAATGTGACACCTCAATCAATACCCTTGCACATCTCGTGCCATACGACACCTCAATTGGTGTTGGAATTAGGGTTGCAGGAATGCACACACAACTTCAAGAAGATGAGGAAGCTTGAGCACAACACAGTAGTGTATTATGAGTGCCAAAAATGAAAGATAACAAGCCCTAGAAGATAATGGGCGTATATACAATGCACGGGGGAAAAAACCTCCTAGTGAGGGAAAAAGTGCCCCGGCGGTCCTAAGTGTGTTCACACACATCACTACTATAATATGGTAACAAATCCCCCCTGGAGTGATGCGGTGAACAAGAGCTAGCACTCATGTATAGGGAAGTGTCTAGCTATGTGGACGAATCCACAAAAGGGAGTAAGCCCAAAGCTTTGCGAAAAGCTTCGAACTTCTCACGAGGCAGAGCCTTTGTGAAAAGGTCTGCAAGGTTATCCTGTGTTGGCACATAAGCCAAACTGATCTCTTCTGCAGAGAGTCTCTCCCTGACATAATGGTAGTGCACCTCAATGTGCTTCGTACGAGCATGGAACACTGGGTTCCGCGCAACTGCCAATGCGCTCTGACTGTCAGTGAAGATGGTGGTGGCAGATGGCTGCCCAACACCCAAATCAGCCATAAGGCGTCTGAGCCACACACACTCAACCGTAGCTGTGAAAGCTGCCCTGTACTCAGCTTCACAACTAGAAGTGGCCACAGTAGGCTGCTTCTTGCTCAACCATGATATGCATGAGCTTCCAAGCATGAAGCAAAAACCACTCGTGGACACGCGTGTGTCATAACAACCAGCCCAGTCAGAATCTGAAAAAGCATGTAAATCTGGCGGCAATGATCCCCCCTTGGGATAAAACAACCCAAGATGCCGAGTACCACTCAAATAGCGAAAGATACGCTTCACTGCCTGCCAATGCTTAATGCCTGGGCTATGCATAAATCTGCTCACCTGTGAGACTGCAAACTGAATGTCTGGCCTCGTAATGCATACATAAATGAGGCAACCAACAGCTGTCTGATAGAGTGTGACATCAAAGTGATCTCCAGCATCATGAAGACTCAACTTCAAACCTGTCTCCATTGGAGTAGCAATAGGCTTGCAGTCTTCAAGGCCAAATCTCCGCAACAATGTTTCAATATACTTTGTCTGACACAAAGCAATACCTCCATCACACTGCTTAAATTGTATCCCCAAATAATGATGCAAATGCCCCAAATCTGACATCTCAAAAGAGGCATTCAAATCAGCCTTAAAATCAGCAATATGACTCTTATTTGGTCCTGTGAGCAGCATGTCATCGACATAGAGAGCAATGATTAGATGTACACCATCCACACGTTTAACATACAAAGTGCTTTCTGTTGGACTATTCTGAAACCCATGTGCAGTCAAATATGCATGTATTTTTTCATACCAAGCTCGTGGAGCTTGCTTTAAACCATATAAAGCCTTTTTTAACCTGCACACTTTGTTTTCCTGCCCTCTTTGAACAAAACCACGAGGCTGCGATACATACACCTCCTCATGCAAATCTCCATTTAAGAACGCAGTCTTTATGTCCAGCTGATGTACATTCCAACCATTATGAGCTGCTAATGCACAGATGCTACGAACAGTGGTCATACGACATGTGGGAGCAAAAGTCTCATCAAAATCAATGCCCTTCTCTTGAGCATAACCTTTTGCAACAAGCCTAGCCTTATGGCGATCCACTGTGCCATCAGGCTTACGCTTCAATTTGTATACCCACTTAGTGCCAATGGCCTTCTTGCCAGGGGGCAAGTCACATAAAGACCATGTACCATTCTTCATAATAGCATCGTATTCTGCTTGCATAGCAGCCATCCAATTTTCTGAACTTTGTGCCTCATCAAATGAAACAGGCTCACTTTCATCGCACATACTAGAAACAGCCAATGCATAACAATCTGACGCATAAGAGGCACCATGAGAGCCAGAACGAGTGCGACTAGACAAAGGGGCATCCAACTTGCTGTCACGCAAAGTCTGCACCAGCCATCTAGGCATATTCCTAGAGCCCTCAATCTCTTGTCTCTCATCCTCAAGTGCATCATGCACATCTGCATCAGATATAGGCTGATCTGTGCCATCATTTAAAACCTGCATAGGCTGAAAAATTGCCTCATGAGGTATTGCACTTGACTGTGCACCACTGAAAAGAGGCAACAATGTATCATAGACATCACGTGAGCTGATATCTGTCTCCTTAGTACATGAAACCAAGGGCTGAACTGCATCTTCCACAAATACAACATCACGGCTAACCAAAATGCGCTTTGTCTGTGGATGATACAAACGATAGCCTTTGCTCTCAGCACTATATCCAACAAAAATACATTTGACAGCTTTGTCATCCAATTTTCTGCGATGTTGCACAGGCACTAATGCATATGCCAGGCAACCAAAAACACGTAAATGGCCAACAGATGGCTTGCGGCCATGCCAAGCCTCATATGGAGTGACAACCTGTAATGCTTTGGTGGGACACCTGTTTAGTACATAAGTGGCACACATGACAGCCTCAAGCCAAAAACCATGTGGTAGACTTTGACTCTTAACCATACATCTTGCCATTTCCATGAGAGACCTGTTTTTTCTCTCAGCCACACCATTTTGCTGTGGTGTATACGGCACTGTACATTGGTGTTTTATCCCACGCTCAGCCAGAAATGCATTAAATTTTGAAGACATATACTCCCCCCCTCGATCTGAACGGAGGGTGCCCATCTTACTTTCTGACACATTTTCAGCCATAACCAAAAACTGTTTGAAGCACAAAAACACTTCGGACTTTGCCTTCAAAGGATATACCCATGCATGCCTGGTAAAATCATCAATGAAAGTCACGAAGTAAAGGTAGTTTCCAAATGATGGAGTTTGCATGGGACCACAAACATCACTGTGAACAAGCTGCAATCTGCGTTCAGCTCTCACTGATCCATCTTTGGGAAAGGAAGCACGCTGCATTTTACCCAATATGCAGCCCTCACAAACATGCTTGACAGGTGCCTCAAGCTTAGGCAAAGAAGACACCATTTCAGATTTCTGCAGGCGCAGCAAACTTGCAAAATTCAGATGACCAAAACGTGCATGCCACAGTTTTGCATTTGAAATAGCCTGCGTATCCATAATAGCACATGCTGAATCCTCTACACATTTGCCATCCATATTGAGCTTATACAGCCCTCGACATAGTGAACCAGATGCTACAATGATGTCACCACAAGAGAGATCATGAACAGTACATCTGTCATCCACAAATTTTACAACCAAACCTGTTTTGGCAAATGCGGAGACTGACAGCAGATTCTTTTTGATCCCTGGCACATACAATGCATCAAAAAGTGTAAAGGTGTTGCCATTTGCAACATTCAGCACAATCTGTCCAACTCCTTTAACGGGATAAGAGGAGTTATTGGCACAAGTGACAGTATTCCCTGTGGGAGCAGACTCAAGGAAAGTGAATAAACTGCGCTGCGAGGTGATATGCTTAGTGGCACCACTGTCAAAGTACCATACATCTGAATCTACTGCAGACATACATGTGTCATGCAAAGATGGGTCATAACTGCACTGCGCATTGAATGCCCATTCTGTATCTAGCACAACATTAGCAGATTCATTGTTAGAAGGAGAGGCATCTGCAACAGCCATACCAGCCTCTTTCTTCTTAGCCTCTTTCGCAGCCAGCTTAGGACACGCTTTGATGATATGATCATTTCCCTTACAGTACTTGCAAAATGTCTTCTGTTTGTCACCCTTCTTCTCATCTTTGTCTTCCTTCTTTGGTTGCGCAGCATTTGCAGATTTCTGCTTACTAGAAGAAAAGCCAGCTTTACCTTTCCCGCTTCTCTGACTAGCAACGAAAGCTTGATCTGCGACACGCATAATATTCCTGTTTTGCCTTGACTGGTCTTCTTGCAGCAAAACAGAAACTAACTCCTCAAATGATAAGGCATTGGGATTGCCTTTCATCATCAAGCGAAGAGTGGAAGCAAAACCCTGATAAGAATCTGGTAGACCATTCAAAACAGTCTGCACAAGTGAACTGTCTGACAGGATTTCATCTGCAGAAATGAGCTGCTCTTTGAAATCCTTGATCTTTGTCAAAAAGCTATCCATAGAATCACCTTCGTTCATATGCTCATTCTCCAACTGTTTTCGGAGATAAGCAACACGAGCCTCATTTCTTGCCTGATACAAAGTGGCAAGTACATCCCAAGCATCCTTAGAAGTCCTGCAGGAGCGAATATGTGGGATAATGGTACGTTTGACAGACAGCGCAATCAAGGCATGAGCCTGCGCATCTCTACCATCCCAACGAATCTGCTCTGCTGAAAGTGGTGGTTCTCGAACAGCTGCTACAGCACTTGTGCCTGCACCATCATCAACAGTACCTGTTTCTGATGTGTTTGCAGCATTCCCAGCCACAATAGGACGTGCATCAATACCCTGCACAATATTCCATAACCCCTTTGCTACCAATACATGTCGCATCATATATGCCCACAATGGATAGTTGGTGCCATCCAACTTATCCTCAGCAGCCAACATGCGGAATACATCATTGTTGTCAGCCATGGCCAATGACTGTACTACTAGATGTAAATGCTGTCTGCAAGAGGTAAACCTGTATGAAATCGACCTGTGCTATATAGCACAGCCCAAAACAGACGAATGGGCACCTGTCCTGCAGATTTTAATCTTGACAGAAAATCTGCACAGTAGGACGATTTTGCCTGCGCAGTACTTGGAATGCAAAAACGGAGGGCGAAATGACTTCAGATCAAAATTCTGAAACGACCGAGCCCTACGGGCTCGCCCACGGCATATACTAACCTGCAGACGCTCGTGAAACCTCGTTGCAATCGGAGGAGATGAAGCGGCAGGTGCCGGTGATGCTGCCCGGGAGGAGGAAGCCTGCTCTGATACCAATTGTTGGAATTAGGGTTGCAGGAATGCACACACAACTTCAAGAAGATGAGGAAGCTTGAGCACAACACAGTAGTGTATTATGAGTGCCAAAAATGAAAGATAACAAGCCCTAGAAGATAATGGGCGTATATACAATGCACGGGGGAAAAAACCTCCTAGTGAGGGAAAAAGTGCCCCGGCGGTCCTAAGTGTGTTCACACACATCACTACTATAATATGGTAACAATTGGTACCCTCGTATGGTGTAACGCCTCATTTGGTACCCTCCCACATCTAGGTACCTATACTCATAGATGCAATCCATGTTAGTTAAATAATTAATTGAACAATTCAATTAATTCCAACATCGTCACATGAGATATAGGCAACCATAAAAGCAAATTACATGTACCACCAGGCACGGCACACACGAGCATCCCCAATATAAAATAAGAAATATAATTCCTAGTAAACAAGAGTAATTCTCATATAATTCCCTCTTGCTGGGGTTGGCAACTGTCCTTAGTTGCGTAAATCCATGAGAGGATGGCTTCTTTATTGGTGTGGAAAACTAGATCAACACAAATGCAAATATGCAATGAACCAATCAAATGAGCATATGTGAAATGAGTCTAAGTCTCGGGGGGTGCACTACTAAGAAACGCTATGTATTATGTGCTTTCAAGGGGTATTAAAAAAATCCCTTACTTATGAATTTTTCATCAATAAAATGATCCATTTTCTTTATAGACTTATGGATTTTCTTTCAAAATATATTAAAAAATCCCCTTCTGTAAATGTATTTACCTTAAAATTTTGAATTTAAAAACTCCTTCATTTTTTCTCACGTGGTATACTTACATATTTTTAGGTGAACCCCTCGAGGTCTAAGTGTCCCATACCATAAAGGAGCATTCCACATACACCCATAAGATGGTAAAATATGGAAGACATAAATGCTTTTGGAGTAAGTACATGAAATGAATCTGATGTCCCATACCATCAGATTAATTCCATGTATCACTCCTTCAGAATAGAAGTTTAAGAAGACGGAGTGTCCAATTCTCTTTGAAACTTAAATTCTGACACAAATTTCCTTTATCTTAAAAATTTACTTAAGTTATGGAATTTCAACTAATCTTAATGTTTAATCTATGGTTTACTAATTTGGTTCTTAGGTTGTAAAAATATTATAGAAACATTTAAAGAAATATCAAACAAATGTGATAATTTTACAAAAAGAAGTGAATATATACATACCTTGATCATTGTGGTGTGTTTGAAATTATGTGTCAAAAATAATTACAACACTCTAAAGAGATTTGAGAAAGTTAACATCATAAGAATAAAAGATAAATTGATTATGGATATAAAAATAGGAAATACTAACCTTGAGTTGAAAAGCTATTCAAGAGGGTATGAAATTGTAAATAAACAATAGATAGAATTTATTTTTCAATATATCCAAAGTTTAAGCACAAGTTAAACCTATGACATTTGGAATTCCATCATTTAAATGGGAAAAAAGAAATTCCTAGCATATTGAAACAATGGATATTTTATTTTAGATGAATTTATTTTAGGAGAAATAATTGACGAAAAAAGAGGAATCCCCATGACATTGGAATGCAAATAATCAAATGCAAAAGGAGGAATTCCCATGGTATTTGAGATCCAAGAAATTAAATGGGAAGAAGAGGAAATTTTACTATAATTCAATTTATGATTATTTACCAAAAGTGAAAATATGGGTAGAATTGATTTCTATAAATCCCATGAGTTCTTTTATTCAAAAGAGGAATATTGAATATAATTCAATTGAGGAATTAAGAAGGAATATGGAAATATTCGGCGAGAAAAAGAACCTTTGATTAGGCCAAACAATTGGTAGAAATTTAGAAAAAGTCCCATTATCGGTATCAAACTAGAAAAAGTCCCATTATCGGTATCAAACTAGAAAAAGCTATTAAATGGGAATAGCATGTGAATGGATATGGATGTATGGATTTGTATGTGTATGTGTATGTATGGATGTGGATGTGTATGTGTATGTGGAAGAATGAATGTGGATGTGTATGTGGAAGAATGGATGTGGATGTATGAATGTGGAAGAATGGATGTGGATGTATGGATGTGAATGTGTATGTGGATGTATGAATGTGGATGTGTATGTGGAAGAATGGATGTGGATGTGTAAGTGAAAGAATGGATGTGTATGTGGAAGAATGAATGTAGATGTGTATGTGGAAGAATGGATGTGGATGTGTATGTATGAATGTGGATGTGTATGTGGAAGATTGAATGTGGATGTGTATATGGAAGAATGAATGTGGATGTGTATGTGGAAGAATGGATGTGGATGTGTATGTATGGATATGGATGTGTATGTGGAAGAATGGATATGGATGTGTATGTGAAAGTATGAATGTGGATGTGTATGTGGAAGAATGGATGTAGATGTGTATGTATGAATGTGGATGTGTATGTGGAAGAATGAATGTGGATGTGTATGTGGAAGTATGAATGTGGAAGAATGGATGTGGATGTGTATGTATGGATGTGGATGTGTATGTGGAAGTATGAATGTGGATGTGTATGTGGAAGAATGGATGTGGATGTGTATGTATGGATGTCGATGTGTATGTGGAAGAATGGATGTGGATGTGTATGTATGGATGTGGATGTGTATGTGGAAGATTGAATGTGGATGTATATGTGGAAGAATGAATGTGGATGTGTATGTGAAAGAATGATGTGGATGTGTATGTATGGATGTGGATGTGTATGTGGAAGAATGGATATGGATGTGTATGTGGATGTGTATGTGGAAGAATGGATGTGGATGTGTATGTGTGGATGTGGATGTGGATGTGGAAGAATGAATGTGGATGTGTATGTGGAAGTATGAATGTGGAAGAATGGATATGGATGTGTATGTGGAAGAATGGATATGGATGTGTATGTGAAAGAATGGATGTGGATGTGTATGTGAAAGGATGTGATATCAATGTGAGTGAATGAATGAGATGTGATGTGATGTGAATGAATGAGATGTGATGTCATGCGAATCGGATGTAGATGTATGATATGGGATGTGAATGGATGATGATGTGATGTGAATTGGGATAAGAATGAATGAGATGAGATGTGAAATGAATGAGATGAGATGTGATGTAAATTGAGACATATGTGAAATGAATGAGGTGTGATGGGATGTGAATATGGGTTGATGCGAGTGGATGAAATGTGATGAGAATAAATGAGGAAAGATGTGATGAGATGGAAAATGATGTGATTGGATGAGAATGGGTATACATATGAATTGGATATGGATTAAGTAATGTGGACGGATGTGAAACAATGTGAAAGACGAGAGTTCATTATAGGAACTGTATTTATGACTTGTTTTTAAATGACTGTTTTATGTCAAAAATGTTGGGGAAGCATTTTGACCGTCTTGTGAATGAGGTGATGGTGACCTAATTGATCAAGTTACAATAGCTCTAACGGAGAGTCAATAGAGGATGTCTTGCGTAGCAAGATCAGCCGAGGTCTTGACCAGCCTCGGTTCGATTTAAATGGTGAGCTTCTGGTACGGTGGATGAGGGACCAAGTAAGCGGCCTATGAGTGAAGTGCTAGGTCACCTGCGAAGGATTCTAGAGGGTGCTGACCATACGGTGCTCGGGCTCTCGAAGATACCCACACGTGTGTCAGGAAAGATATTGGAACAAGGAGTAAGAGTTGTTTTCTGAAACCGGGCATGGATCTGAAGGATTGACCTTGCTGGTCCTCAACCGATGAGTCCATGGCTCTTTTATATGGAGCTCTTAGTTGATCTAGCTAATCTTCAACGGAGATTCCATCTTGATTTTATAAGTGATTATATTATTGGGTACTATGAGCTAGGAACTATCGAAAAGGCCCTGAGGGATAGGTGGTGAGCGTTCTGGTTGCCAGTGATGCCATAGGTACACCGATGAAGGAATGATTGGAAATTAGGATTCAACCGGATATTTTGGAGGATTATGATGAGTGACACTATGGTTTCATTAAATGATTGTTTTAAAGATAGCTGAATCTGTGAAAAAGACAATTTCATATTGGGTGTGTAAGTGGTGTGACTGGCGTTAAATTTGCATGAATATCCGGCTAGGGGGCCTGGGCACTCTTTTCCCTGGTACCCGGGATAAAACCTTACAAAATTCCTAATTGGATCCCATCACTACAGTGGTTAGGCGGTTGGCTAACCCATGGGACTGGATGGGGTTAGGTTAGACTGATGGATCTGTAAAATGAGACTCAATTCTGTTATAGTACGATAGATGAAGTAAATCCCGAATAGTAATTGTTCTATGGAAAAAGAATCAATGGCTGTGCCTCTCGATGGGGAAAAAAGCGCTGGTTTCTATGATCCAAGTGCAAGTATCTTCCTTGATGTGGCCAAGTGACTCACAAGTTCGGTCGGATCAGTTTGGTCAGTAATGACCCTGACTACATTAGAGTACAAATATCCTGGTGGACTCGCCCGTGCTTTTCGGTAGGGGAAAGTTTTTTCAGGTTTGGTGTTTGAAGAACCAAGGAATTAGTCTCTTGTCCGGATATCCGTGGTGGGTGAGGCCCCAAGTGAGGAATCCTGCCCTGCGCAAGAAGTGCTTCTTCCGCTGCTAGCACCTCCCCGGAATCCATTGCGCGGAGGGGGCAGGGATTTTTCAGTTGGTATCAAAGAAAATTGACTAAAGTGGATCAATTGAAAAGCCAAAAATGACAAAAAATTATGAAGTAGCAGTAAAAGGTTGTAATTGTGTGATAAAATTCATACAAATTGATATTCAGAATGAAGATTCATAAAATTGAAAGTGGGTCTTCATATGAAGTACTGCAATTGTATAGAAATCCCTGACTTGCTTGAAGCCTAGTCATGATGGTATTTACCTTATAATTCCAAGGATCGCGACTACTCGTATATACCGAGGGTATAACTGTAGCTCTTTACTGGCAGTATATACGAGTAAATCTAAGACCTTGAAATTATAAGTAAAAATGCTATCCAGATGATGAATTCGAATGTGGTTGATATGATTTTAAGATTCTGGTTGAGAATTGATGAGTTGATTTGGATTCTGATTGAGATGATTCTTGAATTTTGGTTGAAAAGCGATCAGTTGAACAAAGCCACAATGAGGATGAATGGGATGAGTCCCTGTGATGATGTTCATAACTGGAATGATGATAAGGACTTCAGCAAATCACTACAAGATTAGTGGATTGTGCTGAGATAGATTGCTACTGTGAACACTTGACCTAGTGGATCCAGTTAAGGGATGACAAATTAAAAACCTACATAACTGAAACTTCCATGGAGGAATGTTTAGATGGAATTTTCGATCTGATGGACCATTATTGTGTAAGCCAGCACCATCACCTTTCAAAAGGTTTTTAGCTCCAGAAGGTAATTCCAACCTTTCACCGTCTAAGAGATAAGGGTCAAGCCCAAGATATGGGAAGTTCCAGAATGGAAGAAATGTCCTTTTCTCGGAACTCAATTCCTTGGAATTCAACTTCAGAAGTTCCACCCTTGAACAAGGGAGTGAAATGCTATAGCTGTCAAGGATTTGGACATCGTAGTATGGATTGCCCAATACCTTTTGGAACAAGGTTTTCAGGGTGGGAAAATCAAGGATCAAGATTTGAGACTCCAGCTCCTTCCTTCCAGAGTAATCTGGTTTCTTTCCGCCAAAATCAGAGAAATCTCAGAGGTAGACCGTCTAACCAACCCGCAGTTTTAATCCAAGGTAATGCAAGACCTCTGCCTCAGAATAGGGGAAGTCAAGGAGAGAAGTTCCCAAATCGGCCGTCCACTTCCAAGGCAATAATGCTGGAAGTGATTGAAGAAGAAGAAGAGGATGAAAGAGATCATACTCCACCTATGAGATGCAGACATCTCGCGTTTTTTAAGTGGGGTAGGATGTAAGATTCCTCCCTCTAGCTTTTGAGGTGTATAGGTGTAAGAACCTACCCTTCTGATATTGTAATTATTCCCCTCTTTGAAATAAAACAAAGATTCTGTTCTACCTTGTTTTGACCTAGAGAGAGAAAATATCTAGCGAGAGGTAATCCAAAATTGAGATATTTTTGGATATAAAAATCCTCCTAGTGTCTAAAATGGTTTTCCCTGAAACAGAAATTCAAAAAGAACTTTCCAATGTGCATTTGGAATTAATTAAAAAGAAGTATAAAAGGACCTTAGCCTAAGGATCTAGATTTTTAGAAATTTTCAGATTATGGTCCAATTAAGGTTCCTATGGGCAATAGGATCAAACCAAGTGTGGGCAAGAGATAAATCCAATTTATAAAAGAAAAACTCCCAAAAATGAGTAAATGCTCACATAAGATGAAGAGTTGACTAAGGATAAGGTTTATTAGTAAAAAACTATGAGTATTACAAAAAAAAGGAGATATTTTGGGGATAATGATTCAATTTTGGCACCTTGGTAAGGAGAAGGGAGCTCTTCAAGGAGACGCCTATTTCGCTTGTGTGGTAGAGTTTTAAACTAAAAAATATTGTGATATTTTTATCTCTCCTCTCTCCTAGATCAAACCAAATCAAAAGGGAGCCTCCAAATCTTGTCCAAATTCAGCCAAACCGAACCTGAAAAATTCTAGAAACTAGTTGGACTTGGTTAGAGGCCTCTCTCACCTATAAAGGAAAATTACCTTATCTGAAAATTGGCAAATGAGGGGGTGTGGAGCGGGGTGGCTGTATTACAGCAAGTACACTGCACAGGGACAGACGGTGGCACAACAAAGCATAAGCTACACAGAAATGCCTGTTGTCCATGGAGCACCCCGAGGGTTTATATAACTGTGGGGTACGGGTATGGGCACTGCGCAAAGCAAGGATGAAATTATAAGATCTACTTTTCATGATCTTTCTGATATGTCATATGATGGGGTTTTAACATAAGGTAATAAATGTTCACCGTGGCCTCCATTTTCAAGGCAAAGATGGTAAAAAAATCCCTTAGAGGGTCCAAAAATGAGCCCGAATTTTCCCTAATGGACCGTGTCTATGCAATGTAACCGCCCTCATTGTATACGCGTCTACCACACTGCCTATAGTACTATATATGGACATGGTTTCCATGAGCTAAGGCATCCAATACTTGTAAGTATCCACCCCCTTCTACACCTCATACATACTCCATCCAGAGTCTGTCTAGATCACCATCTAAGCTCTACTTGAAGAACACACCGGTGGACAGCACCATCACTTGTACCTCCTCTTTGGTATAATCAGAATTTTGAATTCTCTCCATTGTGTATCTATTGCATTGTCTATTGTGCTTTATCTTGCTATCGCTTTCCATTGTGCCATATTCTTATAGGGCTTGGCAATTGCACATAGGTGACCAGCAGCTTGCACAAGGTGTGGCCACCCTCAGGAGTCTCACGGCGACATTGTGTTTGGGATTTCCCAAAGGCTCAATAGGTTTGGCACCAGATTCCCCGCATCTTCACGATGGAACCCCCACAAATGACTTCCGTACATGCGGGATCAATTGGGCACCCATGTAACATGTGGCAACCACCCCAAGGGTGCACACATTTTGTGAGATCTCTCTCTCTCTCTCTCTCTCTCTCTCTCTACTGCACAAGGGAGAGGCGAAGGATGAGGGGGAGATGTAGAGGGAGAATGGAGGAGGGGTAGGAGGATGATGAGGGGGACATGCAAAGGATACAAAACCTTAGAGCAAAGGTTAAATCGATTAATTTGATAAAAGGTGGATAGCCATAATATTGAAATTTGAACAATTCTTTTTAATCGCTTATGTACAACCTTCTTGTGAGTATGCATCAAAGGGTACCTTGGTCATAAATTTTAATTTAAGTGATTCAAATACTTTTAAGCACATATATGTCTACTTCTAAGAAAACACAATTAAAAAAACTTCTCAAGTTTAATATTCAAGCTAAGCTTTACTGGGAATTAAAACTAAGCTTATCATAGAATAACACTCTTAATTACATATACATATTGACAAAAAGAACAAGTTTGAAAAAAAACGATCTAATATGTAGGCTTCAATTTTGTCTACCCTTCCATGTGAAGGCAAAAATTTTCAGCACCTCTATAAATATTTTGTTTTCCTCTATAGTTCTATGGGAGATAAAACTTACTAGTGCGGTGTCTGAGAGCCAGACGACACGAGAGCTGCTTAACGTGGACTTATTGATCTAGAGAGACCAATCGACGGAGAGAGAGAGAGAGAGAGCTGAGCTTGCTTTTAAGCTACTTAGTAGGGTTTAAACAAACTTCGTATATGGAACAAAACATTACATGAGAGCCATAAGCACACATCTGAGCGAGCTACCCCAGAATTAGATGTACATGGAGTCTGGTCACGACATAAATAGCTTGCGACGCAGCCTTCAGGCATGTAACACCAGAGGATTGTGCAGTTGCAGGGCCAGTGATGCTCATGAAGAAGAGAGAAAGCGAAGGGTGATAAGCAAGAGAAGAAGGGCAACGAGGAAAGATTGAGCTATGTCGGAAGAGAAGCCGGGGCCTGTGGAAGAAAGGCCGGATGGAGAAGCCTCTACGAAGATGCCCGGAGCTTCTCTCCAATTAGCCATGGAGATTGATGCAAGGGAGGAGAAGAGGGCGCTGGTTGCCATGGCGCTGATCAAAAGCTCAGAAGCAACTGTGATGACGCCTAACGGTTTCGTAAGAATCAAAGCTTGTATTCAACTCCTGCTGTGGCTGTGAACGAATAATTGTCGAGCTTAGGATTATATCAACGAGCTCTCTCTCCTGGACCGCCGGCACGTCATTGACCGGTCAGAAGAAGGCTAAACCACCAACCAACCAACAAGCAAGTAGAGAAGAACTAGGGGCAGCTTTACCCATTGTTTACCGGTCAATCCTCAAGCGTATATTATGACGAAGTCCCAACGTCGTCGCCTACGTGAACGTATCACACCTTGTCAACAGCATTATCTGGAATAGTTTGTAGTGCATTAGTGTGCCCCTCGTGAAGATGTGTGCTCGCCAACTGTTAGTCCTATCAATCGCATGTGGGTTGGAGTCTTCAAAAGAGAGTCTATCCTTCAAAACAAGGAGATTAAAATTAAAAATTACCCTTGTAAGAAAGGCAGGTTTTTATTTTTATTTTTTTTTAAAATTTGAGAAATGCAGGCTTGAATTGAATCCTTCAAATGAAATTTTGGGGGGCTCACCCTTCACATTCTAGGGATGAATTTATGTTAAATTCACACTTAGTCATCAAGCTTTGCATATTTACATCGTACTTTCCATGTAGTATATATATAATAAATATGTAGGGCCCCATAAATTTAAACACCATAGATTAAATTTAACGATCACGATTGAATATTCTTCAAAAATAGGTTTTAAAAAACAAAGTGTTCCTTTTTTCACAAGAAAAAGATTTATTCTTTTATTTGTCCTTTCTTTGAGAGAAACCTTATGGCTTGGCCACACACTCTTCCCCTATTGCTTATCATCATATTCATGATACATTTATATAATTACAATAGTGCTCCATATATAATAGTGACAAGAAAGAACTAGTATTGGTTATTGATGTGATATGTAATTAGTAATATAATTTAGTCTTAAGTTGCAAGTAAGTGTATAGAATGAGCCATCACTGTAAAGAGCTTACTTCTACAGATACATGAAACATGCTAAAACTGAGGAGAAGAGAAACCTCCTAGAGACATTACCAAAGTATTATTTGTTTATGTAGTCATAATATGGCATGTATTTTTGTACCCTCTACTTTAAACACCACAAGGAGACACTCGAGTTTGAAAGCCACATTTTTTAAAATAGGTTTTTATTTAACCAAGTGTTTAATCGTCCCATGTTGATAAAAAACGAACAAACATACTTTAAGAGTTTTAGAATCATTAATTAGGTATAGCATGCAGCATAGGGATCTAAGATGGTATGCTAGTTTTCATATGTAAAGGTGGACTAAACATAAACTATATTTTGCTGATGATGTTGTGCGTGATGTTATGTCATTGAAATTTTCTTCATTGACCACATGCATAACTGTAGAACACATGGTCTAAGCATGAAAAGCACTATCTACCAAGATTATCAAGTGAATTAATAAACCTTTCAATATTAACGTGCAAATGCACACCAAATTGATGATGATGTTTCCCATGGGACAAGTAGAGGAAATTGTCCTCTACATGGGACCTATACTTGGGACACATTTCTCTCCTTAGGTGATAACTAACTCTTCTATATCCTCTCACGTCTCTCCTTACTCCTTTGGTTTCTCTTCCTCCTTTGTTCTTTCTTCTACTTTCTACAATTATGATTTCTCTCTTACGAAACTTTAAAGAAAATGTAAAGCTATAATTTTCTCAAGCATTTGGTCAATGGCCTTAATAATGGGCTATGTTGCATCGCTCCATAATCTTCCTACTTACACATCCTCACTAAAAAAGATGAAGGATTTTGTCCTCTTAAAATATCAGAATGTCAATGGAACCCCATAATAAAAAATATCAATGGCACTCCATCCTAAGGTCCAAAAAACCTTTTATTATAGTTGTTAGTTGAATGGGGCTAAAAAGTTCTTCGTAAAACCTATAAGCCACTTGGAAAAAATGGCTCTTTATGATGATCAATGTAGGTGTGCAACTTTAAGAAACCTACTCTTCATTATAATCAACAAAATGGATGTTCTTCTTCATGTAATTAAGTTTTATCTTCTAGACTATGTGTCGTGTCATAGATCAATCCCCTTGTTAAAGAATATCATAAACACCACTTCCCTAACCTTCCACAAAGACTCTATAAATCTATCATGGGTGATAATGTCCATGTTGATGTAGGCTAAAAGAGATGCTATTCATAGCACAAAAACTCTATAAATCTATCATGGGTGATAATGTCCATGTTGATGTAGGCTAAAAGAGATGCTATTCAAGTCATGGTGCGGTGTTTAAAGGAATGAAGGTGACAACCTTGTACATTTTTTATAAAAAGATGGTGATGTTCATGTTTATGTGGTGGCTAAAAGAGGAGATCCAAGACAAGTGATATTTAAAAGACGTGAAGAAGGAGAAAAGAAGTGAAGGAGATGGTCTTGTCCAATTTGTTTTTTAATAATGAAAGTCAAAGTTGAAGGGCCCTTTAAAGGTAACGACATTTTTATTTGCATGCATGCACTTTAAAAAAGGTTATGTTTAAGTGCAAAGAAGCAACTTTCAAACCAAACCAACTGGCAAGCAACTTAATCACATAGTCATTTAAAACTAGATCATTATATTCTAAAGAAGAAACTAAATCATTATGAGAAAGACTTGGTAAATATAAAATAAGTTGAAGACACTTATGTTACAATGATGATAATTACAAAAATTTATGTGTATACATCAACAAATGGTTCCATATAAAAATGGGGAGCCCACATAACTTTTTCAAGTCTTTCAACCATACATTACAAACTTGAAATGCATATACAATAACAAATGGTTCCATGTAAAATTGGGGAGCCCACATAACTCTTTCAACCATACATTACAACTTGAAATGTGTAGTGCCACATCACTTACAACATAATCACCATATTAGTCATTATTGATGTATCCATTTGCTTCTTGCCGTGCAAAATAAAAAATTTATTTATAAGAACCAAATCCCAAGTTACATAAAAATGAAAACCTGCAATACTTGTTTGACATTATAGTTTCCATAGATCCTATCATTTGCTGTTTGATGGGTGTATCTACCTCTTTTTTCATTTGACTCCATGATTACCATAGAAGTTTATTTATTCATTAATTGATGGTATTAAAAATGTATACATATGGAGCAGGATGGAGGACAGTGCAATTAAATATAAGTAGTGAACATTTATAGTTCAAAGAACCACTCTACAAGAGTCTTGGGGGTTCACCTAAAAATATGTTAGTATAGCATGTGAGTTCAAATGAAGGGGATTTTTAATTCAAAATTTTAAGGTAAATTTATAGAAATACATTTACAAAAGGGGTTTTTTTTAAATCAATTTTGAAAACAAAAACACATAAGTCTATAAAGAAAAAGAGGTCATTTTATTCATGAAAAATTCAGAGGTAAGGGGTTTTTTAAATACCCCTTGAACGCACGTGATACATAGAGTTTCTTAGTAGTGCACCCCCCAAGAAAAGAGTACACCCTTTTGAAATCAAATATGGAGGAGTAGTGGAGGAGAGTGCAATTAAATAGAAGTAGTGAAAATTTATAGTTGAAAGAACTACTCTACAAGAGTACGGATCACCCTTTTGCAATTATTTATTAAAATCTCAAACTCTTCTCTCAAAAAGTTTAGCATAATACCCTAGTAAATGAAAATAGATATAATATGGTGTGGTTGAAATGTCTAAAATAAATGTACAAAGACATGAATCTAAGATCTACATATTCTTGAAAACTTCAACCTGGATTTGTGAATATCACAAAAAACCTTAGCCTTAAAATCTCTGAAGACACTTTAGGATTGGCCACTTGATAATACACCTAGTGAAGGGCTAGGAAGTGGCTCTAACTCTTGCCATATTGATATTCTCTTGAAAGAGCTATATGGAAAAACTTATAAAATAATAAATTACACTATTAGGTTACAAGGAAGGAGATTTGTCAATAACTAGCATGTCTCCCACATAGACATAGAGAGTCTTAGAGGTCATTCTTAACATCCTAATGAGTTTTTACCAAAAAATTTGAAGGGAAATTCACCAGTCAAGATTGAAGAATATATTATGATGAAATTCTAAAACCTATCCCTTAAGCCCCTAGTCTAAACATATCACATGTTGGAAATCAATGCTCCACCCTCATTGCTAATCACTATGTGAGTGACATGTTAATCTTTTTTGTAAGGAGTAACTGTTTGTGTTGAGCATGCTTAAATGCCCAATGATTTCCAATTTATATACATAATGTTGGTCAATGGTTAGAAGATGACTTATGTAGACTTGGCACCATGCCAAGTAGGATTCATGTAAGTGTAGATTGATTAACCACACTCTAGGGGGTAGAAGGTGATCTTGATCCTTATCCTCACTGACCCTAATAGGGGTGCCAAAAAAGCCTTGAAGTGTTTAACCTTATATATCTTACATTAAAATTCCCCCATGTGACATACCATTGGAAATCTCATGAAATCTACCACCTCTAACAAATTTGGATAACAAATTTGGAGTTGATGTGCTCAAATTATGCCATTCCTACTGAAAGGTAGTGTCATAATCGTTGGAATCAACCTTTTAGTGGGGATGTGTCAACTCCAAATTTATTGGAGTTGGTAGGTTTAGATTCTACTTTTCAAGGGCTTTCTAGTGCTATGTGTCACATGTACAGGTTTTGACGGAAGATACATAAGGTTAACCACGACCCCATTTTTTCTAAAAAAGGGATGACATGTCTCTTTTTAGAGGACTCTTTTGAGTCCAAAGCTTTCCTAATGGAAGGTCAAGAACTTTTAGACCAGGATGAAGAGTTTACATTAGGTGGATTCAATGCCTATTCCAACAGGGAGCATGGAATTAAAAAAATTCAATGCCTACTCCAAGGAGCATGGAATCAAAATATATTTGGCAACAACAGCTAATACTCCTACAGAATGAAGTGACAAAATAAAAGATCTATATAGTCATGGAGATGGCATGGACTATGCCAAAGGGGAAAGGTTTATGGAATACATTTTGCACCAACAAGGAAGTAAACACTATGGTGCATCTACTCAATAGGAATTAACACAAAGTTCAATGAACGAGATGACTCATCATAATGCTTACTCTATTGACAAGCCTTAAGTGTCATAATTGAGAAAATTTGGATGTGATTGGTATATGCATGCTCTAGAGTCATTAAAGGACCAAGTGGGATTCTAAAAGAAGAAAGTGTATCTTCCTAAGATACATTATGGAGTTAAAGTATGGAGTTTATGAGTATAATATGGAGTCAATAGGATATGACCCTCAATTAGAAAGGGTATCTTCCTATGGTATAATATGGATTTAGAGTATGGATTTAGAGGGTATAGTATACAGTCCAAGGACTACTGACTATATGGGTCTAGGGCAAGGAAGACTATTATTGGACATGATGTGGTATTTGTAGAAAAACCCCATCAAGTTGAGAAGCATGCCATCTCCACTATATCCATCAACCATTAGGAAACATTTGGACTAAAAAAGGACCCTCTAAGAAATGTCATGTCAACTTTTTCTAGATGGTTAAATTTTTACAAATCAAATATTTTTTTTCTTGGAGATTGTAGATTAGGAATCTACTCTTCAATAATGTATAGCATGATGGACAATTTTCTATATTCAAGAATTTCCCAAATTGGTGATGATGTGGCATGCAACTAGCATGATGGGCAATTTTTCATATTCGAGAAGCTCCAAATTGGTGATGACATGGCACTTCATCACCAATTTGGGAGCTTCTTGAATATGGAAAATTTTCCATCATGCTATATATATCATTGGAAAGATATCAAAGAGTAGATTCCTAATCTAAAATCTCCGAAAAAATCAATTTGATTTGTGAAAATTCAACCATCTGCCCATTTTTTCTAGAAAACGCTAACATGGCATTTCTAAGAGGGTTCTTTTTTAATCCAAATTTTGCCTAATGAAACATGTAGTCCAATAGACATAGCTACCAAATGTAGTACCACAGACACTAATTCACATTTCATCACCAATTTGGAGCTTTCTTTTTTAATCCAAATTTTGCCTAATGAAAGATGTAGCCCAGTAGACATAGCTACCAGATGTAGTACTGCAAGCCCCCACTACTTTTTATGGAAAAGGGGAAGCCCACACCCTTTCCACAAGAGGTGGAATTTGAAGATTTATGACAAGAGTGCTAAAGAATGGAGGAGTAGAAGAGGGCACATGAAAACACATTTTCAGTATTCCCTTGACAACCATATCCAAAGTGATTTTAGTAGCTTTAAATCTCCCCCGACTCTTGGATGACACTAGTCAAAGTGAATAGAGGAGTAGAAGAGGGCGCATGAACACATTTTCAGTATGCCCTTGATGGTTGAGATAGTAAAGGTGTAGGAGTAGAAGAGGGCATATGAACACATTTTCAATATGCCCTTAATGGGTTGAGATAATAAAGGCGTAGGAACCAATAAATTTGGAGGAATCACATGCATATGAAAATGAGATGGGGGATGACACTAGTTAAAGTGAATAGAGGAGTAGAAGAAGGCACATGAACACATTTTCAGTATGCCCTTGATGGTTGATAAAATAAAGGTGTAGGAGCCAACAAATTTGGAGGAAGCACATATATATGCAAATTAGATGGGGGGGCATGCAAAGTGAGTATGATTCTATTATGATAAACTGTGATTAGGATCTCTTATAGATTTTCCATGACCAAGTGGCTTTGGAAGGACAAGTAAATATCTAATGAAGGAGGATGTGACGTCTAACTTTTTGAATGGACATCTCAAAAACCAATTAAGGGCTCAAATAGGCCCCTTGAGCTTCGTATGAGGAGATCACCACATATTTTTTGAGTATTTCTCTTTCCATATGTATACATTTTCTCTGAGCGAGGGTGATACATAATCATAGTCCTTTATGTGGGTGACCTCATTTTCACTCATCAGAATGATGAAGGAGATGGCCTGATCAAAGTTTATAATGACAAACCTTGGGCTTATACATTTTTTAAGGAATTGAGGTTGATGACATCTTCATTTGTTAGCAAAATTATGCATGATAAATATTTAAGACATTTGGTATGGCTGAGTGCAAGACAATCAAGACCTTTATAAAGGTAGATGCAAAGTTGCCTAGAGAAAACACTTCTCTGCTTGAGGATGTGAAGGAGCACAAGAAGCTAGTAGGGAGTTTGATATTCTTATGCACAACACACTATAAAACATTAACTCGCTACTTGATTTATTGAGAAGGTTCTATGGAGTATGGTATCCCCTATAACTCAAGCATGAACTTGACTAGATTTTCCGACTCAAAGTGGCCAGGTGATTATGATAGTAGAGAATTCACTTATGTGCTTATTTATTTTCACTTGGGTGTGGAGTTTATCTCTTGGATATATAATAAATGGCCTATGGTGTTCTTTCCTTGTACAAAGGTTGCCACCATGGTTTGCTACATGTGAAGAAGGAGAACTTTGGGGGACATGGGAGATGCTGGAGAGTATCCCATAAAGTAGTTATGTGATCATCAAATTTGCATGGAAATTACAAAGAACTAAGTGTTCCATACTTGCACAAAGCACAGTAAGATATGAGTTTTAGGTGACAAATGATGTTCTAAAGTATCTTCATTAACCTAGCAGGGATAGGGGGAGGTGTGTTAGAAATTAATGTTCCATTATCTTTATGTGAGTGATGGGTTGCTCTTTTTTAAAAGGCCTCCTATATAGCAAGTAGCTATTGCATTTTAGCATGCCCAAGTTCCTAATTATTCCCAGTTTAGACACTAGATGGCTATATATGACTCGATGGTTAGGAGATAACTTATGTAGACTTGGTACCATGCCAAGTATGAAGCATGGAAGTGTAAGTTGGGTGATCATAATCTCTGGTAGAAGGAGATCTTCCTATGGAACCTATTCCATGGGTTGCGGAGCCTAAACAAGTACCCGTATGAACTTTAATGAGTCCATAAGCTACACCGAATACCTTGGATAGATAAAGGACCTGCATCTTCATTGACTCGGTGTTAACAAACGAGGTAGTGTACATACCTAAAGGTGGACATTGAGGGGGGATTGGAAATCCATGCTCCACCCTTGTCACTATCACTTTGTAGGTAAGCTCTATTTTATACGGTCCCCTATATGAGAAGTAGTTGTTATGTTTAGCACCTCACTATGCCATCACATTGCATATGCCGATAGCTAATATGCACCATGATGGCTACCTAGTAAGCACATAAGAATGGAAAATTCTAGATTCATAGAATACACCAATATAAAATATCTTGAAGACCTTAAATTAAAAATAAGGTAATGTCAAAAGCAATACCTTCTCAAAAAAGATAGCACTCTGACTAAATCTTCTGCTGTGGTGCGAATGTGTAATTCTCTAGGAAGTTAACCACAAAGACAACTACACCAATAGGAAACTTTTAGGGTGGCACGAAACTGATGGAGCTACCACGGCACTATGAGCATGATGTATGTAGGCATAGACGGAAGCTATAAATATTCTCATGAGCTTGCTAAATGGTGCTCCACTAGTTGTAATATCCTTAAGTGCCCATGCGCCACATACTCATACTGTCGCCATGTCACCACCTTGGTCCCTGAGGAATCATTCTTACACAAGTGAAACATGGCCAAGCTGCCGTGCACAAGGTACATGTCCCCCATGACACAAGCCATCCGATGGTAGACAACATCTTGGGGGGTGCACTTCTAAAAACTCATATGTATCAGGTGCATTCAAGGGGCATTTTAAAAACCCCTTAACTAAAATTTTCCCCCCAATAAAACCACCCCTCTTTACTTATGAACTAATGGATTTTTTTTCGAAGTTGAATTAAAATATACCTCCTATTATTGTAATCCTATTAAAAGTTTTCCAAATTTTGAATTAAAATACCCCTCCTTTTGATCGCACGTGGTACACTAAAAGTTTTTGAGGTGAACCCCCCGAGTAAGGTACCACCCCCCGATGCCTAGCCACGAAAGACATCATACAAAATCTAAAATCCAACATGGTACCTACAATGACATATGTCACACTATCTCGAGTAGCGCACCAATGCTTGTAAGCCTCAAATGAACACTGGCATGGTGGTCTTAGGGTGTGTAGACCTAAACTCAAAGTACAACTCTATCTGTGTCATCTCAAGAAAGCAACCCCCATGCACTATGTACTCCTCAACAAACCCTATGTTACAATGCCTTCTTGTACTCTGGTGATGCATGACAATGCTTCTCCCAAAACCTTTCTATCATCACCCTCATCTCATAATCCAATAAAATGATTTGATCTAGGTGCAGGAACACTACTAGCCCATGGAGCACCCTCAATCCCACTATCCAAGCTATGTCTCCTCATAAACCCTACATGAAGTGCTTGCCAAATTTGAAGTATGTGAGAATTGGCACGATGCGTACTTGGTAGGACACCAAACCACTAGAAATAAACGTTGTAAGGGCACGTCTTGCAACTAATCCATCTGGATGCATCTTACGCTTGATTGTGCTTTAGGAATGTCTCAAGATTAGTAGCACACTAGCAATGGCCCTCCTCAAATGTGGACTGCAAATAGCAGAAGCAATGGTACACTATACCATATGCGAGTACTATGATGCTATATCAAGGTCAACAAAATACTTGTCTACCAGACCTGGAGAGGGATTTCCCATGAGAAGATGCCTAATGAGAAACAATGGAGGGTGTAGTGGCAAGCACATGGTCGACAATGTCATCAGCATCGCCGAAGTGAGGAGTGCCCACCCACAGGAAGGGCATGTGCACCACATCAAGGAGGAGTGGCATCAAGGTCATGGGCTGGAATAGATGGAGTAGTGCGGAGCTCATAGGTGTCACCCAAGAGAGGTGAGGCAAACTCAAGGGGAACGCCCGAGGGTGGAGAGGCACTAGGTAGAGGAGTGGCAAGCTCATATGGTGCACCCAAATATGGAGAGGTTCCCAATGGAGGAGTGGCTAACTTATGGTGGGAAACACCCAAGATAGAAGTGCCAAACTTGGAGGGCATGCCAAAAGGTGAAGAGGCACTGAAGATAGGAGTGTCCAACTCATGGGTGGTGCCTAAGGGTGGAGTGACAACCGCATGGGTGGTGCCTAAGGGTGGAGTGACAAACGCATGGGCAAGGTGTAAGGGAAGAGTGGCAAAGGGCTCAAAAGAGTGTGGAGAAAGAATTGTGGGAGAATGAGGAGGAGAAGGAAGTGGAGTGGGGTTATGGGGAAGAGATGGAGAATGGGTGGGGGGAGGAGATGATGCCTTATGAATTGAACCCGTCGTGTGTTGCAATGCTTGAGCCCTTGCTTTGCGCTCACAATCTCTTCTTCTCTTATCTTCCATGCGAACCCTTGCTTTCTCCTTCATGAATAAGGTGGATCGGGGGATCCCTTTGCCTGTTACTTTTCTACTCCTATGACTTTGTGAACCCTTGCTAAGATGTAGGAAAAATGAGATTAAGCATAAAATTGAAGATAATTAAGATTAAAGTAATACTAGAACAAGATTAACATATGCTTGGAATGGATCTATCTCCAAAGTTGGTGAAGCTCTAAGAATGAGGGAGACTAAAAAATTCGGCTATATATACCAAGCTAGTTAGCATTTCATTTGTTGAATTACATTATAAATAAAATTTAGATTTTATCAATTTATCTAATCTTTTTACAGATAATGATACTTTTTAAAAAATACTAAAAATATTAAAAGATAATTAAAGATTTTATAAATTATAAATTAATTAATTATTCTAAAAAACTCCTCTTACCCGGAAAGCCCGGGCGATTCCACCAGGATAACTTTTTACTCTAACGTAGTCAAGACTAAGAAATATTATTATTTTGTTTAGTTAATACATAAAATATATTTGTATAATACATAAAATATATTTGATTAGTAAATAATATTAAAATTTCTTTAGACCCATTTATAATACATATAAATTTTCTTCCAAAAATAATATTTTTAAGAATATGTATTTTTAAAAATTAAGTATTTATTTAGTTATATCATAATATTCACTTGATTAAAAAATTAAAAAAATAATTATTTTTAATATTATATTTCACTCAATAAATAATATTTATTTCATTAAAAAATTTTAAAATTTTAAATTTTTTGGAGGAGTGTCCTAAATATATATTACATAAATTTATTTTATTTTTTAAAAAAATAAAATAAAGAAAAATTATGGTGAGGTGGTAGGCGTTTTGCCACATGGCAAAATGCTGCTTACATGGTATCTCCACGTGGGAATTCCTCAAGCTGGAAGGTGAGGTGGAAATGCCGTGTAGGCACAGAAAGGCAACCAAGTTGACTATGCTGAGGTGGTAAGATGACATGGACCTTCTTGATTACGTGGAAATGCCATTTATGCATGTGATGTGGCATGCCATGTAGGCTTTAGGGAGTCAACCTTATTGACTAAGTTGAGGTGGTATGATGAGATGGCAAGATACTTATGTGGACTCTCCTCCATACGATGTGGCATGTGCATGTAGGACTAAGACTATGTTAGCATAGCTTAATTTCTTGACAAATGGCATACTCTTTAAGCTTGGTGAAACACTAAGCCTAATAGGCATCCTTTGTTTTAGACTTTAGGCAGATAAACACTAAAAATTTGTTTTAGACTTTAGGCAGATAAACACTAAAAATTTGACTAAGATGGCTACAAAATGGCCTTCCCTTACTTAAATTCACTCCAATTGTTTTAATTAATTTCATCATGACAAGTACGTTGATCCACAAGAAATTGAAGTACAGCGAGGGTTGTATTAAATTTATGTAATTAAATTATTAAACTTTTGCAAGCCCTCTAAGAGACTGAGTGAATTTTCTAAAGAAGATCGGAAGAAATTCAAATGTTAAAATTGCAATTTGATATTAAGGCCACATTCTAGACATATTTGTCTAACTTCTCACCGTTGGATCTTCACATTTGCCAAGATCTTGAATATAAGAAAATCATATGTTGCTTTACAATATAAAGCAGAGAAAAAATATTTATAAAAAATAGTTAAATACCTAAAATAATTCCCAATAAATCAAGTTAAGCTCAATGCAACATTTTCTATTCATGTACGAATTGGGATTATCATTGGACTTGGGATACAGAAGTACTAAGAGTTTTATGTGTGACATATACTGTTTTCAAGCTACCTTTAGGGTGCCCAACTATCAAAAGTGGTAAGAATGTAGGCGGCCAGAATGTAAGCATGTTTACAATTAATTCTACCATTTTTTGAGGCTTTTTGAGACTTTTAACATAAGCGTGTTTACAGTCGATTCTACCATTTTTCAGCCTTTTGAGCTAAGTTTTATGTTAAAAGTGCCAAATTATATAATCAAAAAAAGTTTTGGATCTAATATATGTATTTAAGCCCCTTAGAGTCCCACTTTTCTCTTAAATAGTGTAGTTCTTCAAATAATGTAGGTTATGTATAAACATCTTAAGTGATAGGTAAATATATTGTTAGTATGGTGTTGATCTTGATGCTATAAACTTGGTGTGACGGTCTTGAGAGTTGGAAATAATCTCACAAAATTTTAAAAAAAGCTCACATGTAGAAGCTCGCAAAAAATCACTCACTAAAGTGACATACCTTGTGCCATGAATTTTGTGCTTGCTATGGCATATTAATTCTCGATTCGAGCATTGTGTTCTGTCGAGGGTGTTGTGCTGAACACGATAAGAGTGACTCATACTCGTTTCCCATGGCACAAGGGCTTCCTATAAATGGTGTTGTTATAAGGGAATATCTCCACCACTTAGCCACTCCATTACATCGTAAATGCTCATGTGTTGCTTCTATTTTAAACAGTATGCTAGTAAGGAAAGATTAAGTAGGAAAATTAATATTTTTGTTTGTAAATTGCTGATGGATTTTATGCTCATTTTTGCATCATGCATGATTCTTGCTATTCTTATTTTCTTCTTGTTAACCTAATCCCTCGATTTGTTCACCATTTTTGTAAATTCTATAATTTCTACATTTTTAAGATTTTTAGCTTTTTGTGAAGTTTTTTAAATTTTCATTTAAAAAAATAGTAAATCGAAATTTGGGCATAGGATAAATAGCCACCAATGTTCTGGAATTGAGTGGGTGGACTAGAGAGGAATTAATTTTGCATTAATTTCTACATAAACCCCATTTTTGCCATTAGGCTTAATCCAGTTGACTAATCCCATTGAATTCTTCAATGGTTATGCTAGGTGTCCCTTGTGCTAGGCAATGTAATTAATGCACCTAGTTGTACTCTCCTCACCAAACGTGATAGAATCTTAGGATACGCTCCACATCTTAGAAACAATCAAACCGCCCAGACCCAAAGTCAAAAAATGGAAATGAAAAATTGAAAATTTTAAAATATATATATAATAATTTTTTTGAAAAGAGAAAGGAAAAGAAAGTTGCCGCCTTTTTTGTTGGAAAAAGAAAAAAGTGTGTGCACAAACTTGTTAGATATTTGCTTTAGGCTGATCATTTTGACGTAGCTTGTATATGACCTCAAAAATTTGTAAATTTCTATAGTTAAGGGACCCTGACTATAGGAACTAACACCTCCTTGGTGGCCCAAAAAATGCACCATTTCTTGTCATCATAGTATTGCTGAGCAACACCTAAAACTCACTTTTCACAAACTTGGCAACACTATAAAAAAAATAAATTTAAAAAAAACTCAAAACAAGTATAGGATATCCCCCTAATCCCTAAATTAGCCCTAAAATGGCATGCCGTTACTATGTGGGTGCATGAAAATCTTAAGACTCTCAGGTAGTGACAATTCCTTTGATCTTGGATCAATGGAAGGTCTACAAGAATTGGGGAGAGAAAACCTCGCACAAACAATGAACTCAAGACTAGCCACTAGCCTGATTGACCATATGACCAATTACTTTAGTAGTTTAGCTTTTGATTTTGTCTTTTTGGGACATACCCATGTAGTGTATTAAACTAGTGAGGTCAACTCTAAGGCCATACCAAATGTAGCATTGTCACATATGAATCCAATGCACATAGAGATTCTTGTCCACACGAAACCTATCTCATGATTGGACAACCCAGTGCCTACTCAACTAAACCCTACCCAACTCTTATTGCCAGTAGAACGAGGAAATGCATGAAGTAGAGGCCCTGATTTACGGTGCTAGAGCAAAAGAGGAAGAAAATCTATATCAAGCTCAGTAGAGATTAGCACGCCCAAACTACACCAGCTGCCCAAGCTACCCAAACCAAACATCTATTCCATGTTCTTGATAGCCTAGAGGTACCATACATGGTGAATTCTTATATAAAATGGATCCTCGGGGGGGTCACTATATGTAGAATACCCCTATCGCGTGCGTTCAAGGCCTATATTTTAAATCCCTTATCTGTGATTTTTTTTATCTATATAATATCCCCTTTTCTTTATGAATATGTAAAAAAAAATTAAAATTTTTTAAATCATACCCTTATGTAAATATATTTCTGTAAGTTTCATAAATTAAAAATATGCTTCTGTTGAACGCACGTGATATTCACATTTTTTTGTGAGTGACCCCCCCGAGAATGGATCTAGGCATGATTCTCAGGTACACTTTGTTGACTAAGAATTGGAAATTTGATGCAACTCATAAAACCTTGATGGACCTAGCTACGGGCCTCATCTATGCTATTGATTGGGATGAAATTAAGCAAGCTACCTCTACTACCATCGATGATGAGGAAGAGTGTCTTTAGCTGGTCATGGGGATTGTATTCATGATATGTCGGAGTAAGGGAATCTAAGACATGGAATCACCATACTCTCTTGACATCCTATGACACAGATTAGGACGAGCAATGTGTTGGTGCCTACCCTAAGCAAGATGGAGACACCACTGATAAGCTCAAATGATCCCACATATGTAGTGACACCTAAATACACCATAGAACAAGATCCATTTTACATTCCACAAGGTTATGTGAAAATCTAAGAGCCTATGAGCATGAGCTTCACGTTTCTAGACCATAGAGATGTGCGTACAAAAGATACTATTAGCACCATTCCAAACCCTATGTATTGAGTACACCACTCATAACAGCTCTCGTGAGTGACCAACCCCACAAAGTTACCTATATTATTATTATTCCCTCAAGCATAATTGTGGTACCATGGTCATTGTAACCCCCATAGGCATTGCTCCATGCCTAGTTAACACATCTATATCACGTGTTAGGGCCACCTAAGGAGCCTTCACCATATATCCTCAATTCTCCACATGTATCTCTACTCAGCCATTGCCACAAATGCACACAAGATTAAAGGGGATATGTTTGCAAAACAACTAGACCATTAGCATCATTAGGCTATTGGATCTTCTGTAACCCTCCACATATCACACTCATGTTACTCCATCGGGATGAATGCCACTATGCCTAAAGGCTGATATCACCCTTCATACCACACATACTATAGCTATACCAATTTCTCCAACATACTATAGGCCATTGGATCTTCTGTAACCCTCCACTTATCACACTCATGTTACTCCATCGGGATGCATGCCACTATGCCGCCTAAAGGCTGATATCACCCTTCATACCACACATACTATAGCCGATCCAGTAGATTTTGCATAAGCATTGGGGATAACAATGGCTGAAAGTATAGCACCTATCTTAGCAATAGTAGATGAAGTAGTTTTGGAAAGGTTTCACAAATGGTAAAGCTCACACATAAGTTTAACAAAAAGGGAGATTCTAGAAGACACCTTAAATTTTTTTAATCAAGTTTGTAGAGGCAAGAGAAATGATCTTGCAGAGACCAATGCCTTTAGCCTTACACTAGCTGGCAAGGGTGGTGTGACTGGATCAAATGCTAAGAGTTGAGCGTTTAACCTTTACAGTACTTATAAGGTTATTCCTGAAGCAGTTTGTGCATGAAGGAGCCTTGGAACATGGCTTCATAGCTACACAAAGCTAAGAAAGAAGAAGACGAGTGAGAGGTTTATGTGCAAACATCAAGCTTAGTAATGCCTTAATATTAGTAGATAATGATGATGAAGAAGATGATGTAAATCTTGTAAGGTTTTGCTTAGACTTCCTCACCCAATACAATAAGTACAGCTAAGCTTTATCTATTATACATAGGAGATGGAAGAAGACTTTTGTCCTCTAAGACATGGATCTTGATAGGCAAACGAACCCTTGATCCCACAAAGACCTTAGTGTAAACTATCTCATGATTGTACAATGAGGGTGAAGGTGTTATAAAGATTAAGTTTCACATCAACCCAAAAGGGGCATAAAGAACTAAATATATCACAAGGATAAGCCCAATGAATGACAAAAGAAATAGCAAGGTAGAGGAAGATCTTAAAACTTACCCTATCGTGGATCTGGCAAAACAAGTTTCATCCTGCAATAGCTAGAAGAAGAGATATAACACTTCAAGAAGGAACCAGACAATCTTTATCATAGTAATGCAATATCCCTTGATGGGAAAAAAGAAGGAAGTAGATACTAGGGACCTAAAAAAAGAGGGAAAATAAGACTCAAAGGACATAAAGGAAAGGGGGTTCCCTTTATCCTTGAGAAACCAATCATGAGTAAAGAGGTGAAAATGTTCACATGTGACTTTTTGCCCCGGGGGCTTCACCTAACAATATGTAAGTGTAGCAAAGTGAGTTCATCATCAAGAGGGTTATATTAATTTAGAAAAGTTATAGAATTACATTTACAAGAGGGGGTTTGTAAACCAATTTGAAAAAAGAAACCGTAAGTTTATGAAGAAAAAGGGGTCATTTTATTCACACAAAAGTATGTAAGTATAAGGGATTTTTTAAGTACTCCTTGAATGCATGTGATCCATAGGATTTCTTAATAGTGCACCTCCTAAGATTTCTACAAAAAATCATGTGATGCAAAACTCAAGTTTTTCATGACCAAACAGTCACTCAAAAGGTGTCCAAAATCATGCTTAGCTGCCCTCCACAATTGTCAAAGAAATCAGAATCTAAACTCAAAAGCATGCTACTCAAAATTTTATTTGTGATGAAAAATAAGTAGATACTCAAGGTCATGATTATCTTGAGTTTGTTGTGTCCAAAAAAATACATAGGAGCCAAAAGCATACCTAGCTTATCCAAGGGATCACATGAACCACAAAATCACCTCAAATGAATGAAAAATGCTCAATTACAACGTGAAAAACAAATAGTGAAAGCTTCACGGCCTGTGGTATCTCCACATGTCCAAAAAAAGTGGTTCAAAAGAAATGCAAATCGTACCAAGGTCTTCACAATGATCAGAGGATTTAGAAAACTCAACTCACAAACATGAGAATAAAAATTTATTTTGCCATTAAAAACTAGTATATGTTCACAAATCTGAGTATCTCAAGTTTGTCATGCTTAAAAAATGCTTCAAGTTTATCAATTAGGGTGATAACAAGATTCCATAGAATGTAAGGAGGACCTACATCTAGTCAAAACAATAAACACACAAACTTTCCATGCTACATGTTGCCCACCCTATTAATGAGTCACCCACCCCATACCCCTCACGTATTGTGCACATTTAAGCTATTTTTATACCTCTTTCTTTCTTGATTTTAGCTTTTACTCTTTTTTTTTTGTGTAATGAAGGTGGCTTGGTCTTGGGCATGGATTAGAGCTTTAGGCATGGTTTGGACATAAGGGAAGCCATGGGCATGGATATGGTCGGGCAAGTGTGGGGGTCCAACATTAATAAAGTGTGAAAAGGTGGGCAAGTATATAAGTGACCAAATTATAATTAGGGAGAACTAATTATTTACTAATTAAATCATTCTTTCTTGGAGATGCAAGCTTTCCATGGCTATGGTGGTACTCCCTTGAGTGCATGTGGCACTTCATTATGAGTGCATTTCTTTCTCTCTCTCTCTCTTGGATACGTGCATTTGGACATCTATCAACTTTCGCTTCAACTTGATCACAAGAAATCAACATTTCACCACCGATTTCATGGATTTCTTCACGTTTTTCTACAGCCGTCATCCCTGCATAAATCAGCTTCTTTTCTCATGATAGATGGTGCATGTATCACTTAATAGGCTTTGCCAAGCCTACACAAGTTTTCTTTAACCTTGGAAGCGACATTTCAACTTCATCCCCTTGCAATCGTTGGCGTCGACGCGGACTGCATATCCTCTTTTATTGTGTGATTTTGCCGCCATCGTGGAGCTTCAAAATTAGCACATAGCTTGGGTAAAGCTTAACCAAGAAATATAAATCGAGCGTGGAATTGGGGAGATTTTCAATAGCTATCGCATTTTCTTTTACCGATTTTGGTTGTGTATGTTTGGACAGCGTTTCTTCTACCCATTTTGGCTACGTGCATTTGGACATCTGAAGCTAAGTTTTAAGGTGCCATTGCTTCAAAAATTTTGCAACGTTTCTTCTACAGTTCAATGATCGTTTCTTTTCTCTTGATAAGCTTCGATTAAGCTTTGATTAGGTGGAGATTTGGAATGTACTGTTGCTATCCCGCCGGAAGTGCAAGAGGGAGAATGAGGCAGATTCCATGGAAGCCTCCATAATAGCACCATAACCTCCTTATCATTGAAGAAATCTTGTAGTAGCAACTGTTGCACTTCAATGTTGGTGACAAGATCTTGTGTTTTCATGGAACATTTTGAGGATACTATGCTTACTCCTTGAAGTGTGGAGCTATTGCTTTGCAAGTACTTTGGTATTTTGAACCAACAAGCCTCTATCATATGGTTTTAGATGCAGTTACATTTTAGATGCAGTTAATCATTTTAGATGCAGTAAATCATTTTAGATGCAGTTACATTTTAGATGCAATTACATTTTCAAATTTGAAAATTATGCACTGTATGTAGGTTTTAAGTCGCGCATATTCAAGGGTTGGGGTCATAAGGATATAATCATGGTATCATAAGGATTGTGTGTGGTAAATAAAAAATCATTCCAAGACTCACTCCTACAAGATCATGTTGGAGATGAGAGAGATGCGAGAGAAGCACACGAGACACAAGATTGAATCCCCAAAGTGTGTGGAATACACACAATAGATGAGTATATATAGAGGAGATCCTAGGGCTATATATAGAGACATTCTATATATAGCCAACACCCCCTCTCAAAGAAGGGTCTCTAACTGTGGATGAAAAAACCCTTGGGGGCTCAAGGGAAAAACCCACAGCTCTATATACACCTACCGCTATATTAAATTATTTTATAGTTACAAAGTATTATTGAAAGGACCTACATCACTCCCATATATACAATAGCCATGAAGGCTGCGAAGGAGCTACATCACTCCCATATATACAATAGCCATGAAGGAGCTACATCACTCCCATATATACTTCATCACTCTTATGTGTACAATAGCCATGAAGGCTTTGAAGGAGTCATCGTCATCCATCTTCATGTTGTCTTGATCCATTCATGTAGGTTGGGTGCGGGTCTATCTTCGTGACGATGCCAAATAATATTTTTGTAGTCTCTTCTCTATATTGAAGCTCAACAATATCCAAATACAATCCTGATCCATAAACCCTGTAATATGGAAGAAGTCTCCATAACAAATGGAAAACCATAATTTTGTTACAGAAATATGAGATGTACACGAAAAGATGTACACAAAGAAATAGACATAAAGGTATCTATTATATGGTTGCTTAGGAATATAGTCCATCCGCAAGGACATGCATGGCAATGTCAACTTGTGGAAGATCATCCAATCAATGGCAAATAAACTAGATTTGGTAAGAGAATCTGGTTACTTGGAGAAGTTGACTTGGAAGATTGACCTGTCAATAAACACTAAAATAGAAAATGACACTCATTCTAGTTAGTAAGGATATCATGGAAAGCTAGAATCATATCTTTGCCATGGGAAAAATCTATGACATAAGATCAAACCTCCAATATTATGAGCTAAGATAATGAGACAACTATAACTTGGATCAAACCTCCAAGATGACATGATATGAAAGTAAACCTCATAAGATGACAGGACGAGAAATCAAACCTCTGACGTCCATAGGAAGGATGACCAGACATGATGAAAAAGCGAACCTCTCACATGAAACAATATTTAGGATGTAGACACCTCTGATGGGACGAAAAAGCAAACCTCTGACATGACGTACTTGAAAGTAAACCTCATAAGATGACAGGCCGAGAAATCAAACGTGTGACATTCACAATAAGGATAGTAAACCTCATAAGATGACGGAACGAGAAATCAAACCTTTGACATCCGCCGCAGGCAGCATGTAGCCAGGATGACATGATGTGAACATAAACCTCATAAGCTGATAGGACGAGAAATCAAACCTCTAACGGGAAGAGAAATCAAACCTCTGACATGTAGTCAGGATGACATGACGTGAACATAAACCTCATAAGCTGACGGGACGAGAAATCAAACCTCTCGGGAAATATGCTCGACGGAATTTCTTGTTAGTTGCCATAGATTGAATTCCAAGACTTGACCACCATTATAGCCATTTAGACCTGCATGGTTGCATTGTCGACCACAAAAGACATTGATAGACTTAAATAAACCTAGTCAATCTGATGAGCCAAAGCCAAGGCACGGTGCATCCAATGACCATGGCATCATGGATACAATCCATGGAAAGGTAGTCAACCATCATTGATGAAACATGTAACCATCATCATGGAACAACACCATGGCATCATGGATAAAATCATTGGAAACACAATCAACCAATATAGATTAGCCAAGTGAACCAACATCAACGAAACATGTAGCTTGGAAACACAATCAACCAATATAGATTAGCCAAGTGAACCAACATCAACGAAACATGACGTACTTGAAAGTAAACCTCATAAGATGATAGGCTGAGAAATCAAACGTGTGACATTCACAATAAGGATAGTAAACCTCATAAGATGACGGAACGAGAAATCAAACCTTTGACATCCGCCGCAGGCAGCATGTAGCCAGGATGACATTATGTGAACATAAACCTCATAAGCTGATAGGACGAGAAATCAAACCTCTAATAGGAAGAGAAATCAAACCTCTGACATGTAGTCAGGATGACATGACGTGAACGTAAACCAACCTCGTAAGATGACGGGACAAGAAATCAAACCTCTGACATGTAGTCAGGATGACATGACGTGAACATAAACCTCATAAGCTAACGGGACGAGAAATCAAACCTCTCGGGAAATATGCTCGACGGAATTTCTTGTTAGTTGCCATAGATTGAATTCCAAGACTTGACCACCATTATAGCCATTTAGACCTGCATGGTTGCATTGTCGACCACAAAAGACATTGATAGACTTAAATAAACCTAGTCAATCTGATGAGCCAAAGCCAAGGCACGGTGCATCCAATGACCATGGCATCATGGATACAATCCATGGAAAGGTAGTCAACCATCATTGATGAAACATGTAACCATCATCATGGAACAACACCATGGCATCATGGATAAAATCCTTGGAAACACAATCAACCAATATAGATTAGCCAAGTGAACCAACATCAACGAAACATGTAGCTTGGAATGACTTACATCAATGAAACATGTAACCATCACCATGGAACAACGATCCATGGAAACATAGTCAACCATCATCGATGAAACATGTAACCATCATCATGGAACAACACCATGGCATCATGGATACAATCCATGGAAACGTAGTCAACCATCATCGATGAAACATGTAACCATCATCATGGAACAACACCATGGCATCATGGACATTTTGACGAAAAAGCATCCATATGTATGCTTGAAAAATCATCATAAAACAACACCATGGCATCATGGATATTTTCCATCAACCAATATCGATGAAATGTGTAACCATCACCATGGCATCATGGAATGTGTAACCATCACCATGGCATCATGGACATTTTGAGGAAACGTGTAACCATCATCAGGGAAGGAAACCATAGTATCATGAGACAACACCAAAGCATTAATACAAAGGTAAACCAAGTCAATGGCTGCACATTCCATCAATATGAAAGAAACAAGATGCATTTAAAAGCATCACAATCAATATGGGAGAAACATTTGAGTATCCTCCACGCAATTGATGGATACCTACCCATATATCGTGAAGAAACAATTGACATACGTTTTCTTGAGGATTTAATATGAGAATCATACCTATCAGCTCCTCATCTGAAAAGTGAGATTTGAGTATCCTCCACACACTTGATGGATACCTACCCATATAGCAGTTTTCATGATGGAGAACCAATGCTACCATTGTATGATGGAGATAAGGATTATGTCTCCACAAGATCTTCCTTAGGGTCACAAACTACTCCTGAATAGCTTCCATTAAAAGATGTCAAAATTAGCACGTTACGATAGCCATATCAAACTCGACACCAAATGCAGGGTGAGAAAGGTAAAATTAGCGTGAACTTGTGTAAAATAGTAGTTATGCTCTCTCTAAGAGACGCTTGATAGTGGATTCATGTATGAATTTCAATACAATTTCTCATAGTTAATGCAAAACAAACTATAAAATAGAGAACTTATCTCGCCATAATCCAAACTCTCCTGCTCTTGTTGGCACCTACTGCCTTCGCAAAATATCAAGGCCATGGTTAGCATAGATTTTCAGATTGATTTAGTTTATGTCAAGTTGCAATGTATATATGATCAAGAAACCATAAGAGTTAGTTTTCACAACATAAACCATCAAAAGTGATCACAAAAGCGGACTTAGCTGTTTGTTGATGAAGAGATTTGTTTGACGATTAAGAGATTTGCATGACGATGAAGGTTCCATAGTTTAAGATCTTGCTTTAGTAGGTTGAAGAATGGAAGTATACATTGGACCTTGGGATCCTTTTGAGGGCATGGCAGTGGTGTAATATCTTCGAGGTGCTCGAAAGCATGAGAACTGTATAATTCGCATTGGTCAAGAAGCCAGTAGAGACGAAGCGAGAAGTCCTTTAAAAACCCCTTGAGCCGGCATGTCTCATCGAAGCATAACTCAATCGTCTGCATAATTGATCAAAGAATATCTCAATCATCTGCATAATTGATCATGACCGTGGCCTTGACTCTTACAAAGGATCTGTATGTACGGCACAACTACTTTCTAATTTGTGACCGATTACAATCCTCATCATGATTGTTATCTATATTTTGATTTGAAGTCTTGCAATAGCTTTCTATCTGAAGATTTTCACAAGTTGGTTGCTATACAACAACTGTCTTGGACACCGTAGCTAGCTGTCGATGTAAGACTGCATTCATAATTATAAGAAGACCTCTTGTTGGAATCCGATATCATCATCATCGCAATTAATCTTTTTTTATCAAAACATCGCTTGTGTTATAAGACGATTAAGGTAACTGTTGGAATCTGATGAAAGACTCTTGAAGCGTCTGCTGATTTGGAGAGAATTAAGGTAACTACGGGAAAGATTTGTGTGCTTGTATTTACACACACATACACACCGCTCTCTCTGCTTTGCAAAACAGATCTAATCTCTCTATCTCATGGCAGCAATTTCTCTCTCCCTTTCGCTTATCTGGAAGTGCACGAGCCCCTTGGGAAATACGAAAAGGTCGCCCTTTTGAACCGTCTGATTGAAGAAGTGACCGGCGCTGTCGACTAGGCCCACCATGATGCTGCCATCGACTACGTAGAAGAGTTCAGTGGCGTGCGGGTGGGTGTGGGAGGTGTTTTGGGACCCCGGCTGGAACTCCAAGAGAGTGGCGGAGATGCCCAGGCCAGTCAGTGCCGGGAAGGCGTCCGCGAAGGCCTTGATGGGCTTGAAAGCGCCGGCAGCCGCGTTGGGCCCCCCCCACGGAAGCCCGTGAAGGTGAAGAAGTTGCCATCCAACATGCCCCGTGGGCACTAAGAAGTCCGTGGTTAGCTCTGGGTCGTTAGCGCCCGCACACACAACTATGCTGCTCTACGGGAGGATTGCACACACGATGGCTTTGAGACCTATGTTATCGCGTGGCCATATGTAGGCTTTGGCAGCGCTCTGATACCATGTTGGAGACGATGGGAATACATATGACTGGATGTGGAATAAGCAATGTGAATAGAAGTAGAAGAATGTGGAATAGCGAGAAATGATATGGAACAATGTGGAAAGATGAGAGTTCGTTAGAAACTGTATTTATGAAACTTGTTTTTAAATTACTGTTTTATGTCAAGAATGCTGAGAAAGCATTTTGACCATCTTGTGAATGAGGTCATGGAGACCTAATTGATAAAGTTGCACAACAGCTGACGGAGAGTCAATGGAGGATGTCTCGCATAGCAAGGTCAGCTGAGGTCTTGACCAGCCTCGGTTCGATTTAAATGGTGAGCTTCTGGTACGGTGGATGAGGGACCAAGGAAGCGGCCTATGAGTGAAGCGCTAGGTGACCTGCAAAAGGAGCCTAGAGGGTGCTGACCATACGATGCTCGGGCTCTGGGTCGCCGAAGATACCCACGCGTGCATCGGGGAAGAAAAATGGAACAAGGTGTTAGAGTTGTATTCTGAACTCGGGCATGGATCTGGTTGATCGTCCTTGCTGGTCCTCAACGAATGAGTCCATGGCTCTTTTATATTTATCTATTGTGGTTAATCTTGCTAATCTTTAACGGAGAGTCCATTTGGATTTTCTTATGTGATTATATTGTTGGGTACTATGAGCTAGGAACTATTGAAAAGGCCCCAGAGTGAATAGGTGGTGAGCGTTCTGGTTGCCAATGATGCGCTAGGGGGCCTGGGAACTCTTTTCCCTGCTGGTACCCGAGACAAAACATAACCAAGTTTCTAAATGGATCCTATCACTACAGTGGTTGGGCGGTTGGCTAACCCATGGGATTGGATGGGGTTAAGCTGGACTAATGGATCCCTAAAATGAGACTCAATTCTGTTATGTTACGATAGATGAAGTAAATCCCGGATAGTCTTTGTTCTATGGAAAAGAATCAATGGTTGTGCCTCTTGATGAGGAAAAAAGCGTTAGTCTCTATGATCCAAGTGCAAGTCTCTTCCTTAATGTGACCATGTGACTTACGGGTTTGGTTGGATCAGTTTGGTTAGTTAAGGCTCTTGACTACGTTAGAATAAAAATATCCTAGAGGAATCGCCTATGTCTATTGGGCGAGGGAAGTTTTTTCGGGTTCGGTTTTGGAAGAATTGAGGGATTAGTCTCTTGTCCAGATATCTGTGGGCGAGGCCCCGAGTGGGAGATTCTTCCCTACACAAGAAGGGCTACTTCCGCTACTAGCACCCCGAAATTCATTGCGCCGCCGCGGAGGGGACAGGGATCTTTCAACCGTCAAACATACCTCGATCGTGGTAATGACTTAAAATCTAAGCTGTCCATGTACCTCAAACCAGATAATGAATTCAAATCTCAGCCGCCGTCGATCCTTCACCAACCCTAAAATTAAGTACGTATCTTGGCCGTTTATCTCACTAACCCTAAAATCCGAAGCGTACATATGCAAACCCTCAAAGTGCATGATGCCACCGAACCTCATTCGAGGTTATAAAATCAAAAAAAAATTGCCTCATTGTAAGAAGTCGTTTTCACTCTCCTTGCTCTCTTGATTTGGATTAGCATTAGTGGGCCCATTAGCATTGTTTTATAGCTTCATTAGTGATACTTAGCACTAAGCATTGGACCTTTCACATTGGATCTTTGTGTAAGATTCCTCCTCGGGCTGAATATTGATTAAGCCTCTACTTCAATCCCTTGTAATCATTCTATGTTTCTGAATACAAGAAAATATTATTTTTCCTTGTTTTGCCTAGTGAGATAAAAATTTCTAGAGAGTGGTAAATCAATATTGGGATATTATTGGATAAATAAATTCTACAAATATCAAAAAAATATTTCCCTGAAACAAAAAATCAAAATACATTTTCCAAGGTGCAATTGGTCTCTCTCTCTTCAATCTTCCTTGGAGACTCCAACAACATACCAAACGAATTGATTGGTTGGGGGCCTCTACTGTGATCAAGATTCAAGTAATTTAGGAGGTAAAGTGTGGATTATTGTCTTCTTTTTCCTAAATCTCCAAATGTTTCTCTTCTCAACCCCTCTCAAGCTTGAGAAGCATTAATTTGAATGGCTTTTGAATACTATGGAAGTCTTTAATGTATTGTAATGAAGAAACACATAAATTTCCATTTATGCTTAATTTATAATGGTTTTTAAGCATTTCTCTCTCCCCCAAAGAATGGTCATTCCTATGTCCTATTCTCAATTCCAATGAAGCTTCTCATGAAGCATTTCTCTAATCTAAAAGTAATTTCTATGATTGTTTAATTGAAGGCCAAAATAATGGCTTTTGAATACTTTTATGCTATTTAATTTACCATAAAATTAAGAATTAATCTATAATTGGATAATGATCCAATCAATGGTTATTCTAATCACATGAATAATACTAAACTTTATTCTTTCAAATTTATTGAGAATTACCAGTAATAGCAGCGGAGCTATGGTAAAATTTTTGTAAAATTAATACATAAAAAATCATTTTCATTCATAATATGAAAAGAGGACTTCCTACCATATTCTAGGATTAATCATTCTAGATTAATTGAATGATTCTCATTATAATCATGGAAAAATTTATTTTTATGTTTATACATAAATAGTTAAATAGAAAAAAGAGGAATTTCTAGTAATCCATTTTTATGTTAAAAGAGTAATCCCCATGACAATGAAAATCCATGTACTCCAATGAAGTAAGAGAAAAATTGTGATGCTAAAATAATGCATATTTTATCTAAAAATTAAAGAAGGATTTTAGTTAAATTTATCTTTTTGCATAGATAAATTTTAAATGATGAAAGAGGAATTCCCACTATATTGGAATCCAAATATTTAAATGAGGAAAGTGTAATTCCTAGTGTAAAGGAATTAATGAAGATTTTTGTTTAAATTTTAAAAGAAAATTTAGTTAAATTTATCTTTTTGTATAGATAAGATTAAATGATAAAAGAGGAATTCCCACCATATTGGAATTCAAATGTTTAAATGAGAAAAGTGGAATTTTTAGCTTAATGGAATTGATGGATATTTTTATGTAATTTTTAAGAAGAATTTAGAGAAGATTTAATTTATGGTAAAAGAGGAATTCCAATGATAATTGGATTGCACTTATTGAAATGAGAAAAAGAAGGATTTCAAGTTTATTCAAAAAAATAGATATTGATATTTTAGTTAAAAAAAGAATTTTTATATTATTTAAGAAAATATGGATTTAAATTAAATTTTAGTGTCAAAAGATGAATTTAAATTAAATTTTAGTATCAAAAGATGGATTTAAATTAAATTTTAGTGTCAAAAGATGAATTTCTACCATAGTTCTACCTAATTAATTAAGGTTGAGAAATTATGTGGCATAAAGAATATCTTTGGATATTTTAATTGGTAAAATCACTAAATTGATATTTACCCAAAATCTAGATATTTAGTTGAAGGGAATCCTTGTAGAACTAAACCGAATGAATTTGGTTAGACTACGTGAGGGACGAATAATAAACCTAATTGTCCTTCTCTTGATTTGAATCAGACAAAAACTTTGTGACCAATTCCAGTTACTAAATCCAAAGAATAGACTACCAAAACTAATCTAGTTTTTCCTTGACCAAACTCACCAAGAATCTAGTTGGACAAATGGACAAAATGATGGGTAGATTACCCTCATGAGAGATCAAGGATCCTCATTATGAAATGGGAATTATGGAAAAAGGGTTGTCGGAACCGATCTCAAACTCAAATTTTACTTGCATTTGAACCTCTATTTTTCATTCAAAGGACAGTTTTTCATTTGAACCTCTGTTTTTCATTCAAAGGACTGTTTTACGCCAAAATACTGGAGGAAGCATTTGGCTTATGTTTTCCTAAGAGGAGGTTTGTTAGAACAGCTGGCGGGGAGTCGTCAAGGGATGTTGCTTGCGACAAAGCCTGCCGAGGTCTTGACCAACCTTAGTATAGTTAAAATGGTGTGCTTTGAGTACGATGGCGAGGACCGACGAAGCCGTCTCCCTGAGTGAAGTGCTAGGACACTTAAGGAGGATCCTAGAGGGTTTTGACTAGGCGATGCATGGGCTCGCGGTTGCTAGGACACCCATGTGTATGTCGAGGAAGATTTCGGATGGACAAAAAGGAAAGATTTTGGGAACCAAATTTTGATTCTGGATCTCGTTGGTTGGCCAGCTGGTCTTCAACGGAGAGTTGAGAGGATACATTTTTGTAATACAATGGACTCGAAATTTTGGAAAATGATGATTATGATTTCTATTGAAGGATTGTTTTTAAAGCCAGTCAAATCTGTTGTAAATGGCAATTTCATATTGGGTGTATACGTGGTATGCCTACCTTGATTTTTGCATGAATCGCCGGCTAGGGGGCCTGGGAACTCTTTTCCTCGGTACCCAGGCAAAAACCCAACCAAATCTTTATAAAGGAATCCCACCAATTCAGTGGCTCGGGTGGTTGGCTAACCAATGGGACGGATGGGGTAGGCTGGATCGGAGGATTCCTGAGAAACAACTAGATATGATTAGTTATGTTATTTAGTTTTGAATCCTGAGAAGACCTTGTTTCTGTGGGAGGGGATCATCGATTGTGCCTCATAAATGAGGAAAAAAGCAGTGATTCCATGGACCAAGTGCAAGTCTCGTCTTGATCTGACCATGTATCTAGTTAGGACTTGACTCGTTAAAGTAATTTCCCCGATAGAAGATTTTTCCCAATTGGCAAAATCGCTCGTGCCTTCCGGGCAAGGGGAGTCTCACCCAGCCACAAGACATGACTGCGTTCGCCTTCGAGCATCTCATCTCTTGACCTCACTCAGTCACAAGACATGGCTATGTTCGCCTTCGAGCATCTTATCTCTTCCACTGCAACTCGAACAAGTCGAGTCAGACTCACATGCCATTTCGAGGATTTATATTTTTGACCTCACCCAGTCACAAGACATGACTGCGTTTGCCTTTGAGCATCTCATCTCTTCCACTGCAACTCGAACAAGTCGGAGCGGAGCTACTCTATGTATATTGAAACTTTTATATAAATAAAGAAATGTTTTCTAGAGAGATATTCCTTGCTGTATAAGTGATTGTTTATGGACGAACTGATAAAGAAAAATGTGTTATCGGACATATGTCATAGATCTCCAATAAGATCATTTGTCTTGTTTAAGAAATTATTTTCCTGAACCTCTTAAGTATTAGGATCTCGTGGACGATATCAAGAATAGAAATTTAATAATATATCATTTTTGGCAGAATCATGAGACGAGGAAACCATGGCCGTCAGCCAGACCCTCTCTCTGAAGATGATGAGCTTGACCCTGACGTTCACAAGGCTCTTCATAGAACTCAGCCAAGACCCTTTAAAGGAGAAGGGGAGAACTTGGTGAAAGCCATGGAAGAATATTTTGACGTCATCGGCTACAATGAGCAAAGCAAAATGGCCCTTGCCAGGCTAAAGATAGTGGAAACAGGCAGGGTGGCATGGAGAAACCATTGTGACACCAACCGTCTGGACAGAAATACTTAGTCCTGGAACGACCTTAAAACCTATTTAAGGAAGAGATTTTGTCCCCCTGGATTTTTGGAAACCAAAATGAACGAATTCTTAGAGCTGAAGGAGGGGAGCAAAACCATCGAGGAATATCATCAGACCTTCGCTCTTCTACTCAAATATTCACCACCTCTAGATGAAGAGCAACTCATGGCCAGGTTCATTCGAGGAATGAACGAACCCTTGGACACACTGGTCAAAAGTGCCAAGCCAGTGTCCATGTGGCTGAAGCTGTCAGAATGGCGAAGGACTTTGCCAAAGCCTTCATCGTAAAAGTCCCGCCAAAGCCAACTCCCTCATCCTTTAAAAGATTTCAGACACCAGGAAGTTCTTCCAACTTTCCGCCTCCAAAGTGACACCAAGGTCCTAACCAGAATGTGGAGACGGGAAGTTTTAGAAATGAAGGAAGACCTTTCCCCCGAAGTACATTCTCAGGAACTTTGGCTCTCTCCAAAATGCAAAGGGAAGAGCTTCAAAGCGAGAACAAATGCTTCGGATGTCAGGGATTTGGGCACCAGCTCAAGGATTGCCCGTCTCCTTCAGTGGGCCAAGGAAACCAAGGTCCCAAAGTTCAGAGACCGACTCCTTCATTTCAGTCCAATCAGGGTCCCCCGTGCCAGAATCAGGGTAACCCAAGAAGAGTGCTACCTCAGCCTGCAACCTCCCAACCTCCGAACTCCCTCCCAGAATTGGAATAGCCAAAGAGAGAGAGTTCTACTCTCAGACTGCAGCAGCCAGAGCAGTCACCATAACTGAGGAAGTAGAGGAAGAGAAAGGACAGATCTATACAGCAATAGAGCATAAGGGGAATAACCGTCAATTCTCAGTCCTCCAAACTCCAGCAGAGTACCAGGGTAAGAAATTCAAGCTTTTGATTGATTCAAGCAATACTCATTCTTTTATTTCCCCAGGATGTCTGCATAAACTAGTCCTAAATCAAAAATCAGGGAAACCTATGCAAGTGGAATTAGCCAGTGGGAAGATTCTTTTCACTCACCTTGAGACTGACCTTATTCAGTTTAGCCTAGTTGAGAACGTAACAGAGTGCCAATTCAGAGTCCCACCCCTGGGAATATATGATGGAATCCTTGGAATGGATTGGCTCCAAAAGAATCAGGCTGACATTCATTGTCACAAAGGAACCATCTCTTTCCTTGACCTTCATGGGAGTAAAGTTCAAGGAATTGGAATTTCTGGATCCCTAGTGCTACATTTAGTCAAGGCTTCCAAATTATTAAAAGGGCTCAGAAAGAAGCAAGCTGTGTATGTCGTTAAAATAAATCTAATAGACATAAAATGCAAGGCTAAAGAACCAGAGTGGTTAAGTGAATATGCAGATGTGTTTCTTGAAAAGCTGACTGAGATGCCTCCATCTCGTGAAGTAGATCATGAGATCAAATTAACCCCCAGAGCTCAGCTAGTAGCCTAGCGTGCATACAAAATGCCAGTCCCTAAAGCCATAGAACTTAAGGAACAGTTAAGACAACTATTAGAGCAAGGGATTCGTCAGACCTAGTGTCTCACCTTGGGGTGTGCCCGTTCTCTTTCAAAAGAAGAAAGATGGAACGTTAAGACTTTGTATTGACTACAGAGGATTGAATCAATTAACAATTAAGAATAAGTATCTTATTCCTAGGATTGATAAACTTCTGGATTGGTTAAGTGTGGGACCCAAATGTTCACAAAGATAGATCTCAAATCCGGTTACTACCAGATCAGAAAACTATGAAAGAATGGAATAGGTGGTATTGGACATAGGATGCCTTTATAACATTAGGCATACAAGGTTTGGAATATAGGTGTGATTACATTGAGATTTGAAACAATTTCTCAGCGGAGTTAGAGGCTGAAACAAAGTTTGCCTCTGACTCTTTGTTTAGGACATTTAGAAGTTATATGTCCTGTTTGTTTACATTTGTTACGTTTTATTTTGTTGGGATATTTGATCCAACAATTATTTGCCAAATGACCACCTTTTTGCAATGGGCACATCTTACCTTGACCACTTGATGTGACAAGGCTTGTTCGATATTCGATGAAGTGGTTGCATTTGAAGATTCAGCTCCTCCCTTTGGCCTCTTTTCTTCATCAAGACAAGATTGAATGACTCCTTCGAGGGTGGGATTAGGTATGTTCTTCAGGGTGGTGACTAAGGTGGGGTACACCTTCTTGACTACTTTTAGCAAAACAGCCACTGCATCATCTTACCCACGAGCTCCATAGAGCTTATCAAGCTCATCCCATTTCTCCTTTGTAGTCAAAAGCTGGTCCACATGGTGAATGAGAGCCTCATCAAGATGAAGCATGATGATGGCTTGTGCCCTCTCATCATCTTCAATATCTTCAGCCTTTGCTCGATCAATAACCTTAGTGCCGGAGATGAATGGCCAAAAACCTTTGGACATCATCTTGTACTTAACAAGGACTTGCCAAGTGTGGAAGCCCTCTCCCGAGAACTTCTTAATTTGAGTGTTGTCCTTTGACATTGGGTATTGAAGGAGGTTATTAGAGAGTAATGGGCTGATTTATGAAGAAGAAGAAAAACCAGAAATTTATGATATTTAGGCTTAATTAGAAAGAGAAAGGCTTATGAGAGTGCAACAACCCTAATCAAGTCAAGGATGTTGCATAAATAGGAGATTAAAATAGTAATTTTTATGGTTTAGCACTTAGGGTTTGTGCCCAATTACTAATTTTGATGGGGATTAGCTTCATTAGTGTTAAGGAACACTTTGTTTGGTGATTAAGATCACCATTACTGTTTAAAAAACACAATTAAGAGTACATTTTTAACGCCTAATGACACTTTTATTGGTGATTAGATTCACCATTAGTGTTTAATAACACTCTTAGTGTTTAAAAACACTTTGGAATAACTTCCCTTTGCTGGATTAGAAGCCTCATTAGTGTTAATCAACACTATTAGTGCTCATAAGCACACTTTGAAGAGCTTTGAGAACTTGAAGATGATGTGAGGAAGCTTGATGACGTGATAAATGAGACTTATGAATGCCTCATGTGGTTGGCCACGGCTTCAAAATCAAGAGAAGGATCCGCAACAAGCTCTCACACTATCACTTGGGCGATTAGAGCAAAGAGGGAAGGATTAGAGCAAGAAAAAAAGAGAATTTGAAGCTTTAATGGAGATCTTCAAAAGCTTGAAGGAGAGCTGTCTAGTTTTTCTTGAAACTCGAGCTGTAGACTCTTGAGAGGGTGGGCTTCAAAAACCCTAAGGCAATGTTGCCTCTAATCAGCTGTAGGCAGCGTAATTGTGTACGGCCAACTGCGCTGCAGAGAAACTGCGCCGGGCTGCACAGGCGGCAATGCCGTGATGGAAAACGCCTAATCGAGCTGATGAATCATACGACCACGTGCGCCCGGTTGCCTTTTACACTTCTCCGGTTGAAAGCACCTCAATTTATGGCCTCTACAAGCTGCTAGAGCTCCTCCACCAGCAGGGGGTTGAGCTCCACACAAGAGAAGATAAGAAAAATTGAGGATTTTGACCTATTCTACACCACAAATGTGACCTACTCAACCTTTGCTCTAGATACCATGTTGAGAAAACGTGGTGCTCATGCTAGATCAAGTGTGTGGAGGGGAGAGACTCACAAAATACAAGAAAGATATCTTGCTTATTAAGTTGTTTATGAATACAACTAGGCCTTGCTCCATACAAAATGCCTCTTAGCTCCACCTTTAAATAGATGAGCTAGTGGACCTTAAGTCCCTTCACACTCACACCCTTCTCTTCTCCTTCTACATAACCTTAGTCTCTTAATATTTCAATGAATACTTGGGATTCATAGTGTCAAAGGATGGGATTTCTCTTGACCCTGCAAAGATCCAAGTAGTAGTTGAATGGCCAGAACCCAAGTCAGTAAAAGAAGTCAGAGGATTCCTAGGATTAACCGGATGGTATAGGATCTTTATACCTAGGTATGCTCAGATAGCATCCCCTTTGACTAACCTTCTCAAGAAAAGTACACTTTTTTAGTGGACTGCAATGTGTCAGAGTGCCTTTGACAAGCTAAAGATAGCCTTAGTAACCAACCCTGTTCTTAAATTGCCAGATTTTACCAAACCCTTTAAGGTAGTTACTGATGCCAATGGATTTGCCTTAGGCAGTGCTCTAATGCAGGAAGGTCATGCAGTGGCCTATGAATCCCAAAAACTCAGAACACATGAGAGAAATTATGTTGTCATCAGTATGGACTTTGTCATTGGATTACTTTCAGTGCAATCAGGTTACAACTCCATTTTTGTGGTAGTTGGCTAACCAAAGTTGCCCATTTGATTCCAGTGAAAGAAACATACTCTGTAGTGGATGTTGCCAGAGTTTCCATTAAGGAGATCTTCAGATTGCATGGTTTACCCACCAGGAGGATAGTAAGTGATCGAGATCCCAAATTCACATCAAAATTTTGGACTGCGTTCTTTGAAGCAGTAGGATCTCAGCACAGCCTATCACCACGAAACAGATGGCCAAACGGAAAGGGTGAATCAGGTAATAGAAGATATCCTTCGGTCATGCTGATTTTATGCATAGAAAGATGCATGATGGAATTTTTTTTTATTTCAAAAGAGTTATCCTCATTAATTTTGATTTGGGATGAGTCCTCTCAAAGCTTTGTATGGACAAGATTGCCTTACACCGTTGACTTGGTCTAACGCATTGATCAAAGTCGAAATGTCCAGACAAATGCTTGACGACATGGACCAGCAGATGCAATCAATCTGTAAAGATATAAAGGTAGCCCAAGACAGGAAAAAGCAGTATGTAGATAAAAAGAGATCTGAGAGAGAGTTTGAAGAATCAGATATGGTCTTCATTCAAGTACGACCAAAAAGAAGTTCCTTATCCATAGGGAAGTACAAGAAGCTCTCTCCCAGATACTGTGGGCCATATGCTGTCATTAAAAAAGTGGGCGATCTAGCCTACAAACTTCTTTTGCCTCCCCATCTCAAGGTACATGATGTATTCCATGTCAGATTGCTTAAGAAATTGGTACCTAGCTCGAGTCACGTGCTAGATGATGAACAATTGATCTCTCTGACTCAAGGCCAGATGGTACTCTAACCTGAGGAAATCCTTGACGTTCGGGAGAAGATTCTCAAGAGCAGAGTCCTCAGAGAATTCTTAGTAAAGTGGAATCTCTTCCCTCTAGAAGACGCCACCTGGGAGAAAGAAGAAGAGTTAGCGAAGGATTACCCCCACTTTGCGAGATGAGGACATCTCGCATTTTTCAAGTGGGAGAGGATGTAAGATTCCTCCTCGAGCTGAATATTGATTAAGCCTTTACTTTGCGAGATGAGGACATCTTGCATTTTTCAAGTGGGAGAGGATGTAAGATTCCTCCTCGAGCTGAATATTGATTAAGCCTTTACTTCAATCCCTTGTAATCATTCTATGTGTCTGAATACAAGAAAATATTATTTTTCCTTTTTTTGCCTAGTGAGATAAAAATTTCTAGAGAGTGGTAAATCAATATTGGGATATTTTTGGATAAATAAATTTTATAAATATCAAAAAAATGTTTCCCTGAAACAGAAAATCAAAATAGATTTTCCAAGGTGCAATTAGAATTAATTAAAAATGATTTAGAAGACCTTATCCTAAGGGTCAATATTTTTTTAAAATTTTGGATTAAGGTTCCTATGGACCAATAAGATTAATCCAAGTGTTGGGACAAGATAAATTCAAAGAATAAAAGAAAATACCCAAAAATGAGTAAATGCCCACATAAGATGAAGAGTTGACTAAGTACTAGGTTTATTAGTTAAAAATTATGAAGTATTAATAAAAAAATGAGATATTTTGGAGTAATCATTCATTTTTGACACATGGGTAAAGAAAAGGGGGCCCTTCAAGGAGGCGCCTATTTCACATGTGTGGATGAGTTTTAAACTAAAAAATAATAGGATATTTTTATCTCTTCTCTCTTAGATCAAACCAAATAAAAAAGGGAGCCAGAGTGGTCCAAATCTCTTCTCTCTCTTAGATCAAACCAAACCAAATCAAAAAGGGAGCCAGAGTGGTCCAAATCTTGTCCAAATTCAGCCAAACTGAAGCTAGAAAATTCTAGAACTGAGTTGGACTCAGTTAGTGGCTCCCTCACCTATAAATAGACCCTCATTCCTTTGTATTCTCATCTGTGAACTAAACTATGTCGGTATTACTCTAAGTTAAGCTTATTTTCTATTATCCTCTAAAAACCCTCTACAAATTGAAGAGATTGGAGCTTCTCTCTCTTCAATCTTCCTTGGAGACTCCAAGAACATACGAAACCAATTGATTGGTTGGGGGCCTCTACCGTGATCAAAGAATCAAGTAATTTAGGAGGTAAAGTGTGGATTATTTTCTTCTTTTTCTAAAATCTCCAAATGTTTCTCTTCTCAACCCCTCTCAAGCTTGAGAAGCATTAATTTGAATGGCTTTTGAATACTATGGAAGTCTTTAATGTATTGTAATGAAGAAACACATAAGTTTCCATTTATGCTTAATTTATAATGGTTTTTAAGCATTTCTCTCTCTCCCCCAAAGAATGGTCATTCCTATGACCTATTCTCAATTCCAATGAAGCTTCTCATGAAGCATTTCTCTAATCTAAAAGTAATTTCTATGCTTGTTTAATTTGAGGCCAAAATAATGGCTTTTGAATACTTTTATGCTATTTAATTTATGGTAAAATTAAGAATCAATCCATAATTGGATAATGATCCAATTAGTGGTTATTCTAATCACATGAATAATACTAAACTTTATTCTTTCAAATTTTTTTATAAAATTAGCACATAAATCATTTTCATTCATAATATGAAAAGAGGACTTCCTACCATATTCTAGGATTAATCATCCTAGATTAATTGAATGATTCTCATTATAATCATGGAAAATTTAATTTTTATGTTTATACATAAAAAGTTAAATAGGAAAAAGAGAAATTTCTAGTAATCCATTTTTATGTTATCAAAGTAATCCCCATGACAATGGAAATCCATGTACTCCAATGAAGTAAGAGAAAAATTGTGATGCAAAAATAAATGCATATTTTATTTAAAAAATAAAGAAGTATTTTAGTTAAATTTATCTTTTTGCATAGATAAATTTTAAATGATGAAAGAGAAATTTCCAGTATATTGGAATCCAAATATTTAAATGAGGAAAGTGTAATTCCTAGTGTAAAGGAATTAATGAAGATTTTATTTAAATTTCAAGAGAAAATTCAGTTAAATTTATCTTTTTGTATAGATAAGATTAAATGATGAAAGAGGAATTCCCACCATATTGGAATTCAAATGTTTAAATGAGAAAAGTGGAATTTTTAGCTTAATGGAATTAATGGATATTTTAATGTATTTTTTAAGAATAATTTTAAGTAGATTTAATTTATGGTAAAAGAGGAATTCCCATGATAATTGGATTGCACTTATTGAAATGAGAAAAAGAAGGATTTCAAGTTTATTCGAAAAAATAGGTATTGATATTTTACTTAAAAGAAGAATTTTTATGATATTTAAGAAAAGATGGATTTAAATTAAATTTTAGTGTCAAAAGATGAATTTCTACCATAATTCTACCTAATGAATTAAGGTTGAGAAATTATGTGGTATAAAGAATATCTTTGGATATTTTAATTGGTAAAATCACTAAATTGATATTTACCCAAAATCTAGATGTTTAGTTGAAGGAAATCCTTGTAGAACTAAACCGAATGAATTTGGTTAGACTACGTGAGGGACGGATAGTAAACCTAATTGTCCTTCTCTCGATTTGAATCAGACAAAACCTTTGTGACCAATTCCAGTTACTAAATCCAAAGAATAGACTACCGAAACTAATCTAGTTTTTCCTTGACCAAACTCACCAAGAATCTAGTTGTACAAATGGACAAAATGATGGGTAGATTACCCTCATGAGAGATCAAGGATCCTCATTATGAAGCTGGGAATTATGCAAAAGGGTTGTTGGAATCGATCTCAAATTGGAATTTTACTTGCATTAGAACCTCTGTTTTTTCATTCAAAGGACTGTTTTACGCCAGAATGCTGGAGGAAGCATTAGGCTTATGTTTTTCTAAGAAGAGGTTTGTTGGAATAGCTGGCGGGGAGTCGTCAAGGGACGTTGCTGCTCGTGGCAAAGCCTACCGAGGTCTTGACCAGCCTCGGTACGGTTAAAATGGTGTGCTTCCAATACGATGGGCAAGGAAGGACTGACGAAGCGGTCCCTGAATGAAGTGCTAGGACACCTAAGGAAGATCCTAGAAGCGGTCCCTGAATGAAGTGCTAAGGAAGATCCTAGAGGGTTTTGACCAGGTGATGTACGAGCTCGCGGTTGCTAGGACACCCATGCATATGTTGAGGAAGATTTCGGATGGACAAAAAGGAAAGATTTTTGAGAACCAAATTTTGATACTAGATCTTGTTGGTTGGCTAGCAACGGAGAGTTCAGAGGATACATTTTTGTAATACAATGGACTCGAAATTTTGAAAAATGATGATTAGAAATATTATGATTTCTGTTGAAGGATTGTTTTTAAAGCCAGTCGAATCTATTATAAATGGCAATTTCATATTGGGTGTGTACATGGTATGCCTAACTTGATTTTTGCATGAATTGCCGGCTAGGGGGCCTGGGAACTTTATAAAGGAATCCCACCAATTCAGTGGTCGGGTGGTTGGCTAACCCATGGGCCGGATGGGGTTAGGTTGGATCGAAGAATTCCTGAGAAACAACTAGATACAATTAGTTACATTATTTAGTTTTAAATCCTGAGAAGACCTTGTTCTATGGGAGGGGATCATCAGGCTGTGCCTCGTAAATGAGGAAAAAAGCGGTGATTCCATGGACCAAGTGCAAGTCTCTTCTTGATCTGACCATGTGACTTCAGGTTTGGTCAGATCAGTTTATCTAGTTATAGGACTTGACAAAGCAATTTCCCCGCTAGAAGATTTTTCCCAATTGGCAGAATTGCCCATGCCTTCCGAGCGAGGGGACTCGGGAGTCTTCCAGACCCGGTCTCGGAGGGGCCGCCCGGGCTAGCCTCTCGCCCCGAACATCCGCAGGCAAGGCCCCAAGTGTGTCGACCCCGCCCCGTGCGGGAGGCCGACGCCGCTTCCACCGCCGGCAGGAGCCCCGGAGCGGGCGGGGGACCTCACACTTTGTGTTAGGCTTAGGTTTTAGCATGGAGTCACGTGAGGAGGGCCATGAGGAGAGCCGCTCGTCTATTGTGAACCTCATTCCCACGGAGATAGATCGCGAGTTAGCGGCTATCCGTAGGATTGCTAGAGACACACCGTCTACATTACATATCGTGGCAGATTTGGAGGCGATGCTATCGTCCCTTCGTAGCCTTCACGATATTGTTTATGTAGATGAGTGGATAGCCCACCATCGCACTGCTCCTATGTCACATGGCCTGACATATCGTCAGGTCTATGATCTTAGTCCGATTACAGATGGAGCCTACTTAGATCTTTTCTTGGATAGTCATGGGATGAGGCCTCGGGCGGCGGGCAAGCCCCTTACTATTTTGCGGTGTTCGCATCCTCCTATGGCGGCACATATCTATAGTCAATATGTTGCCGCATATGGGAGGATGCCAAACAACCGTCAGATTTCCATATACTTCGCAAAGCAATTATATACAAAGTTTGTCTTAGGGGAGGAGGTGGATTACACTAGCCATCGGCCTGGTGGTGGTGCTGGCCGAAGCCGTCTCCAAGACCAGGGTAGGGGCCTCCACCAGCCCTTCGTGTAGCTCCTATAGATCCAACGTTTGTGCCTATGTCGACAGTCGAGGCTCTTGGCACCCAGGTTGGCATCGACATACGGAGTACCACACGGAGAGCATCCAGCATGTGGTGCGCTTGTTCTCACGATCAATACCGATGACAGATGTCGAGGTATTTACACATTTATTACTTCTTAAGTTTTTTTAGTCATTTATTTACATGTTTATATGTACTTTTCTATATTTTTACATGAGTGGCATGGTTGATTGTGTCACGTAGGGTCCCATACCTACCACTGAGAGACTCACTCAAGAGTTGGTAGAGGCAAGAGCAGATATTGACCACCTTAGAGCTGCATTGCGGACTGTAGAGGCAGCTACTACAGAGGAACGGCATGCGAGAGAGTCTGACATCCAGCAAGTAGGTTTCTCTTGTACGTAAAAGAGTTATATAATTAAGGTCCTAAGTTATAAATTTCTTTAAGTAATACCTAATGAGAGAGACTAATCAATTATTTTTATGCTTTACTTTTTGCGTAGGCTCGGACAGAGGTAGAGGGTTCTAGAGCTGAGGCGCAACAGCACATGATTATGGAGCAGATTGCACAGCATAGGGGGCAGAGCAATTGATGCTGCATGTTCCAAAGGAGTTCTGCAAATCCTCAGACGTGACAGTGCCCTACTTGCCTTTATATCCACAGCCTATAGAGGTTTTTCGATGACCTCTCCCCAGGATGCACCACCATTCCTCCATGATGCCTGTTGCGCTCTCTGTTATCGAGTACATTGACAGTACTGATGGATATGCTCTGGGATGTGGACATTTTTTCCATTTGTCTTGCTTCACCCAAGAGCTAGTATGCTTCTCAGCATGTCCCTCTTGCCGCGCACGCGTCAACCTAGTGACATATAGAGTTTTGGGCATTGACGATCTTCACCCATGCTTTGCTTGAGTAGATACTAGGACTGGCAGGCCTCTTGATTTTACCTCAGCTATACTGACTTGGGACTCAACGCCACCGATGATGACAGAGATCAGGAGCTTAAGGTGCCTCTAGAGATTGAGTGGAGTGCACATGAGTTTGATGCATGCCAGAGAGTCCTTCACTAGAGCCAGATCATAGCATACGAGCATGTGGGTGGTGGTGCTGGTCCTAGTGGCACCTCAAGTGATGGTGCTAGCAGCAGTGCTGCTTCTCATGAGCAGTGTGTCCTTAGAACATTGTAGCTTACACGCGTAGAGTGGTAGACACGTACCATTGCTAATTATAGATTTTGGGTTTACAGACTAAGACATCTTGCAGTAGCACGACGTAGAGAGAGGGAGAGGGCTATAGCAGCTTATGGGACTCGTGAGCTCCAGAGTACAACGGCACCAGCTCATGATTCTACCTTTGAGGCAGACCTCCCCACAGATATTCAACGATCCTCGCAGTCGGCGCACAGCCTCCTCGACGTGCATAGCAGCCTTGATGCGCACGGCACGTCGACCAGCAATCAGAGATGAGGATTTTGATTGGGTTACCATTGTTGATAGTGACTAAACTCAGACTAGCTGGGTTAGCTCACTTACATCCTACTTAGATTTATGGGTAGTGACTAACCTCAGACTAGCTGGGGTAGCTCATTTTCATTATGTCTTAATCTTTTGAGTTAGTGGCTAAACCTAGAGTAGCTGGGTTAGCTCACATTCTGATGTACTTATTTGATGTTTATATCATTATGAGTTTTTTCATCATTATTGAGTATCATTACATTTTAGTTGATGTTCTTAGTTTTTTTGTTTTTTTAACACTTTGGCTATCATATTGTTTCTTAAAAATCCCCATGCCATCGTACCCGAACATGCTCCGATGGGGACCAAACTTTGCAAGCATGTGGGGGGGCCCACCCCCACATGCTTGCAAAGTTTGTTCATGATCTAAGCATGTTTGAAGTAGTAATTAGCTCCCAATGCGGATTTTTCAAGTCTCTTGGTGCTTAAGAGGCCATGGAAAATCCGGGCTTTCCCCATACCATCATACCCAAACATGCTCCAATGGGGACCAAACTTTGCAAGCATGTGGGGGGGGACCCACCCCCACATGCGTGCAAAGTTAAGTCATGATTGGAGCATGTTTGGGTTAGTAATTAGCACCCAGTGCGGATTTTTCAAGTCTCTTGGTGTTTTCAAGTCTCTTGGTGTTTAAGAGGCCATGGAAAATCCGGGCGGCCTTCCCCATACCATCGTACCCAAACAAGCTCCGATGGGAACTAAACTTTGCAAGAATGTGGGGGGGACCCACCCCCACATGCTTGCAAAGTTTGGTCACAATCAAAGCATGTTTGGATTAGTAATTAGCGCCCAGTGTGGATTTTTCAAGTCTCTTGGTGCTTACGAGACCATGGAAAATCTGGGTCTTCCCCATACCATCGTACCTAAACATTCTCCAATGTGGGGACCAAACTTTTCAAGCATGTTGGGGGGGGACCATGCCCTCATGCTTGCAAAGTTTGGTCATGATCAGAGCATGTTTAGGTTTGTAATTACCACCCAGTGCAGATTTTTCAAGTCTCTTGGTGCTTAAGAGGCCATAGAAAATCCATGCCTTCCCTGTACCATCGTACCCAAACATGCTCGCATGGGGACTAAACTTTGCAAGCATATGGGGGGGAGCCACCCCCACATGCTTGCAAAGTTTGGTCACAATCACAGCTTGTTTGGATTAGTAATTAGGGCCCAGTGTGGATTTTTCAAGTATGTTGGTGCTTAAGAGGCCATGGAAAATCCAAGCTTTCCTCATACCATCGTACCCAAACATGCTCCAATAGGGACCAAACTTTCCAAGCATATGGGGGGGACCCACCCCGACATTCTTGGAAAGTTTGGTCACAATTAGAGCATTTTTGGATTAGTAATTAGTACCAAGTGTGCGGATTTTTCAAGTCTCTTGGTGCTTAAGAGGCCATGGAAAATCCCGGCCTTCCCCATACCATTGTACCCAAACATGCTCTGATGGGGACCAGACTTTGCAAGCATGTGGGGGAGGGCCACCCCCACATGCTTGCAAAGTTTGTTCATGAGATAGGAGCATGTTTGGGTTAGTAATTAGCGGCCAGTGTGGATTCTTCAAGTTTCTTGGTGCTTAAGAGGCCATGGAAAATCGAGGCCTTCCCCATACCATCGTACCCAAACATGCTTCGATGGGGAACAGACATTGCAAGCATGTGCGGGGACCACCCACACATGCTTGCAAAGTTTGGTCACAAATCAGAGCATGTTTGGATTAGTAATTAATGCCCAGTGTAGATTTTTCAAGTCTCTTGGTGCTTAAGAGGCCATGGAAAATCCGGGCCTTCCCCATACCATCGTATGCAAACATGCTTCGATGGGAACCAAACTTTTCAAGCATGTGGGGGACCCACCCTCACATGCTTGCAAATTTTGGTCATGATCGGAGCATGTTTGGGTTAGTAATTAGCGCCTAGTGCGAATTTTGCAGTGCAGATTTTGCAAGTCTCTTGGTGCTTAAGAGGCCATGGAAAATCCAGGCTTTCCCCATACCATCTTACCCAAACATGCTCCGATGGGGACCAACCTTTGCAAGCATGTGGAGGGGACCCACCCCAACATGCTTGCAAAGTTAAGTCATGAGTGGAGCATGTTTGGGTTAGTATTAGCGCCCAGTGCTGATTTTTCAAGTCTCTTTGTGAGGCCATGGAAAATCCGAGCCTTCCCCATACCATCATACCCAAACATGCTCCGATGGGGACTAAACTTTGCAAGAATGTGGGGGGACCCACCCCCACATGCTTGCAAAGTTTGGTCATAATCAGAGCATGTTTGGATTAGTATTTGGCGCCCAGTGTGGATTTTTTAAGTCTCTTAGTGCTTAAGAGGCCATGGAAAATCCGGGCCTTCCCCATACCGTCGTACCTAACCATACTCCGATGGGGACCAAACTTCGCAAGAATAAGGGGGGGGACCACCTCCACATGCTTGCAAAGTTTGGCCATGATCGAAGCATGTTTGGTTTAGTAATTAGCATCTAGTGCAGATTTTTCAAGTCTCTTGGTGCTTAAGAGGCCATGGAAAATCCGGGCCTTCCCCATACCATCGTACACAAACATGCTCCGATGGGGACCAAACTTTGCACGCATGTGGGGGGAACTCACCCACACGTGCTTGCAAAGTTCACTCACAATCCGAGCATGTTGGGATTAGTAATTAACGCCTAATGTATATTTTTCAAGTCTTTTGGTGCTTAAGAGGCCATGGAAAATCCGGGCCTTCCCCATACCATCGTACCTAACCATACTCCGATGGGGACCAAACTTTGCAAGAACAAGGGGGGGGGACCACCCCCACATGCTTGCAAAGTTTGGCCATGATCGAAGCATGTTTAATTTAGTAATTAGCATCCAGTGCGGATTTTTCAAGTCTCTTGGTGCTTAAGAGGCCATGGAAAATCCAGGCCTTCCCCATACCATCGTACCCAAACATGCTCCGATGGGGACCAAACCTTGCACGCATGTGGGGGGGACTCACCCACACATGCTTGCAAAGTTCACTCACAATCCGAGCATGTTTGGATTATTAATTAACACCTAATGGATATTTTTCAAGTCTCTTCGTGCTTAAGAGGCCATGGAAAATCCGGGCCTTCCCCATACCATCGTACCCAAAGACGCTCAGATGGGGACCAAACTTTGCAAGCATGTGGGAGGGACCCACACCCACATTCTTGCAAAGTTTGGGAGCATGTTTGGGTTAGTAATTAACGTCCAATGTGGATTTTTCAACTCTCTTGGTGATTAAGAGGCCATGGAAAATCCGAGCCTTTCCCATACCATCATACCCAAACATGCTCTGATGGGGACCAAACTTTGCAAGTATGTGGGGGGACCCACCCCTACATGCTTGCAAAGTTTGGTCATGATCAGAGCATGTTTGGGTTAGTAATTAGCGCCCAGTTGAGAGGATTTTTCAAGGCACTTGGTGCTTAAGAGGCCATGGAAAATCCGGACCTTCCCCATACCATTATACCCAAACATGCTTTGATGGGGACCAAACTTTGCAAGCATGTGGGGGGGACCCACCTCCACATGCTTGCAAAGTTTTGTCATGATCGGAGCATGTTCGGGTTAGTAATTAGCGCTGCCCAGTGCTTGCAAAGTTTGGTGATTTTCAACAAACAATATGTTGATGGTGATTTTCAACAATTAATATGATAGCCAAAGTGTTAAAAAAACAAAAAACCATGAACATCAACTAAAATGCAATGATCCTCAATAATGAGAAAACTCATAATGATATGAACATCAACTAAGTACATCAGAATGTGAGCTAACACAGCCACTCTGGGTTTAGCCACTTACTCAAAAGATCAAGGCATAATGAAAATGAGCTACCCCAGCTATTCTGAGGTTAGTCACTCCCAAAAAATCTAAGTAAAATGTAAGTGAGCTAACCCAGCTACTCTGAGGTTAGTCACTCCCAAAAAATCTAAGTAAAATGTAAGTGAGCTAACCCAGCTAGTCTGAGTTTAGTCACTATCAAGATAGAGATCTAGTCAGGAGCACCCTCTCTAGCTCTCAACTGCTCTAGAATGCTCTCATGGTCATCCACTCGAAGCCAAAAATGAGGGGGCGAGAACTGTGTTTTTGACTCTGTACTACTCGATCAAGAGTGAGCCTGGTAGCAGCCACTAGATGAGAGAACTAAAATGCCTCTAACTCCCACTTCCACTTCTACTGGGACTCAAGACTCCCCTGGTGGTGAAGTTGAATCTGCTGGTAGAACCAGCCTACCACAATCATGCAATGGGCGTCAAAAGAAAACCCATGATCATCCACTGTATCTTGGTTAAGGATGTACTTTGGCCTAGTGCAACTCATCAAATAGTAGTCTACTCCCTAACTATTGCCCTCACCGGCAGTAAAACAGCAAATACATCACACTCCTGTAGCAAATCTTCAGGTCATCTCATAGCTAGCCATGAATGCATGACCTGTGTGCTCATCGGACAAGACTGGATGTGAAGGATGCTCGGGGGAGAGGAATGTCTGTATCCATGCATCTACCCATCCTCTCGAGGCACAATGTGACCAATCGCCATCTATACATGCTCCACAGAAGCATGCAAACCGTTGTGTGTAAATTGTGGGGGCTACCATGCATGTGCTCCTGATGGAATGTAAGCCCAAGGTGCCATGTACTATGTCACAATCATGGGAGGCTCTACGTTCAATCATGCCACCATCCACATGCTAAAAAAATCTCATGACAATCCGAGCATCACGTTTGGGATACAATGATGCTGCTCTCCCACACAAATGTTGGGAGCACCACTCGACTACGTGGCCTGCATCTCTGAACCGCTCAACATCCTGCCACCAGCTGATGACACATCAGGGCACGTTTCGCACACGCGCTCGCACCATCATGCTCTCCCTTCGTGTGACCAGTCTCAAAGAATGACCAAATCACTGGGATACTAGACTACACATTCCACCTATAAATCCATAAAACAAAGTCTTAGTTATTGTTTTCTTTAAGATGTTCTAGTGAATTTAGTTTAATTGCGAATATAAGAGAACCATAAGTACTACCTGTAGAGCCAATAGAATTGTCGATGACTTGAACTGTGCGCCACAACCATCCGACGAAACCCATCGCTGGCCACGTATGATCCTACAATCTCATAAAAAATCATCATGGAGATGAAAACAATATCGCACAAAATGTGCGTCATGTGAACAATCATCTCACTGATATAGAAATGATACTCTCAAATAATGACAGGGGTCTCGGGGGTACTCGCTATCCCATCTACATGGGCCTCTGCATGTCAATAGCTAATGTGGACCATCTAATGTGGACCATAATAGCAACATGGTGAGGTAAGCAATAGAGACAATTAGGACACAAAAAATCAAATAAGTAATATAGCTCAAACACGAAACAAATATTATGAAATATAACCACCGAGAAGTAATACTCAGATTATATCTCCTAAAAAGGTGTGAAGGTGTAGTTCTCTGCAAAATCAATCACAGAGACGACCACACCAATAGGAAACTCTGCTAGGCATGCTCAAAACTAACGATCTGCCACTTGGCACAATAACTATGCCGTATATAGCCAATTTTAAGCTCTGGATACGAAGCCACAAACTGAGAATACAACTCTTTTTGGGTCATTTCAAGAAAGCAAGCACCGTGCTCAATGAGCACTCCTCTTGTCACTCTCTTATGTAAAGCTTTCTTGAAAACTGGCGAGGCACGACAATTTTTCTCCCAAAAACTTTCTATCAAGGCTCTAGTGGTTTCATCTAGTAGTAGGCAATCATGCTGCCTAGCTACACGACCACTACTCCCTCACAAAGAACCAACCTCATTGGCATCTAAACTTTGTCTAATAGACCTAACCCTAAGTGTGTGTGGTGCTATGGAAAGAATGCAAGATGTGGCACTCACCTTACCCTTCATTTAGGAGCTACTTATGGCTGCCACAATAGCCATAAATGTGTGTGGTGCTATGGAAAGGATGCGAGATGTGGCACTCACCTTACCCTTCATTTGGGAGCTACTTATGGCTGCCACAATAGCCCGTCGAGTAGCCAAAGCATCTGCAGAGTTCCTCTTCTTGTTAATTGAGAACGACGAACACTTTGTAGCACTGCCATGCCAGTTCTCCTCTCTCTTCGACTTCCAATGTCGAAAAGCACCCTGTAGTTGGCCATGTTGGGCAGATCGATCAAAGCATCAAGCACGTATGTCTGTGATGAAGGCGTGAGGACTTTGAAATAGGAATGGAAGGTTGCATGGGCACAACGATACGCCCCTGACTTTGATAGTTCTTTCCTATCCACACTATGGGCACCCAAAGGAGGGGGGTGGGTTCTTGTGGAAGAGAAGGGAGCTCAGGAAGGGCAAGTTCATGTGGATTATCTAAACTAAGGGGTAGTGGGGGGGAAGAGGGCGGAGGGAGAGGAAGTGGAAGAGGAGGAGCAAGGCTTGGATCATCGCCCAACGGAAGGTGTTGCTCGTTGACGTGCTCTCCACTCTCTCTTTCTCTCATGAGCTACCCTTTTCCTCTCCTCCTCTTAAACTTGGTGGATGGGGGGAAGTCTAGTCCTATCATGTTTTCGACTCCTACAACTTTGAGAACCCATTCTCAAGGAAGCTAAGAGAGTAAAAATTATGAAGGCTCAATGATGGGATAGTACTAGAGATAAGTGTGGGATAGTACTAGAGATGTGTGATTATATAGGAAAAATAGGTTATCCACTTCAAATCTCATTGGATTTCCTATCTAAGATTGATTGGATAATTAAGATAAACATAAAGATAATTAAAGATAAACTATTATATCCACTTAAAAATTAATATTATTAATAATATTTATTAACAAGTCTAAATATTTATTATTACTAGATATAAAAATATATCTTTAAATTTATCTTTTATTTTATAATTATATAACTCTATTTTCTTTTATAATATATTTTTTTTTAAATTTTATTCAAAGGTTTATCCTATACAAAATATTTTTAAGAAATATTAAATTTAAAAATATTTTTAATAACATGAACTTTAAAAATAATATTATTAATCTAATTTCAAAATATAATCCTTTAAAATTAGTGATTTTAAATTCGTTTATATTAATAAGTGACATATATTTTATTATTTAAAATTATATATTTTATTTCTCTAAATTACTAAATTAACTTTTTTTAAAATATATTTTGAAAAAAAATGGGGAGGTGGGAAGGAGGTGCCATGTGTCACATGCGTGCATGACACATCGCATTCTCTTGACATGTGGCACTATTATGGATGATGTGGCATGCCATATCACCAAGTGCGAGGTAGCATGCAAAGGTGGCAAGAACATGAGGCATTAATGATGACTAGGATGATGAGGTGAGGAGTCAACTAGGTTGACCATGTTGACATGGAGGGTGGAGGTGGTAAGGTGAGGTGGCAAGCTGCTTATGTGGATCCTCTCAAAGCTGATGTGGACATAAAGTGGCATGCATATATAAGATTTGTGCCTACCCAAGCCGCACACATGGAATGATATCTAGGCTTTGAAGTTTACCAAGCCTAGATTTCCAAACCTAACTACTAGGATTGGTTTTAGACTTGAAAAGGGGAGAGTGGACACAATATTTGAATTTTCACTTGGGAGGATTGAAAATGGACCTTCCCATACTCAAATTAAGCCAAATTTTTTTAATAAATTCATGGCAACAAGCATATTGATCCCTAGAGTTTTTAGATTGAAAGATTCAATATTTGATTTTCTAGAATTAAATTACAATTGATTTAATGGGCCTCTAACAGTCATAACAAATTTTCCAAAGTATATCTACAAAAATCCAACCGTTAGATTTGTAATTTTACCATATACCCATATTCTACTAATCTTTCCTAATATAATCATCACTAGATCCATACAATTTGAGCATTTTATATGGTAGATGTGGTGGGAGGACAAAATAGTATGTTTTTTAACAATTCTAATGCAATTTAAACAATATAGAAAATAGTAGAACACATCAAAAATTACTCGATAAATTAAGTTAAGCTCTATGTTATTTGTATTTGTGATATACAAAGTGGGAACATCATATGAGTAATAATGTAAAAGTTATAGGCAATTTACTCACATTTAGTGTACTTGTCTAAACCTCGGACAGGGCCTGTATACAATTTTGGTTCCCAAAGAAAAGGGGATTTGCAATTATTGGATATTCGATCAGATTATAGTTTTAGGTGCCCAACTTTGAATATGATGTTTCATTAAAAGACCTTGAAGTGAAACTCCTTAGCTAACTAGGAGAGATTGGCTATTCTTCTTGAAAAAATGCATGCTTTCAGGCTAAAGCCAAGGGCTCCCACTACATGAAACTAGATAACCTCATCTTGCAACCACCTTGTAGCTTTTGCATTTCAACAAAAATTTTGTTGAACTCATTGAATTCAAATAAAACATTACCATCCGCAATCCTCTTCTGTCCCCATGTTGCACTCATTGAATTCAAATAAAACATTACCATCCGCAGTCCTCTTCTGTCCCCAAGTTGCAATGCAAAGTGTATCGTTGATGTGGTAGTAATCCCCAATCGTGCATTTTACATCTTCATTTCTCACTCCCTTTTGCTAGACGAACCCTATTTGGTGACGTGAAAAGGTTGTGCGTGATAACTTTCTTACGAAGGGTGTCTCCTAGCAATTGATGAAGAGGTTTGTATCCCTTCGTGGTAATGCCTACCTCATCGCATGCACTAACAACATCAACATTGCTGATACTTTGGGAAACCTCTTGTATGATTTCACTAGAAACAGCCCTACGTATCTTCTTGCAACAAGGATACCTAATCATTTTAAGCATATGCTCCCTCGTTGTGTGAAAGAGCATAAGAGCTCATTACAATCTCCGGTTTGATCAGAACTTGTGGCATCTTGAAGGAATACTCTAAAAACCGGCAAAATTACATTAATATTACACAAGTGCACACATGATTTACATTGGCATTTTGAATTGGAAGTGCTAGAGAATAAGAAAGAGGAGCCATACCGCGCTGCTTGAATTCTCTGCTTATGAGCGCACCCCTCCCCCCCCAAACGGCAAGTGTTTCGATGTGGTTGAGTGGCCTCTTGCGCTCCCTAGCTCCAATAGGAGTGCTTTTCATGTGGGAGATGGTATGTGTAAGCTTTTCCACACACGCTGCTCTCTCTTAATTTACACGCTCAAGCTCTTTGATTTTTGCTTGAGCCTAAAGTAGGCCTTGGTGTACACTAGCAAGGTTAACTTGGAGCATATGTAACTATGATAACTTGGAGCATATGTAACTATGATAACAAGTAGAAGACTCTATGAGCATCAATTTGTTGCTAGTCTCTTACAGTAGCCAAGCATCCCATTATCATCATCTCCCACATACTCAATAAATGATGGTAAATCTTTGAAAGTGGGTGGGTAATACGCTCTTGGGTGAGCAGAAATACATGCCCATCAACCCATAGATCCACATTAGTGTGACCCCCGTCTACGTGCATTCCTCTCCTGTTCTGTGAGATAAATCTTGCCTGAAGTTGCATGCTCTTCCCACACTCGCACATGCAAATCCATCTTGCATCGACGCAATGGCACATTAGTGTTAGTGATTTCACGCAATGCCATGAAAACAAGAGGGAGGCACTAAGCTCACAGTAGAGAGAGAGAGAGAGAGAGAGAGAGAGAGAGAGAGAGGGATATGAGTTGAGATTAGAGAGAGTGATTGCATGCCATAACCTTCCAAGGAGTTGAGATTAAAGAGAGGGAGGATGCAGTCACATGAGAGAGAGAGAGAGAGAGAGAGAGAGAGAGAGAGAGAGAGAGAGAGAGAGAGAGAGTTTGCAGGCCATTAGCTCACATTAGAGAGAGAAAGGGAGAGTTGAGATTAGATGAGAGGATTGTAGAGAGAGGGATAGAGTGAGGCTATGCAGGCCAAGCTCACATTAGAGAGATGAGTAGAGAGAGAGAGAGAGAGGGAGAGAGAGAGAGAGAGAGAGAGAGAGAGTTGGTTCAATTTTGGGGGGAAAAAGAGGTTGAAAATGTTTTTTCGACATATATATGGGTTTGGGAAAACTTTTAAAGCGAAAACGTTCAAAAAAGAGAAAACAAAATTCACTATCCCCCCTCCCCCTTTTAGTGAATTTTAGGGGGGGGGGGGGGATAGTGAATTCCCCCCCCCCCTAAAATTCACTATTTTCCCCCCCTTAGTGAATTTTAGGGGGCGGGGGGGGCAATAGTGAATTTTCCACATTGATTTGGTGGGGAAGTGGAGGCATTAAATGAAGGAGAAAAAGGTGGAGGCCTTCAATGATGAGATAGAGTGGGTTTTAGGGGGAAATTAAGGTTGAAAATTGAATGTTTTACATATATATGGGTATGGGGTCAGTTTCAAAGTATAAAACTTGCAAAATGCAAAAAATGTCCATTTTGGTCCCCTCCTTAGTTATGAGCTTGCTAGAAAGAGAAGAGGAGAGAGAACGACAACATTAGACCCTATTTTTGTAGGGGAGTTATGGGCTAGAAAGCTCAAATCATAGGTTCCAAGTAGGCCTCTTGATTGACCTTGTCTTCTTAAGAAAGCACAAAATTAGCCTTAATCCCTAAAAATTAGGAATCCTTACAAGGCCCAAAAGATGTCCAAGGGTCTCCTCATGGAAACTGCAAAAGACACACTTCACTGCAATCACTTCACTGGTGGTCTCTCCAGCCCACCCCCTTTGCATTTCTTCTAATAAAAGAACTTAATTTTCCTCTTTAGGCCTGTTTTCGCTGCCTTCGTTTGTTCCAGAAACCTACATCGCCCGTCTACCTTGCATCGCCATATTGTTTCTTTTTCCATTTTGTGCACATGCACTTTTACATTTGGATGCCACATCACCTTTTGCCAGCTTGGATTAACTTCACACCTTCATATGTACCTTACATCCATCTATACACTGGGTTTGGGAGGGGCTAGGGATTCCCCACACATTTAGTCCACCCCTAGGCGAAACACATTCATGTGTTTTTCACTGCATACTTTGCACTTCAAATTCCTCTCTTCCTCAAACCATTGTACAACTCTATTTATAGTATCAACAACACCATCTAGCTTTTCTATCCCCTCTTGGATCAAAGGGAAAGAAAACCATCCTCCAAAATCTTTGAATTATACCTTCATTATCTTCTTCATCATATACTTGTAGGCATCATGTAAACAACATCAGTGTTGTGTCTCCATCAAAAGGCACAACCCAACCAAGTTTCCTATTAACCCTCCTCTCAAACTCCTCCATCCATAGACACTTTGGTTCCTTCACATGGCCTAGAACTTCTTCCCAATCCGTGTGCCACCATCTGGCATTCATCCCATTTCTAAAAAACAACTATACCTATAAGAGAAACATTCTTATCTTCCCCAAACACACTCTGGCTATCACAAAGTAACCCATCCCGACCACCTCCAAAAACTTTGAGTATAGAAACCCCATCCAAAGCATCATCAAGAACATGATGATTACCCCTTAGCATAGAGCTACAGATCTTATCAGAACCATTTTCCTCTCGTAAAACAGTAGCTTCATAAACATCATCATTATACTGACTTTTAACATCATTCATTATTTGCATGTCATGCAAACTCTCCTCATGAAAATCATTACCATTCTTCAGAACATCCAAATCCTGAACATGCCTTGAACATTCCACATCATGCAAGTGACAAGTTTTATCCAACCCATCACAGACATCTGGTTGGACATTTACACAACCCATCTCCGATGGCTCAGCATCCATTGCAGTGATATTCTCACTATTCACTTCAAAACAAGTGACATCCATATCATTCAGAAAAGTATCAACAAAGATGTAACAAAGCTTGGGGATGCATCTTCCAGCTCAGCTTAATCATATTTATTATCAACAGCATCCTCTGAATTCTCAGCTACTTGGAGTACATGCTTAGGTATCTGCTCCACCATGTTGTCATCTATCAGATTTGTGTTGGCTTTCTCATAAATCATCTCAACATTCAACTCCAAAACTCCTTGAATACCATGGCATGTGTATTCTCCCTTTGCTTCTAATAAGCTTTGATCCAAATCTATTTCATCACCTAAACCAATAGAAATCCCTGTCACACAAGCATCAAGGCTTATCTCCCTTTCACTGATCAAAACACCAATCTGATCCTCTTCTTCATGTACTCCTGCCAGCATATTTACATCACCAAATTAACCTTGGGGCTGCATTTGATTCCAATTCACTCCAAACATCTCCAACATAGCAAGATTCATACTTCCCACTTGATTAGACATCTTCTGAACCTCTTGATGCAAACCCTCTTGTATTCTACATAGCAAGATTCATACTTCCCACTTGATTAGACATCTTCTAAACCTCTTGTGATGCAAACCCTCTTGTATTCTACATGACTGCACAATCTTGGGTGTTTCCACACAACTTTCCCTTTATACATGCATAACCACGGGCAAGGCTTTCACTTCAGACGTATTAGATAAATTCACTCCAAACATCTCCAACATAGCAAGATTCATACTTCCCACTTGATTAGACATCTTCTGAACCTCTTGATGCAAACCCTCTTGTATTCTACATAGCAAGATTCATACTTCCCACTTGATTAGACATTTTCTGAACCTCTTGATGCGAACCCTCTTGTATTCTACATGACTGCACAATCTTGGGTGTTTCCACACAACTTTCCCTTTATACATGCATAACCACGGGCAAGGCTTTCACTTCAGACGTATTAGATATCCTCTCTTTTCTAATTAGCTTCTTCTTCCTTAGCTTCTTTCTCCATTGCTGAGAGCTTCAGAAAAGGTTCTTGGATCTTTCAACTCTACCTTCACTTTGATGCTTTCATGCAACACACTAATGAACTTGTCTTTTTTCATGAAATTAGCCCTCTCTGGTTGGTAGACATCATGGATCTAGGTCCTACAGTCTAGCCTTAGCCCTTGGTAAGCAGATCGATTGCCTCGAGGTGGCACCTACCAAAGCTTTTAGAAGTTCTCTAAATAGTTTCAAATTTTCCAACAAAAGTAGACATCTCCCTCATTATCTCCCTGATTCAACCTATGGATCTCTCTCCACAATTCTTCTAGACTATCAAGTTTCCCATACTTTCTTTTCAAGGCTCCCTTCAAACTATCCCAATTTCCCCTCTCAGCCTCTATGGCTTCATATTCAAACCGTTCTTTGGCTGCATCTTCCAATAATAGGTCTGCCATCCTTAGCTTATAGGCATCATCATCTCTGCCATTTCCTAAAGCCACCAATTTAATCCTTCTCAAAACCTAGGTGACATCCTCACCTTTCTGTCCTCTGAACACCTCATATCCAAATCATCTGATTGGTCTTGTGTTGACCAACAGGTGGACCCCAAATCCCTTAACAAAATCCTTTTGATCTTGAGTGGGCACACCAAAACAATGTGTGGTGGCTGGTGGGTGATGGCCTCTATACACCACCAACAAGCACACAAGAAGAGAACAATATGGGATCAAAACTGGGGGACACTAAAATCCTAGCTCTAAGGGCACCAATCAACCTGCATGTTGTCCCTCAGCCCTCCAACTGACTCAAACAGACACTTCTACACCCTCCCAATGTCCTTGTCTGACCTAGCTTATGCCTTAAGATGTCCTCCTAGGTGAGCTCTCACATCCAACTTAACTTCAGCTCTTACTTAAGAGCCTCTCCTAACCACACATGACATCTAGCTGACCACAATCCCCTCTAGCTGTGACATAGAAAGGGCTCAATTTTTCCTCCGAAGTCCTCCTCTTGTCCGTAGGCAGAAACATGTCCTCTTTACTCACAAGATGTCCTCCAACATCAATTGATTTCACATACACAACCCCACAAGCTCTCTTGTCCCTTTGTTGACCCTCCTTTGACCTTCTTCTCACCCAAGTAGACTAGATTCTTCCTCAGAAATCTAACACAAAATCTATTGACTTAGAAACCTTTAATAAAATAGAAACTTTCCTTATTTGTCCTTTGACATCTTGCCAACCCTTAGGCAACACTTATTTGATCAAGGTATCACCCTAGAGGCTCTCTGTTGACAATAGTAAGCTCACAACTATCTCAGAACTAACTGTACCTGACCATCCAACTAAATTGATACAGTTGAAGCAGGTTTCCTCTCCTCTATATCAACAAGACTCTCAAAACACACTATCCATACATGGGTCCACCCTTCTTGACACCTACTGGCTGATCAACTGATTCCCAACTACCACAAAAGCACTCTTAGATCTCAAACCCATTCGACTGTTAGTTTTTGACTTCTGACAGATCTCTGTCAGTCAACTAGGACTCACAATCACTTCTCCTAAAAACACAAACAAACCAAGTAAGCTCTTTACACCATCAGCTGATCATAGTGAAGCTTAGCTACTTTCTTTTAACAAAAAATAAACTCTATAACTTCACTTCTCAACTACCATAAACAGAGGGTTGAAACAGAATAGAATCTATGCCTTCACTTCTCAACTGACACAAATAGAGTCAGTACTGGCTCAAAACTATCTATGCCTTCACTTCTCAATTGACACAAATAGAGTCAGTACTGGCTCAAAACTATCTCACTAGTCTTCAGATGATCGACACATACAAATTCACCATCATGGCATGAACTCAATCAAACACACTCAATCATCTCAACCAAAATATCCAAAAAAAAAGATGAGATACAAACTTTGTCTACTTCATATACAAAATCATATCACTGTCTCAACAGCCCTGAGACATTGGCACATAATAGACAAATAGAACACTCCACAAAACTCAAAGGTCTTTCATTAGTAGACCCTAGCAACAACACTTGAAAGCACAAGCTTCAACAATTATAGTCGAGGACTAATCGAGAAGGATCAAGTCTCTAACAAAGAAACTACTTAAAAGTCCCAGGGCACACCTCCTGCTAGCTATAATCTCCAACTCTTCCTTTGCTCTGATCCACTAACAACTCCTCTCACCCTGCACTGTCTTCTCCTCTTCAGCAAACTAGAAAAAAGCCAAGTTCTCTAGCCTGCAACACAAAGAAAAAAGAAATTGCAGAAGACATACTTCATTGCTTACTGGTGGTCTCTCCAGCCCATCCCCTTCGCACTTCTTCTATTAAAAGAACTCAATTGCCCTCTTTAGGCCTGTCACCACCTTCGTTTGTTCTAGAAACCTGTGCTGCCCGTCTTCCTTGTGTCACCATATTGTTTCTTTTTCCAATCCCATGGGTTAGCCAACCGCCCACCAACCACTGTAGTGATAGGATCCATTTAGAAATTTGGTTATATTTTGCACCGGGTACCAGGGAAAATAATTCCTAGGCCCCCTAGCCAGCGCTTCAAGCAAACTTTAAGATAGTCACACCACTTACAAACCCAATATGAAATTGCTTGTTTCATAGATTCAACTGTCTTTAAAACAATCTTTTAATGAAAGCATAGTATTACTGATCATAATCCTCCAAAATATCCAGCTTGACTTCTAATTTCCAATCATTCCTTCTTCGGTGTACCGATGGTATCATTGGCAACTAGAACGCTCACCACCTGTTCACTCAGGGGCCTTTTCAATAGTTCCTAGCTCATAGTACCCGGCAATATAATCACATAAGAAAATCGAGATGCACTCTCCGTTGAAGATCAGCAAGATCAACCAACAGATCCATATAAAAGAGCCATGGACTCATCCGTTGAGGACCAGCAAGGCCAATCAACCAGATCCATGCCCAAGTTCAGAAAACAACTCTAACTCCTTGTTCCTGTTTTCTTCCTCAACGCACACGTGGGTATCTTCAGTGACCCAGAGCACCGTATGGTCAGCACCCTCTAGGCTCCTTTGCAGGTCACCTAGCGCTTCACTCATAGGCCACTGCCTTGGTTCCTCATCCACCGTACCAGAAGCTCACCATTTAAATCAAACCGAGGCTAGTCAAGACCTTGGCCGACCATGCTACACGAGACGTTCTCCATTGACTCTCCGTCTCAGCTGTTGCAACTTTATCACTTAGGTCTCCACGACCTCATTCACAAGATGGTCAAAATGCTTTCCCAGCATTCTTGACATAAAACAATTATTTAAAAACAGGTTTCATAAATACAGTTTCTAACGATTTCTCATCTTTCCACATTGTTCCACATCATTTCTAGTTATTCCATATTCTTCTACATCAATACACCTTGCTTATTCCACATCCAGTCATATCTATTCCCATCATCCTTCATCCATTCTCATCCATTCTCATCCAATCACATCATATTACATCTCATCACATCTATCCTGAAAGATCCCTGCCCCCTCCACACAACGGATTCGGGGGTGCTAGCAGTGGAAGTAGCACTTCTTGCGCGGGGCAAGATCCCTCACTTGGGGCCTCGCCCTGGATATCCGGACAAGAGACTAATCCCTTGGTTCTTCGAAAACTGAACCCGGAAAAACTTCCCCCTACCGGAAAGCACGGGCGATTCCTCCAGGATATTTGTACTCTAACTTAGTCAGGGTCATTACTGACCAAACTGATCCGACCAAACCTGTGAGTCACTTGGTCAGATCAAGGAAGAAACTTGCACTTGGATCATAGAAACCAATGCTTTTTTCCCCATTGAGAGGCAAAGCCGTTGATTCTTTTTCCATAGAACAATTACTATCCGAGATTTACTTCATCTATCGTACTATAACAGAATTGAGTCTCATTTTACGGATCCATCAGTCCACATTCATTCTTCCACATACACATACACATCCACATTCATTCGTCCCACATACATATCCACATTCATTCTCATTACATCACATCTTATCACATCTATTTTCATCTTATCACATCCTATCACATTCCATACACATCTTATCACATCCACTCACATTCTATCTAGTCACATCCCATACACCTCTTATCACATCCATTCACATTCTATCACATCCCATACACATCTTATCACATCCACTCACATTCTATCACATCCCATACACATCTTATCACATCCACTCACATTCTATCACATCCCATACACATCTTATCACATCCACTCACATTCTATCACATCTTATCACATCCATTTTCATTCTATCGTATCCCGCTTACATCTTATCACATCCATACACATCTTATCGCATCCTATTTTCACCTTATCTCATCCATTCACATGCTAATCCCATTTAGTAGCTTTTTCTAGGTTGATCCCGATAATGGGACTTTTTTTAAATTTCTGCCAATTGCTTGGCCTAATTAAAGGTTCTTTTTCTCGACGACTATTTCCATATTCATTCTCAATTTCTCAAATGAATTATATTCAATATTTCTCTTTTGAATAAAAGAATTCATGGGATTTACAGAAATCAATTCTACCCATATTTTCACTTTTGATAAATAATCATAAATTGAAGTATACTAAAAATTCCTCTTCTTCTCATTTAATTTCTTGGATCTCAAATACCATGGGAATTCCTCTTTTTGCATTTAATTAATTACATTCCAATGTCATGGGTATTCCTCTTTTATCATCAAATATTTCTCATAAAGTAAAAATAAAATATCCAATGTCATGGGTATTCCTCTTTTATCATCAAATATTTCTCATAAAGTAAAAAAAAAATATCCATTAATTCAATGTACTAGGAATTTCTCTTTTCCCATCTAAATGATGGAATTCCAAATGTCATAGGAATTCTTCCTTTAACATTTAAATATTTCTCATAGAAAAAATAAATTTATCTAAATTTTATCTTTGAATTTAATTAAAATACTCATTAATTCCAATATGCTAGGAATTTCTCTTTTCCCATCTCAATGATGGAATTCGAAATGTCATAGGAATTACTCTTTTAACATTTAAATATTTCTCATAGATAAAATAAATTTATCTAAATTTTATCTTTGAATTTAATTAAAATACTCATTAATTCCAATATGCTAAGAATTTCTCTTTTCCCATCTCAATGATGGAATTCCAAATGTCATAGGAATTACTCTTTTAACATTTAAATATTTCTCATAGATAAAATAAATTTATCTAAATTTCATCTTTGAATTTAATTAAAATACTCATTAATTCCAATATGCTAGGAATTTCTCTTTTCCCATTTCAATGATGGAATTCCAAATGTCATAGGAATTCCTCTTTTAACATTAAAATATTTCTCATATATAAAATAAATTTATCAAAAATTTATCTTTGAATTTAAATAAAATACCCATTAATTTCAATATGCTAAAAATTACACTTTTCTCATTTAAATATTTGAATTCCAATATGGTGGGAATTCCTCTTTCATCATTTAAATTTATCTATGCAAAAAGATAAATTTAACTAAAATCCTTGTTTAATTTTTAAATGAAATATATATTATTTTAGCATCCCAATTTTTCTCTTACTTCATTGGAATACATGGATTTCCATGGGGATTACTCTTTTAACATCAAAATGAATTACTGGAAGTTTCTCTTTTTTCTAATTAACTATTTATGCATAAACATAAAATTAATTTTTTCATGATTATAATGAGAATCATTCAATTAATGTAGGATGATTAATACTAGAATATGGTAGGAAGTCCTTTTTTCATATTATGAATGAAAATGATTTATGTGTTAATTTTTCAAAAAAATTTACCATAGCTTCGTTGCTATTACTGATAATTCTCAATAATTTGAAAGCATAAAGTTTAGTAATATCCCTATGATTAGAGTAACCATTAATTGGATCAATATCCAATTATGGACTTGATTCTTTATTTTTTCATAAATTAAATAGCATAAAAGCATTAAAAAGCCACTTATTCGGCCTCTAATTTGACAAGCATAGAAATTACTTTTAGATTAGAGAATTGTTTCATGAGAAGCTTCATTTAAATATAGAATAGGTCATAGGAATGACCATTCTTTGGGGGAGAGAGAGACATGCTTAAAAAAAACATTTAATTTAAGCATAAATAGAAATTTATGTGTTTTATCACTACAATTCATTAAAGAACTTCAATTGTATTAAAAAGCCATTCAATTGAATGCTTCTCAAGCTTGAGAGGGGTTGAGAAGAGAAGAGATAAACATTTGGAGATTAAAGAAAAAATACCATAAACCACATTTTACCTCCTAGATTGCTTGATTCTTTGATCAAAGTAGAGGCCTCCAACCAATAAATTGGTTTGATCAAAGTAGAGGCCTCCAACCAATAAATTGGTTTGGTATGTTGATGAAGACTCCAAGGAGAATTGAAGAGAGAGAGAGAAGCTCCAATCTCTTCAATTTGTAGAAGATTTTTAGAGGATAATAGAAAATATCATTATTTCAGTATAATACTAGCATGGTATAGTTCTCATATTTTTTTACAAAGGGCTAAGGATCAATTTATAGGTGAGGGAGGCCTCTAACCAAGTCCAACTAGTTTCTAGAATTTTCTAGGTTCAGTTTGGCTAAATTTGGACAAGATTTGGACCTAGTTTGGCTCCCTTTTGATTTGGACCTAGTTTGGCTCCCTTTTGATTTGGTTTGATCTAGGAGAGAGGAGAGATAAAAATATCACAATATTTTTGAGTTTAAAACTCCACCACACATGTGAAATAGGCGCCTCCTTGAAGAGCCCCCTTCTCCTTACCAAGGTGTCAAAATTGAATCATTATACCCAAAATATCTCATTTTTTTAGTAATATTCATAGTTTTTTACTAATAAACCTTGTCCTCAGTCAACTCTTCATCTTATGTGAGCATTTACTCATTTTTGGGGGTTTTTCTTTTATTCTTCAAATTATCTCCTCCCTACATTTGGATTAATCTTATTGGTCCATCAGAACCTTAATTGGAGCATAATCCAAAAATTTCTGAAAATCTAGACCCTTAGGCTAGGGTCCTTTTTACCTATTTTTAATTAATCCCAATTGCACATTGGAAAGTTCTTTTTGAGTTTCTGTTTCAGGGGAAACCATTTTAGACACTAGGAGGAATTTTATATCCAAAAATATCTCAATTTTGGATTATCTCTCTCTAGATATTTTCTCTCTCCAAGTCAAAACAGGGTAAAACAAAATCTTTCTTTTATTTCAAAGAGGGGAATAATTACAGGATCGGAAGGGGAGGTTCTTACACCTGTACACCTCAAAAGCTGGAGGGAGGAATCTTACATATCCTCATCCATTCACATCTACCCATATCCACATCACATCACATCTCATCCATTCACATCTACCCCGATCCACATCACATCACATCTCATCCATTCACATCTACCTCGATCGACATCCATTCACATCACATCTCATCCATTCACATCTACCTAGATCCACATCACATCACATTTTACATCTCATCTATCCATTCACATTACATCACATCCATTTATATTCATTCAGATCCACATCTCATTTATATTCATTCAGATCCATTTATATTCATTTGGATCCACATCTCATCCATTCACATCTACCCCGATCCACATCCATTCACATCACATCTCATCCATTCACATCTACCTAGATCCACATCACATCACATTCATCCACCTTACATCTCATCCATCCATTCACATTACATCACATCCATTTATATTCATTCAGATCCACATCTCATCACATCACATCACATCTCATCCATTCACACCTCATCACATTCACATTCACATTCATTTACATCTCATCATATCATATTCACATCACATCACATCACATCCATTCACATCTCATCACACCCATTCACATCTATCACACCCATTCACATCCATCACATTCATTGCATCCACATCACATCACATATATTCCATCCACATCTATCCTTATCACATCACATTTACATCCACATTACATCACGTCCACATCTATCCACATCACATCTCATTCATTCCATCCACATTACATCACATCCACATCTATCCATATCTCATCACATCCATTCACATCTCATCACATTCATTCACATGCACATCTATCCATATCTCATCATATCCATTCACATCTCTTCACATTCATCCACTTCCATCCATTCATTCACATTCACATCCATCAACATCCATCCATTCATTCACATGCACATCTATCCACATCCATCCATTCATTCACATTTACATCCATCCACATCCATCCATTCATTCACATTCACATTCATCCACATCCATCCATTCATTCACATGCACATCTATCACATCACAATGTCATCTCATTCTCATCCATTTACATAACATGTGAAAGGATGTGAATAATATCACATGTGAAAGGATTTTCTCATGAATACGATGAAAATCATTCTTTTTGCATAGGATTTTCAATCCTAGAATATGGTAGGAAGTCCTCTTTTAGCATTATGCATAAAAATAAGATATGTATTATTTTTTAAAAATTTTGCCATAGCTTCACTCTTCTATTAAAAAACTTGTAATGAAAATATGATAGTAGTTTCTCTTTTATGCTTAAAATCAAATTATGAATCTAAATCATAATTTTAATCATAATCATAAACTTAATTATATGATTATCTCACTAGATTAAGCTAATTTCATTATTTCTCTTTTTCCAAATTGATAGGATAATCTATTTCTCATTTAGAATCAATCAAAGTAGTTTTTAACTACTTATAAATAATCTAAATAAAATAACCGTTATTTTATTAACACAAAATCATAAAAATATCATTTTCTTAATCTCTAGCTTAACAAGCCTAGAGTTTAGCTTTGAACTAAGTGACTATCATTGAGAAGCATCCTTTTTCAAGGGATCTAGCCATAAAGATGGCTATCCTTTTAGAGAGAGAGATTTACTTAAAGAAAGCATTACAAAATAAGCATAAAGATTAACTTTCTCTTAATTAAGCATTAAGACTTTAAGGGAAAGCTTGATTTGAATTAAAATAATTATTTAGAAAGCTTCTCAAGCTTGAGAGGGGTTGAGAAGAAGAAAGTCATTGAGATAAATTGGAAAAAACCATAAAAATTGATTTGACCTCCAAGTTTGGCTTGATTCTTTATTAGCAGTGAAGCCCCCAACCAATCAATAGGTCCACCAAGAGGAGAAGAGCAACTCCAAGAGTTGTTGTAGAGAGAGAAAGCTCCAAGCTCACAAGAGAGAAGAAAATTTAAGGGATAATAGAAAATATGATTATTTTAATATAATACTGGCATAGTATAGCTCCAATATTTTTACATAAGACTAAGGGTCTATTTATAGGTGAGGGAGGCCACTAACCAAGTCTAACTAGATTCTAGAATTTCCCAGGTTCAGTTTGACTCAATTTGGACAAGATTTGGACCAATTTGGCTCCTTTTTTTATTTGGTTTAATCCAAGAGAGAAAAAAATATCGTAATTTTTTTGAATTAAAAACCCTTCCACACATGTGAAAAATGTGCCTAGCTCAAGATTCTCCCTCTGCTTACCAAGGTGTCAAAAATGTATCATTATTCCAAAATATCTAAATTTTTTAGTAATATCTCATAACTTTTAATTAATAAACCTTGTACTCAATCAACTCTTCATCTTATGTGAGCATTTACTCATTTTTGGGTATTTTCTTTTATTCTCTTGGATTTATCGCATCCCAACACTTGGATTAATCCAATTGGCCCATTGGAACCTTAATTGGACCATAATCTAAAAATTTCTAAAAATGTAGACCCTTAGGCTAAGGTCCCTTATACCATTTTCAATGAATTCCAAACGCACATTGGAAAGTTCATTTTGAATTTTTGTTTCAAGGGAATCCATTTTAGACACTAGGAGGATTTTTATATCCAAAGATATCTTAATTTTGGATTATCTCTCTCTAGATATTTTCTCTCTCTAGGCCAAAACAGGGTAAAACAAGACCTTTCTTCTATTTCAGAGAGGGGAATAATTTCAAGAATAGAAGGGGAGGTTCTTACACCTTTACACCTCAAAAGATGGAGGGAGGAATCTTACACCATCCATGCATGTGTGTAACTGAATAACCAACACAAAATAGTGTGAATGTGGTTGTGTTATTGTTGATGAATCAGTTGAAGGAAATGAACTATTTTGGAGCTATATAACATTAGTGTAAGTTCTTGTGATGCATAGTTGATGAATTGATTTTGGACACCAAACTCTTTTGATGATGATGAGGGTATAGGTATCTTACACCATCCATGCATGTGTGTAACTGAATAACCAACACAAAATGGGCACCAAACTCTTTTGATGATGATGAGGGTATAGGTATCTTACACCATCCATGCATGTGTGTAACTGAATAACCAACACAAAATAGTGTGAATGTGGTTGTGTTATTGTTGATGAATCCGTTGAAGGAAATGAGCTATTTTGGAGGTATATAACATCAGTGTAAGTTCTTGTGATGCATAGTTGATGAAGTGATTTTGGACACCAAAACTCTTTTGATGATGAGGGTATAGGTATATATATGCATGTTTGTATAAACTATGTTGTCGGTGATGTGGGTAAAAAATTGTAAGTTTCATGAGAAGGTTTAAATTGTGCCCAAACCCACCCACACAAATAAGTTCAAAAAGAGTAATGGTGTATTTTTGTTCTTAGTTGTATTGGTTAGGGAGTTGGGAAAATTTTTTAAAACTTTTTGTGTATTCAAGATTTGTGTGATCCCCTCAACGGCTAGGGAAAAGAAGCCCGTTTGATGCTTTTTTAAATATTTTTAAAGTCTCCCTCAACGGCTGGGGAAAAGAAGCCCGTTTGACACTTTAAATGTTATTTTTAAAATCTCCCTCACGGCTGGGGAAAAGAAGCCCTGTTTTATGGTTTACATAATGCTTTGTGTAATGCATAATGATTTGTTTAATGAGCTACATATACATGTTATCCTGCTAGATGGAGCCTCTCAATCTTGAAGAGAGAATAGCGTGTCCATGCATGCGATGTAAGTACCAAATCTTTCGAAAACGAAGGATTTGCAACCAGTATATTCATGACACTAGCATATTTCCAATGGAGCGCTTGCAAAATTTACGGTTTCAATCGTACAACCAAGCAAGTGTGCAGCCGCATCTTGATAACATTGCGCTTATGAATTCTCATCCCCAACAAAGGATGAGGATATCGAAGGAGGGAGTGACACATGGAGCTCAATTAACAGCACCCAAGGGAATGGAAGAAGGTCAGGAAATGGAAGAAGGTCCAATGGAGGAAATGTTGGATGCCTTCATCGAGCAACAAGAAGCTCTCTTTGAGGAGCAAGAACATGAAGATCATCAACCACGACATTCTCAACGGTCAAATTATGAATCACCATGCGTAAACTTGCACGCCTTCCATTATACAATGGTGCCAACATATCTGTATTGCGTGCATCTCTTACGATGCTAAATTTGCAGTCAATTTTTGGATGGTCTAATACAAGTGTCACTGAACTCTTCAAGTAAGGATTTTTTTGGAGATTACACCTAATGTTGAAATGATAAATTTTCAACTTGTATTTGACTAAATCTTAATAGTAACGATCAGATATTGCCATACTTGCAGGCTTTTGAAAGACCAGATATTGCCCCCCGGCAACGAGATGCCTCCATCTCGTGCAGATGCCAAGAAGTTATTGAAATCCATAGGCCTGGATTACAATAATATTCATGCTTGTCGCAATGATTATTGCCTCTTCCGCCATGAATATGAGCATTTGCAAGAATGTCCCCATTGTGGCTCTAACAGATATAGAGAAGATGTTCAGGGGGAAGCTGTCCCGGTAAAGGTTCTTAGGCACTTTACAATCATCCCAAGAATAAAAAGCATGTTCACGTGCAAATCTATAGCAAGCTTGATGACATGGCATGCCACAACTCGATCCACAGATGAAGTGATGCGTGTGCCTGCTGATTCACCCGCATGGAGACACATTGAAGAGAAATGACCGACTTTTAGGGAAGATCCTCGTAACCTCCGTCTTGGCCTAGCAATGGATGGTGTAAACCCTTTTGGTTTAAGGAGCTCTTCATGGAGCACATGGCCTGTTTGCCTCGTGAATTATAATCTTCCGCCATGGTTAGCAATAAAGAAAGGTCATTTGTTGCTCTCATTAATAGTTCCAGGAAAGTACAAGGTGAAGAACATGGATGTATATTTGGCACCACTTAATGATGAGTTACGCACCTTGTGGAACGGAATTGAAGTGAAGGACATGTCAAAGCAGCAGAGTGACCAAAGACTTGCAACTGTGCAAGGTATTCTCATGTGGACAATGTATGATTGGCCTGGCTATGGAGAATGCTCAGGTTTGTCTATATCGGGTTACTACATGTCCTATATGTGGTCCTTGACTTGATTCAAGATACTCAAAAGCATTACGAAAGAATGTCTACCAAGGACATGTTAGGTATCTTCCAGAAAATCATGAATTGCGGGATGGTAATCTAGGAAGACCTCCTCCAACTGCACTGAAGGCAAGCAATTGGAAGATCAAATGGGAGGAATGTGGCAACTTGGCATGTCCTGGGATGAAGAGGCTCTCTATCTTTCACCAACTCCCCTATTGGGGTGATCTCCTTATAAACCATTTGCTTGACCCGATGCATATTTTCAAGAATGTAGCTGACATTCTATGGAAGACCATGACAGGAAAAAAGGAGACTAAAGGCTAAAGGGACGACTAAGTGGAAGAGATTGGTTGCATGCAAGAGTTGTGGGCTCGCACTAGACCCAATGGAAAGGTGCTACTTCCAAGAGCCCCATGGGTTTTTAGTAAGATGGAGAAACAACAAGTCAAGATGACAATTTCAGAGTTTCGGACTCCTACAGGTTGTATGCATTGCTTGAAAAGTGCATTTACAAAGGATGATGATCTTAGTGGCCTCAAGAGTCATGATTGGCACAAGTTTCTACAATTTGTGCTACCCATAGAAATAAAAGATTGCCTCACTCAAGACATTAGAGCTACTATCTATAAGATTGGCACATTGGTGCGCTGGATTTCTTCAAAAGAGATAAAGAGAGACACTTTGGAGACATCGCGTTTAAACTCCATAGAGGCAGTCTACATGGTAGAGAAGTTTTTCCCTACAAGTTTATTAACAATCCAGATGCATCTGCTAGTTCATGTTGTAGATGAGGTTGCAGTTGCTGGAACAGTCCATTCAAGATGGATGTTCTTTTTGGAGAGGTTTATGAAGACATTAAAGGGATTTGTTCGCCAAATGGCTTGCCCAGAGGGTAGTATGTCAGAAGGGTGGCTGATACAAGAGTCCCTTGTTTACATCACTGAATATTTAAGTTCTTCAGATCCAGAGATACCTCGACTATGGTCTCAAGAGTCTAACAGGCGAGTCATTGGTGAGGAACCTCAAGGCCAAGGCATTAAGAGAAAGATGGATAACAATTTGAGGGAAAAAATCAACAAATTTTGCATCTTGAACTCTCATGTAATGGAGAAGTGGATTGCGACATATGAAGCTCTCAAGCGACAGCGAGTACAAGATCGTTTAAGTTTCAGAAGGAATCGCACTACAAGAAATCTCCCATATCCAGAAGGTATGCAAGCTCTTCCGGACTTTCCCACAGGTAGATGGCTAGAAGCTACAATTTTAGAAGCCAAACATGCTGGCATGTAAGTGTTTAAGTTCTACATGTCTCTCTTTTTTTTCTCTACATGTCTCACTATTTGTTTGTCCATCAACAATATTTATGTGCTATTTGTAGTATCACAAATATGGGGCGTTTTGGTCACATGGACGTCATTTTCGAGTAGAACGAATAGACCAAAGAAGAGCAACCTTTGATTGTGGTGTCACAGCACAGTTTGTTCAAGAAAGTCGTGCAAGTGCAAGTGATGATAACACAATTACTGGAATGCTTGATTACTTTGGAACCATTCAAGACATATTAAAGGTTGGCTTCAGAAGTTTTGAGTTGTTTATCTTTGATGTGAAGTGGTTCAAGGTAATCACGAATGGGCCACATGCAACTGTACGTAGAGACAAGAGTGGCCTCATCCAAGTGGACTCCACAAAGGTATGGACCGATCAGCAAGATACTTTTGTGCGCCCAGAGCATTGTGAGCAGGTTGTCTTTAAAGCGGATCCAAAAGATTCACGTTGGCTATTTGTGGTTCAAGTCGCCCCCCCCTCCCCCCCCCCGCGGTAAGCAAATTTTTGAAGAATTTGAGCTACAACAGGGTGATGTGGATTCACAGGGTGGTGGAGAGCAGCAAGAACAAGCCGATATCAACAATGAAGAGGAGCAAGCAAATGAAGAGAGGAGCAACTAGAGCAAGATCCAAATGAAGAGTTGCAAACCAATGAAGCTGAAAAACATGTTGAGGAAGAAGACATAGATGATGAGGACATCCTTCATCAACAAGGGACTTTTAATGATGAGGATGCTGAAATGTACATAGACATAGATCTCTTTGGGCTACTGATCTTAATGAGGATGATAGAATAGATAATGATTTTTAAAATGATGTATCTTAATGATTATGCAAATAGTTATGACATATTTGTAATGATTTTATGACATTGAAGGTGCCTCCCTTGGCTTTTTCCATCATTTTTATTCTAATCTACGCATTACCCATTGCCCATTGTATTTATTAATGGTTTCCCATGAAAAAGATGTGGATTTGATGGTGATTTGTGTGTGATTTAGTGTAGAATAGCTCTCTTTTTTGTTTTTGTAAAGAATGCTTTTTGCTTAATTTTTAGCTTAATTTGTTGTTTTTGTTGTGGTTATTGTGGTTTTTCATGTTCTTAGGGCTTGCACATATTTTGTATTAGGCTTAGTTTGCATCCATTGCATCAAACAATGCATTAGAATGCAATTTTTAGTGAATGTTAGCTCTCTTTAGTGTTAAACATAGAATTAGCTTGATTTGTGTGTTTTTTGTTGAAATTGTTTGCATTAGAGTGTTAGTAAGCATTAGTAGTAGGTTAATCCTTCAAAAAATTTCTCGAAATCATCAAAAAATCCTTGAATTCGACTAATTTCTCTAATGGATTGATTTTTGTCATTAAGAGTAATTAATCGACTTCAAATTTAGAAAAAAGTGATATGGTTTACCATTGTTGTTTAGGAAAGTTAATGCTTGTCATATGGTCCTTTCATTGTTTACCATTGTTAATGTTTACCGTCATAATCACTAGTGCAGGTGCAAGTTGATATAGTTTTACCATTGTTGTTTATCATTGTTAATGTTTGTCATATGGTTCTTTCATTGTTTACCGTGTAATTTTCATTTCGCACAAGTTTGTCATATGGTTTTTTGTCCAACAGGCCATGGGTGATGACTTACTGCCGCTCGACTACAGTCCTGATTTCTCATTTAATCCTACACCGCAGGGCATGAGTCCCCAGCAGTTATATGGTTTTCTTTCGTCCATGACTCCAGAGCAGAGAGCCATGGCTCAGAGTTATTGGGGTTCTGGAGCAGGGACATCTGCCTCACCATCTGGCTTCCCGATGCCAGTTCCCACACCCGTAGGTACGACAGCAGCTCCCACACCTCATACCACACAGCCTTCCACTCCTCTTACAGCTCGATCTACCACCTCTTCACATAGACGTCGCTCACGTAGTAGGTCTTCAGGGGGAGGTTGTTGTGGTGGTAGTGCCACAGATGCTGTGACACCACCATTACGTGAGCGTCGTCCTTCGCTCTCATCTGTTGATAGCACACCCATAGGTTCACCTTCCACTCCCTGGGGTGCACATGACCATGACAACAGCAAGATATACACAATTAGGGACGGGGCACCAATAATGAATAGTGCAGGGAAGGCAATGAAGACACGCATTCGACAATTGTGCACTATACAGTTTCACAACTCTGTCATGACTAAATGGGATTAGCAAGATAAGGGGAAGAAAAATTATATAAATACAAAGATAAAGCAAGAATTTCAGCCATCTGACCCTATGAATGTCGTCTCTAATGAGTGGATACAGTATACAGCTCGCATTTTGATGGGGCATCGTAGGTCAGAGGCGAGGGATACATTTAGAGAGGGGAAAGAGAAACCTGTTTGGCTAGATGACAGGGAGTGGGAAGCCATTGCTCAGGAGCTCTCAGAGACACCAGAGAGGTTTCAACAACAAAGAGAGGCGGCAAGGGCAAGACTCCAAACAGTAGAGGCTTCTCATCTTGGGAGTGGTGGTTATGAAACCATGCGCCATGAATTCGTAAGTATTTGTAGCAATTTTATTTATGTAAATGTATGTATGTGGGCTAAATGTTGAGGCCATGAATCGCCCACCAAGTAGGCGAGAGGAGAAGTACGCTCACAAACATGGCCTTGTGGCCTTATTTGAGATGCTTGAAGAAGAAGGAGAGACCATCAATTGGGAGGCATTACCATGATATAAGATGACCTTCAAACTATTGGTATATGATCAAAAGATTCTTGAGTATTAATGTTTAATTTAATTTCTTGTTTATCGATCTGAAAAATAAAAAAATGAGCACGGTTGTTTTTGTGCTCTATTTTAGACAGAATGGTGCTGTCTGTTTGCTGTTGTTGATCCTGTTCATTGCAGGCAGCCAGGCAACAGCCAGGCAACACTATTCTGTCTAAAAAAAAATTTCTGCTATACAGCGTCGGTATATTCCTCGGTATAGACGCCGGTATAGTCATTGGTATATGTGCTGGTATACATGCCGGTTTACATGCCGGTATCGTCGTCGGTATAGACGCCGGTGAAACGTCGATATAGGCATACGTATACACCCCGGTATAAGAGCCGGTATAGTAGCCGGTATAAACGCCGATATATTCGTCGGTATAGGTGCCGGTGTAACGTCGGTATAGACACCGGTATAGGCGCCGGTATTGTTCCCCGACGCTTATACCGACGTCGTCGTTCCGGCACATATACCGACTTTTATATCGATGATGGGACTTTTTTAGACCCCGTTCAATGACGTCGATATAAGCGCCGGTATTAGGCTACCATGTAGTAGTGCTCCTAGTTGCATAGACAAGTGTCCAAACTAGCAGTTCAACTTCATGCCAGGCTTTCTCACCCTCACTCTTTTCCCTCTACTGATGTGAAAAACTGGCTCATATATGATTACTTAGAACCTTTTTGCATCAACACAACCCCTACTACATGTTTCCCAACACTAAGACTTAAATGAAATGATTGGCTCCAGTCTGGTTTCTGGGGACATTATGACTGGTAGGGTAGACATCTTGTCCCTAAGGTAATACAGTTTTGAAATATTTTGGATAATAATTCTCTCCCGGTCAATAGGAAGAGATACCTTGAAACAGAATCTTAAAAAAAGTTTTCCAATGTACATTAGAAATTAAATGAATATGTGAATTGGACATCTTGGCCTAGGAGTATAAAATTTTAGAAAAATTCTTATTAAGGTCCAAAGAGTGTCAAGAAGAGCCAATAAGGTTAATCCAAGTGTTGGGATGAGAAAAAGGAAAATAATATAAGAAAATCTCCCAAAAATGAGTAAATTCTCACATAAGATGAAGAGTTGACTAGTACAGGGTTTATTAGTTAAAAATGGAATTTTTCAGTTTAAAAATGGAATTTTTGACACCTCAGAATGGGGAGAAGGGCTCATGAAGGAGGCGCCTAGAAATCACATCAAGAAGGTATTTTTAATTCAAAAAAGTGAGATATTTCATCTCTCCTCTCTCCTCCTTCAAACCAAATCAAAAAAGTGAGCCAAACTAGTCTAAACTTGTCTAAAATGGATCAAACTGGAGCTGGAAGCCTCTAGGTTCTAGTTGGACTTGGTTGGTGGCCTCCCTCACTTATAAATAGACCCCAACTCCTTTGTATTTTCATATTGGAGTAACTATATGCTAGTGTAATTTTCATATTATGAAGATTTGGAGCTTCATTAATCCTCTTCTTCTCTTGGAGATTGCCCTTTTTGCTTGGTGGCCAAGTTTCTTCTTTGAGGGCTCCACATTTCCCTAAAGAATCAAGAAAACCAAGGGTAAGCCTAAATCAATGATGTTTTTCTCTCTTTTTCAATGGTAATCTCTTCCCAACCTCCCTCATGCTTGGGAAGCATTTTATTTTGTGATTTTTCTCTTAAAACCATGCTTTTCTTGATTATGATGAATTAATGTTTATGTTTAAGCCTTGGTTTATGCATAAACTAACTTTTATATTAAAAGTGGAATTTTTAGCATTATCATTTCATAGTAAATGCGGGGACACTATAGCAAAATCTTATCAATAGAAAATGACGGTTTTTGCATAAATTATATTTTATGCTAAAAGTGAACTTTTGAGTATTCTCATTAAATGCGGGGAAACTATGGCAAAATTTTATCATTAGAAAATGAGGGATTTTCATAAACTAATTTTTATATTGAAAGAGGAACCTTGAGCATTCTCATTTCATAGTAAATGCGGGGAAACTATGGCAGAATTTTTATTATTAATAAAGAAAATGATGTTTTTGCATAATTAATTTTTATACTGAAACTAGAGTTTTAAGCATTCTCAATTTATAAAAAATGTGGACATTTTATGCTAAAAGTGGAGTTTTGAGAATTATTCATTTGCTTGAAAAATAAAGAAGGTTATGCACAAAATTCTAGATGAATTATGAAAATAATTCATTTAGATGTGAATGGACATGAAATGATGTGAATGATGTGAATGGATATAAAATGATGTGAATGGATGTGAATAGATGTGAAATGATGTGAATGCATTTGAATGGATGTGAATGGATGTGAATGCATTTGAATGGATGTGAATGGATGTGAAATGATATGAATGGATGTGAATGGACGTGAAATGATGTGAATGGATGTGAATGGACGTGAAATAATGTGAATGGATGTGAACCGATGTGAATGGACATAAAATGATGTGAATGGATGTGAAATGATGTGAATGGACATAAAATGATGTGAATGGTTGTCCATGGACGTGAAATGATGTGAATGGATGCAAAATGATGTGAATGGATGTGAAATAACGTGAAATGATGTGAATGGATGTGAAATGATGTGAATGGACGTGAAATGATGATGTGAATGGATGTGAAATGATGTGAATGATGTGAATGGATGTGAAATGATGTGAATGGATGTGAAATGATGTGAATGGATGTGAATGGACGTGAAATGATGTGAATGGATGTGAAATGATGTGAATGATGTGAATGGATGTGAAATGATGTGAATGGATGTGAAATGATGTGAAATGATGTGAATGGACGTGAAATGATGTGAGTGGATGTGAAATGATGTGAATGGATGTGAAATGATGTGAAATGATGTGAATGGATGTGAAATGATGTGAAATGATGTGAATGGACGTGAAATGATGTGAGTGGATGTGAAATGATCTGAATGGATGTAAATGGATGTGGATTGATGTGGAAATGATGTGATTAAATGCAGATTGATGTGAATAGATGTGGATTGATGTGGGAATGATGTGATTAGATGTGGATTGATGTGGGATGATGTGATTGGATGTGAGTTTATGTGGGAATGATGTGATTGGATATGAATTGATGTGAGATGATGTGATTGGATGTGAGTTGATGTGGGAATGATGTGATTGGATGTGAGTTGATGTGGGATTGATGTGATTGGATGTGAGTTGATGTGGGAGTGATGTGATTGGATGTAAATTGATGTGGAATAATGAGAAATGATATGGAATGATGAGAGATGATATGGGACGATGAGAAATGATGTGAAAGAATGTGTAATGATGAGGAAAGATGGAAATTTTGTTGGAACTGTAATTGTATGTGAAACCTGTTTTTTTTAAGATTATTTTATGTCAATAATGCTAGGGAAGCAGTTTTAACTATCTTGTGGAATGAGGTCGTGGTGACCTAAGTGAAATAGTTGCAACAGCTGACGGAGAGTCGATGAAGGACGTCTCGCGTGGCAAGATCGGCCAAGGTCTTGACCAGCCTTGGTTTGGTTAAAATGGTGAGCCTCCAGTACGGTGAATGAGGGACCAAGGAAGCAGCCCATGAGAGTGAAGCACTAGGTGACCTGTGAAAAGGAGCCTAGAGAGTACTGACCATACGGTGCTCGGGGGCTCTGGGTCGCGCCCACGATACCCACGCATGTGACGAGAAAGAAAAATGAGTTGTTGTTTTCTGAACATGGGCATGGCTCTTGTTGATTGGCCTTGCTGGTCTTCAATGGATGAGTTCATGGCTCTTTACATGGATCTTGTTGGTTGATCTTACTGATCTCCAACTGAGAGTCCATATGGATTTTATGCGATTAAACTCCTAGGTACTATGGGCTAGGAACTATTGAAAAGGCCCGTGAGTGAGCAGGTGGTGAGCATTCTGGTTGCCGATGATACCATAGGTACGCTGAGGAAGGAATGACTAAAATTGGATTTTATGGTTGGAAAGTGGAAAAGTTGAAAAGTGGAAAAGTTGGAAATCGGATCTCGAAATGGAATACTGAGGATTAGGATGGAAACACTGTGATTTTATTGCAAATCTGTTTTGGAAATAGTTGAATCAGAGAAAAGGTAATTTCATATTGGGTGTGTAAGTGGTCTGTCTATTTAATTTTTGCATGAGAGTCGACTCGGGGGCCTGGGAACTCTTTTCCCTAGTACTCGAGACAAAACATAACGAGATTTTCATAATGGATCCTATCAATACAATGGTTGGGCGGTTGGCTAACCCATGGGACTGGATGGGGTTAGGCTGGACTGATGGATTCCTATAATAAAATTCAATTTTGTTCAAGTTACAATAGTTGAAAAGTAAGTCCCAAGATAATCCTTGTTCTATGGAAAAAGAATCAACGGCTGTGCCTCTTTTGATGGGGAAAAAAGTGTTGGTCTCTATGAACCAAGTGCAAGTTTCTCCTTTGATTTGGCCATGTGACCCGCAGGGTCGGTCCGAATACAAAGGATAGTTAATGCTGTTGACTACGTTAGAAGATTTTTCCTAGAGGAATCACCCATGCTTTCTGGGCGACGGGAAGTTTTGAGAAGGGTTCGGTTTTGGAAGAGCCGTCGAATTAGTCTCTTGTTTGGACATTCGTGGGCGAGGCGTTGAGTGGGAAACTCTGCCCTATGCGCAAGGTTGCTACTTCCGTTGCTAGCTCCCCGGATTCTGATACAGGGAGGGGGCAGGGGTCTCACAACTGGTATCAGAGCGAATTGGTTGAAGTTGATCAACCAAGAAGCAAGAATGTTAAAAATTTATGAGTTACCAGTGAAAGATTGTAATTGTGTGTTAAAACTCGTACAAACTGATATCCAGATTGGGAATTCATAAATTGAAAATTGGGCTTTTAGATGAAAGTACCACAATTATGTGGAATCCCCGACTTGCTTGAGGCCTAGATATGATGACATTTACCTTATAATAGACCAATCTAACCACTATTAGTGGATGGAACAATTTCCTAAACCTCGAAATTCCAAACGATTCGATTAGGAGCCATTACACGAAGACTTGATACCATCCCTTTCATTGACCCTCCACTTGTAAAGTTGCAGCCTTTGCGGTAGCTTCATCGATATTAACCAAGGACCGTGACCACCTGTATATAATGTGAGTATAATTGTAGCTTTATACTGACAATATATACGAGTGAATCTAAGACCTTGAAGTTATAAGCAAAAATGCTATCCCAGCAGATGATGAATTCGAATGCTGGTTGATATGATTTTAGAATTCTCGTTGAGAATTGATAAATTGATTTAGATTCTGATTGAAAGATGATGATTTTTGAATTCGGGAAGATGAACTGAATAAGTCATGATGATGATGAATGGAGAGAATTTGAGTAATGATGTTGGTAGCTAAGAAGACGATCAAGTCTTTCAGAGCAGATCACTATGAGATTAGTGGATTATGCTGACAGATTGCAGCTTGACCTTTGGTCCAGTGGACCCAAATGTGGAATAATAGATTGAGAACCTGTATAACTGAAATTCCCATGGGGAATGTTAAGATGAAATTACTAGTCTGATAGACCATTATTGTTTTAAGGATATGAATGAAGTATTTTTTGATAATGAGTTTTGTATGTTTCTTCTTATAGAAGGGATCTTTATCCCAGGATTCTGAGAGGGTTGACCAAACTTTAAGGAACCCCAGAATCAATTGGATCTAAAGTTTAGCTCCTTTTAAATTTGAAGTGACCTTTTCACCTGAGCATCTTGGTTAAGTTGGAAAAAGGGACTTAATAGGCATTTTTCGTATTGATAGGATCATGGATCAAGGTCCTCATGGTAGAAATGTTAGCCCCCAACACGATGAGGAAGAGCTCGACCCAGATGTTCGCAAAGCTCTTCATAGATCTCAGTCGGACCTTGCCGGACCTTTCAAAGGTGAAGGGGAGCACTTGGGAGAAACAATAGAGAAGTGGATCAAAGCTATAGAAGAATACTTCGATGTCATTGGTTACAATGAAAGAAGTAAGGTGGCTCATGCCAGGTTGAAGATTGTAGAAACAGCAAGAGTAGCATGGAGGAACCACTGTGAGACAAACTGCTTGGATCGGAACACCCAGACGAGGGATGATCTCAAAGCATACCTCAAAAAGAGATTCTGTCCTCCTCCATGCTTCTTGGAGACAAAGATGAACGAGTTCCTGGAGCTAACCTAGGGAAGTCGAACTATGGAGGAATATCACCATGCATTCGCTCTCCTCCTCAAATACTCGCCACTTTTGGATGACGAACAGCTGATGGCTAGGTTCATTTGAGGAATGAACGAACCCTTGGATACCTTGGTGAAAAATGCTAAGCCAGTTTCCATGGCCAAAGTAGTGCGAATGGTGAAGGACTTCGCCAGCCAACATCGTCGTCTTTCAAAAGATTCCTAACGCTGGAAGGTGATTCCGAGTTTCTGCCTTCTAAGAGACAATAAGGTCCTAGTCAAACCCAGGATACGAGAAGTTCTAGAATGGAAGGAATGCCTTTTTTTCTGAATACAATTCCCTGGAATTCAACTTCAGAAGTTCCACCCTTGAATAAAGGATTAAATGCTTTGACTGCTAAGGATACGGTCATCGTGGCATGGATTGCCCAACTCCTTTTGGATCAAGGTTTTCAGGACAAGGAAGTCAAGGACCAAGATTCCAGATTCCAGTTCCTTCCTTCTAGAGTAATCAAGGTCCTTCCCATCAAAATCAAGGAAACCCTAGAGAAAGACTCCCTAACCAACCCTCAGCTTCGATGCAAAGTAATGCAAGACCTCAGCCTCATAATAGGGAAAGTCAAAGAGAGATATTCCCAAATCGGCCATCTACTCCCAGGTAGTAACGTTGGAAGTAATAGAAGAAGAAAGAGAACTAAGAGATTATCCTCCATCTGCGAGATGAGGACATCTCGCATTTTTTAAGTGGGGTAGGATGTAAGATTCCTTCCTCCATCTTTTGAGATGTAAAGGTGTAAGAATCTCCCCTTCAGTCTCTGTAATCATCCCCTAATTCTGAATGCAAGAAAATATTGTTTTACCCTGTTTTGGTCTAGAGAGAGAAAATATTCTAGAGAGAGATAATACAGTTTTGAAATATTTTTGGATAAGAATTTTTTCCCAGTCAATAGGAAGAGATCCCTTGAAACACAATCTTAAAAAGAGTTTTTCAATGTGAATTAGAAATTAATTGAATATGTGAATTAGACACCTTGGCCTAGGGGTATAAAATTTCAAAAAAAATCTTATTAAGGTCCATGGAGTGTCAAGAGCGGCCAATAAGGTTAATCCAAGTATTGGGATGAGAAAAAGGCAAAGAATATAAGAAAATATCCCAAAATTGAGTAAATTCTCACATAAGATGAAGAGTTGACTAGTACAGGGTTTATTAGTTAAAAATGGGATTTTTTAGTTTAAAAAAATGAAATTTTTGACACCTCAGAATGGGGAGAAGGGATTATGAAGGAGGCGCCTAGAAATCACATCAAGAAGGTATTTTTTAATTCAAAAAAGTGAGATATTTTATCTCTCCTCTCTCCTCCTTCAAACCAAATCAAAAAAGTGAGCCAAACTAGTCTAAACTTGTCCAAAATGGATTAAACTAGAGCTGGAAGCCTCTAGATTCTAGTTGGACTTGGTTGGTGGCCTCCCTCACCTATAAATAGACTTGGTTGGTGGCCTCCCTCACCTATAAATAGACCCCCATTCCTTTGTATTTTCATATTGGAGTAAGTATATGCTAGTGTAATTTTCAGTTTATTATATTTCTATTATTGTGAAGCTTCAGAGCTTCATTAATCCTCTTCTTCTCTTGGAGATTACCCTCTTTTGTTTGGTGGCCAAGTTTCTTTTTTGAGGGCTTCACATTTCCCTAAAGAATCAAGCAAACCAAGTGTAAGACTAAATCAATGATGTTTTCCTCTCTTTTTCAATGGTAATCTCTTCCCAATCTCCCTCATGCTTGGGAAGCATTTTATTTCGTGATTTTTCTCTTAAAACCATGCTTTTTCAATGGTAATCTCTCTTGTGGTTTTTCTCTCTTTTTCAATGGTAATATCTTCCCAACCTCCCTCATGCTTGGGAAGCATTTTATTTTGTGGTTTTTCTCTTAAAACCATGCTTTTCTTGATTATGATGAATTACTATTTTTGTTTAAGCCTTGGTTTATGCATAAACTAACTTTTATATTAAAAGTGGAATTTTTAGCGTTATCATTTCATAGTAAATGCGGGATACTATAGCAAAATTTTATCAATAGAAAATGGAGGTTTTTGCATAAATTAAATTTTATGCTAAAAGTGAACTTTTGAGTATTCTCATTTCATAGTAAATGCGAGAAAACTATGGCAAAATTTTATCATTAGAAAATGAAGGATTTGCATAAACTAATTTTTATATTAAAAGAGGAACCTTGAGCATTCTCATTTCATAGTAAATGTGGGGAAAATATGGCATAATTTTTATTATAAAAGAAAATGCATTTTTTGCATAATTAATTTTCAAAATAAAAGTGAAGTTTTAAGCATTCTCAATTTATAAAAAATATGGGGAAGGTATGGTAAAATTTAGAAAATGAATTTATGCATAATAAGTTTTATACTAAAAGTGGAATTTTAATCATTATCATTTCATAAAAAATGCGGGGAAGTTATGAAAAAATATTATATCATTAAAGAATAAATTTATGCAAAATAAATTTTATGCTAAAAGTGGAGTTTTGAGCATTATTCATTTGCTTAAAAAATAGAGAAGGTTATGCACAAAATTCTAGATTAATTATGGAAATGATTCATTTAGATGTGAATGGATGTGAAATGATTCATTTAGATATGAATGGATGTGAAACGATGTGAATGAATGTGACGTGAGATGATGTGAATGGACGTGAAATGATGTGAAACAATGTGAATGGATGTGAAATGATGTGAATGGATGTGAAATGATGTGAATGTATGTGAAATGACGTGAAATGATGTGAATGGATGTGAAATGATGTGAATGGACGTGAAATGATATGAATGGATGTGAATAGACATGAAATGATGTGAATGGATGTGAAATGATTTGAATGGATGTGGGAATGATGTGATTAAATGCAGATTGATGTGAATAGATGTGGATTGATGTGAAATGATGTGAATGGACGTGAAATGATGTGAATAGACATGAAATTATGTGAATGGATGTGAAATGATTTGAATAGATGTGGGAATGATGTGATTAAATGCAGATTGATGTGAAAAGATGTGGATTGATGTGGAAATGATGTGTATAGATGTGGATTGATGTAGGAAGATGTGAATAGATGTGGGAATGATGTGATTAGATGTGGATTGATGTGAGAATGATGTGATTGGATGTGAGTTGATGTGGGAATGATGTGATTGGATGTGAGTTGATGTGGGAGTGATGTGATTGGATGTAAATTGATGTGGGATAATGAGAGGAATGATATGGAATGATGAGAGATGATATGGGACGATGAGAAATGATGTGAAAGAATGTGTAATGATGAGGAAAGATGAAAATTTTGTTGGAACTGTAATTGTATGTGAAGCCTGTTTTTTTAAAGATTGTTTTATGTCAATAATGCTGGTGGGAAAGCATTTTGACTATCTTGTGGAATGAGGTCATTGTGACTTACATCAAATAGTTGCAACAGCTAATGGAGAGTCAATGAAGGACATCTTGCGTGGCAAGACCGGCCGAGGTCTTGACCAGTCTTGGTTCGGTTAAAATGGTGAGCTTCCGGTACGGTTGATGAGGGACCAAGGAAGCAGCGTATGAGTGAAGTGACCTGCGAAGGAACCTAGAGGGTGCTGACCATACGGTGCTCGGTTTCACCCAGGATACCCACGCGTGCAACAAGGAAGAAAAATGAGTTGGAGTTGTTTTCTTAACACGGGCATGGATCTGGTTGATTGGCCTTGTTGGTCTTCAACGGATGAGTTCATGGCTCTTTACATGGAACTTGTTGGTTGATCTTGCTGATCTCCAACTGAGAGTCCATATGGATTTTATGTAATTAAACTCCTAGGTACTATGGGCTAGGAACTATTGAAAAGGCCCCTGAGTGAGAAGGTGGTGAGCGTTCTTGTTGACGCCATAGGTACACTGAGGAAGGAATGATTGAAATTGGATTTTATGGTTGGAAAGTGAAAAAGTTGGAAATTGGATCTAGAAATGGAAATGGAATACTCAGGATTAGGATGGAAACACTGTGGTTTTATTGCAAATCTATTTTGAAAATAGTTGAATCAGAGAAAAGGAAATTTCATATTGGATGTGTAAGTAGTCTGTCTATTTAATTTTTGCATGAGAGCTGGCTAGGGGGCCTGGGAACTCTTTTCCCTGGTACTACCCGGGACAAAACATAACCAAATTTTCATAATGGATCCTATCAATACAGTGGTTGTGCGGTTGGTTAACCCATGGGACTGGCTGGATTGATGGATTCCTATAATAAAATTCAATTCTGTTCAAGTTATGATAGTTGAAGTAAGTCCCAGGATAATCCTTCTTCTATGGAACAAGAATCAACGGCTGTGCCTCTTTTGATGAGGAAAAAGGCGGTCTCTATGAACCAAGTGCAAGTTCCTCCTTTGATTCGGCCATGTGATGGGTGGGGTCGATCGAAATAGAAAGGATAGTTAAGGCTATTGACTAGTTAGAAGATTTTTCCTAGAGGAATCGCCCATGCTTTCTGGCGAGGGAAGTTTTTTCCGGGTTCAGTTTTGGAAGAGCTGCCGGATTAGTCTCATGTCTAGACATTCGTGGACGAGGCCCCGAGTAGGAAACTCTACACTGCGTGCAAGGTTGCTACTTTTGCTACTAGCTCCCTGGATTCCGGTGCGCGAAGGGGGCAAGGGTCTCACACAAATGCTTGAAAACAATATCCAACTTCTATACATGCAGCAACTTGTCCTATACACACAAAAAGCATCCATAAATATTATCACAAAAGTGCCTAGATATGGGGCAAGGATCTTGTCTACCCAATTCTAAAAGCTAGCATAGGCATTCAACAAAGCAAAAGGCATCACCCTATAATAGAATACTCCCCATGGAGGAGGCACCCCAAACAACGAGCGGGTGGGAACGAGCGAGTGGGAACGAGCGGGTGGGAACGAGTGGGAACGAGCAGGTGGGAACGAGCGAGACAAAGTTTGATCAAACCTTTTCATTTCCAACAGAATGTACATTACATTTGGCCCATTGTATCTCATATTAAAATGATTGGCAGAATTTTGTGTGTGTGATTGTGCATGCATGTGTGTGTGTGTGTGTGTGTGTGTGTGTGTGAGAGAGAGAGAGAGAGAGAGAGAGAGAGAGAGAGAGAGAGATCAAGAGAGAGAAATTTAGTCCATATAGTTTACAACGTGCAAAACAACGAGGGAAAAAGAACACTCTCAAACACAAAAGCTACATTGCCACATAATGCTACTCAGAGCTACACTCATCATCCCACAAAAATGGACTATTGTCAATGACGGTCTCGACTCCGCTGCTCATATCTTGCATCCCCCATCATTTGTCTAGCCTTTTGGTTTGTTGAATCCCTCAGGATACACTGGCAAAGTACTTCAAAGAAAAATGAAACAAATCATCAACAATGCATGGAAGATGCACTAACTTAACTAATATGTACACCACATGGGAAGGCAAAAAAGAGATAGAGATGATTTTAAAAACCAAGTCCACATCACATAAAAAGGAAAGACCCAGAAAATGCCAAAATACATATCCAAATTCCATCACAAATGCCAAAATAAACAAAATAATTCAAAAGCAAAATAGATGACCCAAATGGTCGACTATAGTCATAGTGCATTCAAAATCATCAGTGTGAAGTCAAAAAGGGACGGTGCTCACTAGTCATAAGGGTGCTCCCCAACTAGAGGATCAACCATATCATCGCCCTGCTGTGCTGCTAGGGGCAACATCAATCACCCTCTCCTAACGCGCAAGTATAGTGACACATAATCTCTCAGGATCCTCTCATCACTATCAAGCGCCATACACATCCACCCACCAGTAGCAAGGCATGCTCTAAGAACGGGTGCAGTCCCACATCCCAACTCCAAGACTGTGCCTCAAGGCTAGCATAGAAGCTCCAAGTAGCACCCCACAAAAGTGGAGCTCATCTCCAAGGCACCACACAAATCTGAACTATCTACGCTCATAGCTCGACTGCTGCAGCAAGTATATGATGATATGCCAAAGTATGTAAGGGCCTTATGTGGAGACTGTGAAAAACAGGTGTGCTATCCAGGACATACAGGGGAGGATCCATACCAAGTCAACGCACAAAGAGGAGCATAGATATCGAGCACTAAAAGAAGAGTCATTCACAGGTTGTTTGATCAAAGCAAGCTTTAATCTATATGCCTATCATTTCAAAGAATCATTACAATAGGCAAAGTAACAAACCTCGGTCCTCATGCCGGCAATATCTACATAACCGTACACAAAACCAAGCATGGTCTTTCACTCCTCGGTCCTCTTGTTTTTCTAGGTGGGGTTATAAGAGCCAGGTTTGGGGCCTAGGCGGTCTCTCGAAGGGTGAACTACTAAGAAACCCTATGTATCACATGTGTTTAAGGGGTATTTTAAAAACCCCATTACCTGTGAATTTTTATGAATAAAATGACTCCTTTTTCTTTATGGACTTACAAGTTTTTTTCAAAATTGATTTTAAACAATCATTCTATAAATGTATTTCTATAAATTTATCTTAAATTTTGAATTAAAAAAACCCTTCATTTGAACTCATGTAGTATATTTACATATTTTTAGGTGAACCCCTCGAGGGCGTTCTGAAGTTGGAGGGGGGAGGGGGGTGTAGACACATTGAAGGTATTGCAAAGCCAATTACCCTTGCATGGTTGGAACTTCTTTTGTGAGTTGTTTAAACATAGAAGAAGCAACCATTGTCACATTGCTTGCTTGTTGAGCTGTAATGTGCCAATCCTAAAAGGAAGGATAAATTACCACCCTTACTACTCCCCATGGCTTTTCTTGAGTATGTGATGCCAAGTGGAAGTTCTGGAGCTCTCCATCCTCCATGATTTTGGAATCCTTGCAGGACCCCACTCGTCTTCTTGGTGTTTCCTTTAGCATGTAATTGTGATTGGAGGAGGAGGCTCATGTGGCAAGGAGGCCCAACTTTGTGAAGTGGAAACACCCCATTTTGTGTATGTGCATGTGCATATGTGTGTGTGTGTGTGTGTGTGTGTGTGTGTGTGTGTGTGTGTGAGAGAGAGAGAGAGAGAGAGAGAGAGAGAGAGAGAGTCGTGCTCACATTGGCTTTACCGGCCTCACAAATCACACCGCTGGATGACTTTAGATATTACACCTACCTCATCTTTTGCAAATTTAGTGAGCTTATCTTGTTATCAAATCTTGTTTTGCTGGGTGGGGTTACAAGGGGAAGGGTTGGGGCTTCGGGCAGTCTGGAGTTGGTGGGGGGTAAGGGTGTGTGGACACATTGAAGGTATTGTGAAGCCAACTACACATGCATGGTTGGAATTTCTTTTGTGAGTGGTTTAAACATAGAAGAAGCACCCATTGTCACATTTTCATGGCTTGTTGAGCATGTGTTGCAAAGTGCCAATGCTAAAAGGGCTAGGCATCAATCCCTTAAATCCTGCGCTATTTTAGAATCCATGTAGGTCCCCAATAATCTCATCAACGTTGTTAGGATGGCCATGTTCTCCCATGCCTTGCTCATGAGCGCAGCAGCAGCGACCCGGAGCTGACCACGGACTTCTCAGTACCCGCGGGCATGAACGCCAGCATGCTGGATGTCAACTCCGTCACCTTCACGGGCTTCCATGGGGAGCGTGATGCGGCAGCGGGCGCCTTCAAGCCCATCAAGGCCTTCGCGAACACCTTTCCGGCGCTGGGCATCTCTGCCACTCTCCAGCTGAGCTCCCAAAACACTCTTCACACCCACCGGCGCACCACCGAGCTCTTCTATGTGGTCGACGGGGCAGTGTCACGGTGGGCCGGGTTGGCAGCGCCGGTCACTTCTTCAATCAGTGCAACCTCTTTGTTTTTCCCAAGGGGCTCGTACGTGCACTTCCAGGTGAACCCCAGCTCTTACAGAAGCAAGGCCTTGTTGGCCTTCAGCTCCTTCAGCACCTCCAACCCCGCCACCCAATTCGTCTCCGGCATCCCCTCCACCATTCCAAAGTGTCTTGCTCGCTCTTACAACCATACACCAACACAACCACCATTGACCCACGGCCATTTCTGAGCAACAGCCCCCTTTTTTTTTTTTTTAAAGAACCATGGCCATGATGCACAAGAAATGCCCTTCTTGCCATAATCAACATAACACAAGAAATGTCTTGCATGATAATAAACGGCCTTCGTGCTAAGGCAATCATAATCGACACAACCTTACGTGATGCATAATCAACACAACCTTACATTATGCATAATCAACACAACCTTACATTATGCATAATCAACATAAACACCATGGCATTTCTCTGAGCATGATGATCAGCATAATCATAATCATAATCATAATCAACATCATCATAATAAACACAACCTCTGAGATTTTTAACAGCAAGCAACCCAAAAATAGGGGCTGGAAGTGGCCTGTGCCGGCATGGGACACTTTTAGCCTCCCTTTTTTTTAAGAACCATGGCCATGATGCACAAGAGATGGCCTTCTTGTCATAATCAACACAACCGCAACAAAAAAAAGGCGCCTGAAAGTAGCCCGTGCTAGTGCCAGACACTTCCAGCCCCCCTTTTTTTTAAAAGAATTGCAGGCCATGATTCACAAGAAATGGCCTTCTTAGCGTAGGAGTTAGGAATGTTATGGGAAAGAGATCCCCTTGAATGGATGTAGAGACTAGCCATAGTAAGCTCCCAAATATATTGACTGTAGCACAGGCATCAAAATTCAGTAGACTTTCCAAGCTTCTATGGTGAGCTAGCCAGGCAACCCATTTGGATCAGCATAACATTAAAAAAAGGGTGTTGGAAGCGGACTGTACTAGTACGGGATGCTTCCAGTCCCCTTTTTTTAAAGAATTTCAAGCCATGATGCACAAGAACTAGGCTTCTTGCCATGACCAACACAACCATAACATTAAAAAAAGGGGATTGGAAGCGTGCGGAAGGCGCCTCAAATTGGGAGACTCGGAGAAGAGATTGGAACTCTTGTATGAAGTCATGTTAGACTTCCACCTGAGTGTGTGAAGCAGTGTCTTATTGACATATATTATTGTGTTCCAAAAGATAAGGAGAATTATACTATATATGTGCAATGCATTTGGGCTACCATGGCCATCCATGTGTAGAGGGAATTAGTAGGGAGCAAAAGAGAATAATTGAAGATAAAGTGTACTCACATGCAAAGGGTAGTCCGTATGTAACACCTAAATAGGTCGAAGTGAGTGTGGCCCAAGAGCTGGTCCTTGACATTTTGATTAAACAACATGAGGGGAAAGGGGATTTTGGTGACAAGGATCTGAATGACCTACTTAAGGTTGTCACTTTGCTCTGTCGGATAAGAAGAGAATTGAGAGATGTATTCAAGAAGCTAAAGGGAGTAGTGTGTTTGGCCCCAAAAGGACTCGAAGCCATTCTGGATTTGAAAACCAAGACTGGTTATCCGTTTTTGCCTAGCGTTCTTTTCCTAGTGCAGTTGGGTTCAAACATGCAACCACATGTTTTCAAAATGTCAACACTCGGTTCTAGGAGTGGAGTAGATTTGGTAAATAGAATGAGACCAAGTGGTAACTTGCAAGAGATGTGGGTGCATTTTGATCATGTGCATCGTGTTCATGGTTGGTCTACATTGGGGGATTTTGTTTACGATCCTTTCCTCAAGGAACTTCTGACCATTGCTATATATGAATTTAAGGTTGAGGATAGATATGCTTAGAAAGAGTTTTGGAAAATGTTAAATGCTAATGTGCAAAAATGTGGTTATGGTAAACCTGAGTTCAGGGGTTTTATGGCTAATGAGGCTGGTGCAAATTGGATTATAGTGCACTCTATTTTGTTTTGTGGGAAGCGTAACCCAGAAAAAGAACGGTCATAAACTTTTCATTGGGAGAAGAGCATGGTGAATCATACAAAAGCGTGTATCAAACCACCTTTCCATGAGGAAAACAAAGTCTTTGTGTAGAAAGTGGAAGAATGTAAGCTCGGATGTTGTGGTGGAAAATTGTAAACATGCCTTATAGTAGCAGTGGTGGAGAAATGGACATGTTGCGGAGGGTGAGTTGCCATCGATGGAACATGGCTTGCATGGTGGGAAGTGCGTGCAATGCATTGGAGTTCTTGGTTTTTGACACAAGAGAAATATGGTCCTTTCTTACCGGCCACACAAACCTTGATGAAAACAAACACTCTAGCATGAGAGTAGCTGCTGGTTATAAGAAGCGATTGTCTTTGTATGAGGTTACTGATGTGGTTGTTTGTAGAGTGCACACAGTAATGCATACTTGGTGGGTGGTTATACTGCAAGAAAAAGACTAATTGACTTGACCCATAGTGCAATGTTCAGAGGCTAATCTGGATTGCCCAAAAGTGGAGCAAGAGCAAAAATCTATGCGATGTAAAAGGCCTATCTTGGAGTCTCCAGCTGTTGTGCTTGAGAATGATAGCCATAGGCCAGAGTACATGACTATGAAAGTTAACAAAAAAGGACTAGCTATTCTGACTCCTCCAAAATCCATGTTGCCCACCATTCAAGAGAAGACACTAGTGAAAACACTATGGGGGATAAGACGGACATAACCTAAGTCTAAAGTTACATGCTTTGGATTTTTGCAAGATACAAAGCAGCGGTGCGGTGCCTTGATTAATCCACAGGGTGGACCACAACAAGGCGGTGTGCCTACGCCTTGTTTTTGGGGATGACCTACTTACCCGGGACATGATGGTGCTTCAGGTGGCATTTAAAAGGGATTTGTATGGTTATGTGCTACTATGAATACACATTGTTGGCACGTGGACACCAAGTGGGTGATTTCACCACCTAGACCCGCTCCAGGTGTTTGGCCAGTTGTAGAAGGTACAAACCTTACAACGGAGGAGGTGGCCGATTTGGAGAGACTAGGGTTTCTATTGGAGACAAGTAGCACAATCCCATAGAATCCAACATCCCCGATAGGGTTAGACATGCCACAAATAGTGCAAGCTAATGTAGACTAAGAGCCAAGCCGGTAAGGTTGTCCATTGGCACAAGAGGCTCACAAAATAATTCCAAGAGAATGTACAGAAAGGTTGTTTGATTCAACTTGCATTTCTCAAAAAGACATTGTCCTTAGTAAAATGAATTGCACGTCTTATGTGAGCACAAAAGGGTCACGTGTAGCTGGAGTGAATTATGTGGTGAATGTGTCTAAGTACCCAAGCTGCTCTTGTCCGAATTTCCAAAAGAGAGAAGCAAAGCATGAGACGTACCTCCCTTGAAAACATATGTATTATGTTTTTTTTGCAAGTGCTGAATCTTGATGTGGTTGTGCAAGAGTGTATGCACTAGCAAAACAAGCTTTGACAAAAGTGGAGTTGTTTCAAGCATTGTCGGATGTCTGAATATGCATTCACAAATATTGGAATGCTATTTACAAACGCATGAAAAATCTTTTTGGTCACTCGTATTTTGGTCTTGGGAGAAGAATATGCATAGCGTTAACTGTTGGAGTTCTGTTTTTGGGTTTTTGGTCGAGGAGGCCACACTTTCTGTATCTGTGTAAAATACGCTTATATTTGATCCCGTGTTGCTCAATATTGTTTTTGGTAGAACAGTATGTTAAAAATTCATTGTTGGAGATTTGTTGGTTTAAGGTTTCTTGTTATCGTCAGACTTTTTCTTCAGTAGAAGTTAAGATTCACCGTTTGAGGTTTCTTGTTATGGTCGACCTTTGTTTTTCGTATAAAAATTATGGCTTTAGACGATCCAATGGTGATAATTTCATGAAAAAAATACTACATGTGTCTTCATGTTCATAAATCATTGCCCCTCCACTTGGGACACGCTCTCACTCGTTCCCTCTCGCTTGTAAAATGGCCATCCTCCCCATGGAGTAATGAAGCTAATTTTCTTCTAGTCTTCAGGAGAAATGCTTATTTGATAGTAACTACTAAATCCATCATGTATAGAGTATCTTTCATGTCTTGCTACCTGATCCAAGATCTCATCTTGAAAGGGAAGTGGATAGTGATGTCTCCTGGTAGCTACATTTACCGGTTTATAATCTACACAAACCCTCCATTTATTCCCTTTCTTAGGAACAATTACAACTCGAGACACCCACTCAGCATCATCAATTGGATAGATAAAACCTGCCTGCAGCAGCAGTTTAGTAACCTCCTTTGTCTCCAAAATTTGTCTTTGTATTGTTTCCAATCTTCTTAGTTTTTGAACTAATGGTTTTGCATTTTCTTTCAATTTGATTTCATGGACAACACTGCTGGTACCCCTCATCTTAGTATAATCCTTTGCAAATAACTTGGGGTATTTGTCCAACAACTCTTCATACTACTCTTTTTCTTATTCACTCAGCTCCTTTGTTAACATCTGCATAAATCGTCTTTTGGAATATTTGGCTTCATAGCTTGATCAAAAGCAAACTCTGTTGGATGGTCAGTCATGTGTACACCACAAAGGTCTTCCTTCAGTTCTAACAGACTCTCCATCTATCTCAGATGAACCTATAGAATAATCTTCAAAACTACTAGCAAAAGTTGAATCAACTTTTCTCTCTATTTCTAGCTTCTCTCCAATTTCCAATATTTTGCATGTCTTTAGATTATACCTTATTCTTTTACCCTTAGGTCTATCAATAAAAAGGTCTATACACCCCCCGGTACCAATCATTTCTCGACCTCATAGCAAGGAGCGAGGGTCTCCCCAATATGATTGGGTATGCCCCAACCCTAGCTGGGATTATAAGCATGTGAATCACTAATTGTTTTCCCAATACATTCATTTCCATGGCCTCAATCACATGTAGGCATTTGACTTTAGATCTATTGGCAATTTTAACACTAAAAATGAACTTCCCTGTCACTTTCGAGCCTAAGTCATGAACTCATGCCTTTGTCATTATACACACTTGGGATCCACTATCTATATACACTCTACTTACCTTTCTGCCCTCTATCCAAACATCTACAATTGGCAAAATGTCAGAAACCTTGATCAATTGCACTACCTTGGCTTCAAGTGTCTTGACTTTGACTCTTCTGTGACATTGCCAGCTTATGCCATTGTCTTTTTATACCTGAATTTAGTTGCAGCATCTGGCCGCCGTAAGTAATGTCTCTGCCTTCTTATATTGACATTTGACAAGAGGCTATAAGGGGGTTCACCTTCTCCTAGCTAGAAGTCATCCATCCTAATTTTCCTCCTCCTAGCTATGACTCTCCCCTTCTTACTAGACTCCATCTTCTCCATGGGTGCTTTCCCTTTTTCTTTAATCTTTTTTTCCCTTATTTCTTTACCAACTCCCTCTGACTTAGATCTTTGCATCCTAGTCCTCTTGTTAGACAACATGTCTTTCTCATCTTCTTCTTCCTCAATGGTCTAAATTATATGTACATTTCCCAATGGGCCTTGTGGTGGTATGTGCCCTTGTATTGGCCATGGAGGTCCATTGAATACCTCTTTATTCCCAACTCCCCTATTCTCTTCACACCTCTAAATTATTGGGTATAAATCCCCAAGTTCCCTCCTTGGCTGGTACACTGTGGAGAAATATGCCTCCTTTCCCCATAGTTAAAACATTGAAAATTATCTATCCTTTTTTTCAATGGTCTTACAACCTAATTTTAAATACCCTGCACAGTAGGGTTCAAGTTCCCAATCCTCTCTATAAGCCTATGGGATCCTTGAAGTAGTCCCTCTTTATTTTTTCCTCCGACCTCTGCTGCCCTAGGAACCTCAGCAGCATGACGATCTCTCTCTACATGAAACTCAACTGGCAATGGCTCAACTATAGGCTCTCTAGCTCCATGTTCAAACATGCCTGACAGAGCTGGTCCTCTCTCTCTTTACATGTCAGCTCTTGTTTCCTCACTCTCTTCGTCCACTATTATGTTGCCAGTCTGAGTGTTTGGACATAAGAATTTTGGTCCTTGAATTATGACCCCATGCAACAACCCTATTAACCTGTCTTTCTTTAGAAAATCAAGGGGTACCTAATTTTCCCCTAATACCCTTACTATTTTTCTCCAAATTCCCTCAAATCTATTAACAAAAGTAGCAATATCCTCTTCCTCCCCTTGGTATAACCTGCTAAGCTCCTTCGAGAGCTCCTTTGGACTCTCAGTCCTCCTGTACTTCCTCCAGTGTATTCCTCAAATAATTTCCAATTACCCCTTTTCTCCTCTGTCAGCACATCTTCATACCACTCCTTGGCTTCCCCTTCTAGAAGAAACCCCATCATCCTATCCTTACACAAAAAAACCCCATCATCCTATCCTTACACAAAAATCCCCATCATCATCCCTATACACATCATCATCTCTGTTATTTCTCAAGGCTCAAGTCAATCCTTCTTAAGAATAGAGAGACATCTTCCCCTCTCTCACCTCTGAAGACATCATATGTAGAATCAGCCATTTGTCCTGAGTTAATCTACAAGTGATCTCCAATGTGCAAAATAAAGCATCAAACAACAGCTTTCTGGTCCTTAGTGGGGGCACTAAAGCATGTGTGGTGGCTGGGTGTGATGGCCTCTATAACATTGTGATGAGAAGACACACAAGAAGAAAATGTGTAAGGATAAGAACTTGGAGACTCTATGATCCCATCTCAAATGATTGTTATCATCTCAAGCCCAATCCCCAAACCTATGACACAAATGGGTACCTCTACACCTTCTTGTCTAAGTTGAACACTACCTCCAACTGTCCTCCCTCGGAATGACCTTACCTTTAAGACTTCAAATATTTTACCCAAAGGCCTTAGCCAACCATAGATGACAACCAGCTGACTAAAATCATCTCCAATTGATGGAAAACTTCTCAGATTCTGCGTCTAAATTCGCCCACTTCTCCCCAATCAAAATTCTACCCTCTAGGTTCCCAGAATGTCCTCCACTATCAGTCAGCCCCAAAATCTTGCTTCTATCTCCTCTAAGCCTGTCAATTCTCCCCTATTGACACCCTGATGGCCTTTTGATACACTCTAGATGTCCAAAATTTGACTCCGAATTCTGATCCTTGGGTGTCCCCTCTGACATCTTCTGACAGGGATCTTTCAGCTGGTATGAAAGCAAATTGGCTCATGTGGATTAATTGAGAAGCCAAAAATGTCAAAAAATTATGAAGTAGCAGTAAAAGGTTGTAATTGTGTGATGAAATTCATACAAATTGATATTCTGACTGAAATTCATAAATTAGTAATTGGGTCTTTAGATGAAAGTACCACAAATGCATGGAATCCCTAACTTGCTTGAGGCCTAGACATGATGATATTTACCTTGAAAATCCAAGGACCGTGACTACCCGTATATACCGACGGTATAACTGCAGCTCTTTACTGGCAATATACCGACGGTATAACTGCAGCTCTTTACTGGCAATATATACGAGTAAATCTAAGACCTTGAAGTTATAAGCATAAATGCTATCCAGATGATGAATTCAAATGTGGTTGATATGATTTTTAAATTCTGGTTGAGAACTGATGAGTCAAATTGAATTTTGATTGAAAAATGATGATTCCTGAATTTTGGTTGAAAAGTAATAAGCTAAGCAAAACCACAATGAGGGTGAATGGGATTAGTCCCTGTGATGATGTTCGTAACTGGAATGACGTTAATGACTTCAACAAATCCCTATGACCAGTGCATCAAGTTAAGGGATGTCAAATTAAAAATCTGTATAATTGAAATTCCCATGGAGGACTGTTTAGATGTAAATGGACCATTATTGTGATAAGGATTTGAATGATATGATCTGAGTGAATTGTTATCTGATGATGAGTTCGATATAAGGGATCTTTATCCCAGGATCTTGTTGGGTTCACCAGACTATAAGGAACCCTAGAATCAGTTGGATCTTAAGGAAAAAGTTGTCCTCTAATTTTGCGAGATGAGGACATCTCGCGTTTTTTAAGTGGGGTAGGATGTAAGATACCTCCCTCCAGCTTTTGAGGTGTTCAGGTGTAAGAACCTCCCCTTCTGATCTTATAATTATTCCCCTCTCTAAATAAAAGAAAGATCCTATTTTACTCTATTTTGGCCTGGAGAGAGAAAATATCTAGAGAGAGGTAATTCAAAATTGAGATATTTTTGGACATAAAAATCGTCCTAGTGTCTAAAAGAACTTTCCAATGTGCAATTGGAATTAATTAAAAATAAGTATAAAGGACCTTAGCCTAAGGGTCCAGATTTTAAAAAAATTAGATTATGGTCAAATTAAGGTTCCTATGGACCAATAAGATTAATCCAAATACAGGGAGGAGATAAATTGAAGAATAAAAGAAAATCTCCCAAAAATGAGTCAATGCTCACATAAGATGAAGAGTTGACTAAGGACAAGGTTTATTAGTTAAAAAAGAAGAGATATTTAGAGGAAATGATGCATTTTTGACACCTCAGTGTGTGGATCTCCCCTCATGAAGGAGGCGCCTATTTCACATGTGTGGAGGAGTTTTAAACTAAAAAATAATGAGATATTTTCATCTCTCCTCTCTCCTTTTCAACTAGATCCAAAAAGTAAGCTAAACTGACCCAAAAATGGTCAAAAATTGACCAAACTGATCTAGAAATTTCTAGAATCAATTTGGTTGGTTAGAGGCCCACTTTTTTCTATAAACAAAAGCCTCCCCCTTTGTAAAAGGTTAATGGTGTTTATGCATTGTTACTCTACTTCTACCTAGAGCCATTTACATTGAATTTTCTTGAAAATTCGATTGTTTTTGGCTTAATTCTCTCCAAAGTAATTAGTGGCCACTCTTTTTTCAAACAAAGGTAGAACCCTCAATCCCTCAAGCCAAAGGAAAGCTTACAACTCCATGTAAGCTAAATTTTTCTTACTTTTTAATTTTGAATCTATGGTTTTCTTGATTTTCTTGTTTTATAGTTGATTAAAGTAAATGCTAATGCTATGCCTTGATGAAAAGGCCACCCCCCTTCTCTTCTTTACATTCTAGCCTTTCTTTATCCTAGAATGATTAACAAGAAGATTAATTAAACTTTTCTTTTTGTTTATTCTCTTGGAAATTGAAAATTGTGTAGATTAGAGTCCTATTCATCTAATTGGGGTTAATTTAAGTTGGAAATAGAATGATAAAAATGAGAAATGGTCATGCATACAAAGGAGGTTATGGCAAAATTTTCTAGAATTTTGTGAAAAAAGAAAGTTTATTTTTATGTTATTCCAAAAGAGTAATTCCCACCGTTTGTGCATTCTAAAAGAAATATTTTAATTTACTCCATGTACATATTCACCTATGAATATGCATGGATATCACTGATATTAATTATTAAAATTGATTTCTATGCATAGAAATATGCATAATGGAAATTTCTTATTAAAAGTGTTATTTTCATTGAATTTAATTTCTATGCATAGAAAGATGCATAATGAAATTTTTTCTAATTAAAAAAGTGTTATTTTCATTGAATTTAATTTCTATGCATAAAAAGATGCATATTGAAAATTGTTTCATTATAAAAGTGTTATTTTCATTGAATTTAATTTCTATGCATAGAAAGATGCAAAAAGGATTTATTTTTATTTCAAAAGTGTTATTCTCATTAAAATTGATTTTATGCATAGAAAGATGCATAAAGGATTTATTTTTAATTCAAAAGTGTTATCCTCATTAAAATTGATTTTATACATAGAAAGATGTAGAAAGGATTTATTTTTATTTCAAAAGTGTTATTCTCATTAAAATTGATTTGTATGCATAGAAAGATTGCATAAAGGATTTATTTTTAATTCAAAAGTGTTATTCTCATTAAAATTGATTTTATGCATAGAAAGATGCATAAAGGATTTATTTTAACTTCAAAAGTGTTATTCTCATTAAAATTGATATTTTTATTTCAAAAGTGTTATTCTCATTAGAATTGATTTTATGCATAGAAAGATACATAAAGGATTTATTTTTAATTCAAAAGTGTTATTCTCATTAGAATTGATTTTATTCATAGAAAGATGGATAAAGGATTTATTTTTAATTGAAAAGTGTTATATTGATTTTATGCATAGAAGCATAAAGGATTTATTTTTATTTCAAAAGTGTTATTCTCATTAAAGTTGATTTTTATGCATAAAAATTGCTTAAAAGGATTTTTAGAAAAGTGTTATTCCCACTGAAGTTGATTTTTATGCATAAGTAGATGTGTAAAGAATCTTTATATCAAATTTAGAATTCTCTTGAATTCTATGTTTAAATTCGGTGAATAGATGTAATGTGGATCGGGATAGATGTGAATGAATGAGATGTGATGTCATGTGAATGAATGAGATGTGATGTCATGTGAATCGGGATATGAGTGAATGAGATGTGATGTAAATTGGGATAGATGTGATATGTGATGTGAATGAAGAGATATGATGAGATGTGATGTGAATCAGATAAATGTGAATGAAAGGGTGGATGGATGTGATGTGAATAGAGGTGATGAGATGTGATGTGAATAGAGGTGATAAGATGTGAGGTGAATCGATGTAATGAGATGTGATGAGAATCAGATAGGTGTGAATGAGTGGATGGATGGATGTGATGTGAATAGAGGTGATGAGATGTGAGGTGAATAGATGTAATGAGATGTGATGAGAATCAGATAGGTGTGAATGAATGGATGGATGGATGTGATATGAATAGAGATGATGAGATGTGAGGTGAATAGATGTAATGAGATGTGATGAGAATCAGATAGGTGTGAATGAATGGATGGATGGATGTGATGTGAATAGAGGTGATGAGATGTGAGGTGAATAGATGTAATGCGATGTGAGGTGAATAGATGTAATGAGATGTGATGAGAATCAAATAGGTGTGAATGAATGGATGGATGGATGTGATGTGAATAGAGATGATGAGATGTGATGAGAATCAGATAGGTGTGTGAATGAATGGATGGATATGATGTGAATAGAGGTGATGAGATGTGAGGTGAATATATGTAATGAGATGTGATGAGAATCAGATAGGTGTGAATGAATGTATGGATGGATGTGATGTGAGAGAGATGATGAGATGTGAGGTGAATAGATGTAAGGAGATGTGATGAGAATCAGATAGGTGTGAATGAATGGATGGATGGATGTGATGTGAATAGAGGTGATGAGATGTGAGGTGAATAGATATAATGAGATGTGATTAGAATCAGATAGGTGTGAATGAATGGATTGATGGATGTGATGTGAATAGAGGTGATGAGATGTGAGGTGAATAGATGTGATGAGATGTGATGTGAATCAGATAGATGTGAATTAATGGATGAGATGTGGTGTCATGTGAATCAGGATGTAAAGTCCACCAAGGATGCGTGGGACATCTTGGTAAAACTCTATGAAACGAATACCAAGGCACGAAAGATACAGTTGAAGAATGAACTTCATACTATGGAGAAAAAGAGTATGTGTGTGAATTACTATGCATTGAAGATCAAGGGCATTGTGGAATCCCTTGCATCTATTGGTGTTTCAGTAGATGATGATGATAAGGTGGACGTCTGTCTACGTGGTCTCAGGCCACAATACAAGGTGTTCAAGACGTCTATTCAGACTCGGGAAAACATTCCCAATTTCATAGATTTGGTGTCTATGTTGATTATAGAAGAGAAGAGCTTGCGTGAAGACCAACAGTCTTAACAAAATAAAAACAGTTCAGAGCAAGAGGCCTTCTACAAAGTTCAAGAAGAGGACGAGGTAGAGGAGGCCGTGGACGCAGCCAGGGAGGTGGCCAAATAGGTAATCAGAATTATGGCTAGCAGCAACAACAACAATAGTCCCAGAATTCACAACAACAACAACACGCAGGTGGAAGAGGCAAATTCAGAGGCAAGGGGAGTCAAAGAGGTCGTGGAATTATCAAAGGCAGTATAATGATACACGTGGATGCTTTTATTATGGTAAGCTTGGACATGTACAAGCAGATTGTTATAAGAAGTAGGCTGACATGCAAAATGGAAAATTACAGCAAAACAACTATGCATCCTTGAGCAGAAACAATGAGGATAATGAAAGGTTGTTTGTTATGCAACATGTCGTTAATGCCATGTTTGAAAATGTTGAAGCAACACATAAAGATGATGTATGGTACGTTGATTTAGGTGCTTCGAGAACCACATGACAAGTCATGGGGAGTGGTTCAAGGAGATGAAAAACCTTGAAAGACCAGGTTTTGTGGAAACAGGGGATGACACTGCTCATCCAATTGCCCATGTTGGAGATGTGCCATTGTCTATGCAGGATGGCAAAGTGAAGTGCATATGTACTTCATGTTCTGAACATAACAAAGAATCTGGTTTCAGTTGGCCAGATGACTGAGCAGGGTTTACACGTTTGGTTTAACCTTGATAGTTATTATGTTGAAGACTTTAAAGACAAGTGCAGGTTGGTTGCAAAAGGCAACAAAGTGGGCAAAATGTTTACATTGAATGTAAACATGCCTGAAGTGAGTGCTGCGATGTTTAAAAATGGTTCAGGAATTGTTGCAGACATAGACATTTGGAATAAAAGAATTGGACATGTGAATGTGCAGAGAATGAAGTCTATGTAGACTAAAGGAATTGTGACAGGACTGCCAAAGTTTAAAGTTGAAGGTATGCAGAAAATATGTGAAGCATGCCAATTTGGAAAGCAAACAAAGCATGTACTTCCACGTGAAAGAAATGTGAGCAGAAATGCACTAGATGTTGTGCATTCAGATGTATGGGATCCTACGAAGACCATGTCTATGGGAGGCTGCAGGTATTATGTGACATTTATTGATGACCACACAAGGAAAGTGTGGGTATACTTCATGAAGGAGAAGAGTGAGGTGTTCACTCATTTTCAGAATTTCAGAGTTATGGTTGAAAAGCAAACAGGGAAACATGTAAAGTGCCTAAGGTGAGATGGAGGGGGAGAGTACTTCTCCAATGAGTTCTCTGAATTTTTGCAGAAGAATGGTATTCAGAGACAGTTTACATGCAGATACTCCTTCATCTACCTGCATTAGAACCCAATAATTGTTATTTTTCATCCACCGCTCATAATAAAAGCATATGTATAACGTGGAATGAGCTTTGAGATACCGAAATGAAACACTAGAGTCTACTATATTACACTTGAATGTGTCATTTTTATGCACCCGCTCTACAATACTCCAGTGCTCTCCAAGCAAGGCAACCATGTCATCACCTAGTACTAGATTTTACAATACTCCAGTGCTCTCCAAGCAAGGCAACCATGTCATCACCTAGATTTTACAAAAATGATTTGAAAAGGAAGCTTGGAAGGTATTGTTCTAGAGAAGTTCATTAACTCATCAATATACCCTCAACCTCCCAGTCGATATCTACCAAGGTCATCGACTCCATTCGCATATGAATCTTCCTATTATTCACCTTGAATTGTGCCTTGCTAATATCCTCACCTCCTACGATTTGAAGGTGCTCCCTAACATTTAGGAGGCTCCAATGTCTACTTGCACTTACAACTTCCACCACACCACTTGGCAACCGAACACATATGTCAACAGGTAAAACACCTTGTTCATCTACCTGCATTAGAACCCAATAATTGTTATTTTTCATCCACAGAATCTTCAAATTCCGAGCCCAAATTTAGAATCTATGTGCAATTTTACCATAATATAGGATTTTACAGCACCCAAAACGGACACCTGATCAAGCTTATACGCAAATTTTGGTTATTTTTAGTTAAAAAGCGATGACCTTTAAACCTTAATAAATGCACGACCGGGCGTCTGATTGACGAACGGTCTGCACCCCAATGACCCGGGGAACATCCCAGACAAAAAAAAAAATCAAACCCTGGATGGTCCGACACGCAAATCGAGATCGACGTCCCAAATTTGGAGACCCCGCCCCAAAAAAAGGGACCATACACACTCACCAAGGTGCCCATACAATGGCCGCACAAGAACCAAAGGTTGGCCACCCACTGTGTGGTCCACATGCACCGCTACGTGCACACCCATGTTACCTCTGACCAGATAAGGTACATGCATACCACTCTTTTCCCTGTTAACCGCCGCCACCATACCTTTCTCCCAAAGCCATGCACGCCACTGATCCACATCCTTTGCCGGCACACCATCCTTTCAACAATACTTTGCGCAATGCCCACACCCGTACCCCACAGCTGTATAAACCCCTAGGGTGCTCCATGGGCAGCACGCATTTCTGCGTAGCCTATACTTTGACGTGTCACCGTCGTCTATACCGCCCTCTGTCCCTGCGCAGTGTACTTGCTGCAGTGCAACCGCCCCTTGTTGCCGCCCCTCTCAACACCCCCTCATCTGCCACTTTTTAGATAAGGCAACTTTCCTCTACTCCCCCCTTGTTATAAAAGGCAGTGTCCTTAGCTCTTCTCCCCCCCTCCCCCGCGTGAAGAGACTTATTGCAGCACCCCTCTCCCCTTAAGCAAAACATTTTTGTTACGGATATCTCACAATCCCTCCCCATTGGCATGGACTTTAGCAAGAGGTTTTGGCCTTAGGCCTTAGAGAGGGTTCATGCGCTGTGGTCTTTTGCTCATACGGTGAGCAAATAATCTTGGAATTGAGATCTGACTGGAGCATTTCGACCGTGATAGCGAGCACTACAAGGCGACGGCCAAGATGGCCCCATCCTTAAAATGCCAGAATATTGTCTCTGGAGGAGCATGCAATAATGAGATTGGAGAAGATGCTCCTAATGTGGCTCCAACTCTCCCGTTTAAAGCTCCTCAAGGAAATGGTGGCCAGGTTAGCTTGGTTATCTTTTAAAGAAGAGTTTTTTTCTTTAATATTAATGTTAATAAATGTGTTTCTTTTCCTTTTAAAAATAAAATAAAATTATATGAAGCTACGATTTGAAGTGATGCTATATTCAATGAATTGTATTGAAATTGTTATCTTTAAGAGAAAGAGTGCAAGTTTTTCTCGGCTTTGACGCTAACTCCGTTCTGTGCTTGTGTAGCCAGGCGGCGTCATTAACAAAGCCTGAGAATGCCCCAAGGTATCCCTTATACCATTAGGAGAATAAGGCACGCCGATTGAGGCGAGAGATTATGATGTTGTCTAGTTCTAAGGGCCCAAGCTAGTGCGGTGAATAAGCCCACCCTAGTGCATAGACATCCCTCTGAGGGGCAAGAGGATCGAGCGACGAAGCCTGAGAGGGCGACAGGCCGGCTTGAGTCCTCGGCGGCCGACGATGAGGTGTATGGTCCCATAGGGTTTTGCTCAACATGTAGAGAGGCTGGAAGGCCGAATTCTAGATCATCAGCAATATAAAGGAAAAGAATAAGAGAGCCGGTTTGGCTTGTATGGAATTGATTCATGTATAAACTTTTTTTTATATAAATCTTGTCTTTGGCATTATTGTATTATGGCAAAGGGCTGTTTTAACAAACCTTGTGAAAAGGGCCTTAATTAAGGAGCATGTTTATTTATGTCAACAGTGTGGTAGAATTAATTAGAAAACAAAATTGATGCATGAGTAGGGTGGAAAGTGGAGGATGGAATTCCTCGATGGCACCATCCTGCGGACGGGTGGACCCGATTAGTTGGGTAGCTTTCCAACAGATTAAGTGAAAGCCCTACACTAGATAAATAGGTTCTCAGGCAATTCTATTCTAGAAGACTAGGCCAACGGTTGTGCCTTGCATGGATGAGGAAAAAAGTGTTGTCTCTCGGAATCAAGACTAGTAGTTGCCCAAATTATGATCAATTACCCTATGGGTGATTTGATTTTTAGAAGATCATGCTTCCCCTATGGGATAGGATGTCTTACCTATGAATCGTATCCTTGAATCTCTGCACGGTCAAGGTGTCGATGAGTAGGAAATTTTCTCCAAGTTAAGACTTAGTGGACTATCTTAAGCGTTTCCCCTATTTTGGAAGGGGGAAACCTTACAATAAACGAGAGTATAGTTTGGATGTTCAAGAAGCTAAGCAAACTTGAAAATGAGATTTTGGTCTATAATCAAGTTTGAGATGAGTTTTTGGGGGAAAAAGTGACTGTTTTGGAATAATGAGCCATGAAAATTGTAGGATCACACCTACCTACTCTAACCCCCTACTTTTTGTAGGAGACAAATGTAATTATAAGCGCCAAAAGCCTAGTCCCCCTCCCTACTGCCTAGTCTCTCTCCCTATATACAAAGGAGACCAAATGTGCACACTCCTCTATTCTCATTGGTCCATTACTAATTACTTTCATTAGTAAAAGGCCCAAATTATATTCAAATGACCCCTAATGTATTAAAATATTAAAATATTAAGACTCGGAGGAATGGTCCTATGGCCATTCTCCACGCCATTGTATCACAACTACTACTAATAAACCTTAGAAGGGTCCTTGGGCCAATCTCTACATGTTCATGCCAATCCCTAGGACCAATCCCTAGGGCCATTCTCTTCTCCCTTATGACAACTGTGCTGGTGAATTTTAGAATGGTCCAAGGGTCAACTTATACATGTGCATGCATAAAAACATCACGAATGTGCATGGTAGTATGGTCCTAGGGCCATTCTTGAAAGCACGATGTTTTTTGGATTGGCTGTATGGCCAATCTACTTGTATATGTTTGAAAGAATGGCCCTAACTTGTTATTCTACCATCCATGATGTGCTTTATAGTGGCCCTAGTTCCATTCCAAACCATATTGTGCTGGGTCGTAGAATGTCCCTAGGGCTATTCTCTACCTTCTTGTAGCAACAGCTCATAATTTCAAAATGGCATGCATAAAATTTTGAAACACATTATGGATGGTTTGTAAAGCATGTTATGGTGAAAGGTTTTCGATTGGATGTAAGTACAATTTTTTTACATGATTGACTTAGTTTTATTTTAACTCATTAGGTACACAGATGGCTCCAAAGAGGAAACTTTCTTTTCCATAAAATGTTGACATAGCCAGTGGTGGTGAGCCAAAGAAGTGGTACATAAGACTTATAGAATCTACATGGTCAGAAAATACACAAGATGCATATTTCCCTTCTATCCCTAGATACACAAGATGCAGCCTTTCCATCAATCCCCTCTAAGGCCATTCTTGTAAGCACAATGTGTTTTGGAATGGTCCTTGGACCATTCTAGTTGCACAATATGCTTGAAAGAATGACCCTACGACCATTCTAGCATCCATGATGTGCTTTAGAACGGCCCTAGTGCTATTCCAAATCATATTGTGGATGGTAGAATGGTCCTAGGGCTATTCTCTACCTTTTTGTGCCAGTAGCTTGTGAATTTAAAAATGGCCCTAGGACATTCTTACAACCACAATTTGCTTTACAATAGTCCTAGCGTGGCCATTCTACTTGCACAATGTGCTTAAAATGATGTAGAATTTCCCTATGGCCATTAGAAATAATATGGATGGTAGAATCGCCCTATGGCCATTCCAAATAATATTATAGATGGTGCCAACAGCTGGTGAATTTCCAAATGATCCTAGGGTTATTATTACAATCACAATGTGCTTTAGAATGGCCCTAGGGCCATTCTACCATGCACAATGTGCTTGAAAGATTCATTCTACCATCCATGATATTCTTTATAATGGCCCTAAGGCCATTCTTTCAAGCACATTGTGCATGGTGGAATGGGCTTAGGGCCATTATTTCAAGCACATTATGCTTGCAAGAATTGTCTTAGGGACATTTTCCACTCCCTTGTGTCAACTCTCAAGGGCCAATATCTACACATGCTTGAAAAACACATCAAGGTTGTCCATGGAAGAATGGCCCTAGGGCCATTATTGTAAGGAAAATGTGTTTGAAAGAATGGACCTAGGGCCATTCTAAAGAAAACCATCCATGGTGTGCTTGAAAGAAGGGCCCTAGGGCCATTCTACCATCCATGGTGTGCTTGAGAATGCCCTAGGGTCATTCTTCCATGGAAAATCTCAATGTATTTTGCGTCCATGGTGTCTGCTTGAAAGAATAGCCCTAGGCCCATTCTACCATCCATGACTTGCTTTAGAATAGCCCTAGGGTCATTCTCTCAAAGCACATTTTACATGATAGAATGGTCTCTCGGTCATTGAAGAGCACAGTGTTCTTGTAAGAGTAATCCTATATCCATTCTCTACTACCTTTTGTCAACTCCTGGTGAATTTTAGGAAGGTCCTAAGTATAATATCTACATGTGCATGCATGAAACATCAAGACTTTGCATGGTAGAATGGCCCTAGGGCCATTCTTGCAAGCACATGTTTTTAAGAATAGCATTAGATCCAAAATACCTGCTCAATATGCTTGAAAGAATGGCCTAAGGGGCCATTCCCTTATCTATGACCTGCTTTAGAATGGACCCAGGGTCATTCCAAATCACATTGTGGATGGTAGAATGGTCCTAGTACCTTTCTCCACTATCCATTCCAAATCACATTGTGGATGGTAGAATGGTCCTAGGACCTTTCTCCACTATCCATTCCAAATCACATTGTGGATGGTAGATTGGTCCTAGGGCCTTTCTCCACTATCTTGTGCCAAAAACTAGTGAATTTTTAGAATGGTCCTATGCCCATTCTTATAATTACACTATCATCTAGAATAGCCATAGAGCCATTCTACCATGCACAATGTCCTTAAAACAATTGGCCCTACAGTTATTCTACCATCCATGATGTGCATTAGAATGGCCATAGAGCCATTCTACCTACACAATGTACTTGAAAGAATGACCCTAGTGAAATTATAAAGCTCATTTAAGGCCTATTTTGAAAAGATGTAGGGGAGAAGAGAGCTTGAGCTCTTGCAAGCACACACACACTCACAAAACCCTAAAAGAGAACACACAAGGTGAGAGGCTGAAAATCTTCTTCTTCTTCACACAACACTCAACACACCATATACAAAGATAAGAGTACACACAATATGAAAAGGTACTCAACCAAATACATACTAGGGTTCTCTATAGTGTGAACCCAACTAAATGAGCTGGCACTATAACTATGCCAATCTCTAGAATGGCTGTCACACAACCTATCATCCCACTGGCTGCATATCACCCATGATCTCACCAACCATACCAGTGGTGTAAGTGTGGGGTCTATCCCCTAGGCGGGTCATCAGTGTCCACTGCCTCACTAGATGAGCTTGATATCTCATTACTCCCCCTCGAGCTCAACTCCATCTCATGTACACCAACCGAAGCCTTGAATCTACAGAGCTTCTCTGTACCCAATGCTTTGATGAAGATGTCAGCGACCTGATCCTATGTGCTGACATAAACAAGGTCAACGTCACCTGCCAAAACCTTCTCTCTGACAAAATGGTAGTGGACCTCTATATGCTTCGTGCGAGCATGAAAAACTGGGTTCTTGGCCAACTGTATAGCCAACTGTATACTGCTAATGTTGTCACAAAAAATGACAACTTGTCTATCCACTGATAGACCTAAATCTGCAAGTAGCTTTCTCAAACCAAGCTACCTCACATGTTGCCATAGCAGCACCTCTGTACTCGGCCTCTGTACTAGATAGAGCAACCGTAGGCTGCTTCTTACTGCTCCAAGTCACAGCAGCACTCCCCAAAGAAAACATGAAGCCACTAGTAGATATCTTCTATCTAAGATACTACTAGCCCAATCAGCATCTACTATGTACCCATGTACACATATCTCTGTCCCAGATTCATTAAATAATCCACAATGCAAAGTTTCATAAAATAATCAAATCTAGCCTGGTGATCATCATGTAGATCAAGCTTCCTACTATGCACCTATACATAGTAGGATCCTCCAAAATCTCTCCTGAATTTGCACTCAACTTGACATTCTGATCCAATGGCACTAAGATAGGCTTACAGACTCTCATACCATACTTGGACAACATGTCCAAGCCATACTGTCTCTGCAATAATCCAATACCATGTGGTGACCTAATCACCTCAATGCCCAAGAAATATCTAAGCTCCCCCAGATCCTTCATCTCAAACTTTTGTCTAAGCAAGATCTTTACATCAAAGATCTCTGCATCATGGTCCCCCATAATGATTAGGTCATCTACATAGATGACAACAAGCACAACCCCTCTATCACTGTGTCTCACATACAACGAGAAATCTGCATTGGCTACATAAAAGCCAATAGTGATAAGATATTAAAAAATCTTGTCAGACCATGCTCTTGGTGCTTGTTTTAAGACATACAAGGCTTTCTTCAACCTGCAAACATGCTCGGGGTGACTCACATCCTCATAACCAGGTGGCTGCAACATATACACCTCTTCCTGCAAACATGCTCGGGGTGACTCACATCCTCATAACCAGGTGGCTGCAACATATACACCTCTTCCTGCAAATCCCTATGCAAGAATGCATTCTTTACATCTATCTAATGTAAAGACCATTGCTTTGACACACCCACTACTATATCACAACTCTCACTGTTGCCATCTTGGCAACTAGGCTGAAAGTTTCCTCATAATCAATGCCATATGTCTGCGCATATCCTTTGGCTACCAATCTAGCCTTGTACCTGCTTATGCTTCCATCACTATTATGTTTTACTTTGTACACCCACTTGCATCCAATGGCTTTCTTGCCTTCAGGCAATTGCACTAAATCCCAAGTCTCATTTCCATATAGTGCATCCATCTTCTCATCCATAGCTTTCTCCCAACACACATTTCCAACAGCCTCATCAATGCATGTGGGCTCTACAACCTGTACAACTTTTGCCATGTTTGCATAGTGATGTGCCACATAACCATCATAGCTAAACCTCTGCAAGGATTCTTCACTCTCCCAGATCTTCGTAGCTTTGCATTCATGGCTTCCATAGCCTTCTTTACACCAGGTGTTCTCATAGCTGGTATCCCAAGATCCTCATCAAGGCTCATCTCTGAGCCACTAGAATCTCCATCAACATGAGAATGCCTTCCAGAAATGTCAGGCATACAGAGGGGCTCAACCACTTTCTCTCTTTGCCTTTATGTGATATACTAATCACATTTGTAGGACTGGTATTATGACGCAGCCTGCCACTCCATGGTTATCACAACTGAACCACTAGATGAGGACTCTCTTGGTCCACTCAAAGACTATGATTCCTGACTTGCATTCTGTGCAACCACATTTCCACTCACATCAGCCCCAACAGCTTCTTTTTCATCAGCATACAAGCTGATCATCTCATCAAAAACAACATCCTTGCTTACCCTCAACTCATGTGTAGCAGGATTATAACACCTGTATCCCTTTTGCTCAAGGGAATACCCAATAAACACACATTTTTCAGCTTTTGTATCCAGCTTAGTTCTCAGCTCATCTGACACATGCACATATGCAATGCATCCAAAGACTTTTAGATGTATGAGACAAATCAAGTTTTCTGCCAGTAAACCTCTCCTCTTGAGTTACATCATGTATGGCTGTAGTTGGTGGCTGTAGTTGGAGTCCTGTTCATGATGTAAACTGCTATAGAAATAGCCTCAGCCCAATAGCTATGCGGCATATTCTTCTCTCCTATTAATGCTTGCGCAATCTCAGCAATGTGCCTGTTTTTTGGCTCAGCAACTCCATTTTGCTGGGTGTTTTACCTGTTGCGGTGAAAGTTGTAAGTGCAAGTAGACATTGGAGCCTCTTAAATGTTTGGGAGCACCTTCAAATCATAGGAGGTGAGGATATTAGCAAGGCACAATTCAAGGTGAATAATAGGAAGATTCATAAGCGAATAGAGCTGATGGCCCTGGTAGATATCGACTGGGAGGCTGAGGGTATATTGATGAGTTAATGAACTTCTCTAGAACAATACCTTCCAAGCTTCCTTTTCAAATCATTTTTGTAAAATCTTCTATGATTTACAAATCAAAAGTGCAATGTGTATTTTAATATATTTTCTTGGATTGTAGAAAGTTGTCCCATGGATGCGAATTCTTATAACACATGAATGGTCAATTCATTGTAGGTTGGGAAAATGGTTTTATGGCACACAGGATTGGAGATGATAGTTGTTCAAAACTAGGGTGGTTTTATGGCACAGAGGATTGTAGAACATGGTTTTCAGCAGTATATAAAGACATCCTACATATGAAAGTTGTGACATTATTTCTTACTCATAGCTCATAACACAAAAGCTAGCCTCCCATGGATGCAAATTCTTCTTGCGATAAGGATGCTCCTAGCAAGGTTGCTATGCCCCCTCTAGTCTCACAAGATGACTCACTGTATTCCTTTGTTGGGGATACAAATTATAATTCTATCGTGTACTCTAAAAACAAATATAAAGACCTTGAAGATGCAGAAAAACTAATAGCTGAAGCCAAATCCGTGTATCAAACGAACCTTTAGAAGACCCAAAACAAGCCAACTGAAGAAAAGCCTACTCAGCAGGATGATTAGGAAATTTAGGATTTTCCTCGAAACTGACGAAAGAGTTTGGTCTTGGTCATAGTCTGATTCAAGGTTCGAGTCGGATAAGATTTTTCTTGAATTATCTTTCTCGAAAAGGTTTGATAATTCAGTTACTATTTTTTTGAATTTCTTTCTTTGAATATTCACTTAACTAATTTCTAAATTAGTTATGAATTCCATGAGCAAAAAATTAACCATTTATCTCAATATTTCGATCTCGATAGATTTTTTGAATTTTCTTTTTACAATCGGTGTGAATATAAAACGATAGAAATTTCTCTCTTAAAGGATTTAATTATTCATTTATCAAATACTCATAGAATTTAAGAGAATTCTAATTTTGATATAAAAATTCTTTATGCATCTATTTATGCATAAAAATCAACTTCAATGGGAATAACACTTTTATATAAAAAAAATTCTTTTATGCATCTATTCATGCATAAAATCAAATTTAATAGGAATAACACTTTTGTAATAAAAAAATTTCCTTTATGCATCTTTCTATACATAGAAATCAAATTTAATAAGAATAACACTTTTATAATAAAAAATTTCCTTTATGCATCTTTCTATGCATAGAAATTAAATTTAATAAGAGTAACACTTTTATAATAAAAAAATTCCTTTATGCATCTTTCTATGCATAGAAATAAGAATAACACTTTTATAATAAAAAAACAATTCCATTATGCATCTTTCTATGCATAGAAATCAAATTTAATAATTAATATCAGTGATATCCATGCATATTCATACGTGAATATGTACATGGAGTATTTAGAATATTTCTTTTAGATGCAAAAATGGTGGGAATTACTCTTTTGGAATAATATAAAAATAAACTTTCTTTTTTCACAAAATTATGGAAAATTTTGCCATAACCTCCTTTGTATGGCTGACCATTTCTCATTTTTATCTTTCTTCACTTAAGTAACCCAATTTTGAATTATAGAACTCTAATTTACACAATTTTCTAAATTCAAGAGAGTAAACAATAAGAAGAGTTTAATTAATCACTTAGTTAATCTTTCTAGGATTAAGAAAGGTTGGAATGTAAAGAAGAGAAGGGGGTGGCCTTTTCATCAAAGGCATAGCATTTGAATTTAATTCAATCACTTGCAAAAAAAAATCAAGAAAATCATAGATTTTTCATTAAAATTCGTAAACAAAGTAAGAAAATTAGCTTACATGGAGCTTGTAAGCTCTTCTTTGGCTTGAGGTATTGAGGGTTCTGCTCTTGTTTGAAGCAATAGTGGCCACCAATTCAGTTTGGAGAGGATTAGGCCAAAAACAATTGAATTATTAAAAAATTCAATGTAGATGGCTCAGGACAGGAGTAGAGTAACAGTGCATAAACACCATTAAGCTTTTACAAAGGGGGAGGCTTCTATTTATAGGAAAAAGTGAGCCTCTAACCAAGCAAACTGATTTTGGAAATTTTGACCATTTTTGGGTCAGTTCAGCTTACTTTTTGGATCTAGATTTGAAACAGGAGAGAGGAGAGATGAAACTCTCTCATTTTATTGATTAAAAATTGGGGGTAATGATGAGAAAAAGGCGCCTACTTCATGAGGGAAGATCCCCACACTAAGGTGTCAAAATTTAATTTTTTAATTATTTTCTTTGGTCCTTAGTCCACTCTTCATCTTATGTGAGCATTTACTCATTTTTGGGGGGGTTTTCTTTTATTCTTCAATTTATCTCCTCCCTACATTTGGATTAATCTTATTGGCCTGTCAAACCTTTGTTTGGACCTTAATCCAATTTTTTTTGAAAACGGGGCCCCTTAGGCTAAGGTCTTTTGTGCACATTATAATTTATTTCTAATGCACCTTAGGAATTTCTATTTAAACTTCTGTTTCATGGGAATTTATTTTAATAAGAAGGGATATTTTTCCATCCAAAGATATCTAAAAACTGAATTACCTCTCTCTAGAATATTTTCTCTCTGTAGAGCAGGCCAAAACAAGTAGAAACAAGATCTTTTATTATTCTAAAAAGGGGATTGATTACAGGGGAAGAAATTGGACATCTTAAGGTGCTGGGGAGGAATCTTACACACATACTGGCGACACCATGGAAGAGAGTGACCCCTTGAATTCTAGAACACGCCCAATGGGATCACCAGAGTTACTAACCCTCCTCCCACAGCAACACCAATGCACACACATGTAGGCCCTTCTAGTGGGAGCAAGCGCGTGAAGAAGACCCCACAATGCAGCCACCCTAGAGATCAAGACAGAGAGGCCGATGAGGACGAGTAGTTTGACTGGGTTGGTGAAAACATTCCTACATTGTGCAGCACCATAGGTGGCAAGACCCTACTACCAGAATAGGGTCCCCTACCTACGTGGGAGGAACTTTATACATAGGTACCATAGCAACAGGAGGAGGAGGATTCGAACTATGAGAGAGACCAAGAGGAGGTTCCTGCAAGTGCGTGCAAGCATAGAAAGGTCAAGCTCTTCAAGCCAAGGAAGTCCCAACCTCACCAACGCACCAACACAACACAGAGAGCTCCAAGGAGAAGGATGCACCAAGGGCATAGGGCTCTACAAGAAATCAAGTTTTATCAGAGGAACATTGAGTTGCTGATAAGAAGAGCCCCTTTCACTCGCATAGTGAAGGAGATTCTCCAATTATATAGAACAGAGTTCTGTGTGCAGGGGATTGCCCTTGAAGCATTGCAAGAAGCCTCCAAGGCTTACCTTGTTGGGCTTTTTGAAGACACCAACCTCCTTGCAATACATGCAAAGAGGATTACCATATCTGCCAACAAGGACATGCAAATAGCTCGGCGCATTCGAGGCAAGCGAGACACGATCTAGAGATCTTAGATGTTAACCTTCTTTTTGAAGCAACTCTTTTGTTTCAAACCCCCCCTTTGTAACAAGCCTATCTGGCTTTCATTTGTAACCTTTTGATAATTAAAATTTTAAGTTTCTCTTACAATGTCTCGATGTCATCATGTTTGTTTAACATGGAGTGTCTATCATGTGCCAGTTTGTCACACCCAAGGCATCAGAAATGCTCCTGTGGAGGACTGAGGAAGCTGTGCCAGAATAGTGCGAATTTTGCCTTTACAACGGTGATGTAGGCTCAAAATTCGCACTATTCTGGCACTTCTCCCCTAGCCACTCAGGATCATTTCTGATGCATTTATAATGAAGTTGAGCACACTAATTATGAGAAACAATAGTTTACAAGATAAAAACACCTTTAATCATGTGTAAAAATACAGTGTTTATCATCCAATGCGCTCCTGGAGGACTGGGGAAGCTATGCCAGAACAGTGCGAATTTAGGCTCTGCAATGGCGATGCAGGCTCAAAATTTGCATTGTTCTGGCACTGTTTCCCTAGCCACTCAGGATCATTTCTGATGCATTTATAATGAAGTTGAGTACACTAATTGTGAGAAACAATAGTTTATAAGATATAAACACCTTTAATCATGTGTAAAATTACATTGTTTGTCATCCAATGCATCAGAATTTCTCGTGGAGGACTGGGAAAGCTATGCCAGAACAGTGTGAATTTAGGCTCTGCAACGGCGATGCAGGCTCAAAATTTGTACTATTTTAGCACTGCTCCCCCAGCCACTCAGGATCATTTCTGATGCATTTATAATGGAGTTGAGTACATTGATTATAAATAATAATAATTTACAAGATAAAAATACCTTTAATCATGTGTAAAAATATATTATTTGTCATCCAATGCATCAGAATTGCTCCTAGAGGGCTGGGGAAGCTATGCCAGAAAATTACAAATTTGGGCTCTACAACAGCGGTGCAGGCTCAAAATTCGCACTGTTCTAGCACTGCTCCCCCAGCCACTCAAAAAGGTCATTTCTGATGCATTTACAAAAACATTAATGGTACAAACTAGAAAAAACAATGATATACTTGATGAAAATAAGTTTGCAAAAACTGTATTGTATTCATAATATAAGAAGTGATACATTATCTTTACAAAAGCTTTCTTACAATATTGAGCTTCCTGCTCTTGTTATTGGGCCAAGTGTGCTCAAGGAGTGATTGGGCTATTTCTTGAGGATCCTCTATGCCTATGCTTTTGGCTATACCTATACGAGCAAGAAGCTTACCCCTAAATCCAGAACCAAAAACATCGAAGGTAAGGGATTTTTTAATCAGAACTATACATTTGGTGCTCTGTGCCATAGAGGCTACACAGAGCACTTTAGAGAGGGCTTTCAAAAAGAAGAGAGTGAAGGCAGATTAAGGGGTGTAGTCCCTGTGGATAATGGCAATGCCATCCCACAGGAAGCCGACCAAGATAGTTCGCCAACGCAGCATCATGTCCATGGACCTTGGCCTGGTGTCGCTGCCTCTCCTAGTGTAATATTTCTCCCCAGCCTCTCAGAATGTCCAGTATCTTCCCCTGTAGTCAAATCTCTCTTCAGAAATATAAAAGATCTTGTTTATACCTGTTTTGGTCTAGAGAGAGAAAATATTCTAGAGAGAGATTATTCAGATTTTGGATATTTTTAGATGAAAAAATATCTCTTCATATTTAAATAAGTTTTCCCGAAACAGAAGATCAAAAAGATTTTCAGAAGGTGCATTCGAAATAAATTATAATCTGTTCAAAAGGCCTTATCTTGGGGATCCAAATTTTCTAAAAATTTTAAATTAAGGTTTTGAGGGGCCAATCAGATTCATCCAAATGTGTGGAGGAGATAAATGGAAGAAATAAAGAAAATTCCTCCAAAAATGAGTAAATACTCACATAAGATGAAGAGTTGACTAAGGACAAGGTTAATAGTTAAAAAAGAGAGATATTTAGAAGAAATGATGCATTTTTGACACCTCAGTATGGGGGAATTTTCCTCATGAAGGAGGTGCCTATTTCACATTTGTGGGAGAGTTTTAAACTCCCAAATAATGAGATATTTTATCTCTCCTCTCTCCTGTTTCAACTAGATCCAAAAAGTGAGCTAAACTGACCTAAAAATGGTCAAAAATTGACCAAACTGATCTGGAAAATTCTAGAATCAGTTTGCTTGGTTAGAGGCTCACTTCTTCCTATAAATAGAAGCCTTCACCTTTGTTGAAGCTTAATAGTGTTTTTTGCACTGTTACCCTGCTTCTCCCAAGAGCCAAAAACTATGAGTTTACTCATAATTCATTAGTTTTTAACCTTCCCTCTTCTAAAGATTGGAGGCCACTCTTGTTTCAAACAAGAGTAGATCCCTCAAACCATCAAGCCAAAGGAAAGCTCTCAAATTCCTTTGTCAGTTGGAGATTTTCTCCTCTTTTCTATTTCATTTTATGATTTTTATGATTTTTGTCTTCTCTAAAATGAATATGATGTTATTCCTCATTGAAAAAAGGCATTCCCCTCTCTTCTTTAGTAAATCCAACCATTCTTTATCCTAGATGAATGATTAATGGATAAAATCAAGTTTTTCATATTATTTCTCTTAAATGAGTAGAAAATATTTACATTAGACTAATTTAAATACTCTTGGTAAAATTCTAATTAATTTTAGAGAGTTAAAAATTGAAAAATGGTCAGCCATACAAAGGAGGTTATGGCAAAATTTTCTAAAATTGTGTAAAATAAGTTTTACTTTTTTTAACTCAAAATGAGTAATTCCCATCGTATATGTATTCTTAAAGTGTTATTTTTCATCCTAGGTATAGAAAAATGCATACTAAAAATATTTTATTAAAAAACTATTACTTTATTTAGAATTAAATTCTATGCATAGAAGGAAGCATATTGAAATTGTTATTTTGATTATAAAAGTGTTATTTTTATCATAAATGATTTTTATGCATAAATGGATGTATAAAAGAAATTCTTTTATATATTAAGAGTGATTTTTATCATAAATGATTTGTATGCATAAACATATGCATAAAAGATACTTTTTATATTAAAAGTGTGATTTTCATCATAAATGATTTGTATGCATAAACATATGCATAAAAGATTTTTTATATATTAAAAGTGTGATTTTTATCATAAATGGATTTTATGCATAAAGGAAATGGTTTTATTATAAAAGCGTGACTTTCATCAGAATTGAATTTATGCATAAAAGAAAGTTTTTATTTTAAAAGAGTTATTTTTCATTGGATTTAGTTTTTATGCATGGGAAGATGCATAAGAGAAATTCTTTTATTCTAAAAGCGTAATTCCTACTAAATTGGATTTATGCATGGAAAGATGCATAAAGAATTTATTTTAATCCAGAAGTGTTATTTTCATCAATTTTGATTTTATGCATAGAAAGATGCATAAAGAAATCTATTTTTATTTCAAAAGAGTTATTTTCATCAATTTTGATTTTATGCATAGAAAGATGCATAAAGAAATCTATTTTTATTTCAAAAGTGTTATTTTCATCAATTTTGATTTTATGCATAGAAAGATGCATAAAGAAATCTATTTTTATTTCAAAAGAGTTATTTTCATCAATTTTGATTTTATGCATAGAATGATGCATAAAGAAATCTATTTTTAGTTCAAAAGAGTTATTTTCTTCAATTTTGATTTTATGCATAGGAAGATGTATAAAAGATTGATTTTTAATTCAAAAGTGTCATTCTCATTTAAATTGAATTTATGCATAGGAAGATGCATAAAAGATTTATTTTTATTTTGAAAGTGTTATTCTCATTAAAATGGAATTTATGCATAGTAAAATGCATAAAAGGTTTATTTTTAATTCGAAAGTGTTATTTTCCTTAAAATTGAATTTATGCCTAAATAGATGCATAAAAGGATTTTTATAAAAGTGTTATTCCTACTAAAGTTGTCTTTATGCCTAATTAGATGCGTAAAGAATCTTTATATCAAAAAATTACAATTCTCTTACATTCTATAAATAGATGTGATGAGATGTGATAGGAATCAGTTGATGTATGGATGATGTGGTTTGATGTGTGAATGATGTAGATTAATGTGGATGGATATATGGATGATGTGTTTTGATGTGTGAATGATGTAGATTAATGTGGATGGATATATGGATGATGTGGTTTGATGTGTGAATGATGTGGATTGATGTAGATGGATGAATGGATGATGTGGTTTGATGTGTGAATGATGTAGATTAATGTAGATTGATGTATGGATGATGTGGTTTGATGTGTGAATGATATGGGTTGATGTAGATGGATGAATGGATGATGTGGATGTGGATGTGGATATGGATGTATGAATGTGGATGTGAAAATGGATGTATGGATGCGGATGTGGATGTGGAAATGGATGTATGGATGTGGATGTGGATGTATGAATGTGGATGTGGATGTGGATATGGATATGGATGTATGAATGTGGATGTGAAAATGGATGTATGGATGCGGATGTGGATGTGGAAATGGATGTATGGATGTGGATGTGGATGTGGATATATGGATGTTGATATGGATATGTATGTATGAATACGGATGTGGAAGTGGATGTATGGATGTGGATGTACGAATGTGGATGTGTATGTGGAATAATGAATGCGAATGTGTATGTGAAATGATGTGATGTCGATATGAGTGAATGGATGAGATGTGATGACATGTGAATTGGGATATGAATAAATGATATGTGATGTGAATGAATCTGATATGATGAGATGGAAAATGATGTGATTAGATGAGAATGAGTACACATATGAATGGAATGTGGAAAAAGTAATGTGGACTGATGAGGGATAATGTGGAAAGACGAGAGTTCATTATAGAAACTGTATTTGTGACCTGTTTGTAAATGACTGTTTTATGTCAAGAATACTGAGGAAGCATTTTGATCCTCTTGTGATTAAGGTCGTGGTGGAGACCTAACTGATAAAGTTGCAACAGCTGACGGAGAGTCAATGGAGGACGTCTCGTGTAGCATGGTCGGCCGAGGTCTTGACCAGCCTCGGTGAGCTTCCGGTATGGTGGATGAGGGACCAAGGAAGCGGCCTATGAGTGAAGCACTAGGTGACGTGCGAAGCATCCTAGAGGGTGCTCACCATACGGTGCTCGGGCTCTGGGTCGCCGAAGATACCCACACGTGCATCGTGGAAGATATTGGAACAAGGAGTAAGAGTTGTTTTCTGAAACCGGGCATGGATCTGGTTGATTAACCTTGATGGTCCTCAACGGATGAGTCCATGGCTCTTTTATATGGATCTGTTGGTTGATCTTGCTGATCTTGAATGGAGATTCCATCTTGATTTTATAAGTGATTATATTACCGGGTACTATGAGCTAGGAACTATTGAAAAGGCCCCTGTATGAGTGTACAGGTGGTGAGCGTTCTGGTTGCCAATGATGCCATAGATACTCGGATGAAGGAATGATTGGAAATTAAGATTCAATCGGATATTTTGGAGGATTGTGATCAGTGATACTATGGTTTCATTAAATGATTGTTTTAAAGATAGCTGAATCTGTGAAAAAGGCAATTTCATATTCGGTGTGTAAGTGGCATGACTAATGTTAAATTTGCATGAATATCCAGCTAGGGGGCCTAGGAACTCTTAATTTCCTTGGTACTCGGGACAAAACCTAACCAAATTCTAAATTGGATCCCATCACTACAGTGGTTGGGCGGTTGGCTAACCCATGGGACTGGATAGGCTGCACTGATGGATTCCTAAATTTGAGACTCAATTCTGTTATGGAATCGTTAGATAAAGTAAATCCCGATAAAAAAAAATTGTTCTATGGAAAAGAATTAACGGCTGTACCTCTCAATGAGGAAAAAAGCGTTGATCTCTATGATCCAAGTGCAAGTTTCTTCCTTGATCTGACCAAGTGACTTTAGGTTCAGTCGGATCAGTTTGCTCAGTAATGACCTTGAATACGTTAGAGTAAAATTTTATCTTGGAGGAATCGCATGTGCTTTCCGGGCAAGGGAAGTTTTTCCGAGTTCGGTTTTGAAAGAACCGAGGAATTAGTCACCTTTTCGGATATCCGTGGGCGAGGCCCCGAGTGTGGGACCCTGCTCCGCGCAAGATGTGCTACTTTCGTTGTTGCTGCTAGCACCCGAATCCGTTGCGTGGTGGGAACGGGGATCTTACACCTAGCAAATGCGTCGATTTCAACCACCCTCTGCAATCAAAGGAAAAATCAAAATATTTTCCTATACATAATTACAAATGTTTCTAAGTTGTAAAAGGTCAATTATTACCTCTTGCTCAATGTCTTCTTTTGCCAAAGTGCTGGTGGGGGCGGAGAGGTCAATAGAGCCTCATCCTTTTTAGGTGCTTTGGTCTCCTCCATCACTCCAGCAGCAAGGGTATCCTTTTCAGCCTCTAGCTTGTCTTGTAAGGTTGTGAATTCCTCCTCTGGAACTAGGGCTTGCTCCGTGGTCTCAACCACAGTTTCCTTGACCAAAGCAACTATCTCTGCGATAGATTCTCCAAGGGGTAATATAACACTATCTAGGTGAGGACCAAGGTTGGACGTATCAAGGTCCACCTCACATCACGTGCATATAATGCCCAAGCATTCATCCATTCTCAAGCCAGTTGTCTTTTGAAGGTCATGAAAAAATAAGTATTCTTTACCTTCCACCACAATGGTGCTCAAAAGATTGATCTCAAGCTCTGGTAGCACCTTGGTCTCCTCATGTGGGGAAGATGGCCCTGCATCTTCTACTACAGTGGGCTGTGCAGCTCTGCAGATTGTGCACCCTATGGAAAGTGCTCTGATGCAAGCTGCTCTTCCACACCAGCACTTGTTACTACTGCCTTCACTTCCTTGTCATCCCTCAAATACCCTGCCAACTGCAATGCAGGCATCTCTACCTCCTCATCCGAATCCTCATCGCTGATGAGGAACGCAAGAGTGGCAAGCCATGAGAGGAACCTAGTTCCTAAACTGCCCTTTCAGCTCCTGCTTATTGAAGGTACAGTAAGCTCCTGCGGGGATGCAGTATGTCGATGAAGCGTTCAAGGCGCTGGATGTAGGGGCGGGCATATTGTTGAATGTACTTAAGCAGCTCAACAGGCACCCATATGGGGCAATGGGGAAATGAGATAGAGTGGGGAGCCAAGTATTGCTCCATATATGTAATTTGCATCTCATAATGTTGGGATGCAAGGGCGAGCGACTTTTCAAAGTTGACTTCACGACAAGCAAACATGACAAAGAGCTGGCTCTTGCCCGCCACCCATGGGGTGGTGGAGAGGAACTCACAGAAGTTGTCAAAGTGGGTAGCCATGTGAATGAAAAGAGATAGTGTGAGCTCGTGCTTGGTTTCTATCGTGTGAAAATTGTTGAAAGAACGGTAGAGGAGGAGGAGACACACACACAAGAGCAAACCCCAATGTATATTGCAAACCCTAACCATAGAGGGAAGCCATGTCCACTCTCACACAAAGCATAATGCACTAATCCATAATCCACACAACACACAATGAGTTGTGTCCACACTCTACTAACCCTAGCTAATGTCCACACACTATGACCAGTTGGACACGCGGTCATTTATGTCTCACACATGTTCCTACCTAATCTGCCAGCACATAGCATAGCTGGCTCACACTGACATCGAGCTTGAATCTCAACAGCCCCTCTCAAGCTCATGATGTACTGTCGATGAAGATGTAGATGAGCTTGGGATATCAAGACTCTCAACACTCCCCCTCAAGCTCATCCCATGTACTCCCAACATAGTCCGGAAGTACTCAAACTTCTCCCTGCTAAGTGGCTTCGTAAAGATATCAGCCACCTGCTCATCAGTCTTCACATACTGAAGATCAACTGTACCATCCAGCACCTTCTCTCTGACAAAGTGATAATGGACCTCTATGTGTTTGGTCCTCGCATGAAACACTGGATTCTTTGCCAACTGTATACTGCTCATGTTGTCACAATGAATGACAACTTTGCCATCAAGAGGCTCACATAAATCTGTCAAGAGACTCTTTAACCATATAGCCTCACAAGTAGCAATGGTTGCACCTCTGTACTCAGCATCTGTACTGGATAAAGCAACTGTAGGTTGCTTTTTGCTACTCCAACTCACCACAGCACTTCCAAGTGTAAAAGCATATCCACTAGTAGACCTCCTGTCATATGCGCTACCTGCCCAATCAGCATCTGTGTAGCCATGTATGTCCAAGCTTTTACCACTCTCATAAAATAAACCATAATGTGCCGTGGTTTTCACATATCTCATGATGCGTCTCACTGCATCCAAATGTGGTTTCCTGGGACTCTGCATAAACTGACTCACTAGCCCCACAGCATAACTCAAATCTGGGCGTGTGATAGTCATATATATGAGACTACCAACCATCTTCCTGTACATAGAAGGATCATCCAATTCCTCGCCATAATCAGCCCGCAACTTCACATTTTGCTCCAATGGTGTACTCATAGGCTTACACCCTGTCATGCCATACTTTGCCAGCATATCCAATGCATATTGGCGCTGTACTAACCAAGTACCTGCATGATCTTTCACCACTTCAATTCCAAGGAAGTATCTCAACTCACCAAGATCTTTCATGTCAAATTGCCCACTCAAAGCTTTCTTGACATGCATCACATCTGCACCATGATCACCTGTGATAATCAAGTCATCCACATAGATGACTAGTAAAACAATCCCATGCTGTGTCTTCTTCACATAGAGTGAAGAATCTGCTGTAAAAATCTGAAAACCAAGTGAGATAAGATATCTTCTCATCTTATCACTCCAAGCACGAGGTGCTTGCTTCAGACCATACAATGCCTTTTTCAACCTGCATACGTGAGTGGGATATCTAGGGTATACATACCCTTCTGGCTGTGCCATGTACACTTCCTCTTGTAGATCTCCATTCAGAAATGCATTCTTGACATCCATTTGATGCATTTCCCAGCCATTAGCTGCAGCCATAGCAATGACTGCTCTCACTGTGCCCATCTTAGCCACTGGACTAAACGTCTCATCATAATCCAATCCTTGGGTCTGTGCATAACCCTTTGCTACCAATCTTGCTTTATGTCTCTCAATAGAACCATCAGATTTGCACTTCACTTTGTAAACCCATTTACATCCAATAACATTCTTGTCCTTTGGTAATACAACCAAGTCCCATGTATCATTATGGACCAATGCGTCCATCTCAACATCCATTGCTTTCTCCCATACATGCTCTCCAACAGCCTCTGTATAGCATGTAGGTTCCACATGCTTCACCATAGATGTCATGTATGCATAGTGCATAGCAAAATCTCTATATGTCAACCTGTCAACAGGATATCTGACTCTCTGGATCTCCGCAATGCCTGCGGGTCACTCTGTACACCTGTAACTCTAGCATGTGGTGGCATATATCTGTCCTGTCTAGCACCAGCAGGTGTGCGTAAAACAGGTATGCCAAGCTCCTCATCCAAACTCTCAGAACTAGATGACTCATAACCTGTGATTCCAATTCCTTCGACTTTCTTTTTGCCTTTATCCATAGCACTACTCCCAGTGCCTACACTCTCATGCCTCAAACGTCCTGACCATGGACGTACACTGCTACTCTCAGCTTCTGCTGCTGCTGCTGGCCCAGACATAGTAGTAGAACTAGAACTTGCTTGTGGTGGCAATTTCACATGAACATCAGCCTCAAGTGACTCAATAACACCCTCATCTTTTGCTTTGTACCAACTAGCAAGCTCATCAAACACCACATCACGTGAGATGACCACTTGTCTAGTTTGAGGGTTATAACATTTGTATGCCTTTCGATCCTGTGCATATCCAACAAATACACATTTCTCTGCTTTAGGATCCAACTTCCTTCTTCTTTCATCAGGCACATGTACATAAGCTATGCATCCAAAAACTTTAAGATGTCCAATGTCTGGCCTGTAACCTGTGAGCCGCATCTCTGGCGTGCTTCCATGAATGGCTGCTGTAGGTGTTTTGTTCAATATATACACTGCAGTAGCACATGCTTCTGCCCAATAGTAATCTGGCATGCTCTTTTCATTGAGCATCGCCCTTGCCACTTCACATATGACTCTATTCTTTCTCTCAGCCACACCATTCTGCTGAGATGTATACCTGCAAGTCAACTGTCTTCTTATTCCATGCTTCCTCAAGAAATGCTCAAAAGCTTTTGAGGTGTATTCACCACCTCCATCTGTCCTCAGACATTTAATCCAACAGCCATACTGCTTTTCTGCAAAAGCTTTGAAATCCATGAATTTTTCCAACACTTCACTCTTCTCTTTCAGAAAGTATATCCATGTCATCCTGCTGAAATCATCTATGAATGTAACATAGTATAAACTGCCTTTGATAGATGGGTTTTGTGCAGGACCCATACATCACTATGTACTATCTCAAGTGGCCTGTTACTCATATTTCCTTCTCTAGGAAACCTCAACCTTGCTTGCTTCCCAAACTGACAGGCTTCACAAACATGCATATGTCCATCATATTTGAACCTAGGCAATCCATTGACAATGCCTCTTGTTTGCATGTTCTTTAATCTCTGTATATTTACATGGCCAATCCTCTTGTGCCACATATCAATGTCCTGTACCACATTCCTGCTCTTTGAGAACATGGCTGATTTTAGCTCAGGAATTCCAGCATCCAAGCTTAAACAATCTTCCTTCTTTCTTGCCTTTAGCAATCACTCTACATCCATGTTTGAAGTCTTCAACGAAGTATCCATGCTCGTTGAAACGAACCTGTAATCCCTGTTCCACCATTTGACCAACTGAGGCCAAGCTTTTAGTGATCGAAGGCACATACAGCACATCTGACATAGACTTTGTCTGACCATTGTGCATGACCAATGGTACACTTCCCCAACATGTGTAATGACATGCTGGGTATCATCACCTGTTTCCACATAGCCTTTTACTTCCATAGGCTTCATATGCTCAAACCATTCACCATGACATGTCATATGGTTTGATGCTCCTGAGTCCATATACCATGTATCATCATTCTCAGCATTTGTTGTCATAGAATCCACAACATGCTTCATGGCAAACAAATGATTTGCAGTTCCATCATTGCTACTTGATGCCCATGTTGTGCATAGTTTCCACCATAATGACCACCACGTTGTGCTCTTCCCCCTCTCAAATCATTCTGTTTACGGAAACAATCTCTCGCCATATGACCATATTTGCCACAATAATGGCATTCCACATCTTGCATAGAATTTTGTTGGCCTTGCCAACGTCCTGGACCACGGGGGGTACCTCTGCCTCGCTGAGGTGCATATCCACGACCACCTCGAGCACCATATGAAGGCTGAAAATTTTGTTGTGGAGGCCTGTCCTGCCATCCACGACCATTACCACCACGTCCACGTGATGCGAATCTCCCCCTACCTCTAAAGCCTCTCTGCGAGTAGAAAGCCTGATTTCTGCCATCATCATGGCTAGTAGATGCATCCAGAAATGAATCACTGAGCTTGATTTCCTCAACCAACAAGAGTTAAACCAACTCATCGAAGTCGGGTAAACCTGTACTCCTCACTGAGATAGATGTATCAAAGGATTTGTATTCCTTGCCAAGACCACGCAAGGTAATATCCACCAAATCATCATCAGGCATGGGGGCATTTATTGTGGCCAATGCATCTGTAAACTTCTTGATTTCTTGCACATAATCATGTATGCTCCTTTTATTCCTTTTCACATTGTGTATCTGCTATCGCAATTGAGACTTGCGAGCACTCGTATCTGTATCAAACATCTTGACCAAAGTATCCCATGCATCTTTGGGATTCTCAGCATCCTGAATGTGTATGAGCATAGCATCAGAAATACATATAGACAAATAATGCAGCACTTTGAATGCTCTCTCTGACCATTGCTTATGAGCAATAAGCTGCTGCTGTGTAGGTTGCCGAGGTAGCTCAGGCTCTGGCTCAGCACCTGTAATGAGATTCCAAAATCCTTTTCCTTTCAAGAAACTCTTTATCCTGTACTTCCATGCCTGGAAGTTCTTCCTATCCAGCTTTTCACCAACAATCTGAACTGGATTGTCCGACATGTTTGCTCAATGCATACACCTTCCGCACTCCTACAAATCTGAAACCGAGCCTTCCTCAGCTCAACCACACTCCAATGAGTGTTCCAGATACTCCAAAGTAGCCAACAAACTCCAAATTTGATGTATAAAATTAACCTGTAATCATCCAAGATGAACTGACTCACGCAGTTCGGGATACCCTGTATTGACACGCCTTCCAAGGCTCCAAATCACAATGTAATGGTGCAATCAAGTATGGGCAACTTGCATTGACACCTAATGAACCTCAATGTTGAGTATCAACACCATCTGACATGTGTACATATCAATTTTTGAAAACCCCTTTCTCTGTTTTTGGAAAAACCAGAAAAACCAGAAAAAACCAGTAGAAAATTTGCTCTAATTCCTTCAATATTTATCCAAATTGGGCAACCAGGCATTCATTAGCTTAGCATTAGTGTCCATCAACTCCATGTAAGAGAAATTTGTCCAATTGTAAAAGACCAAAGATTAATTGCTCAATTAAAATGCTCTGTTTCTCTGTAACCAGTGGACAGCCTGTTTTAATCAGCTCATTCCCAGCTCAATTAAGCATCATTGACCAAACAAATCACATAGCCCTCTTCTCCAAAGTGTAAAGCATCCAATTGCTAAAGAAAACTTGAAAGTTATCAACCAACCAATGAGAATCGGATCTCCTCGTAGGCAAAATGATCAAAATCTGCACAGTTTCCTCTGTTTTGGCTGCGCCGCCTGCTGTAGGGGGGTTTGGGAGGAGTTGTGATGCTAATTGAAGATGGTTATAAGTCCCCAAGACACCTAGGCATGTGTGTGACCCATCAATGCTTTGATTTTTACCAAAAATGTGTTCCAAATGCTTCAATTTTTGACTCCTCTTTCTCTGTTTTGTGAGAGCTCAAAAACCAGAGATTTTCACACTTTGAAATGCATTCAAATTGCTCCAAAATCACAATAGGGCTTGCATAAGAGTTGCCATTACATCCCTCATTGTCAAATACATATGTCTTTTGTCAGAATCACACGTATTTCCACCATACATCAATGTTCCCAAGCTTTAATGGAAAGCTTCAAAAACCAGAATTTTGCTTTGCTTTGATTTGCTTTGATTTGCTTTGTTTTTGCCTGTATCACCTGCAATCCACTCAAGGATATTTAGAAGACCTTACTCGGTAGGCCAAGCTCTCAGATCTAATAGTATTTGGTGTGCTCCAAGCTTCACAGCTCCAATGGCCAGCTTCACAGCTTCTTTTCACAGCTTCTTTTCCCTCTTCACTCACTCACTCATAAACCCTAATAAACAACACAAGGCTCTGATACCATGTTGAAAGAACGGTAGAGGAGGAGGAGACACACACACAGGAGCAAACCCTAATGTATATTGCAAACCCTAACCATAGAGGGAAGCCATGTCCACTCTCACACAAAGCATAATGCACTAATCCATAATCCACACAACACACAAAGAGTTGTGTCCACACTCTACTAACCCTAGCTAATGTCCACACACTATGACCAGCTGGACACGCGGTCATTTATGTCTCACACATGTTCCTACCTAATCTGCCAGCACATAGCATAGCTGGCTCACACTGACATCGAGCTTGAATCTCAACAAAAATGAGAAAGAATACACCTTTGGCTATTTATAGTTAAAATTTAAAGTTTGGCCTTTTCACAGTAGATCGCTAGACAAAAAAAATCACAGTTTGCAAAAATATTAAGATTTCAATTAAATAAAGATTGGTTAAAAAAGAGCCTGCTACAAAATTACAAGTATGTCATCTAATCTAAAATTGTTATAATGTCTTCATTTTTTGCCCCTCTTGTGGGATTTACTTCATTTTGATCTCCATCTCCTTGACTTAAAAGCTTGTCATTGCCTTCACCTCGATCCTGAAACTCTTGCCCCTCACGTGCATCAGAACAAAGGCTATTTTTCCATATACCCAGTTTATCTTCAAGCTCTTCCACATGCCTACTATGTCTTGGTAGGGCTATGCACCTTGCTCTGCTGAAAGTTCAAGGTCCCCCATTTGCCATGATTTTGAGACCATGGTTGTCCCCTCCTTACACTTCCCAATCTGTGAAAATATAGAAAGTGGTACAATAACTAGAAAGTGTAAGGGTTAATTCTAGACATGTAGTGAAAATTTCAGATATACCTTTCTTCTCATCAACTTGAAACTTGACTCTTCCACATTGTCAAAGCCCATGATGCTAAAGTGTTGACGCATGTCTGCTAGGATCCAATGCTTGCTTGTTGCTACCACTCGCTCAATCCATCCATTTTGCATCATCACAACTACCTCAATAGGCACAATTTCTTCTTCTAAGGCTTGAAGTGGGATCCATGTCCCGTGCTTTTGCATCCATCTTTGGTAGTGCAGACGCATATACAAAATAGAGCGTGCCTTAAAGAGCCTGAAAGACACTGTAGAATCTACTACATTGCACTTGTACACATCACCTTGATGTGACCCCTCATTAACCTCCCAACCCTCTCCTAGTAATCCTTGAATGAGGTCAGACCATACCTCCTTACAAATATACATTATTTTTGTTTGGTGCATTGGCATGGAATTGAACATGTGCACAAAAACATGTAAAGGACAAAACCAATTTAGCCCTACTGACCTAGATGCCTTTGAAAACTTGAGTGATGTCTTGATATCACTTACCATCTTAAACTTTAAGCATAAGATGGTCCAAGCATCAGGTTTGGGCCATTCAGGATTGTTAAGAGGGGGGTTGGGGATCTCTTCTAGCTTGCCAAATAAACCTGGTTTTTTATCTACAAAATATGAGTGAGAAAAGAAAAAGATATTGTTCTGTACAAGATCACTTGGGCTTTGAGATATAAACATTGCCTCTCCAATGGATGCGGCAACCAGTCCTTCCTTCTTAGTATGATTGAAGTGTTGGAATTAGGGTTGCAGGAATGCACACACAACTTCAAGAAGATGAGGAAGCTTGAGCACAACACAGTAGTGTATTATGAGTGCCAAAAATGAAAGATAACAAGCCCTAGAAGATAATGGGCGTATATACAATGCACGGGGGAAAAAACCTCCTAGTGAGGGAAAAAGTGCCCCGGCGGTCCTAAGTGTGTTCACACACATCACTACTATAATATGGTAACAAATCCCCCCTGGAGTGATGCGGTGAACAAGAGCTAGCACTCATGTATAGGGAAGTGTCTAGCTATGTGGACGAATCCACAAAAGGGAGTAAGCCCAAAGCTTTGCGAAAAGCTTCGAACTTCTCACGAGGCAGAGCCTTTGTGAAAAGGTCTGCAAGGTTTCCTGTGTTGGCACATAAGCCAAACTGATCTCTCCTGCAGAGAGTCTCTCCCTGACATAATGGTAGTGCACCTCAATGTGCTTCGTACGAGCATGGAACACTGGGTTCCGCGCAACTGCCAATGCGCTCTGACTGTCAGTGAAGATGGTGGTGGCAGATGGCTGCCCAACACCCAAATCAGCCATAAGGCGTCTGAGCCACACACACTCAACTGTAGCTGTGAAAGCTGCCCTGTACTCAACTTCACAACTAGAAGTGGCCACAGTAGGCTGCTTCTTGCTCAACCATGATATGCATGAGCTTCCAAGCATGAAGCAAAAACCACTCGTGGACACGCGTGTGTCATAACAACCAGCCCAGTCAGAATCTGAAAAAACATGTAAATCTGGCGGCAATGATCCCCCCTTGGGATAAAACAACCCAAGATGCCGAGTACCACTCAAATAGCGAAAGATACGCTTCACTGCCTGCCAATGCTTAATGCCTGGGCTATGCATAAATCTGCTCACCTGTGAGACTGCAAACTGAATGTCTGGCCTCGTAATGCATACATAAATGAGGCAACCAACAGCTGTCTGATAGAGTGTGACATCAAAGTGATCTCCAGCATCATGAAGACTCAACTTCAAACCTGTCTCCATTGGAGTAGCAATAGGCTTGCAGTCTTCAAGGCCAAATCTCCGCAACAATGTTTCAATATACTTTGTCTGACACAAAGCAATACCTCCATCACACTGCTTAAATTGTATCCCCAAATAATGATGCAAATGCCCCAAATCTGACATCTCAAAAGAGGCATTCAAATCAGCCTTAAAATCAGCAATATGACTCTCATTTGGTCCTGTGAGCAGCATGTCATCGACATAGAGAGCAATGATTAGATGTACACCATCCACACGTTTAACATACAAAGTGCTTTCTGTTGGACTATTCTGAAACCCATGTGCAGTCAAATATGCATGTATTTTTTCATACCAAGCTCGTGGAGCTTGCTTTAAACCATATAAAGCCTTTTTTAACCTGCACACTTTGTTTTCCTGCCCTCTTTGAACAAAACCACGAGGCTGCGATACATACACCTCCTCATGCAAATCTCCATTTAAGAACGCAGTCTTTATGTCCAGCTGATGTACATTCCAACCATTATGAGCTGCTAATGCACAGATGCTACGAACAGTGGTCATACGACATGTGGGAGCAAAAGTCTCATCAAAATCAATGCCCTTCTCTTGAGCATAACCTTTTGCAACAAGCCTAGCCTTATGGCGATCCACTGTGCCATCAGGCTTACGCTTCAATTTGTATACCCACTTAGTGCCAATGGCCTTCTTGCCAGGGGGCAAGTCACATAAAGACCATGTACTATTCTTCATAATAGCATCGTATTCTGCTTGCATAGCAGCCATCCAATTTTCTGAACTTTGTGCCTCATCAAATGAAACAGGCTCACTTTCATCGCACATACTAGAAACAGCCAATGCATAACAATCTGACGCATAAGAGGCACCATGAGAGCCAGAACGAGTGCGACTAGACAAAGGGGCATCCAACTTGCTGTCACGCAAAGTCTGCACCAGCCATCTAGGCATGTTCCTAGAGCCCTCAATCTCTTGTCTCTCATCCTCAAGTGCATCATGCACATCTGCATCAGATATAGGCTGATCTGTGCCATCATTTAAAACCTGCATAGGCTGAAAAACTGCCTCATGAGGTATTGCACTTGACTGTGCACCACTGAAAAGAGGCAACAATGTATCATAGACATCACGTGAGCTGATATCTGTCTCCTTAGTACATGAAACCAAGGGCTGAACTGCATCTTCCACAAATACAACATCACGGCTAACCAAAATGCGCTTTGTCTGTGGATGATACAAACGATAGCCTTTGCTCTCAGCACTATATCCAACAAAAATACATTTGACAGCTTTGTCATCCAATTTTCTGCGATGTTGCACAGGCACTAATGCATATGCCAGGCAACCAAAAACACGTAAATGGCCAACAGATGGCTTGCGGCTATGCCAAGCCTCATATGGAGTGACAACCTGTAATGCTTTGGTGGGACACCTGTTTAGTACATAAGTGGCACACATGACAGCCTCAAGCCAAAAACCATGTGGTAGACTTTGACTCTTAACCATACATCTTGCCATTTCCATGAGAGACCTGTTTTTTCTCTCAGCCACACCATTTTGCTGTGGTGTATACGGCACTGTACATTGGTGTTTTATCCCACGCTCAGCCAGAAATGCATTAAATTCTGAAGACATATACTCCCCCCCTCAATCTGAACGGAGGGTGCCCATCTTACTTTCTGACACATTTTCAGCCATAACCAAAAACTGTTTGAAGCACAAAAACACTTCGGACTTTGCCTTCAAAGGATATACCCATGCATGCCTGGTAAAATCATCAATGAAAGTCACGAAGTAAAGGTAGTTTCCAAATGATGGAGTTTGCATGGGACCACAAACATCACTGTGAACAAGCTGCAATCTGCGTTCAGCTCTCACTGATCCATCTTTGGGAAAGGAAGCACGCTGCATTTTACCCAATATGCAGCCCTCACAAACATGCTTGACAGGTGCCTCAAGCTTAGGCAAAGAAGACACCATTTCAGATTTCTGCAGGCGCAGCAAACTTGCAAAATTCAGATGACCAAAACGTGCATGCCACAGTTTTGCATCTGAAATAGCCTGCGTATCCATAATAGCACATGCTGAATCCTCTACACATTTGCCATCCATATTGAGCTTATACAGCCCTCGACATAGTGAACCAGATGCTACAATGATGTCACCACAAGAGAGATCATGAACAGTACATCTGTCATCCACAAATTTTACAACCAAACCTGTTTTGGCAAATGCGGAGACTGACAGCAGATTCTTTTTGATCCCTGGCACATACAATGCATCAAAAAGTGTAAAGGTGTTGCCATTTGCAACATTCAGCACAATCTGTCCAACTCCTTCAACGGGATAAGAGGAGTTATTGGCACAAGTGACAGTATTCCCTGTGGGAGCAGACTCAAGGAAAGTGAATAAACTGCGCTGCGAGGTGATATGCTTAGTGGCACCACTGTCAAAGTACCATACATCTGAATCTACTGCAGACATACATGTGTCATGCAAAGATGGGTCATAACTGCACTGCGCATTGAATGCCCATTCTGTATCTAGCACAACATTAGCAGATTCATTGTTAGAAGGAGAGGCATCTGCAACAGCCATACCAGCCTCTTTCTTCTTAGCCTCTTTCGCAGCCAGCTTAGGACACGCTTTGATGACATGATCATTTCCCTTACAGTACTTGCAAAATGTCTTCTGTTTGTCACCCTTCTTCTCATCTTTGTCTTCCTTCTTTGGTTGCGCAGCATTTGCAGATTTCTGCTTACTAGAAGAAAAGCCAGCTTTACCTTTCCCGCTTCTCTGACTAGCAACGAAAGCTTGATCTGCGACACGCATAATATTTCTGTTTTGCCTTGACTGGTCTTCTTGCAGCAAAACAGAAACTAACTCCTCAAATGATAAGGCATTGGGATTGCCTTTCATCATCAAGCGAAGAGTGGAAGCAAAACCCTGATAAGAATCTGGTAGACCATTCAAAACAGTCTGCACAAGTGAACTGTTTGACAGGATTTCATCTGCAGAAATGAGCTGCTCTTTGAAATCCTTGATCTTTGTCAAAAAGCTATCCATAGAATCACCTTCGTTCATATGCTCACTCTCCAACTGTTTTCGGAGATAAGCAACACGAGCCTCATTTCTTGCCTGATACAATGTGGCAAGTACATCCCAAGCATCCTTAGAAGTCCTGCAGGAGCGAATATGTGGGATAATGGTACGTTTGACAGACAGCGCAATCAAGGCATGAGCCTGCGCATCTCTACCATCCCAACGAATCTGCTCTGCTGAAAGTGGTGGTTCTCGAACAGCTGCTACAGCACTTGTGCCTGCACCATCATCAACAGTACCTGTTTCTGATGTGTTTGCAGCATTCCCAGCCACAATAGGACGTGCATCAATACCCTGCACAATGTTCCATAACCCCTTTGCTACCAATACATGTCGCATCATATATGCCCACAATGGATAGTTGGTGCCATCCAACTTATCCTCAGCAGCCAACATGCGGAATACATCATTGTTGTCAGCCATGGCCAATGACTGTACTACTAGATGTAAATGCTGTCTGTAAGAGGTAAACCTGTATAAAATCGACCTGTGCTATATAGCACAGCCCAAAACAGACGAATGGGCACCTGTCCTGCAGATTTTAATCTTGACACAAAATCTGCACAGTAGGACGATTTTGCCTGCGCAGTACTTGGAATGCAAAAACGGAGGGCGAAATGACTTCAGATCAAAATTCTGAAACGAACCTGCAGACGCTCGTGAAACCTCGTCGCAATCGGAGGAGATGAAGCGGCAGGTGCCGGTGATGCTGCCCGGGAGGAGGAAGCCTGCTCTGATACCAATTGTTGGAATTAGGGTTGCAGGAATGCACACACAACTTCAAGAAGATGAGGAAGCTTGAGCACAACACAGTAGTGTATTATGAGTGCCAAAAATGAAAGATAACAAGCCCTAGAAGATAATGGGCGTATATACAATGCACGGGGGAAAAAACCTCCTAGTGAGGGAAAAAGTGCCCCGGCGGTCCTAAGTGTGTTCACACACATCACTACTATAATATGGTAACATGAAGCCTTGTAGCCGCCCCTTCCAATGATGTAGCATATTCCCCAGTTGACGCACTCGATGTGGTCCCTTAGAGGTTGGCTGCATGTAGACCCAAGCCCCAACCCCCCTGAATCTTATTGGAGCCCAAACTCCATTCTCATCTCTTGTGTTATGTAGCACAAGCTCTTCCACCTTCTCCCTAGGTCTTCTCACATTACTGGGTGAAGAGGCCATGGTGGTAAGAAAAGAGAAGAAGGGAAAAGAAAAGTTTGTTTTACAATAGAGGAGTGGAGAGGAGAGAAAGTTTAGGGTTTTCAGAGCAGCAATGGAAAGCTTAAAAGAGGGTTAGAGTTTGAGAATAGGCTTCCTGAACCTAGAGTAGACTAAAGAGGGATAGATTTTCTACAGCAATGGAGAGGAAGGGAGCTTGAGAGAGAGAGAGAGAGAGAGAGAGAGAGAGAGAGGGAGCTTGAGAGAGAGAGAGAGAGAGGGAGATTGAGAGGGAGGGAGATTGAGAAGGAGGGAGATTGAGAAGGAGGGAGAGCTTGAGAGGGATGGAGTTTCTGTAGTAATGGAGAGCTTAGAAAAGGAAGAAAGAGGGAGAGGAAGCTTGAGACTGAGGGATCTTGAGAAGGAGGGAGAGCTTGAGAGGTATGGAGTTTTTACAGCAATGGAGAGCTTGGAAGAGGAAGAAAGAGGTTCAAAATGAGATTTCCAAACCTAGAGTATGTTGGGGGGAAGTTTGAGAGGGAAAACACACTTTTGGGAATTTTTTTTTTAGGGTTTTTAATCTGCGCGATTCTAGGTGGGGGGACCTCTAAGTTTGGGCCCAGGAGGTAGGGGGAAAAGAGTAGTAACTAGGCCCCATTAGCAAACCAAACAAAGCCTAGGCCCCCTAGGGTCAAAGAAGTCAAAAATGTGCACCCAGCCCTCTTCCTATTGGTCCATTCCTAAATCAAAAGTTAATCCAAGAGGCCCTCTTTGGGTCCAAAAAATTCCTAATGGCATGCACATGTAAAAATTGACCCTTGGAACATTCCAAAATTCATTTTAGAAATTGACATAAGGGAGTAGAGAATGGCCCTAGGGATTTGTTCAAGCAAGAATGGCCCTAGGGCCATTGTTTCAAGCAAGATGAGCCCTAGGGCCATTTTTTCAAGCACATTGTGCAAGCAGAATGTCCCTAAGGCACATATTGCAAGCACTAGAATGGCCCTATGACCATTCTAGAGGCACATTGTGAGAGTAGAGTGTCCCTAATACACATGTTGCAAGCCCAATGCACTCTAGAATGGTCCTATGATCATTCTCCTACACAATGTGCCTAAAAGAATGGCCCTAGGGCCATTTTACCAGCACAATGTGCTTGAAAGAATGGCTAAATTTTCAACCACATTATGTAGGGTACAATGGCCCTAAAACCACATTCTGCTTGTAAAAATGGCCCTAGGATCATTCTACCATGCACAATCTTGATGTTTTTTGCATTCACATGTAGAGTTTTCCCCTAGGACCATTTTCAAATTCATCAAAAGTTGACACAAGGTAGTAGTAGAGAATGGCCATAAGACCATTTTTGTAAGCATGTTGTCATTCTTTCAAGTAAATTGTGCAGGTAGAATGGCTCTATGACCATTCTAAAGCACCCCATGGATGGTAGAATGCCCGTAGAGCTAATCGTTTAAGCACATTTTTCATGGTATAATGGCCCTAAGGCTATTCTAGATTACATTATAAATTGGAAGAATGGCCCTAGGACCATTTTGCAAATTCACTAGTTAATGGCACAAGATAGTGGCGAATGCCCTACGGCCGTTGTAGCATCCACAATGTGATATGGAATGGCCCTAGGTCCATTCTAAGCACATCATGGTTGAGGGATGGCCCTAGGGACATTATTTCAAGAACATTGTGCATCATAGAATGGCCCTAGGGCCACTATAAAGCACATTGCGCTTGCAATAATGGCCCTAGGATCATTCAAAAATTCTCAAGATCTTGGCACAAGAGGGTGGAGAATGGCATATGGCCATTCTACCATTCATAATGTGATTTAGAATGGCCATAGGGGCATTCTAAAGCACATCATGGATGGTATAATGGCCTAAGAGCCTTTCTTTCAAGGATATTGTGTAAATAGAATGGCCAGAGGGCCATTCCAAAACACGTTGTGCTCGCAAGAATGGCCCTAGGGCCATTCTACCATGCGCATTCTTGATGCTTTATGCATGCACATTTTTAAATTAACCCTTGGACCTTTATAAATTCACAAGATGCTGACATAGGGGAGTAGAGATCGGCCCTAGGAATTGGTTGATACATCTAGAGCTTGCCATCCTAAAATTTACCTATAGTTGACAAGGGAGCGGATACTAGCCCTAGGAACATTCTTGCAAGTGTTAATATTTTAATAACTTATGCATGCACATTTAGAGATTGGCCCGAGGGTTATTCTAAAATCAACAAGTAGTTCACACAAGGGAGTGGAGAATGACCCTAGTACCATTCTCAAAAGTACAATGTGCTTTAAAATGGCCCTAAGGCCATTCTATCATGCACAATGAAAGAATGGCCCTAGGGCCATTCTAAAGCACTTCAAGGATGGTAAAATGGCCATAGGGCCATTCTAAAGCACTTCAAGGATGGTAAAATGGCCATAGGACCATTCCAATGTGCTTGAACAAATGGCCCTAGGGCCATAATAAAGAACATTGTCCTTGCAAATAATGACTCTAGGATCATTAAAAAATTTACCAACTGTTGGCACCATCCATAGTTTTATTTGGATTGGGTAAGGGGCCATTTTACTATGCATTTTGTGATTTGGAATAGCCATAGGGCCATTCTAAAGCATATCATGGATGGTAGAATGGCTCTAGGACCATTGTAAAGCACATTGTGCTTGTAAAAATGGCCCTAGGGCCATTTGGAATTCACAAGGTGTTGGCACAAGAAGGTAGAGAATGGCCCTAGGGGTATTCTACCATCCACAATATGATTCGGAGAACGGCACTAGGGCCATTCTAAAGCACGTCATGGATGGTAGAAGGGAATTAGGGTCATTCTATCAAGCATGTTGTGCAGGTAGAATGGCACAAGCGCCATTCCAAAACACATTGTGCTTGCAAGAATGGCCCTATAGCCATTCTACAATGCGCATTATCGATGTTTTATGCATGTAAATGTAAAATTTTACCCTTGTACCATCCTAAAAGTCATTAGCAATTCACATAAGGGACTAGATAATGGCCCTAGGGATTGGTATACACATGTACAGATTGTCCCAGGGACCATTCTGAAATTTACCCCAGTAGTAGCTGACACAAGGGAGTGGAGAAATGGCCCTAGGACCATTCTTGCAAGTATTAATATTTTAATATTTTATGTATGTTGATGTAGAGATTGGCCCAAGGACCTTTCTAAAATTTATTAGTAGTTGACACAAGGGAGTGGAGAATGACCCTAGGACCATTCTTTGCGAGTACAATGTGCTTTATAATAGCCCTAAGGCCATTCTACCTTGCATAATGTTCTTGAAAGAATCAACCTCGGGCCATTCTACCATGCACAATGTGCTTTATAATGGCCCTAAGGCCATTCTACCATGCACAATGTGCTTGAAAGAATGGCCCGAGGCCATTCTACCATGCACAATGTGCTTGAAAGAATGGCCCGAGGGCCATTCTAAAGTGCATCATGAGTGGTAGAATGGCCCTAGGGCCATTTTTTCAAGCACATTATGCAAGTACAATGTCCCTAAGGTACATCTTTCAAGAACAATGTGCTCTAGAATGGCCCTATGACCATTTTCCTACACAATGTGCTTAAAAGAATGGTCCTAGGTTCTTGAAAGAAGGGCCAGTTTTTGAACCACATTGTGCATGGTAAAATGGCCCTAGGGACATTGTAAATCACTTTATGCTTGCAAGAATCGCCCTAGGACCATTCTACTATGCACATTTTTGATGTGTTTTTCATGCACATGTAGAGTTTGGCCCTATGACCATTCTGAAATTCATCCACAATTGCAAAAAGGTAGTAGAGAATGGCCATAAGACCATTCTTGCAAGCAGGTTGCACATGGTAGATATGCCCTAAATGTGCTTTATGATGCCACTAGGGTCATTCTATCAAGTACATTGTGCAGGTAGAATGGCCCTATGGCCATTTTAAAGTACACCATAGATGGTAGAATAACCATAGGGCCAATTGTTGAAGGACATTGTGCATGATAGAATGGCCCTAAGGCTATTCTAGATGATATTGTAATTGCAAAAGAGAGGGCCTAGGACCATTCTAAAAATTCACTAGTTGTTGGCACAAGACAGTGGAGGATTGACCTAGGACCATTCTACCATCCACAATGTGATTTGGAATGGTCCTAGGTCCATTCTAAATAGCAACATGGATGAGGGAATGGCCCCTAGGGCCATTATTTCAAGCATATTGTGCAAGTACATTAGACCTAGGGCCATTCTTTCAAGCATATTGTGCAGGTACATTAGACCTAGGGCCATTCTAAAAAAGATTTTGCTTGCAAGAATGGCCTTAGGGCCATTCTACCATGCAAAGTCTTGATGTTTTATGCATGCACATGTAGAGATTATCCCTAGGAACATCCTAAAACTCACCAAGAGTTGACACAAGGTACTAGAAAATGGTGCTAAGTCTATTCATGCAAGAACAATGTGCTCTAGAATGAACAAAAGGCCATTCTTCCATGCACAATGTGCTTCTCGAGAATGGACCTAGGGCTATTCTAAAGCACACCATGGATAGTGTAATGGCCCTAGGGTAATTCTTTCAAGAACACCATGGATAAAAAATATATCAAGATTATCCATGGAAGAATGGACCTAGGGATATTCTAAATCACACTATGGATGGTAGAATGGCCCTAGGGCCATTCTTCCATGTATAATCTTGATGTATTTGCATTCATGTGTAGAAGTTGGGCCTAGGAAGTTTACACAAGGAAGTGGAGAATAGCCCTAAGACCATTATTTGCAAGCACAATGTGCTTAAAACAATGGTCCTAAGGCCATTCCACCATGTACAATGTTTTTGAAAAAATGGGCCTAGGACCATACTAAAGAAAATCATGGATGGTATAATGTACCTAGGTCCAATCTTGCAAGCACATTGTGCATGATAGAATTTTCTAGGGCCATTCTAAAGCACATTATGCTTGCAATATTGGACCTAGGATCATTCAAAAATTCACCACTTGTTGGCACCATCCATAATGTGATTTGGAATGGGAATAGGGCCATTCTACCATCCATATTATGATTTAGAATGTCCATAGGGCCATTCCAAATCATATCATGGATGGTAGAATGGCCCTAGGGCCATTCTTTCAAGCACATTGTGCAAGTAGAATTTCCCTAGGACCATTGTAAAGCATATTCTTCTTGTAAGAATGGCCTAGGGCCATTTTTAAGTTCAAGAGTTGTTGGAAAAAGAAGGTAGTCAATGGCTCTAGGGCTATTCTACCATCCACAATATGATTTGGAATGGCACTAGGGCCATTCTAAAGCACATCATGGATGGTAAAATGGCCTTAAGGTCACTCTTTCAGGAATATTGTGCAGGTAGATTGTCTATAGGGCCATTCTACCATGCACATTCGTGATGTTCATACACATGTATAAATTGACCCTTGGACCATTCTAAAATTCACGAGCAATTGACATAAGGGACGAGAGAATGGCCCTAGGGATTGGTATGCACATGTAGAGATTGGCCCTAGGACCATCCTAAATCTCCAAGAGTTAACACAGGGTAGTAGAGAATGGTGCTAGGACAATTCTTGCAAGATCAATGTTCTCTAGAACGAACAAAAAGCCATTCTACCATGCACAATGTGCTTTGGGAGAATGGCCCTAGGGCTATTCTAAAGCATGCCATGGATAGTAGAATGGCCCTAGGGTAAATTTTCCCTAGATAATCTTGATGTGTAGGATCATTCTTCCTCGGAGAATCTTGATGTATTTTGCATGCATGGGTAGAGATTGGCCCTAGTGAGTTGACACAAGGGAGTGGAGAGTAACAAGGTGTGCTTTATTACTTGTATATTACCAATTTTGCTGGTTCCTAAAGATTTAGGTCAATAGTATTTCAAGGGTGACATCACTGAATATGTTCAATGGAAGCAGTAGAGGGACGGGGGGACATTGTCTCCACACGTTCCTCACCACCCTTCTCCACCTACCTGATAGCCATGAGCCCAACAAGGACAAGTGCCTCGTCATAGCCACCCGGTGTTCCAAGGGTTTACCCATTTACACCTTTTATGGCACATATGTCTCCCGTAGCTTCTTTTATAATGCCCTCATGAGCACCATGTCCCGAACTTATGAGGCTTCTATTCCCACCCACACCAACTCTGTTTGATAGAGCTCGCTACATGCAACCACCTTCCTTCTTCCATCAACAGCCCACGACACCCTTATTGATGTATTTCATCTATTGTAAATGATAAAAATATATTGATTTACACATTATTGTGATGCACTTTTGTACACTCATATTATATCTATAGCACTATTTTATGCTTTTGTTGTAACCGTTTAGATATTTGAATTGTAACCATTTAGATATTTGAATTGTAATCGTTTAGATATTTTATGCTTTTGTTGTAACCGTTTAAGTATTTGAATTGAAAATAGAGAGAGATATGGAGCAAGATGGATACATAAGGAGAGGCCATGAGAGAGTTTGTGAGTCTTGGGGGGTTCACCTAAAAATATGTAAGTATAGCATGTGTGTTCAAATGAAAGGGTTTTTTAATTCAAAATTTTAAGGTAAATTTACCAAAGGGGTTTTTTAAATCAATTTTGAAAAAACTTATACATCTATAAAGAAAAAGGGGGTCATTTTATTCATGAAAAATTCATAGGTAAGGGTTTTTTTTTAATACCCATTGAACACACAAGATCCATGGGATTTCTTAGTAGTGTACCCCCTGAGGTGTGAGTGCAAGAGAGGAAGTTTGAGAGTGAGAGGGAGATTGTGTTATTGTCTTTATAAGCCACATACATTTGATATTGTTTTTATGCTTAAAAAGTTGTTTTTATTTTATATTTTTGAGACCTTATAAATAGATTTGGAATGGCACTAGGACATCCTAAAGTACAGCATGTGTGGTAAAATGGCCTTAGGGGGTCATTCTTTCACGCATATTGTGTAGATAGAATGACCATAGGGACATTCTGCCATGCACATTATTGATGTTTTTTTCATGCACATGTACAAATTGATCCTTGTACCATTCTAAAATTCACCAGTAGTGGACATAAGGGAGTAGAGAATGGCCCTAGGGATTGGTATGCACATGTAGAGATTGGCCTAAGGACCATTTTCAAATTTACCAAGAGTTGACACAAGGGAGTGGAGAATGGTCATAGGACCGTTCTTGCAAGTGTTAAAATTTTAATATTTTATGCATGCACATGTAGAGATTGGTCCAAGGACCATTCTAACATTTAACACTAGTTGATGCAAGGGAGTGGAGAATGGCCATATGACCATTCTTGCAGTATATTGTGTTTTATAATGGCCTAAGGCCATTCTACCATGCACAATTTTCTTAAAAGAATGGCCCTAGGGCCATTCTATTTTAGAGCACATCATGGATGGTAGAATGGCCCTAGGGCCATTCTTTCAACAGATTGTGTAAGTAGAATGGCCTTAATGCACATCATGGATGGTAGAATGGCCCTAGGGCCATTCTTTCAACAGATTGTGTAAGTAGAATGGCCTTAATGCACATCATGGATGGTAGAATGGCCCTAGGGCCATTCTATTCTAGAGCACATCATGGATGGTAGAATGGCCCTAGGGCCATTCTTTCAACAGATTGTGTAAGTAGAATGGCCTTAATGCACATCTTGTTGCAAGCACAATGTGCTCTAAAATGGCCCTATGACTATTTTCCTACACAATGTGCTTGAAAGAATGGCCCTAGGGCCATTCTACTTGCACAATGTTTTTGAAAGAATGGCCAATCTTTCAACCACATTGTGCATGGTAGAGTGGGCCTAGGGTTATTTTACAAGAGGGTGGAGAATGTCCCAATTGATGTCTACAAGAGGATGGAGAATGGCATAGGTCCATTCTACCATCCATAATGCGATTTGGAATGGCCATTGGGCCATTCCAAATCGCATTGGGCCATTGGGCCATTCTAAAGCACATAACGGATCGTAGAATGGCCCTAGGGCCATTCTTTCAAGCACATTGTGTAGGTAGAATGGTTCGAGTGCCATTCTACCATGCACAATCTTGTTTTGTTTTTCCCCAGCTGGCCTTTGGCCCACCAATATCCTCCCATAGTTACCAAATTTCACTATATGTAGATAGCCACCGCTCGTAGGCACTTATTTATCCACCTGTAGGTTATACCGCCGAAGGGGGGTTTCGAACCTAGGACCTCTTGGTCCTAGGCAATCACTTTCACCACTTGAGCTATCACCTCATTGTCACAATGTTGTTTTTTTATACATGCATGGGTAGAGAATGTCCCTAGAACACCATGGATTGTAGAATGACCTTAAGAACATTCTTTCATGCACATTGTGCTTGTAATAATGGAACTAGGGACATTCTAAAGCACACTATGCTTGCAAGAATGGCCCTGAAAATCACTAAATGTTGGCACAAGAGGGTGGAGAATGTCCCTTGTGCCCTTCCAAAATTCACAATGTGATTTGGAATTGCCCTAGGGCCATTGGGTCAAGCACATTATTGTGCTCAGTAGAATGCCCCTAGGCTATTGTAAACCACATAGTGATTGTAGGAATTACCCTAGGGCCATTCTACCATGCCTAATATTGATGTTTTATTCATGCCCTAAGACCATTCTAACATGCACCAATAGTTGGTACAAGGGGTATAGAATGGCCCTAGGGCCATCCTATGATCCATGATATGCTTTAGAATGGCCCTAGGGGACCATTCAAAAATTCATCGTCTCTTGGCTCAAGAGGATGGAGAATGGACCTAGGGCCATTCTAAAGCACATTGTGGTTGCAAGAATCTCCCTAGGGCCATTCTTTCAAGAACATTGTGTAGGTAGAATTTCCCTAGGGCCATTCTGAAGCACATTGTGGTTGCAAGAATCTCCCTAGGGCCATTCTACAATAGACAATATTGATGTATTTTGCATGCATATGTAGAGATTGGCCCTAGTAGGAACACTCTAAAGTTCACCAGTAAGTTGACACAAAGGGAGTGGATAATGGCCCTAAGAGCATTATAAAATTCAGCAACTGTGGGAACAAGAGGGTGGAGAATGGCCCTAGGGCCATTGTACAATCCACAATGTGATTTGGAATTGACAAGGCCCATTCTAAAGCACATCATGGATGGTAGAATGGCCTTAAGGTAATTCTATCAAGTACATTGTGCTCGTCTCGCAGAATATGTCCCTAGGGTAATTGTAAAGTACATCCTGGATGGTAGAATGACCTTAAGGTAATTCTATCAAGTACAGTGTGCTCGCTAGAATGTCCCTAGGGTAATTATAAAAGACATTGTTGTGATTGTAAGAATGGCCCTATGGCCATTCTACCATCCCAAATCTTGATGCTTTATGCATGCACGCGTAGAGAATGGTCCTAGGACCATTCTAATATGCACCAATAGTTGGTACAATGGGGTATGGAATGGCCGTAGGGCCATCCTAGGATCCATGATATGCTTTAGTATGGCCCTAGGAACATTCTAAAATTCACCATCTACTGCCTCACATCTACTGCCTCAAGAGGGTGGAGAATGGCCCCACGGCTAAGTATTCAAGAGCATTGTGTAGATAGTATGTCCCTAGGACCATTCGAAAGCACATTGTACTTGATGGGATGGCTCATAAGGCTATTCTTTCAAGCACATTGTGCATGGTAGAATGGCCCTAGGGACATTCTAAAGCATAATGTGCTTGAAAGAATGTCCCTAAGACCATTTTGAAATTCACAATTTGTGGGCACAAGAGGGTGGAGAATGGCCAATCGTTTAAGGACATTGTGTGACTGGTAGAATGGCCCTAGGGACATTGTAAAGAACATTGTGCTTGAAAGAATGGCCCTAGGACCATTCTACCATGCACATTCTTGCCATTTTATGCATACACATGCAGACTTTGGCCCTAGGACCATTCTAAAATTTATCGACAGTTGACACAAGGTAGTAGAGAATGGCCATAAGACCATTCTTGCAAGCACGTTGCGCATGGTAGATAGGCCCTAAATGTGCTTTATAATGTACCTAGGGTCATTATTTTAAGTACATTGTGCACATAGAATGGCTCTATGGACACTCTAAAGAACACCATGGATGGTAGAATAACTATAGGGCCAATTGTTTAAGGATATTATGCATGGTAGAATGGCGCTAAGGGCATTCTAGATGATATTGTAATTGCGAGAATGGGCCTAGGACCATTCTAAAAATTCACTAGTTTTTGGCACAAGATATTTGACAAAGGACCTAGGACCATTCTACCATCCATAATGTGATTTGGAATAGTCCTAGGTCCATTCTAAAGCACATCATGGATGAGGGAATGGCCTCTATGGCCATTCTTTCAAGTATCTTGTGGAGGCGGTTTGGACCTAAGGCCATTCTAAAAAACATTGTGCTTGCAAGAATGGCCCTATGGTCATTCTACCATGCAAAGTCTTGATATTTCATGCATGCACATGTAGAGATTGGACCTAGGACCATCGTAGAACTCACGAGGAGTTGACACAAGGTAGTAGAGGATGCTGCTAGGGCTATTCTTGCACGCAAAATGTCCTCTAGAATGACCAAAAGGCCATTTTGCCAATGCACAATGTGCTTTGAGAGAATGTCCCTAGGGCTATTATAAACCACACAATGGATGGCAAAACTTTTCTAGGGCCATTCTTTCAAGAAAACACCATGGATGAAAAATACATCAAGATTGTTCATGAAAGAATGGTCGTAGTGCCATTCGCAAGCACACCATGGATGGTAGAATGGCGCTAGGGCCATTCTTTCAACCACACCATGGATGGTAGAATGGCGCTAGGGCCATTCTTTCAACCACACCATGGATGGTGTGCTTTAGAATGGCCCTAGGTCGATTCTTTCAAGCACATTTTGCTTCCAAGAATGGCCCTACGATCATTATTTTAACCACATTTTGTTTATAAGAATGGAGCTAGGGCCATTCTTCCTCCATGGACAATATTGATGTGTTTTCCATGCATGTGTAGATATCGGCCCTAGGGAGTTGACACAAAAGAATGGATAATCGTCCTAAGATCATTGTTGCAAGCATAGTGTGCTTGAGATAATGGCCCTAATGCCATTCCACCATGCATAGTGTGCTTGAAATAATGGCCCTAATGCCATTCCACCATGCATAATGTGCTTGAAAGAATGGCGTTAGGGCCATTCTAAAGAACATCATGGATGGTAGAATGGACCTAGGTCCAATCTTTCAAGTACATTATGCATGGTAGAATGGTCCTAGGATCATTTGAAAAATCACCAGTTGTTGGCACCATTCATAATTTAATCTGGAATGGGCATAGGACCATTCTACCATCCATAATGTGATTTGGAATGGCCATAGGGCCATTCTAAAGAAAATCGTGGATGGTAGAATGGCCCTAGGGCCATTCTTTCAAGCACATTGTGTACATGGAATGGCCCTAGGATGATTTTAAAACACATTGTGTTTGTAAGAATGGCCTAGGGTCATTTTGAAATTCACCAGCTGTTGGCGCAAGAAGGTAGACCATTCTACCATCCATAATATGATTTACAATGGCACTAGGGCCATTCTAAAGCACATCATGGATGATAGAATGGTGTTAGGGTCATTCTCTCAAGCATATTGTGCTGGTAGAATGGCCCAAGGGCCATGCCAAAACACATTGTCCTTGCAAGAAAGGCCTTAGAGGGGACTAATGGAGAGGATACATCTTGTGTATATGGGGATAGAAGGAAAAGATGCATCTTGTGTATTTTTTGACCATGTAGATTGTAGAAGTCTATGTACCACTTCTTTGGCTCGCCACACACTGGCCATGTTAACATTTGATGGAAAAGAACGCTATCCATGTACGTGAAATGAGTTAAAATAAAAATAAGTCAATCATTTTAAAAAAAGTCATACTTACATCCAAACAAAAACCTTCCACCATAACCTGCTTTACAAACCATCCATAATGTGCTTCAAAATTTTATGCATGACATTTGGAAATTCATGAGTTGTTGGTACAAGAAGGTAAAGAATAGGCCTAGGGCCATTCTACCACCCCCAATATGATTTGGAATGGCATTAGGGTGATTCTAAAGCACATTAGGGATGGTAGAATGGCTGAGGAATGGCCTTAGGGCCATTCTTTCAAGCATATTGTACAAGTAGAATGGCCATAAGGCCATTCCACCTTGCACATTCTAGATGTTTTTATGCATGCATATGTATAAATTGACCCTTGTACCATTCTAAAATTCACTAGTAGTTCACATAAGGAAGTAGAGAATGGCCCTAGGGATTCGCATGCACTTGTAGAGTTTGGCTCAAGGATCATTCTAAGATTTAACAGCAAGAGTAGGTCCATTCCAATGTGCTTGAAATAATGGCCATATGGCTATTCTAAAGCACATTGTGCTTGAAATAATGACCCTAACATCATTCAAAAATTTAACAGCTCTTGGAACCATCCAAATTGTGATTTGGAATGGGCAGTGGGCCATTTTACCATCTATAATGTGATTTGTATTGGCCATAGGGCCATCAAAAAGCATATCATGGATGGTAGAATGGCCCTAGGACCATTGTAAAGCACATTGTGCTTGAAAGAATGCCCTAGGGCCATTTGGAATTCACAAGTTGTTGGCAAAAGAAGGTAGAGAATGACCCTAGAACCATTCTACCATCCATAATATGATTTTAAATTGCACTAGGGCCATTCTAAAGCACATCATGGGATGGTAGAACGGACTTAGGGTCATTCTTTCAAGTATGTTGTGTAGGTAGAATGGCCCAAGGGCCATTCCAAAACATATTTTTCTTGCAAGACTGGCCCTAGGGCCATTCTCCATACATATTCTTAATGTTTTATGCATGCACATGTACAAATTAATATTGGACTGTTCTAAAATTCACCAGCATTTGACATAAGGGAGTAGAATGTCCCTAAGGCACATCTTTCAAGCACAATGTGCTCTAAAATAGCCCTATGAGTGACCAATCTACTATACAATGTGCTTGAAATAATGGCCAATCTTTCAACCACATTGTGCATCGAGAATGGCCCTAGGGACACTTTAGATCACATTCTATTTGTAAGAATGGCCTTAGGACCATTCTACCATGCACCTTCTTGATGTTTTATGCATGCACATGTAGAGTTTCACCCTATGACCATTCTGAAATTCATCTATAGTTGACACAAGCAAGTAGAGAATGGCCATGAGACGATTCTTGCAAGCACCTTGTGCATGGTAGATATGCCCTAAATGTGCTTTATAATTTCCCTAGCGTCATTCTTTCAAGTAAATTGTGCAGGTAGAATGGCTATATGTCTATTCTAAAGCACACCATGGATGGTAGAATGACCATAGAGCCAATCGTTTAAGGAAATTGTGCATGGTAGAATGGCCCTAAGGCTATTCTAGATGATATTATAATTACAACAGAGGCCCAAGGACCATTCTAAGAATTTAGTAGTTGTTGGCACAAGACACTGGAGAATTTCCCTAGGATCATTAGACCATTCACAATGTGATTTGGAATGGCCCTAGGTCTTCTAAATCACATCATGGATGAGAGAATGGCCCCTAGGGCCATTCTTTCAAGCATATTGTGCAGGTACATTGGACCTAGGGCCATTCTAAAAAAGATTGTGCTTTTTACAAGAATGCCCTAGGGCCATTCTACCATGTAGAGTAATGATGTTTCATGCATGCACATATAGAGATTGGCCCTAGGACAATCCTAAAACTCACCACCACAAGCTGACACAAGGTAGTAGAGAATGGTACTAGGACTATTCTTGTAAGCACAATGTGCGCTAGAATGAACAAAATGACATTCTACCATGCACAATGTGCTTTGCGAGAACGGATCTAGGTCTATTCTAAAGCACACCATGTATGGTAGAATGCCCCTAGGGCCATTCTTTCGAGAACACCATGGATGAAAAATACATCAAGATTATCCATGGAAGAATGGTCCTAGGGCCATTCTAAAGCACACCATGGATGGTAGAATGGCCCTAGGGACATTCTTTCAAGCACACCATGGATGGTGTGCTTTAGAATGAACCTAGGGCCATCCTTCTAAAGGACAATATTGATGTATTTTGCATGCATGTGGTGTAGAGATTGGCCCTGGGGAGTTGACTCAAGAAGGTAGTTGAGAATAGTCCTAAGACCTATCTTGCAAGCACAATGTGCTTGAAAGAATCACCCTTAGGTCATTCCACCATGCAAAATGTGCGTGAACGAATGGTTGTAGGGCCATTCTAAAGAAAATCATGGATGGTAGAATGGACGTAGTCCAATATTTTAAGCACATTGTGCATGGTAGAATGTCCCTAAGACCATTCTAAAAAAGCACATTGTGCTTATAATAATGTATGGCCCTAGGATCATTCAGAAATTCACCACCTGTTAGCACCATCCATAATATGATTTAGAATGGGAATAGGGCCATTATACTATCCATAATGTGATTTGGAATGGCCATATGACCATTCTTTCAAGCACATTATGCAGGTAGAGTGGCCCTACAACCATTCTAAAGCTCATTATGTTTGTAAGAATGGCCTAATGGCATTTTGAAATTCACAAGATGTTGGCACAACAAGGTAGACACAACAATGGCCTAATGGCATTTTGAAATTCACAAGATGTTGGCACAACAAGGTAAACACACAATGACCCTAGGGCATTCTACCATCCACAATATGATTTGGAATGGCGATAAGGCCATTATAAAGCATATTATGGATGGTAGAATGGCCTTAGGATCATTCTTTCATGCATATTGTGTAGGTAGAATGGCTACATTAGGGGAAGGTTGAGGTCTATGGGGACCCTTTAAGCTGCCATATTATGTTTTTAAGTACTTTTGCTTAAGGACTCTAAGCATACTTTGACTAGGCCTGACAAGGGGATCTTTATGCAATCATTATTTGAATTTCTATTTTTTCAAATATATATTTGCTTGAGCTAAAATGGGGGTAACTTTTTGGTTTCCCCAAATTCAAAATGGCTGAAAAGCCTTCCCTCCTCTCTTCCCTCCCCGTTTAGGTCCCCCTCCACTTTCTCTCTCTACATTCTCTCTCTAAGATGCCCTCGTTTCTCTACCACTCTCTTTCTCTTCCCCTTTCTCACATTTGGGTGTGCCATGGCTCTGCATCTCTGATTAGTAAGCTTCCATAACCTTTGCACTTCCAAATGCAGATATCTCACACTCTCTCATCCTCCATGCCTCATCTTTTTATCATTTTCTGCTCTCTCTCTCTCTCTCTCTCTCTCTCATGTCTTTCCCCCATTGAAGTGCAGAAAATCCCTCTGTCAACCTCCATAGCTTCAGAGCTTACCATTTTCCATTCTTGCATTGTTTACCATACATATCCCCTACTTCCGTCTGCAATCTACATCTCTCTCTCTCTCTCTCTCTCTCTCTCTACTGTATTATGCTGCAAAACCTCAATCTACCATTTTCTATGCCTCTTGCCATCTTCCTTGTCCTTTCTCCTATTACCTAATCAGAAGATCTATGACCTTCTAAATTTTTTTATAGCAAAACTTCATTGCACTCTCCTCAGAATACCCTATCCTCACTCTTGCATTGTGTTCTACAAGAAGCTCTTTTCAGCATTGCCTAACCCTAAAGAAAATGTCACTTGAAGATATATCTAACAGAGCACCAAAGTTCAGGTTACATGTAGATTTGGCTGCTGAGTATGCTACCATCCGCAGCACAAAATCAAGTGGTGTGACCGATGTGCCATTGGGTACTCTTCGATCACAAGGGCGAAAATGTATTGACCTCTGGACGAATGCATTCATATACCCTATTGACCCGCTCACCAATGCTCCACCTCATTTTGTTAATATCACTACATTTCTTAGTTATGTAGGTGATGGAGCTAATGGTCTATTTGGCTATTGTAGGAGGCTTTCTTTTGTTGCAGCTCAGGAATCGCATTCAAGACTGCATTTCCGAGGCTTATGGCTTGAGTTGCAGCAGCAACACAAGAAGGACATTGATAGGCTTGAAGAAGTGGTGAACAACTTGAAAACTCAAAATCAGGAGCTCCAGAAGAACAACTTGTTGCTTAAGCAGGCCTTTGATATTGAACGGGACAAGGTGAATGCAGCCAAACAGGATGCACGAAACAAGCAACGACACCTTGCAAGCCTAAAGAAGCTTCCAGTAGGCTTTCGACAGCGGAAAAGAAAGCGTCAGTCCCTAGAAACCTTGGCAACCCTAAGTGGAGCAAGAAAACGACGTGTACGAGCAACAAGGTAAATTCTATTCTTGCCATTGTTTTGCAGGCCTTTCTGTTTTGTGAAACATATTGATGTTATTTTGTATTTATGTTCCATGTAGAGATATTGCTGGGGATATGATGGGATAGGAAGGTGGTGTTGAGGAATGTAGAGCAGGCATATTGAAACATGTTGTTAAGTTATCAGACATATATAAGCTGCTAGAAGATCCCACATGCAAAATATCTAAGCAAATCCAAAACAAAGTTTCTGGAGAGCTGCAAAATATGGTAAGCCCCATACAGATTATGGATGCATGTGATAGTGCTGGTGTCAGTAGGAAGGGATATGAAGCCATTTATAGGGTGTTTACACTAGGTCATCGTGCTAAAGGTTTTCTTCGACCCATGCTACCAACTCCATACAGTGTAACCATGGCAAGAAAAAGTGCAAACTCAGAAATTACGACCATGTTAGGTGGCTACCGTCATGTGGAGGATGCTCTGCCTGTATGTACTACAAAGGTATTTGAATACAACAAGTACAACAATGTCTTCATTGATTTAAGGACCCTTCAAAGAGCTATGATTTCTTATTATGGTCTAAGCATTGAGGAGTGCCAAGGTCAGGCTGTGTTTGTGTTAAAGCTTGATGAGTGTCAAATTGTAAAAGGACGAAAATTAGAAAGAGTCAGCCTAACACTTTATGAATAGGGCTATCAAAGGAAATCTGGAACAGGATGATAATCTTCTTGACTGTAGTGCACAAGCCTCAAATTCCAACAAGGGAAGTCAATCTCAGGGAAAAGATTACTATGGAGTGCAATCAGAAAAGAATATATGGTGGTTGTCAGCATTTGAGCTTCCACAGGAGATGAATGATACATTGCGATGGTACCTTACCCGAACAGGCATCCCAAATGTCATATCATTGCAATCAAAAGGAGAAACTTTGCATGTGGAAGATGTAGGAACATTTACAGTTGAGTGGCACATGGCAGGTGATTTAAAGACATTGAAGTGTATGCTGGGATGCAAGCTAGGAGCAAATACTTTTTTTCCATGTATTTATTGCTGCCATTCAAAATCAGAGTATATTGATCGCGGCAAAGCTTCAGGCAAGGTTGCAGCCACCAAGACGACCAAATCTCATGAAAAGGGCAAGAAAAATGTACAACCAACTTCAATGAGTACAACGCAAAACAAAGATCCAAAGAAACCTATGCAATGGGTTAATGGCATCATGAATTGTAATACCAATTGTCCGCCTAATCGTGATCAAGAAGATATCTCATGGAGCCCTATATTAGAGATTCCACTTTCCCGTGTTCATATTTGCACGCTTCATGCTAGGTTACTCATAATGGACAAATTACTGAAGTTACATATCAATTATGCATGGAATATGGAGCCTGAACATCTTCGCACAACGAATGCATCAGTAAGCTGGAAGATGTCCTTTCAAGCGTGGGGCTTCATGGTGGTGGAGATGGAAGAGGAGGATCGACGACAAGTAGAGGAGCAAAGGGAGAGGGAAAGACTGGAGCAGGAGGAGCAAAGGGAGAGGGAAAGACTCGAGCAGGAGGTGCAAAGGGAGAGGGAAAGACGGGAACAAAGAATTCAAGAAGCACGCAGATTAAAACAAGAACAAGAAAAGAAGAAGGCAGAAGCAAGTAAAAGAAGACTAAATCTAGATCCAGCCGAGCAAGAAAGGCAAAAAAAATTTAGAAATGATAGACAACCATGGGAAGAGAGGTCGCATCCACCACCACCCCCTGTAGCCAACAAGAAGAGAAGATGGAAACCAGGGACCGTGGCTCTGCGAGAAATCAGAAAGTACCAAAAGAGCACAGACCCCATCATGGCGAAGGCCCCTTTTGCAAGAGTTGTAAAAGAAGTCATCGACAAGTACAGTGACAGGGTCACTCGGGTACAGAGTATGGCACTGGAGGCCCTCCAAGAGGCGTCAGAAACAATTTTGGTCTCTCTGTTTCAAGATTCGGTGCTGTGCCATGCTCACGCCAAAAGGGTGACCCTAAAGCCTGTTGACATGGCACTTGCACTACGTTTACGTCAGGATAAAGTGCTCCATAAGGAAGGCTTTATAGGATAGGATTAAGCTTTTAGGCGGCGGCCTTTGTGCCTTTTGTAATCTCGACATTGTAATACATTTTTTTGAATCTATAAGATATTGTCAATGACTCGTTAACCAACGTATTCATTTGTTTCAACTGTGTTATAAAAGCAGACATTTCATTTCTTGTACTGTTGTTTGAATGGGTAAAACTGTTGATCATGTATTAAGAGCCTTAGTTAAACACGAACAAAATTTATATTATTGATAAGGTGATTGTGAAACATTATCTTGTTATACGTGGTATTGTTGTTGGCATTGAACAAAGGATCCTTACATAGTGCAGAAACAAAATTATATTGAATTTATTTTAGGTCCAAAAAAAAGGCTTAAAGCCTGGCCTGCAGTTTGAAAGGCATAAATTCGCGCCGTAGCGCACAACCTTTTTTTTTAAATTTTTGGACTCTTTCCAGCATTATGTGCACTTTTTTGATGAAAAATATGCTTACAAACATTAAAAAACATAAAAAATTTTGATTTTTTTAAAATTATTCAGATTTTGTACTGCCAGATTTCAGCTGGATGTTAAGTGACATTCAAAGAATAAATATTTGATCATTATCAATGAAATTTTCCTACACATTCACATGCCTGCCAAAACTTTAGAGGGCACAGTGCTGACACAACAAATAAACAAGAGAAATGGTTCAGACTTCTTAGAAACATTACAATTAAAAAAGTATACATTTTGTATTGATTTCGTAGAAAGAAAATTACAAGTTCCTGAGAAGATTTCTGAGAGCTTCTTTAGCTTCGTCACTCTGCGTGGCTTTCTCACCTAGGCTATTAGCTATAATAATAGGATTGGTTACACCTTTGGAGATTGATGTAGCACAATGGCTTAGCACATGGCCGGTGTAGTTGCCTGCAAATGTATACATAGCTGCCTCCCTGCTAATAAGTATACATTTGTTTGCATTATTTGCTAGCCCATCTTCGGTGAGAACCCCACTTAGAGCTTTACACTTGATGAGCTTTGCTTGTGCCTCCTCAGAGTACTCTAAATGGATTACTCGAATAAATGATGGAGAGAGGCTAGGAAGGTAATGAATCACGGAGGTGTCTCGTCCATCGGATTGCACACGAACTCCACCTCCACGTGCAGCAAACTTGTCAAAAATATAAGCTTTCTACAAGAGAAAAAAATCAGGTGTTAGTAATAACTCACTTATAAATATGAAGGGACAACTTTGATTTAACCCCACCTCAATGTCATCATCACATTGGCTAATGCGTGGGTTGCATATGTCTATACTGCTTCCACGCTGCTCAACTGATGTATCTACATGCAAGCGCTTATGTGGTTGAAATGCTTCTTGAGGGACACTTTCATACTCTGCTGCTACATTTTCTATAGCAACAAGAGCATTGGAAACAGTTTCCTCAATTGTACGTTCTGTATCATAACCTTGGAATGCTAGCGCTTTGGTAAGATCATGGTCATCAAAATCTATCTGTACACCTGCAGTCTGTTGCTCAAGTGTGTCTTCTTTGCAGAAACTAGACCCAATTGCTAATATGCTTAGGGCCTCATCCTCCCTTAACCCCAAGGATTTACAAATGTCATCAAGGAAAAGAAATTCCTTGTTATCCATGATGATGGGATTCAAAGTGGTTACATCCAACTCAGGGATCTCTTCCACAATTTCATCCCCTTCGAGGTCACGATGAGGCTCTTCATCCTCAGTGGACCCTTGTTGGAGAAGCACCAAGGCCATGGACGCTTCAGCTTCTTCTGAGAAAACCTCTTCCACCTCGCCTTTGGATTCCTTCACAAGAGCTACTTCTTTACTCACTGCCTTTCCCTTCTTTTTTTCTGTATCCCTGGCTTCTTGCAGAAACAGTGCTAACGTCATATCCCATGAAAGGAAGGTGGTGCCTACATTACCAACCTATAATTCATAAACGGTGTCATCATCTTCGACCCTATAATTGGTAGATGTAAGCCCTTTCAAAAATCGGTTGAGCCTGAATCGGAACGACTTGTCACCATGGTACAGATGCCTGATTAAGTCCACTGGAACCCATTTAGTGGTGGATTCAGGCAATTGCACGACATATTGTGCCACTACATCATTCATGTACTGGACCTGCTCTTGAAAAGCCTCTGCATGAAGGTCTATAGTTTTCTACATATCAATCACCCCCTCAAAAATGGCAATGTTCTCACCTGCACCTGCTGAGAGCCCAATTTTCTCAAGTTTTGTGCGTAGCGAGTTAGAGCTTGAAGCCATGGCAGGATATTGAAGGGAAATAGAAACTGCAAGATCTTAAGAATGAAATGAGCTTTATAGAGCAAAACCTATTCTTATAAAGCATTCCACTATAACATTTAATAAATTTATAGAACATACTTAAAAATTTTAAAATTAACAAAATTAAAATCCAAATTACAGTGAAATACAGAGGACATTGGGACTATGGTGCAATCAATAATTTTGTATTCAAAAGTACACCGCTACAAATTATCGCCCAAAATCACTCAAAATGTTACCTAAGTCTGCAACTTAACAGTCTTTCAAGCTAAGGACCCTGGGGGGCTCCAATGACACACAGAGTGTATGTTTCTCTGACCTTTAACGCATGGGTCGATTAGAAACAACAACTTGAATTATACGGTTGTAGAGTTACCCACTAGGACACAATTCCTCTTCATTTTCCTCATCAACTTGATAAAATTTATTAAAAAAAATGTAGTGTCATGTGATGTGTGACTTCCTTTGTCAGTAAAAGGGTAGCGACAACCCCGAGTAACCATTGTTCTCTATAAATGAAGCACAACAATAAAGAGGCTGATAACAGAGCTTTCTCTGAGTAGGTGGTAGCAAAGAGCTTTCCTCAAGTTGGAGATGAAGATAGGGCTGCAAGTGAGGGTGTAGTGAGTGGTAGATGGGGAAAGTGGGTTAGTCTAAAAGGGAGGAGAGAGAAACACGCCCCTACTTTTGGAGGGAAGAGGGAAGTGAGGGGGGGTAACTTTTTGAAACTTTTCCTTTAAAAAAATATTTAAAAAAAAGATATTGAAGATTTTCTTTGCTGGCAGATCTGAAAAAGGTAAGATTCCACCTTTGACCACAAGATTTAGGGTCTTAATCAACCCAACGTTTTTGTACACATGTATTTTTCCTATTGGCCTTCACACTAATCATCTCCTTAATCTCATGGCAGCTTAAAGGGCCCCATAGACCTCAACCTTCCCCTAATGTAGGGCCATTCTACCCCATGCCGATTCTTGATGTTTTTTGCATGCACATGTACAAATTGATCCTTGGATCATTCTAAAATTCACCCAATAGTTCACATAAGGGATTAGAGAATGGCCCCAGGGATTGGTATGCATATGTAGAGTTTAACCCCCCAAGGACCATTCTAAAATTTACCAAGAGTTTACACAAGAGAGTGAAGAATGTCCCTATGACCATTATTAAAAGTCTAACTATTTTAATATTTTATGCATGCACATCTAGATTTTTGGCCCAAAGACCATTCTAAAATTTACCACTATTTGACGTAAGGGAGTGGAGAATGGCCCTATGATCATTCTTGCAAATACAATATGCTTTATAATGGCCCTACGTCCATTCTACCATGTATAATGTGCTTGAAATAATGGCCCTAGGCAGATTCTAAAGCACATCATGGATGAAAGAATGGCTCTAGGGACATTCTTTCAAGCACATTGTGCAAGTAGAATGGCTCTAGGGACATTCTTTCAAGCACATTGTATAAGTAGAATGGCCCTAAGGCATATCTTGTTGCAAGCACAATGTGCTCTAGAATGGCCCTATGACCATTCTCCTACACAATGTGCTTGAAAGAATGGACCTAGGGCCATTCTACCTAAACAATGTGCTTGAAACAATGGCCAATCTTTCAACCACATTGTGCGTGGTAGAATGGCCCTAGAGTAATTCTACAAGAGGGTGGAGAATGGCCCAATTGATTTCTATAGGAGGATAGAGAATGGCATAGGGCCATTCTACCATCCATAATGTGATTTGGAATGGCCATAGGGTCATTCTAAAGTACATCATGGATGGTAGAATGGCCATAGGGCCATTATTCCAAGCACATTGTGCACGTATAATGGTTCCAGTGCCATTCTACCATGCATAATCTTGATATTTTATGCATGTATGGGTAGAGAATATCCATAGGACACCATGGATGGTAGAATGGCCTTAAGGTCATTCTTTCAAGCACATTGTGCAAGGTAGAATGACCCTAATGACATTCTAAAGCACATTGTGCTTGTAAGAATGGCCCTAGGGACATTTTGAAGCACATTGTGCTTGCAAGAATGGCCCTAGGACTATTCTGAAATTCACTAGATGTTGGTAGTACAAGAGGTGGAGAATGGCCCTTGGGCATTTCACATTCCACAATGTGATTTGGAATGGCCCTGGGCCATTGTGCTCTGTAGAATGCCCCTAGGTTCATTGTAAACCGCATAGTGATTGTAGGAATGACCCTAGGGCCAGTCTACCATGCCAAAACTTAATGTTTTATGCATGCACATATAGAGAATGGACCTAAGATCATTCTAGCATGCACCAATAGTTGGTAAAAGGGTAATAGGATGGACCTAGGGATATTCTACAATCCATGATTTGCTTTTGCATGGCCCTAGGACCATTCTGAAATTCACCATTTGTTGGCTCAAGAGGGTGGAGAATGGCCCTACGGCCATTCCTTCAAGAACATTATGTAGGCAGAATGTTCCTAGTACCATTTTAAAGCACATTGTGGTTGCAACAAGAATGGACCTACGTCCATTCTACCATGGACAATCTTGATGTATTTTGCATGCATATGTAGAGATTGGCCCTAGTTGGAACTCTCTAAAGTTCACTAGCTAGTTAACATAGGGGAGTGGAGAATGACCCTAGGAGCATTTTGAAATTCACCAGTAGTGGGAACAAGAGGGTGGAGAATGGCCCAAGGGCCATTTTATGATTCCAAATGTGATTTGCAATGGCCTAGGGCCATTCTAAAGCAGATCATGGATGGTAGAATGGCTCTAAGGAAATTCTATCAAGTACATTGTTCTCTCCAGAATGGCCCTAGGATAATTGTAAAAGACATTTTGATTGTAGTAATTACCCTATACCATTCAACCATGCCAAATCTTGATGCTTTATGCATGCACATGTAGAGAATGGCCCTAGGACCATGCACGAATAGTTGATACAAGTGGCGTGGAATGCCCTTAGGGCCATCCTACAATCCCTGATATGATTTAGCATGGACTTGGAACCATTCTAAAATTCACCATCTACTGCCTTAAGAGGGTGGAGAATGACCCTAGGGCTAGGTTTTCAAGAACATTGTGTAGGTAGTGTGTGCGTACGACTATTCTAAAGCACATTGTGCTTGGTAGGATGGCTATAGGGCTATTCTTTCAAGCACATTGTGCATGGTAGGATGGCCCTAGGGATATTATAAAGCACATTGTTCTTGAAAGAATGGACCTACGACTATTTTGAAATTCATGAGTTTTGGGTACAAGAGGGTGGAGAACGGCAAATCATTTAAGGACATTATGCATGGTAGAACTACCCTAGGGACATTGTACAACACTTCTTGGGACGAGAATGGCCCTAGAACCATTCTACCACCATGAATATTCTTGATGGTTTACACATGTGCATGTAGAGTTTGGCCCTAGGACCATTCTGAAATTCATTGATAGTTGACATAAGGTAGTAGAGAATGGCCATAAGACCATTCTTGCAAGCACGTTGCACATGGTAGATAGGTCCTAAATGTGCTTTATGTTGTCCTTAGGATTATTATGTCAAGTACATTGTGCAGGTAGAATGGCTCTATGGCCATTGTAAAGCACACCATGGATGGAAGCATAACCATAGGACCATTATTGTTTTTGGACATTGTGCATGGTAGAATGGCCCTAAGGCTATTCTAGATGATATTGTAATTGTAATAATGGCACTAGGACCATTCTGAAAATTGACTAGTTGTTGGCACAAGACAATGGAGAAAGGCCCTAGGACCTATCTTCCATCCATAATGTGATTTGTAATGGTCCTATGTCCATTCTAAAGCACATCATGGATGAGGGAATGTTAAGGCTCACCCTAACCCTCCTTGAAACACATCTAAAAGAGCTTTCCTGGTGAACTGCAATTGTCTAAGGATCTTTCCAATGGCCGAGCTCGTAACCCTTGAGGGCTCCAAGCTTTACAACTCCTTGAGAGGCAATTCCACCGCGTCTCCTGCGAGCGTTTTGTCACACCGCCGCATTGCACTACGGGTCCTCATCCCTTCTCTCACCTCACTTCACTCACACACACTCACTACTAGCATGCATTAGGGAGAGAGATTAGCAAGAGCAAGACTCAATTGCATAATGGAAGAGTATGTTGTATTATGAGAGAAATTCACTTATATACATGGCCATAAGTGTTCACACTCACTTAAACTGTGGCCGACTGGGCACTTTAGGCTCATAAGAGGCCTAATGCTATTACAATGACTACTCTCATAATATATCCATGAAGTACATCACTTAGGACTTCATCTTGACTTGCTACCACACGCTCTTGGTGAAGTGGGAATTGCCATAAAATACTCCATCACACCATTACGGGCGCCCGTATAAGTTGTAGCTTTGGACACTATTGCTTCATATCATGAATGTATAACCCTTTGGTGTATCTACTGTTACTCTTAAATGTAAGATAATGGTGGTAGCTCTTGTTAATCCTAGAATTGGATTAACATTCCCCCCTTCTTGATATGACGATCGCATCCTTGTGATCGCCTTGAAGACCTTTGTGTGGGGAGAATGAACAAGCTTTGTTGATGGCTTTGATGTTGAATGGTGTTCAATGGTCTTTGTTCCTCTGGAGGAAATAAGAAAATCTAGTTAATGAATGAAGAGGTTAGTGGTGTATTGGGAATTCCTAACGGATTGGGGGGTTTTGCGAATGATTGAATTTTTATATTTTTGTGAGCCTCCTTTTTTTTGCTCACTTTGTTTATGGTTATCATCGGCAAGGTTACATGTGATTTTTATTTAGTGGGAACACTAAGAGATGTTAATAATGGGAGAGAAGAGAGAGACGGGTCTGGAGGAACGTAGACTTAATCATCAGGATCGAGATGGTGATTCTCAGTTCCTCATTTGAATCATTGAAGTGACATTCATCATTTGAAATAATTGGCTCGTGAGAGTGATGATGTCCCTTTGTGTGGTAGGATTCTTGTCAAATGCTGTTGAGTAGGACCTGATCCTGTCTTCTTCTGCTCATGTGCTTTTTATGTTTTTATATATATTTAAGTGCTCTTAGAAGTAGGTTTTCTTGAAGTACAAGAATTGAGTCGTATAGACTCTTATTGAACTGCTCTATGTTGAAGTAGCCACTTGTTGTTGGTGAGGATTGAAAGAATTACATCGACTTGTGATACTAATATAGAGATCTTCACTCTAGGGATGGAAAATCATTGAGTTGTGAAGATTGTGGTGTCTTTTGGAGAGGTTTGTAATTTGAAGGAAAAATCCATGCGATGGGTTGTACCATTGACCAGGCTTCCACCCACCATGGCCCCCCGTCCAGAGATGTACCTGGAAGTTGTCGATGATGAGGCATTTGTGCAAATGTTCTCCAGTGCATGAGTATGGATTTGTACTCATGGAGCAACTGCTAAATTAATTTAGCCAATTTGACCTCATTTTTTTATTTTTTATTTTTTCACGTAAACTGTTAAGACGTGAAACACTGAGGCGTGAAAGACCAGACATGAAAGTATAGCCGTGAAGATCTAAGACATAAAAGTCATGACGTGAAGATCTAAGATGTGAAAGTAGCAGACGTGAAAGTCATGACGTGAAGTTGCGGATGTGAAAGTCATGACGTGAAGATCTAAGACATGAAACTACAGTCATGATGTGAAGTTACAAAGGTGAAAGTCATGGCGTGAAGTTACAGACGTGAAAGTCATGACGTGAAATAGTAGATGTGAAAGTCATGACGTGAAGTTACAGACGTGAAAGTCATGACGTGAAATTGTATCATGACGTGAAGTTGTAGATGTGAAAGTCATGACGTGAAGTTATAGACGTGAAGTTACAGACGTGAAAGTCATGACGTGAAGTTGTAGACGTGAAGTTACAGACGTGCAAGTCATGACGTGAAGTTACAGACGTGAAAGTCATGACGTGAAATTACAGACGTGAAAGTGATGACGTGAATCTATATAGACTGGCCAACTGTGTTTGCACGTGCTTAGGATGGATCATTTATCATTTCCAGAGGGGTGAGACAAGAGCGTTGTTATTTTGTTCTTGATGTGATCTTAAGTCTCTGTATTTGATCTTGAATTTGTTGTTGAAATGATGTCGAGGCAGTAGGGAAGACTGCTGATTGTTTGCTTGAATAGACAAGCTCTTGTGTTTGGTGCTGGATGCACAAGAGTGGTTGAGGGATTTTCTTGTTGTTTCTTGGGCCTCCATTCTTGTCGAACTATAGATGAAGTTGTTGGGGTTGAAGTCGATGGTGAGGTTTTCTTCACATTGTTCGATTTTGGCAACCATATGATGGAATTACCATCATAATATCCTTGTTGTTGAAGTACATTCATAGGCACCCATCTTTGAACAATGTAATTTGGTTGTCGATGTGCTTGGTGTTGAGGCTTCCTTCTTTGTGAGCTTAGGGGACTTTGTGATGCGCTTGGGGACCCCAGCTTTGGTATTTCTTTGGTAGTACCCTTGTGCTCGCAGTAATGTTTTTGATACCCACACTTGTTGCATTGGTGGAGTTCTTTGAGGAACTCACATAGGCTTTTGTGGAGTTCTTTTCTTCTTCCTTGGAATTGAGTGCTTCATTGAGGAAGAGGTTTTGACTGTCGAGGCAACTCAAATGTGATTGGCACCTTCATAGTAGCCTTGAGCCTACAAGTAGCTGCTTCTCCACATTTTGATACTATTAAGGTATTGTGATTGTGGTAGTCTCGATGGAGTTTTCTTTTGGGTTGATGTGGAAGGTTTGGGGCCCTCCTTAACTTTGGTTGGAGCTGAGGCTGCAGGTTTGAGACTCATTGGCATTGTTGATGATGAGGTTATAGTCTCTTGTGGAGTGGCCTATCGATGAGACGGGGCCATTGAGCATGTGGTTGCCTCCTTTGTTGAGGTTTTGCGATGAAAATGCATAGGCTCCGGGGTCTTTCCTTTGAGTTCCCTGCTATTAGAGATAGATGGTTGGGCTCTGGGAAATTCTTCAGGAATAGCTGCTGATTGCAAGATTGTGGCATCGAGCTGAGGTTGGGGTTGATGGAATAGAGGCTTTATCAAAGTTGGTTGTTGATGCCGATGGTAGGTCATTGTGTAGAGGGGCTTTTATGGAAGAGGCTTGTATCCTTTTGCGTTCAGCATCATAGATATATATTAAAGTTGGATCCTCTTCCTCGCAGTATGGTATTGTCAACTTTTTATCCTTGTTGACCATAATGATGACTCTATCGCTTCTGGCAAAGCACAGTGGTGCTTGGGTAGCAATAGTCCATTTATACCCCAAGATCAAATCTGCTTCCAACGCATAATCAACCACAAAAAAACTTACAAGTGAGGGGGTTAGTTTCAATATACATTGTATGTTCAAAGTACCCCAGACATGGCATCTTCAAGTCTTGTGTAAAGGTAATCCTTTCAGGATGTGTCATTAGTGTTGGTGGTTGACCTAACAAATCCCATAGCTCAAGAGTCATGAAATTGTGTTCTCGCTTTGGATAAAGCTGTGCTTGAGCTGTGGTGATTTCATTTGAAATTTCCAATCCAACCAAAATCCTAGGGATCTTTTCAATAAGATATGTTTGAAGTTCCGACTCCTGCAAGGCTTCTTCCTCCCATAAATAGCAATTGTACATTGCATGCAAGAGTGTTTAAGGTGATTGTTTGCATGGATTCATCTAGTGAATACAATGATTCACTTATCCAAGGTCTGCCAAGGATGACATCATACTCAAAGGAATCTAGGGTGACATGAAATGTAAATTCCATATCGCCATCGAGATTGTTTGAGTAGTGTATCTAAAGTAACATGGAACTTCAATGTTTTGTTCATTGGTTCCTTTTGCAAGACTATTGCTTGTTGGGGTGAGTTTAGGTTGTTCCAACAATGACACCCAAGTGTCTATTGTCTCATGATGTTATGACTTGCTCGAGGGACTAATCAATGTGCGTTTGTGCTGAACATCATTTCTTGTAGGGAAATCCAACCATACCATGATAGAGTCTTCCAAAGGAACCATGGGTGTTTTGGTTAGTGTTTCAGCTTCAGATCCTGTGTTTGTTTCATATTCCCATCACTTTCATCGTCTGTTTGGGTCTTCTCTTTTTCAAAAGTACCCAATGCGTACAATGGCACACTCGGCCCTCTGACAATTCTTAATGAGGGTTGTTTGGAAACTTACGAATCCTGACAGTCTTGTTTTAGTTTGTTATGTCCTTGTATAACTCAGGTTGAGCCATTAAAGGTGCAAGTGTTGATATGATTCTGGCTTTATCATGAGAGAAGAGCATTCCTCCGTATGAGGTTTTGAGAGACTATTTTAATCTTGTAAGGGAATTATCGAATTCCGTACGTGCTTTCTCAAGCCTATAGTTCATATAGTCTGTTTTAAATGACTCTTCCGTAGGGAGTATGTCTTCCTCTTGAAAGGAAAAGCAGTACTCCTCTAGGTTTTGTATCTTGGTTGCTGTTTTACTTTTGGCATTATGAGGCTTAATCACAACCGGTGACTCTGTAAGACATTCAACCATGCTAAGCATGCACTCTTGAGCTCATTTTTTGCGTTCTGCATATGTCATGTGATCATTATTATCCATTTGGGTGGGATTTAGTTTCTTGATTGGTCTATGTGATGCACTAAGCGATGAGTAAGAACTTGTCTCATCCTCACTTAGTGATGTACTAGAACTTGTTTCATTCTCTGACTTCCTTTGGTTTGTCATTTTTTCACTATGTTTACCCATGCGACGACGAGATCGAATTTTCTTTTAGGTTTTTGTATCTTGTGTCGCACGTATGGGTGTTGTGGTCTGTGTGGTAGTCTTTGATGTGGATGCTTCTGCATCATGTATAGCTTTTGGCTTTGTCTTGTTTATGTCCCCTTTTGGGTTTACTTCTACCAATTAGGTTTTTGTATCTTGTGTCGCACGTATGGGTGTTGTGGTCTGTGTGGTAGTCTTTGATGTGGATGCTTCTACATCATGTATAGCTTTTGGCTCTGTCTTGTTTATGTCCCCTTTTGGGTTTACTTCTACCAATTAATTTTCCCTGTCTTTTACTTCAACCTTGGTTTCGACAATTTGTTGTCCTTTGTTTTTCTTGGATTTGGAAGGTTTTATTTTCTCTTTTGGGTTCTCTTTTAAAGCATGTTCTTCTACCCATGTTGAGGTATTGTCTTTTACACTCTTTTGGACTATTTATTATGCCTTGGCTTGTAAACGTGTAAGCACATTCAATGGCACAGTGGACAATTGCCCGTTTTGTACACTTAAGATGTTAAGAGTTGTATTTTGTGAGACAAGTTGCATTGAAGCAACTTGTCTTGGGAAATCTTAGAACATGTGATCAATGCCACACTGTTCACACATTGGTCGCAAGGTGTTAATGACTATGAGCATGGAAGTATTCCAAACTGTACAGTCTACCACCTTGTGAGATCCACAACAATAGAAACACTGAAGTGTCCGATTAACTTCTTCCTGAGCAGTTTCTACCCTTTGGACTGTTTCTGTTTGGTGCACGAGAGGTTTTGAGTCCGTTCGTGGACGAAGTAGGACACTTTTAGTATCATGGTCAAAGGTTTTATAATAGATGTAGTATAGAAAAATAGGTGCCTTGTATGCGCAATGAGGATTGGGATGGTCATAGTGATTGCATTGGCATTTCGCTCGTCATTTTTATAGGCATTAAGGATGTCTGGTTTTGAAGATTTTCATCCTCTCTTAGAGATGTTGGCTGTAAGGTTTTAAGCAAGGTTGCATAAAATTCTAGAAATGTCAATTTTGAGATCGATCTTTCTTTTGCCATTGCTTCATTTGGTTTAGATGAGTAACATCTCATAGCATGATCATCGTCTAGCATGTTGTCATCCAAACATATTGCTTCTTTGTTGCAACATTAATCGAATGTTTCTGGATTGGATACAATGACCAAGTTATGTAAGCTGTTATTCTTTAAGCCCATCATGAAACATCTCCTCAATTGAACATCGTTTAACAAATCCCATAGCTCAAGAGTCATGAAATTGTGTTCTCGCTTTGGATAAAGCTGTGCTTGAGCTGTGGTGATTTCATTTGAAATTTCCAATCCGACCAAAATCCTAGGGATCTTTTCAATAAGATATGTTTGAAGTTTCGACTCCTGCAAGGCTTCTTCCTCCCGTAAATAGCAATTGTACATTGCATGCAAGAGTGTTTAAGGTGATTGTTTGCATGGATTCATCTAGTGAATACAATGATTCCCTTATCCAAGGTCTGCCAAGGATGACATCATACTCAAAGGAATCTAGGGTGACATGAAATGTAAATTCCATATCGCCATCGATTGTTTGAGTAGTGTATCTAAAGTAACATGGAACTTCAATGTTTTGTTCATTGGTTCCTTTTGCAAGACTATTGCTTGTTGGGGTGGGTTTAGGTTGTTCCAACAATGACACCCAAGTGTCTATTGTCTCATGATGTTATGACTTGCTCGAGGGACTAATCAATGTGTGTTTGTGCTGAACATCATTTCTTGTAGGGAAATCCAACCATACCATGATAGAGTCTTCCAAAGGAACCATGGGTGTTTTGGTTAGTGTTTCAGCTTCAGATCCTGTGTTTGTTTCATATTTCCATCACTTTCATCGTCTGTTTGGGTCTTCTCTTTTTCAAAAGTACCCAATGCGTACAATGGCACACTCGGCCCTCTGACAATTCTTAATGAGGGTTGTTTGGAAACTTACGAATCCTGACAGTCTTGTTTGAGTTTGTTATGTCCTTGTATAACTCAGGTTGAGCCATTAAAGGTGCAAGTGTTGATATGATTCTGGCTTTATCGTGAGAGAAGAGCATTCCTCCGTATGAGGTTTTGAGAGACTATTTTAATCTTGTAAGGGAATTATCGAATTCCGTACGTGCTTTCTCAAGCCTATAGTTCATATAGTCTGTTTTAAATGACTCTTCCGTAGGGAGTATGTCTTCCTCTTGAAAGGAAAAGCAGTACTCCTCTAGGTTTTGTATCTTGGTTGCTGTTTTACTTTTGGCATTATGAGGCTTAATCACAACCGGTGACTCTGTAAGACATTCAACCATGCTAAGCATGCACTCTTGAGCTCATTTTTTGCGTTCTGCATATGTCATGTGATCATTATTATCCATTTGGGTGGGATTTAGTTTCTTGATTGGTCTATGTGATGCACTAAGCGATGAGTAAGAACTTGTCTCATCCTCACTTAGTGATGTACTAGAACTTGTTTCATTCTCTGACTTCCTTTGGTTTGTCATTTTTTCACTATGTTTACCCATGCGACGACGAGATCGAATTTTCTTTTAGGTTTTTGTATCTTGTGTCGCACGTATGGGTGTTGTGGTCTGTGCGGTAGTCTTTGATGTGGTAGTCTTAGAAACACTGAAGTGTCTGATTAACTTCTTCCTGAGCAGTTTCTACCCTTTGGACTGTTTTTGTTTGGTGCACGAGAGGTTTTGAGTCCGTCGTGGACGAAGTAGGACACTTTTAGTATCATGGTCAAAGGTTTTACAATAGATGTAGTATAGAAAAATAGGTACCTTGTATGCGTAATGAGGATTGGGATGGTCATAGTGATTTCATTGGCATTTCATTCGTCATTTTTATAGGCATTAAGGATGTCTGGTTTTGAAGATTTTCATCCTCTCTTAGAGATGTTGGCTGTAAGGTTTTAAGCAAGGTTGCATAAAATTCTAGAAATGTCAATTTTGAGATCGATCTTTCTTTTGCCATTGCTTCATTTGGTTTAGATGAGTAACATCTCATAGCATGATCATCTTCTAGCATGTTGTCATCCAAACATATTGCTTCTTTGTTGCAACATTAATCGAATGTTTCCGGATTGGATACAATGACCAAGTTATGTAAGCTGTTATTCTTTAAGCCCATCATGAAACATCTCCTCAATTGAACATCGTTTAATTTTTCCCATGAATTTTTCCCATCCCATAAAATTCTAGAAATGTCAATTGTGAGTCCAAGAGTTTTATCCGAAGGATAAAATCTCTAATGGAATCATTTGGTTAACGTTCAATTAAATAGAGTTCTGTTGTTGTACTCCACCAATCACCCTCTCTGGAAAAGCCATGTATAAAGGCCGATTTCAAAGTTTTAAAGTTGGTCTTGATCGTTGGCAGCAATGTGATGAACCATCGACTAGCTTTTCCTTTTAAGCATAAGTTCAATGCATGTACCTTAGTGGGGTAGTTGGGATTTCCAAAGGCTTTACATCTCTGTTCAAACATTTGAATGAATCAAACATGGTCTGTTGTTCCATCATATTTGCCCATAATTTTGAAAATTTGTACAATCATATTTCTATATGAGTCACTGAGACCGTATGTGAGTGCTCTTGTTGGAAGAGACTCATTGAGTCCTTGGGCCACTCCCCTTCTTAGACTAGTCAGTATGTCCAAGGTGTGGGCATCCAAAAAGGGTTGGTACTTATAGAATTTGTAGGAATGTTAGGCAAGGACCAAATCCTGGTGGGATCAAAGTCATAGGGGGTGTAAAACCCAATGACATGCTTGTTATAGGCATGGTCAATGGCATGGGGAGGTGAATTGGCAGCATGGATCTCAATGGCTCGAAGATGTCAGCCATTGGGTTCAGTCCTTGTGTAATTGCAAGCAATCCCTCTATTGTGGCCATGTCAGAGTGCCTAAATGTTTCTTAATGAGCAATCACATTTTTATTTATTTTTTGCTTTTTATACTTTCCCACAGCCCGTACAGGCTTTGCGTACTCTTCGTTGGATCAAATGGGTGTTCGTTTGCCCTAATTAGCTTAGGTGCTATACGCACGTGAATGACCTCACATATACAAAAAAAGCATATGCTAGGAGCTTCCCAGATGGAAGAGGAGGTCCTAAAACCTTTTTTCCATCACTGTCTCATGACGAAAAATTTTCCTAAGAAATGTTTCCCTGTTTTGCAACACGTAACTCTGTATGAGGGAGTTGTAGTATTTTTGGAGTACTACAACTTTGTTTCCTCGATTTGTCTGTGATTTTGTCATTTACACCCTCAAAAAGTAGCCTGAATATGGCTCGTCGTTGTTTTCACAATGTTTTTTTGTGATTTTTGTGGTTTTTGGGTTGTTTTTTGCCTCGATTTTTGGGTTGAATTTTGAGACTGCTGTGGTCAGAGGCCAAAATGATCGATTTTGACTTCGGGGACACATCCAAAGTCGAAGAGCTCGATGTCAGCTTTTTGATGAGCCCTAGAGCGCCTTCATCGAGTATACGGTTTAGGAGATACGGGCCTCCAAACAGGAGTGGTTTTTAGAGAACTATTTCACGCGTGAACTGGACTTTACGTGGATTAAATTTTGATTTATTTTTTTATTTTTATTTTTTATCACATGAACTCCTGTTTCACGTTGTGAAACACTTTTCACGCGCGTGAACCGAACTTCACGTGAAGATTAAATTTTGATTAAAAAAAAACCGCGTGAACTTCTGTTTCACGCCGTGAAACACTCTTCATGCGTGAACCAGACTTAATGTGAAAATTAAATTTTATTTTATTTTTTGGCCGCGTGAACTGTTTCACGCCATGAAAAACTTTTCATGCGTGAACTTTTCATGTGAAGATTAAATTTTGATTTTATTTGATTTTATTTTTTTTACCGCATGAACTTTCGTTTCACGTTGTGAAACACACGCGTGAACCGAACTTAACGTAAATTAAATTTTAATTTTTTTTGTTTTTATTTTTTATTACGTGAACTTCTGTTTCACGCCATAAAGCACTCTTCACGTGTGATCTAGACTTTACGTGGAAATTAAATTTTGATTAATTTTTTTTTTGGCCGCATGAACTGTTTCACACTGTTGAAAAACTCTTCACGCGTGATCCGGAATTCACATGGAAATTAAATTTTAATTTTTTTTCTTTTTACATGAACTGGTTTTTCATGTCGTGAAACACTCTTCACGTGTGAACCGAACTTCACGTGGAAGTTAAATTTCGATTTTTTTTTAATGCACTGGCGAGGAAATACAAATTTCCCTTTTCGGGTGGAATATTTTTTGAATTTAGAATGAAAGGGATATGGGCATTTTCCCAAAAAAGGTAAGTGGAATAAAAAAAGTCAACTCTTTAATGACACACCTGTACCCTCCCCAGAATGGACAAATTGACAACTCATGAGCATCTTCTCATTGAATGCTCATTAGCCTTAATGAGTTATGTAAAAAGGTGATCAAAGATTAATCCAAGATTAATCCTTTCACTAATCTTTCCCTCTTTTACACTAATCAAGGACTCTAATTAACCCACTAATCCCTAATTAATTCACACAATTGAGTACATCATTGGATAGAGCAAAGAAAAAATAATCTATGTGCATCAACAATTGTATAAATTAATCTAAATTAGGAGATTAATTAGACTCTTAGTTATAATCTCCTTTTTAAGGCAAAATTAAGCAAAGAGAGTCCAATTTCTCCAATTGATCAAACAATTGATGTGATTAGGTGTTTTGATGCATCTAGATGCTCTCAAAACACTCAAAAACTCCAATTTCGACTACTCAAATGATCAATTTAGACCCCAATTAACACATTTTCTAAATTTTTAGCCTCTTTGAACAAGATTAATCATTCTTAATGACAAAAACCAGTCCATTAAGAGAAATTAGTCAAATTCAAGGGTTTTTTATATGGTTTTAAGAAATATTTTGAAAGATTAAGCTACTCCTAATGCTTGCTAACACTCTAATCCAAATAATTTCAACAAAAAAACACACAATCAAACTAAAATTAATGATTTTAGATCTATGTTTAAACTAAAGAGAGCTAACATTCACTAAGAAATGCATTTTCTTGCAATGCAATGGATGCAAACTAAGCCTAATACAAACTATGTGCAAGCCCTAAGAACATGAAAAACCATAAAACAACACATTAATCTAAAAATTAAGTAAAAAGAATTCTTTTCAAAAATAAAAGAGAGCTATTCTACACCAAATCTCACATAAATCACCATCAAATCCACATCTTTTTCATGGAAAACCACTAATCAAGATAATGGGGAATGGGTTATGCGTAGAGTAGAGACAAACGATGGAAAAAGCCAAGGGATGGTTCCTGCAGTAGTGCCAAAAATGTTAAGGCTCACCCTAACCCTCCTTGAAACACATCCAAACCTGGTGAATCGCAACTGTCTGAGGATCGTCCAATGGTCGAGCTTGTAACCCTCGAGGTCTCCAAGCTCTACAACTCCTTGAGAAGCAATTCCACTGCATCTCCCCCGTGAGCGTTGTCACACTGTCGTGTTGTACTACGGGTCCTCGTCCCTTCTCTCACGTCACTTCACTCACACACACTCACTAGCATGCAATAGGGAGAGAGATTAGCAAGAGCAACTCAATTGCACAATGGGAGAGTATGTTGTATTATGAAAGAAATTCACTTATTAAATATACATGGCCATAAGTGTTCACACTCACTTAAACTGTGGCCCGCTGGGCACTTTCGGCTCATAAGAGGCCTAATGCTATTACAATGACTACTCTCATAATATATCCATGACGTACATCACTTAGGACTTCATCCTGACTTGCTACCACATGCTCTTGAAGCGGGAATTGCCATAAATACTCCGTCACACCATTATGGGTGCCCATCCAAGTTGTAGCTTTGGACACTATTGCTTCGTATCATGAATGTATGACCCTTTGGTGTATCTATCGTGAGTCCTTGATGTAAGATAATGGCGGTAGCTCTTGTTAATCCTAGAATTGGATTAATAGGGAATGGCCCCTAGGGCCATTCTTGGCCATTCTAAAAAACATTGTGTTTGCAAGAATGGCCCTAGGACTATTCTACCATGTAAAGTCTTGATTTCTCATGCATGCATATGTAGAGATTGGCACCTAAGACTAGCGTAAAACTCACTACTAGGAGTTGACACAAGGTAGTAGAGAATGGCAGTAGGACTATTCTTGCAAGCACAATGTGCTCTAAAATGACCAAAAGGCCATTCTACCATGCACAATGTGCTTTTAGAGAATGTCCCTAGGGCTATTCTAAAGCACAAAATGGATGGTACAATGGCCATAGGGCCATTTTTTTAGCAAACACTATGGATGCAAAATACATCAAGATTGTCCATGGGAAGAATGTCCATAGGGCCAGCCATTCTCAAGCACATCATGGATAATAGAATGTCCCTCGGTTCTTTCAAGCACACCATGGATGGTGTGCTTTAGAATGGCCCTAGATACATTATTTCAAGCACATTTTACTTACAACATAATTTGGCCCTAGGGCCATTCTTCCATGGACAATGTTGATGTATTTTGCATGCATGTGTAGAGATTGGCCCTAGGGAGTTAACACAAGGGAGTGGAAAATGGCCCTAATACCATTCTTGCGCGCACAATGTACTTGAAAGAATAGCCCTAAGGACATTCCACCATGCACAATGTGTTTGAAAGAATAGCCTTAGGGCCATTCTAAAGAACATCATGGATGGTAGAATGGACCTAAGTCCTACGTCCAATCTTTCAAGCACATTTTGCTTGTAATAATGGACCTAGGATCATTAAAAATTTCACAAGACATTGGCACCATCCATATTGTGATTTGGAATGGGCAAAGGGCCATTCTACCATCCATAATGTGATTTGGAATGGCCTTAGGGCCATTCTAAAGCAAATCAAGGATGGTAGAATGGCCCTAGGGCCATTCTTTCAAGCACATTGTGTAGGTAGAATGGCCCTAGGACCATTCTAAAGCACATTGTGCTTGTAAGAATGGCCTAGGGCCATTTTGAGATTCATAAGATGCCGATGAGGTGATAGCTCAAGTGGTGAAGGTGTTTGCCTAGGACCAAGAGGCCCTAAGTTCAAAACCCCACTTGGTGCTTCCTCGACAACATCGCTTATGGGTGGATAAATAAGCGCCTGCCACACTGGTTGTCTACAGATGGTGAAATTTGGTAACTATGGGAGGATCTTGGGCCAAAGGCCAGTTGAAAAAATAAATAAAAATAATTCCATGAGCTGTTGGCATAAGAAGGTAGAGAATGGCCCTAGGGCCATTCTACCATCCACAATATGATTTGGAATCACACTAGGGTCATTCTAAAGCACCTCATGGATGATAGAATGGCCTTAGGGTAATTCTTTCAAGCATATTATATAGGTAGAATGGCCCAAGGGGCATTCTAAAACACATTGTGCTGCTGAGAATGGACTTGGAGGGGAATTATGGAAAGGATGCATCTTGTATATCTGGAGACATAAGGAAAAGATGCATCATGTGTATCTGGAGACATGAGGAAAAGATGCATCTTGTGTATTTTTTGACCATGTAGATTGTAGAAGTCTATGTACCATTTCTTTGGCTCGCCATTGGCTATGTCAACATTTGATGAAAAATAAAGTTTCCTCCTTGTAGCCATCCATGTACCTAAAACGAGTTAAAATAAAATAAGTCAATCATTACAAAAAAGTCATACTTACATCTAGACAAAAATCTTCCACCATAATGTGCTTTACAAATATCCATAATGTGCTTCGAAATTTTATGCATGTGCTTTACATACCATCCATAATGTGCTTCAAAATTTTATGCATGCCATTTTGAAATTCATGAGGTATTGATACAAGAAGGTAGAGTACAGACCTAGGGCCATTCTACCACCCACAATATGATTTGGAATGGCACTAGGGCCATTCTAAAACACATCGTGGATAGTAGAATGGCCTTTGGGCCATTATTTCAGGCATATTGTACAAGTAGAATAGCCATAGGGCCATTCCAAAACACATTGTGCTTGCAAGAATGGCCCTAGGGCCATTCTACCATGCACATTCTTGATGTTTTTATACATACACATGTATAAATTGACCCTTGGACCATTCTAAAATTCACCTGTAAGTGACATAAGGGAGTAGAGAATGGCAGTACTAGGGATTGGCACGCACATGTGGACATTGAAGGTCTTGGCAGGAGACCTCGACCTTGTTTATGTCAGCACAGAGGATCAGGTAGCTGACATCTTCACCAAAGCATTGGGTACAGAGAAGCTCCGTAGATTCAGGGCTTCGCTTGGTGTACATGAGATGGAGTTGAGCTCGAGGGGGAGTGTTGAGATATCGAGCTCATCCAGTGAGGCGGTGGACACTGATGACCCGCCTGGGGGATAGGCCCCACACTTATACCACTGGCATAGTTGGTGAGATCATGGGTGATATGCGGCCAGTGGGATGACAGGCTGTGTGACAGCCATTCTAGAGACTGGCATAGTTATAGCGCCAGCTCATTTAGTCGGTTTCACACTATAGAGAACCCGTGTATGTATTGGTTGAGTACCTTTCATATTATGTGTACTCTTATCTTGTATATGGTGTGTTGAGTGTTGAGTAGAGAAGAAGAAGATTTTCAGCCTCTCACCTTGTGTGTTCTCTATTAGGGTTTTGTGAGTGTGTGTGTGTGTGCTTGCAAGAGCTCAAGCTCTCTTCCCCCCTGCATCTTTTCAATAATAATAGGATTGGTTACACCTTTGGAGATTGATGTAGCACAATGGCTTAGCACATGGCCGGTGTAGTTGCCTGCAAATGTATACATAGCTGCCTCCCTGCTAATAAGTATACATTTGTTTGCATTATTTGCTAGCCCATCTTCGGTGAGAACCCCACTTAGAGCTTTACACTTGATGAGCTCTACTTGTGCCTCCTCATAGTACTCTAAATGGATTACTCAAATAAATGATGGAGAGAGGCTAGGAAGGTAAAAATGAATCAGGGAGGTGTCTCGTCCATCGGATTGCACACGAACTCCACCTCCACGTGCAGCAAACTTGTCAAAAATATAAGCTTTCTACAAGAGAAAAAGTTCAAGTGTTAGTAATAACTCACTTATAAATATGAAGGCACAACTTTGATTTAACCCCACCTCAATGTCATCATCACATTGGCTTGTGCGTGGGCTGCATACGTCTATACTGCTTCCACGCTGCTCAACTGATGTATCTACATGCAAGCACTTATGTGGTTGAAATGCTTCTTGAGGGACACTTTCATACTCTGCTGCTACATTTTCTATAGCAACAAGAGCATTGGAAACAGTTTCCTCAATTGTACGTTCTGCATCATAACCTTGAAATGCTAGCGCTTTGGTAAGATCATGGTCATCAAAATCAATCTGTACACCTGCAGTCTGTTGCTCAAGTGTGTCTTCTTTGCAGAAACTAGACCCAATTGCTAATATGCTTAGGGCCTCATCCTCCCTTAGCCCCAAGGATTTACAAATGTCATCAAGGAAAAGAAATTCCTTGTTATCCATGATGATGGGATTCAAAGTGGTTACATCCAACTCAGGGATCTCTTCCACAATTTCATCCCCCTCGAGGTCACGATGAGGCTCTTCATCCTCAGTTGACCCTTGTTGGAGAAGCACCAAGGCCATGGATGCTTCAGCTTCTTGTGAGAAAACCTCTTCCACCTCGCCTTTGGATTCCTTCACAAGAGCTACTTCTTTACTCATTGCCTTTCCCTTCTTTTTTTCTACATCCCTGGCTTCTTGCAGAAACAATGCTAACGTCATATCCCATGAAAGGAAGGTGGTGCCTACATTACCAACCTGCAATTCATAAACGGTGTCATCATCTTTGACCCTGTAATTGCTAGATGTAAGCCCTTTCAAAAATCGGTTGAGCCTGAATCGGAACTTGTCACCATGGTATAGATGCCTGATTAAGTCCACTGGAACCCATTTAGTGGTGGACTCAGGCAATTGCACGACATATTGTGCCACTACAGCATTCATGTACTGGACCTGCTCTTGAAAAGCCTCTGTGTGAAGGTCTATAGTTCTCTGCATATCAATCACCCCCTCAAAAATGGTGATGTTCTGACCTATACCTGCTGAGAGCCCAATTTTCTCAAGCTTTGCGCGTAGCGAGTTAGAGCTTGAAGCCATGGCGGGATATTGAAGGGAAATAGAAACTGCGAGATCTTAAGAATGAAATGAGTTTTATAGAGCAAAACCTATTCTTATAAAGCATTCCACTTAAACATTTAATAAATTTATAGAACATACTTAAAAATTTTAAAATTAACAAAATTAAAATCCAAATTGCAGTGAAATACAGAGGACATTGGGGCTATGGTGCAATCAAAAATTTTGTATTCAAAAGTACACTGCTACAAATTATCGCCAAAAATCACTCAAAATGTTACCTAAGTCTGCAACTTAACAGTCTTTCAAGCTAAGGACCCTAGGGGGCTCCAATGACACACAGAGTGTATGTTTCTTTGACCTGTGACGCCGCATGGGTCGATTAGAAACAACAAACTTGAATTAGTTCCTTACATTAAAGGACATGACAATACGATCTCTCAACTGAGCAAAATTCCAATCATCATTAACTACCACTGTATGCTCCTCTCCTGGGTGAACTTCAATATAAAGTTCTACCTCCTCCCTAGCATAGAGATCAGAGTCCAAAGCTTCCCATTCACCATGCGAGCATTTCCACCTTCTAATAGGGTACACCATAGTTAGATTTTGCTTGCCTATCTGATACTTGCATCTTACCATTGACATTATCGCTGAGCACTTTATTACATCGTCGTGATGTTCTGCCTCCTTGGTGGTCCAATCGCCTTTTAGAAATGTATCTAGAGCTTCAAAGGCCCCATCTTTGCTTATCCACATTGTAGGGGTGCGATGGAAGTTGCCTACTTTGAAAATAGCAATAAACACATGTAAAGGCATAAAAAGAGATACACTTATCCTGTGGGATCCATATGCAGCCTTTAGGCTTAACTGAATGTCATGGAAAATCCTGCGCTGAAAGCTCTCCATTGTGGTGGGGTCTGGAATGGGCCATTCCGGGCTATTTAGTGCAGGAGGAGAAATTGGCTCAAGTGCTCCAAACCTTCCCCTCTGTGGCGCAACATATGTTGCAGCAATGAAAAATACTCCTCTATTTGCAAGTTCGGAACTTGTTTCCCCATCATACATAAGCCTACCTAGATCAACATGACATGCTTCGAAGGTCCCTGTAAAACATTCTAGAGGCTGCCATTCCACACATGTTGAAGGGAAAACATCTGCATACAATAGAATACATTGGAGTTCTTGATATTCACATAGTCTTCATGCAAGCATTTCTCTAAAGCAAAGAAACATTAAACAAGTTCTGAAACTTATAGTTAGTTGGGAACCGTGGGTGAGTTCTCATCTTCAAGATGTATTTGGCTTGAGATGTAAACATGTTGCACCTTTGCAAGCCGCTTTCCATCCTTGTTGCAAACTTTGAATTCTAAGATCCTTCCTTTCCAGTGATGGCTTGTGGAAGCCATGTGCCTTCGAGGAACCTTGTGTGCACCCCTCAAACTGGGCTGCATTGTTATCCACATGAACCGCTTAAAAATGGTAGGAATCCAATAACCTTCATCATCCTGTACTTTGGAAATAGCCATGGACTCGATAGTGGATGATGGCTTGTGTACACACTGAAGAGCCATAGATGGCCTGTGTACACACTGAAGAGCCATAGATGGCCCAAATGAAATGAAAGTGAATGTTAAGAATATGGCAAAAAAGCAAATACCTGCTCAGAGAGAGAGAAAGAGAGCTAGCTAAAGCTTCAAAGAAGATTGCTGCAAATCCATACACACACACACACAATACACACACACACACACACACACACATGCACACACACACAGAAAGCTAAACCTTCAAAAGAAAGCAAATGAGAGATTGCATTAGGTGCCTGTATGCAGAGACACAGAGAGAGAGAGAGAGTCTGATAACAGAGCTTCCTCTAGAGAGAGAGAGAAGGGCTGATAACAGAGCTTCCTCTGAGTAGCTGGTAGCAAAGAGCTTTCCTCAAAAGAAAGCTAATGAGAGACTGCATTACGTGCCTACTTGCAGAGAGAGAGAGAGAGAGAGAGAGAGAGAGAGAGAGTCTGATAACAGAGCTTCCTCTAGAGAGAGAGAGGCTGATAACAGAGCTTTCTCTGAGTAGGTGGTAGCAAAGAGCTTTCCTCAAGTTGGAGATAAAGATAGGGCTGCAAGTGAGGGTGTAGTGAGTGGTAGATGGGGAAAGTGGGTTAGTCTAAAAGGGAGGAGAGAGAAACACGCCCCTACTTTTGGAGGGAAGAGGGAAGTGAGGGGGGGTAACTTTTGGAGGGAAGAGGGAAGTGAGGGGGGGTAACTTTTTGAAACTTTTCCTTTAAAAAAATATAAAAAGAAAAGATATTGAAGATTTTCTTTGCTGGCAGATCTGAAAAAGGTAAGATTCTACCTTTGACCACAAGATTTAGGTTCTTAATCAACCCAACATTTTTCATTAGGGCCAAAAACGGCTAGAAAAGGGCTGTTTGTTAATCTAAGGATTAAGAAATTGTCCAATTGTGAATTGACACGTATACAAAAGTATGGCATTCTTGTCTCCTCTAAATGTCTTCTTAACGGTTCTATTTTAGTGGCGAACGGCTAAAACGGCTAAATTTAGACGTTTACGATGGCTAACATTAAAGTTTGGGTCCAAAATAGTGACATCTTGTTTCATTTTTTATTTCAAAAAATCAAGCATGAAGATACGAAATCCTCTTTTCAGGCCTTGAAAACAACGCTATTAATGACAAAACACCAAATTTTTTCAAACGTCTACTTTCCACCTTCCCTTCATTTTGGCATATGGTTTATTATCCTTTCTTTGCACTTTTAAAAGATTCACTATTCAAAAGATTCACTATTTTTCTCTCATCTGTGAGCTTCTATGGCGTCCTCACGTCGTCCTTCTCATAATATAACTTCTTGTGATTTTCATAACACGAGAGAAGATGGTGTTTGGAAACCCATGTCTTTTCGTGTGAATGATTGGGTAACAATGCTTCCCTCTTGCAAAGGTGCCCACAAGGTGAAAAGAACCAAGCGAAATGAAGTGAAATCCCATTGGAAAGGTCATGTTCTTGCATTCAAAGTGACCGACAATGGCTGGCTTGCAAAAGTTCAACATGTCTACATGGCCAAAGACATGGTGTTGAACTTGGATGAACATCCAATTCTCCATTCTTACTGTAATTCAACAAAACTTTATCTATTTGATACAACACAATATTTCTCTTTCTGATATATTTGTTGTTTGTTTAATTTCAGTTATCTTTCCGTTCAACAGCTGTGGAGTGGCAGCCTGTTGAGAGCTTAAGTGGCACATTCAAAGCAATTCACAAGGGGATTGCAGATGTCATGTACGCAGACAAACCACCTTCATTTTACAAATCAGTGGATTTATTTGTGTATTTTGCAGAATACAGAGTTCCATCAAGAGAAGGTGTTCATGGAGAATTATATGACATACCTATTCCTACATTAATGTCACTAGAATGGGAAGTTCCTGATCCAAATACCATGACAAGCTTCAAATCCAAAATCAAAGATGATATTCTTAAAGCTATGTCTCCTGGAAGGATTTCAAGAAGGATAAAAATTCAATGGTTCTTGCCTATACATGTCTTTGTGGCATGTTTCAAAACAATGGAATTGGAGAGGACAAGAACGATGTGGCTTAATAGAAGACTATCTCTGACTGATCTGGACACTGTACTTGGAGAAGGATGGAGTACCAAGGAAACTTTTCATATGGGGGACAATATCAGTTGTAGAGTAAGTCCAAATTCTTTGTCTATCTCATACCAACTGTGTCACCAATCCCTAGTTTTGGGCTATGACTATAGGAGATGGAAAAGCAAGCTTGGTAGTTGGGTCCCTTTGGATTCTGAAGAGAATTGTCCAGAGTTTGAATTTAACATCATAGTCCATCCATTCATAGATCCCAGGAAACTCATAGTAACATCAAACTGGCGACTACAACATGTTAGAGAGTCGCTTGAGTTTCTGGACGAAATATCACCTGAATATAGATTCAAAGTAGATGATATTGTTGTCAATACAAGGATGGAGAGTGTAACCTCATGCATCACATGTCTCCCCCCAAAAAAAGTTGTATTTGAGCCACTTGCAAGGGCAAGTTTGTATAGTTGAAAAGGATTTCTCCAATAATGTAATCAATATATTCTGCTAGATTTCGTCTTGACTTCTTCACAAAAATGGTTAACATATTATTCGCAACACAGAACGAGGTTTAACAGTTGAATATCAAATTATTGATACTGAATTTAAGTACAGAATATTGTCCCAAAAAGGGTGTGTTCATATGGACAAAATGAACAAAACAAAAGCCAATATGTGGAATCACTCAACAAAATCAACTTTCCTTTTGGCATGAGATGACCCTGCATCTTTAGAGAATCTTTGTCTCTTCTGTTTGCTTCGATCAAATTTTGCTGATTGAGGTTCAAGTTCTGGAGTTTTCAGCTCTTAAGGTGTTGGAGAGGAAGACTTTAGAGTGAATTCCTCTAATGGTGGTAAGTTGGGCTCCTCTCTGAGACCTTCAGGTGTTGGCGAGGGAGATTTGGCAGTGGGGTCTGGTTTTGGAGAAGGTTCTTTGGAGGTTGGCCTTGGAGACTTGGTAGTCTTCTTGGGGAACATGAAAAAGAAATTTAATGGAGAGCCAACATTTGCCCTCTTACTACCTTTGTTGGATAAACGATGCTTCTGAATTTTAAATTTCACTGGTGAGTGAAACAGAAGACCTTTAGTAGCACTCCTCTCTTTGACAGGGGTCTTCTCTTTGATAGGTGTCTTCTCTTGAGCTGGAGAAGAGCTCTTCTCTTTGGCAGGAGGACTAGGGATCTTCTCTTTGATAGGAGTCTTCCCTTGAGCTGGTGAAGAGCTCATCTCTTTGGCAGGAGGGCTAGGGGTCTTCTCTTTAGCAAGAGGGCTAGGGCTCTTCTCTTTAGCAGGAGGGGTAGGGCTCTTCTCTGTAGCCTGAGGGATCTTTCCTTTAGAATGGGTCTTCTCTTTAGAATGGCTCTTTTTCCCCTTGGAAGATCTGCTCTTAGAAGGGCTCTTCTTTCTCTTCTTCTTCTCTTTGGCAAAGGTCTTTTCCTTTTTGGATGAGTCATCCTTGACATTGCTTTCCTTCTTCTCCCTTTTCCTTTTCTTTGAAGTTGTATCCTTGGCTCCTTTATTAGGTGGAAAGGGAGAATCAGGATCATATGGATTGATGGATCTGCTCAAAACCATGGACACTGCCTTCTCCCTTACCCAACTTATCCAAGAATCTGGATACTCATGCAACTAAGACAAAAGAAAATAAGAAAGTAAGAAAATAGGTCACTAAATGTATTCACTAAATCAATCAATGGTTTTCATTCATGAACTTACAGTAAGTGTTGTCATTCTAAATCTTGACTCAAGATATCTCCAAGCATTACCAAGCATTACCAAGCACCATCCATCCACAAGATGTTGAGTCTTTCTGCAAAGGAACTTCCTGATTGTGGTACTTAAAATCTTCAAGTTTGTAGTCTACATAGGTAGAACCTAGAAAACTCAAGATAAGTTTGGCAGCACTGCAAGCATAAAATATTGAGGGTCAACCAAATAATTGAAAACATACAAGAAATTGTTCTGGAACATAAACCATGGAAAAGTTGATTCTTACATTTTACTTCTCCCATGAATGGATGCTAAAGAGTTCATAAAGATCACATCTCTATCCAATAGATTGAAGATAATAAGACTCCAATGGCCTCTGTGATAATATGAATACTGCAATTAGTTATGAATATTGTAATGTCTATTATAGGCAAAAGATAATTGAGTATGAGTCTTACACTTCAACATAAGGGTATACAATGTAATTGTAGGTAAGCATATCAAAGTTTTTGAGAAAACTTGCAAGATCCCCTTGCCTATTGAAAAGGCACTGTGTAACAAGGGGATCAAGAATGGTCACTTGCACAGCCATTGATTCATGAAGATCCCTCATAAGACATTTGGAGACACAAACAAAACATGTCAACAAAATATGGAGTCTGAGAAATTCATCAAGAAAATAAAAGCAAATCCACACAAACCTCAGACAGATGAAGAGGACTGTGTCAGATATCTCAATATTGTGATTCACAAGCATACTTGTGTCTTCAGGGGCAATGTCACAATAAACCTCATCCTCTCCATGCATGGACACATCTACTATCATTTGACCTGTCACATTCTGATAAAGCTCTGAATTGGATGCATGGAGAATTTCAGCTTGCTGGGAAAGACTGGCATCCTCTGTAATCTTCTCCTGCTCTCTCTCTTTTTCAACTTCTTCTTTGATATCCTGAGCTTTTCTTGTATCATAAGTATGAGAAATATCTTCAATAACAACTGTATGTTTGGGTTGCCTTGCTGGAGGGATATTAAGAATTTCAAAAGCTCTCATATCTTGACTTGGAATGGGCTCCAAAGCTTTGTCAAACTTATATCTAAGTCTGGACACAAGCACAAAATCTTTGCTCATAAGAGTGATCCTATGAGCAAATGCAGCAGCAATGTAGCCATCATTCATAAAGTCTATTAAAAAATCTTCAGCAGCCTCTTGAAGACACATGAGGGCCTGGGTCTCCCATCGGACTTTCTGAAGATTTGTGTTTCTCATTTTGCCAACTAACCTTTCTGATATGTCCCTGACAACCCGAGTAAATGATGGCAGTCGAGGGATGAGAAGACTAGTAGATTTCTGTGCTGCTCTTATCTCTCTTAAGGACTCCACCTGATAATTTAATCTCTTTCTTGCTGTCGCCCTCGCACGGGGCTTTGGAAGAGGCTTTTCTTGTTCGGAAGTTCCTGGTTTGTCCTCAGCTTTTTCAGTCTCTCCAAAGGTGGGTAGACTTTCCTTGCAGTCTGTTTTGTCCTTGCCATTGAAGCTTAGAAAAAGAGACCCGATGAGGAGATTTGTATAATAGGACAAAAAAATAAGGTGTCCCGAACGAAGCGATAGAGCGAATCCAAAAATAATGGAAAGTGATAATGGCTTGATTCAGGAAATTAAAAAGGAAGGAGTCCCAAACGAAGCGATGAGGCAAATCCAAAAATCTCGGATAAGCTTAATCGCTTGATTCGGGCAATCAAGAAAAGGACGGAACGAAGCGATTGAAGGATTCCGAATGTCCTGGAAAGGTGCAATCGCTTGATATGGGAAAGAAATGAAAAAGTAGGTTTGGGGAAATAACGTAGCCTGTTCTTGCTTGATACAGTGTCGGTGAAAAATATGAATATTTTCAACAAAATTAACTTTTTATACCTCGAATTTATCGTACAAAGGATCGTTGGATACACGTGTCATATAATCATTTTTGACACGTGGCATAAATGGTCACTATTTAAGGTGTTTTAATCACGCTTCAAATATTTTTCAAAACTCTCTTTCAAAATTTTTCCCCGCTTTTGGACCACTTTTTTGCGTCAAATCAAGCTGTGCACCGTATTGTCTTTCTAGCCCTATTTTGCAAAACTCAATATTTTTTTTTGGACCTTGGAATTGCCAAAGCCCGCACTAAGCGATAGAGGAATTCCAATTTTTTTGGACCTGTCATTTTCGCTTCGTTCGGGCTCATCAGAATTATTCAAGCATTTTTCCCAAATATCTCAATGAGTAAAAGTGTTGCGGGTCGACATGAACTTGTTGAAGAAAGCCCAAGTGAAAAACTCTTGAATGCTATTTTGCAAGATGGTCATGATATGAAGATATACGTTGATGCAGTGGAGATATTCAATCCAAGGTTTTCTCTTTCAGATGTTTTGTTGAAGCTTAAGGACATTCTTGAAGATGAGTACAAACAATTTGAAATGTCAATTCAAGCTCATTGTTTTCGTATCGGAGACCATGATTTTTGTCACCTTACAGATTTTACACAGCTGTCTGTGGAGAAAGCCAAAGTTACAAAGAGGTTCAGTAGATTTTCAAATAGAACCTCTTTCACATGCCCTTCATCCATTTCTTGTCCAATCCATAAAAAGCATTGCAACCTTGTCCCCAAGGATGTCTCCTTTCTTTTCTTCCTATTTTTCAAAGCAAAAATACAGGATAAAGAGCAACAACCAGAAATTGATGCAGAGAATGAGAAAGAAAACTTAAATGTCACCACAGTCTCAAAGTTAGAGAAAAGTGAGATTTTAGAAGAGGAAGAAATTGATGTTCAAGCTGAGGAGAGAGAAAGTGCCAATCTTGATGTTGCAGAATTTAGGGTTTTCACTATTACTGAAGAGCCCTCAGAGGAAGCAAGCATATCTGAATCCTTTGTTACTCTTCCAAACCTTCCTTTCTTCTATATCAATGAGAAATATTTTATTCCTCTGTCCTATCTTCAATGTCTCTTCAATATCAGAGAAGACTACTGTATTGCAGCAATTTCAAAAGCTTGTGAAGAGGCCAAAGACTTTATTGATACAGAAGTAGAGTCAAAGGAAGAGTTTTTGGCACTTGATTTGCAAACATCTAACCACTCATTTATCCCTGCTACTGATGCACTTGCCTTGTGCCTTAAAAAAGTGGATGAAGGGAAACCTTCCTTGAGAGATGAGGATTTTGAGAACAGGCTTATTGAGTTAGGTATTGAGTCTTTTGGCAGAGATTTCAAGCTTCAGGCAGATTCTGATAAAGTGGAAAGGGTTGGCTCATGCAACTTGATGAAAGACAAAGTAGTAATTGAGGATGAGTTGCAGAAGGTAGCTTCCATTTAATCTTTTGTAAAATGTTATTGTGATTGTAATTTTTTTAAATTGAGGTTTTTGTCTTGCATATTGAATTGCTTGATAAGGATGATTTTCTAGGAAGAGCTAGAGGCAGCAGAGTGAAATCTACAGACACTAGGTCAAGAAGGCCTTCATCTGCTCTCATGCACTACTTGCCTACATTGGATAAGGCTGTGTTCTGTGCATTCCACATGAACTTCTCTGAAGATGCTGAGTTGCCAATATTCGCCTTGTCAAGGTTCATGGGATACACTCCCCTTCAAATAAATGCTAACAAGGTTTTGCTTCTGGAGAGAGCTGCTGCTCTTAGAATCTTTGGATATGCTGCAGGTTTCAATGCCTCAAGAGCAGGATACTTTCTTTGCTACTCTAGCTATGCAGCTGCAGCTGAGGTGTCAGATATCAATCTTCTTGGAGGTTATAGAAGGAGAAAATTTTTGAGATACAGAGGTGACATGCCAAGTAGTCCCAAGAGAATAAAAAACTAATGTACACAATATTTTGCAAGGACCGATTATATTTCAGCAAATATTTTGTTAGAGGTACAAATGTGTTAGTAATCATTAGTCTCTGTCTTGAGGTGTTGGTGTAGTTTCAGATTGCTGGGTCTTTGATCTCATCCTTTGTAATTGCCTCCTGTAGAACCAATTGAATAATTCTTTAAGTGCATTGCTTCTTCTTTGACCACCTCCTCCTCTTCTGGTACATCTAAAAAAGGAAGTTCTCGCTTGATAATGAGACTTTTCCATTCCTTGTGTATTCCATGTTGCAAGGGGTCCTTCTGTAGCAAAATATGGTCCATGCAAGTAAAGAATATGCTACAAAGACAATTTTTGTTAGTACATTTAAGAAATTACACTCACCAAGTAATAATTCTGAACACTCACCAATTTTTAACTGTTTTGATAAGTCTGAACACTCACCAAGTAATAAGTTATGTCTTTTTCTCCCCAGGCATCTGTGATAGCTTTGATCAAAAGCTTTATTGCTTTTTTGAAATCATCTGCATAAGTATTTGAACCAACTTGTTGTCTAAGGACTTTGAAAAAATTGTCGAGTTTTTTCCAAACTTTCATACGTTTGTTGGCTACATCTGGTCTACTTTTGACATTTGTGGTGATGACACATAGCTGTTTCCAACAGTTCCACATTGCGTTGACTTGTTTGGTGTCATGGTTGCTCATTTGAGAGAGCAAGGCTTTGCATTTTTCTATGCACTCATCTCCAAGTTTAGTCGGCTTAATAGAATATGCATAGTCCAGATGAAGTCTGAGCAATTTGTCCAAGATTCTTATCTCTACATGCAATGTACATATATGCACATTTTTTAAATGTATTGATAGAATTGGATCCCATATTTTAATAGAAGTTGGATAATCGACAACATTCACATTATTTCTGGATGGTGGTTTTTCAATCTCGTTTTTTGCAAGCCATTCTCTTGTCCCTGTGCTTGCCATGCAATAAAGACATGGATATTTGGTATTTGCTCCTCCACATACACCAAACATACACTTCAACGCCTTGAGGTCGGCACTCAAATGCCATTCCACAATGAAATCACCTATGTCATCTACATGAAGGTGTTCACCTGTATTTTGGCTCTGAATAACTGAAGGAATGTTTGTTTGTGAGAAGAGCCACTTTAATGTTTCATGACTCTCTACTGGTACCTGAGCTGATCCAATCCACCATAGCTCCATTTCTGATTGAGTTTTGTGGTATGGAGAATCAAGCTTACCTTGCATATAGTCCAATGCTTTATTCATTAGGGATATAGATATTCTTTCCATTTTTTGACATTTTTGGATTTGAGCTTCATCTAATTTTAAAACAAATACAAGTTTTCCTTCACAATCTATTTCTCTTATGTTGTAATATCTCGCCATAAAAGATTGGACTTTTCTAATGTTCATCCAAATATTATTATAAACGTTGTATTCAAAAGATGATTTTTTTTTTGTCTCTCATATGGCATTGTTCCCTCAATATGGAAATACTCTCCGAAATGTTTAGAAATTTCCTCATTTAACAGAGTTCTATATTTTCCAACATTGTGAGGTCTAGGCAACCCAAAAGCTTTGATTTTGTAATACTTAAGGACCCTGAACCAGGTTTTAGAGATGGCTCTGTATCCCTTTCTACTCACTCCCACTGTGTCACAAACTTCTTGCATTTGGGAAGGCTGGACTAATAAGTCCATATCTTTTAATAGATGTTGAAAGACCAGTTTTTTTTGAGTTTGATTTTCAGGAAGTTCCAAAAGTTTCAAGATATCCGACCTATTCATAAGCTCATTCAAAAATCTTACCCTTTCCTGAGCATTAGACATGTCAAATCCTAGAAGGTTAGTAACATGATCTCTTACAAGTTTTAACCTTTTTTTTCTTTGTCCAGATCTCTCTGTTAAGTTAACTACATCCCGCATTCGTTTTACTCGTGCTCTTAACCCTATTGGAGTTTCTTTTAAGGTTTTCAATTGATCATTTTCTTGTTTCAAAGACATTATTTTGTTTTCAAGTTCTATAATTTTTGTTGCATTCAAAGATGAAGTATTTTGAAGATATGTAGTATATTCTACATAATTAATATGTGATTGAGATAGTCTTGAACTATAACCAAGTAAGCCATCCTCCCCATCACCAACAAATCTAATCAAATCATGTGGTGTGTGAAAAGAAGGATACCTTCCTGTTTTGGGATCCGCCGGTGGATATAGACTTCCATCTGTCCATAGGTCAATATGCTTCTTTCCTTCGTTGCGAAGATGTTGAGCTTCATTTGCACATGAAAGGGATCTTTGGTAGACACTCTGTGTAGTTGCATACTCTTGGTTGAGCTTGATATTCAAATGAAACTTACGATTAGATGTATCACTCATTACTAACAGAGCTAAAAATATAAGCAGAGCTATTAGAACATGAGAGACACAGAAGAATGAGAATGAGATGTAGCTTGTGAAATTTTTAGAGAAGCAGAGGAGTGAAATTTTTTTGGAGAATGGAGAAGAGCGCGTTTGGAGGGAATGGTCATTTTGCCGCGTAGTCACTAAAAGAAGACAAATTTCGAGACGAGCCATTAAAGAGTAGCATGAAAACGATATATTTTTTTAGATTTTAAAATATGTTCTTAGATACGTATTCAATCAGATAGATACGCTTTAAATATCCAAAACAGCTAAATTTGGAGCCGTTTTGACCGTCAACATTCTACTAATTAGCAAGTTAGCGAAATTCCTTACACAGCCCATTTTGAGACGTTTTTGGTCCTAATGGTACACATGTATTTTTCCTATTGGCCTTCACACTAATCATCTCCTTAATCTCATGGCAGCTTAAAGGGCCCCCATAGACCTCAACCTTCCCCTAATGCCATTCACAATGTTCCCGAAAGAATGGCCCTAGGACCATTCTACCTGCATAATGTGCGTGAAAGAGTGGCCAACCTTTCAGCCACATTGTGCATGGTAGAATGGCCCTTGGGTCATTGAAGCACAATTTTTTTTGCAAGAATGGCCCTAGAACCATTCTCAAATTCATCAAGAGTCCACACAAGGCAGTAGAGAACGGCCATAAGACCATTCTTGTAAGCACGTTGTGCATGGAAAAAAGGCCCTAAATATGCTTTATAATGTCCCTAAAGATAATCTTTTAAGTACATTGTGCAGGTAGAAAGGCTCTATGGCCATTCTAAAGCACACCATGGATGGTAGAATGGTTGTTGGGCCAATATTTTAAGCACATTGTGCATGGTAGAATGGCCCTAAGGCAATTCTAGAGTACATTGTAATTAGAGGAATGGTCCTAGGACCATTCTGAAAATTCACTAGTTGTTGGTTCATTCTAAAAGTTCATTAGTTGTTGGCACAAGATAGTGAGAATGGCCCTGGGGCCATTATACCATCCACAATATAATTTGGAATGGCCCTAGGTCCAATCAAGCATATTGTACATGTTAAAATAGCCCTAGGACCATTCTAAAGCACAACGAGCTTGCAATAATGGCCCTAGGATCATTCAAAAATTCACGAGAAATTAGAAATTGGCACAAAAGGGTGGAGAATGGCATAGGGCCATTCTACCATGCATAATGTTATTTGGAATAGCTATAGGGCCATTCTAATGCACATCATGGATGGTATAATGGCCTTAGGGCCATTTTTTCACGCATATTATGCAGGTATAATGGCAAGAGGGCCACATTTTCAAATTAACCCTTGGACCATTTTAAAATTCACAAGCAGTTGTTGACATAAGGGAGTAGAGAATGACCCTAGGGATTTCCATGCACATCTAGAGATTGGCCACAAGACCATTCTAAAATTTAAAAGTAGTTAACACAAGGGAATGGATAGTGGCCCTAGGAACATTCTTGTAAGTCTTAATATTGTAATATTATATGCATGAACATGTAGATATTATATGCAACACCATATTAGTGAATTTGGGAATTTCCCAATTCCCATTTTTGAATACTTAAAAAAGGGGACATGGATAACATGTTTGTAAGTTTCTCAAAATCCTATCATATGACCTATCGTTGGAAAGCGCTTGAAAAATGGAATCTAAAGAGCTATAAAGTGCTCATTTTGGATTAGTGGTGTTCAAGTTATGGTTAATCCAAACTTTTGACCACGTGTCGCAAACTTGTGAGAAATTCCCATATTCCCCAATATGGTGTTATGCATGAACATGTAGATACTAGTCTGAGGTTTATTCTTAGATCTACTAGTAGGGAATGGAGAATGACCCTAGGACCATTTTCACAAGTACAATGTGCTTAAAAATGGCCCTAAAGTCATTCTACCATGCACAATGTGTTTGACTTTAGGGCCATTTTTAAGCACATTGTACTTGTGAAAATGGTCCTAGTCTGAGGTTTATTCTCAGATCTACCAGTAGGGAATGGAGAATGACCCTAGGACCATTTTCACAAGTACAATGTGCTTAAAAATGGCCCTAAAGTCATTCTACCATGCACAATGTGTTTGAAAGAATGGCCCTAGGGCCATTCTAAACCATATTGTGCTTGCAATAACAACCCTAGGATTATTCAAAAAATTATGTAGATATTATCCCTAGGACTATTCTAAACTTCACTATCTACAATGTGGTTTAGAATGGCCCTAGGTCCATTCTCGCAAGCACAATTGTGCAGGTGGAATGGCCCTATGATCATTCTTAAGTTCACCAGTTTTGGTCTCAAGAGAGTGGAGAATGGCCCTAGGGCCATACTTTATAGCACATTGTGTAGTTAGGATGGCCCTAGGGCCATTCTAAAGCATAGTTTTGATATTTATGAATGCACATGTAGAGTTTTTCCCTAGGAACATTCTTGAAAGAACAATTGTAGTTAGAATAGCCCTGGGGCCATTCTAAGACACATTGTGCTTACAAGAATGGCCCTACTACGGCTACTCTAAAGCACAGTTTTAATATTTTATGCATGCATATCTTGCAGGTAGAATGGCCCTAGGATCATTCTTAAATTCACCAGTTTTTGGCTCAAGAAAGGGTAGAGAATGGCCCTATGGCCATTCTCTGAAAGCACATTGTGTAGTTAGAATGGCTCTAGGACTATTCTTGCAAGCACAGTTGTGATATTTTATGCATGCACATGTAGAGTTTGGCCCTATGACCATTGTAAAACTCACCACAAGAACAGTTGACACAAGAGAGTAGAGAATATCCCTATGACTATTCTTACAAGCACAATGTGCTCTAGAATGACTAAAAGGCCATTCTACCATGCACAATGTGCTTTGAGAGAATGGCCCTAGGGCCACTCTTTCATGGAAAATCTTGATGTATTTTACATGCATGTGTAGAGGTTGGCCCTAGGGAGTTGACACAAGGGAGTAGAGAATGGCCCTAAGCATTAGGCGAAATAAGGACCCTCATTTTTTTCCCTTAAGGATTTCCACATCTCCTCTCTCTAGAAAAATGGGCTCATGGTGAAATTTTTTACAAATCAAATCAAAAGTTGGCAAAGATTGCACATTTGGAATCTACTCATCGAGACCTTTCCAATGATATATAACATGATGGGAAATTTTGATTATTCAATAAGTCCCCAAATTGGTGATGATATGGCATGTAACCCCCTATATTTATGTATATGTATATATGTATGTATACACAATTATATGTGTATATATATATATACCGGGGGGGTCACTCAAAAATATGTAAGCGTAGCACGTGGGTTCAATAGAAGGGGTTTTTTAAATCCCTTTTTTACACATTTTTTTACAAACAGAACGGTACCCTTTAAAGGGGGTATTTATAGATTGAATAGAAAAAGGGTGTGTTTTATAAACATGAAAAAATTACAGATAAGGGGTATTTAAATTAGGCCTTGAATGCACGTGATGTAGAGAGTTTACATATAGTGAACCCCTGAGATATAATTGTGTGTACATACATACATACATACATATATGTTACCTGTCATGTCATCATCACCAATTTTGGGACTTTTTGAATAATCAAAATTTCCCATCATGCTATATATCATTGGAAAGGTCTTGATGAGTAGATTCCAAATGTGTAATCTCTGCCAAATTTTGATTTCATTTGTAAAAATTTCACCACCATGAGCACATACATACATATATGTTACATGCCATGTCATCACCAATTTAGGGACTTCTTGAATAATCAAAATTTTCCATCATTCTATATATCATTGGAAAGGTCTCGATGAGTAGATTCCAAATGTGCAATCTTTACCAACTTTTGATTTTGATTTGTAAAAAAATTACCATGAGCCCATTTTTCTAGAGAGATAAGGTGTGGAAATCCTTAAGGGGCAAAAATGAGAGTGCATATTTCGCCTAATGACTATTCTTGCAAGAAAAATGTGCTTGAAAGAATGGCTAGGGAAATTCTAAAGAACATCATGGATGGTAGAATGGACCTAAGTCCAATCTTTTAAGCACATCGTGCATGGTAGAATGGACCTACGACCATTCTAAAGCACATTGTGCTTGCAATAATGTCCCTAGGATCATTCAAAAATCACTAGCTATTGGCGCCATCCATAATGTTATTTGAATGGGCATAGGGCCATTCTACAATCCATAATCTGATTTGGAATGGCCATAGGGACATTCTAAAGCATATGATGGATGGTAGAATGTCCCTAGGGCCATTCTTTCAGGTACATTATGCAGGTAGAATGGACCTAGGACCATTCTAAAAAGTGGACCTAGGGACATTCTACCATGCATAGTCTTGATGTTTCATGCATGCACAAGTAGAGATTGGCCCTAGAACTATTTTAACATGCACCAATAGTTGGTACAAGGGCTATAGAAAAGGCCATTCTATGATGCATGATGTGCTTTAGCATAGTCCTAGAGTTGAAATTAGAGCAATGTGATGAGCTATGGTGGATCAAATACTAGAATCAACATCATTAACAAAGTGATTAGCAAATAATTAAGACGTAATTAGTAATTAATTAAGACATAATTAGTGAGTAATTGGCAAATAGCTTAATAATGTAGGCAAGTGATCAGGGATTTAATATTCACGTGATCACAAGATTTTTTGTGATAATAACACATGTGAACAAGTTATTCACATGTTCTCATGTTACCGTTCACAAAATAACAGGTCACTTGCTATTTGGGAACCCCTTAAAAGCTTGGCTACAAATGGGAATAAGCTATTCACATGTTCTCATGTTACCATCTTCACATAATAGCAGGTTAGTGGCCACCTAAGAAGATTTTTTATGCCTGACAAAGATAATTTTTTCAGGCCCTTGTGAAAGGTGAATATAACATGTGATCACAAGATTTTTTGTGTTATTAACATATGTTATTAACATGTTCACATGTTTTTGTTTACGTCAGTGAAATCCCTGCATGTGATGAGTGGATCAAATACTAGAATTAACATCATTAACAAAGTGATTAGCAAATAATTAAGTAGCAAATTGCTTAATAATGTAGGCATGGATAATAAAAAACCAGTAAATTCTTATTAGGCCAATGCCTCAATTTATAGAGTTTACATCCAAGCATCAAATCCCACTGATTTCTCCTTGATTCACTCCACCTCTCCTAGAATATCTCCACCTCTTTTGCTTGATTCTCTCCACCTCTTCACTTTTCCCAGAATATCTCCTAAATCTTCTCATGCTAACCCTTTATTCTCTCCCAGCTAACCTTTTCACAGGTTCTTTCACATTTACACATTCTCTTTTACAGCCTCTAACCAAGGGCTTGTTCCCGCACACACCCTATTCACTTGTATATTTCAACACCTCCCCTCAAGTGAATATTCTCTAGCACACCTGGACCCTATACCAAGTTTCCCTCTTACTTGATAGTCTACGACCAGTGCCTCAAGTCCCTAAACTCATAGTCCTTGACACACTCTCTCTCTATGTGTTCAAGGCTACTACAAGTGCCGGCGACCTTGACTAAAGTGCTCACACATACATCTATCTACCACGTGGCCTACATCATCGGTGGCTCAGAGGTGGTTTTACTTTGTTGGGGCACGTTACATTGGGTTGTGGGGTCTCTCTCTCTCTCTCTCTCTCTCAGAAAAGATGATCCGACTCCACTTCCTTTGGAGCCTCCATGAAGTTTGTCGATGTCGTTCCTTCTCCACTAGGTTTGCTGTAGCAGTCTCTTGCCATGTGTCTTGGCTTTCCATAGTTGTGGCAAGTGAAGGTACTTCCTCCTACTCTTCCTCTTCCTCATCCTGGTCCTCGGGTGAAGAATGCTTTTTCTTCTCCTGCTGTTGAGTCGAGCCATTCCTTCTCTTTGCCTCTGCTCTCTTGCTCTAGTAGAGCTGCTTCTATCTTGTGTAGCTTCAATTCAGGTACATTCTTTAGTGTTGCTACAATATTTTCATATTCACCTTTGTCCACACTCTTTAGAAGCACTGCTAGTGCCTCATCATCTTCTACCTTTTTGCCAATAGCTACCAGTTGTTGCTTAATGCTTTTATATCTGTTCAAGTGTGTGATTAAAGGTTCACTTTCCTTCATGTCCAATTTGTAGAATCGCATTAGCAGATTTATCTTTGAATTTTTTGCTTGTGTGTCAAATAATTTATTGAGTTCATCCCAGGCATCTTTTGCCCATTGTATCCCTGTGATGTGATGAATGATTTCATCATTTAAACTGAGTGCAATAAGTCCCAATGCTTTTTCATTCCTGATCTTCCACTCATTTTTCCCTCTCGCCTCTAGGCATTCATCTCTTCCCTCAACTAGCCCCCACAGATTTTTCCTCATGAGCAAATACATGGTTTTTGTCTGCCATGTGTAAAACTGCTCCCCATTAAATTTGGCTATTTCTTGTGCTGTACTCATGATGATGTGAAGGGGGTCTTACCTCTTGATCCAATTTCAAGATTCAAGGGCAGTGTATATCCTTTTACAACTCAATTTGGTGTTTAAGAGATGATTACAACAAATTGATCAGCATAAAATCTCTAGAAATTACATTAAATCAAGGGTAACCAATTTGTACGGAATGGTTGGAGTATCAAACCAACTCCGAACTGCAATCTGAAGTTATAGGGATCTATATCAGATACCTAATGGTTAATTTGAACCCTCAATTCTACCAAAATACAGTGATTAGTATTGATTAATCATTGATTAGCAAATTAATCCTCTATTTTGTGTGCAAAAAACAGAGTATGCGGGGAGTCCAGATCTGGTGCCTTAGACTTCAAATAAACTCAAATGCTTTCAAATACATCAATAGCAATGAGTCTAGTAGAGGATTAAGCCAAGAAACACAAGATTTGACCCGTCAACATCCAACCAATCAAATGAAAGGTGCACTTCCTTCTAGTTTTATTTTCTTATGTACATACGTACGTGCACACACATATACAAATACATAAAGTTTCATTAAATTAGGATTTATTCATATGAATATACTAATTTTAAAATAAATAACTCAAAACTAAACTAATTAAGAACTAATTAAACTAAACTAATAAAACACTAATTAAACTAAACTAATAAAACACTAATTAAGAACTAATTAAACTAAACTAATAAAACACTAATTAGAATCTAAACACTTATTAGAATTTAAACTAATTAGAGAGAGAGAGAGAAAGAGAGAGAGAGAGAGAGAATTGTGTGTGTGTGTGTGTGTGAGAGAGAGAGAGGGGTGTGTGGGTGTTTGAGAGAGAAAGATAGAGAGAGAGATGGAGAGAACTGTGTGTGTGTGTGTGTGTGTGTGAGAGAGAGAGAGAGAGAAAGAGAGAGAAATCCTGGGTGTGAGAACTAGAAGCCAGCGTGGTCAATGCTCTACCCAGCACCATTAAGTAACTGCATAAATGCCAAGAGTCACCTACAACTTGGTGAGGAGCTTGATATGCAACCGATGGCTGACGAAGGCCGCCATGGTGCCAAGGTGAGGTTAAGGAGGCAAGAGAGAGAGCCTATCTCTATCTGTTTGCATCTGCCTCCTCCACCTTTTCTATCCGCCTCCACTATCCACAAATAGCTCTACTCGATAAGCTAATTCTTATCCGCCCCCGCCTCCCTTATCTTGCTCACTTTCCACCTCAATAAGCTTGTTGCCCCTGCCCTTGCTATCCTCCAGCTTGTGCCCCCTACGAAAATCACGTCATGCTTATGTGGCCAAGCTTTGCCCCCCTAACTTACCTCCACAAGGTTCTCACAAGATGCCCCACAAAACCAAGTTCATTAAGACCCCTTTGAGCGCCCTCCTAATCCCTCAAACGTTGCCCATGTAACTAATTATGATAGGCTAAGGGTATTTGGTACACCTTGCCCATGCTCTGTCCCCCATATATGGCAATTAGTTGGATCCACATCTAAAAGCTATGTTGGTCTTGTCCTTTTGACACCATGTACATCATCAATGCCTTTGTCAGCCCACCCAGAAGAGTCTACTTGAATTCACTCTAGCATCTACTCCATTGTACAACATTTAACATTTTGTTCATATGTCTTTGCTTAAGCACTATAGCAGCATACACCCATGGCCATGTGTAATTTTAAAAAAAATGAAAAAAGGACCCATGAATCTGACCTTTTTTTAAAAACCCCATGTAAATCTCTTTGTTATTTTTTAATTTTCTTACATTTCCCTCCCACATTTACTAAAAAGAAAGAAAAAAACAAGATACAAAAATCCCTCCCCCCTCCCTCTCTTTCCCCTTGTAGTAATGTAACTTTGGAATGTTACAAATGTGGATCTAAGGGGGCTCAAAGAAAGTGATCAAAGACATGATTAAGGAGAATGATAAGGTGATTAAGAAAGTAAACAAGATGTTAACAAAATGGTATGCTCTCAAAATGTCACATAATCTCATTGCAATAATCAAGTTCCATACACCCATATTTATAGCCTTGGAAAGGGCTCCAATCCATGCTTTGTGTGCACCCTAGTGCCAACCATGTGTTCATAAATGCTTACACTACATGTGCTCCCTTGCACTTTCCATGTGCTACCTTTTTGACCTTTAACTTCACCTTTCCCAAATGACCATTCAAATCAACCTTTGCCAATGTACCCTTAGTCTATTCCTTTTCTAATGTGCATGCTTCTTGTCTTGTTCATGATGTGACTCACTCTCTACCTTCCTTGTTCTCCATGGCACCACATTTCTTAACACCTCCCCTTGGTGCTATATTTCTAGGCTAATCAAGGTGGTCGAATGAAAGGTTTACATGTCATCATCCCCTCTCATTTCTAACTTGGCTGGGTAACTCAGACGCTCTTTTGGCTTGGTTACTCTCTATCTCAGTGGTTTTTAGAGGTGATCGGGTGTGATTTACAACAATGATTATCACGAGTAAGCCATTGGTGTACCACATGAAATTGTGCTTGTTGAGTCCCCATTGGTCCTTGATGCTATTTTCAAGACCATCACCTACATCTATATACATAAGGAGATGGTGATTGTTTCTTGAGTTTGGAGAAGTTCCCATTGGTGACTTGGTCCCTTGATGCTATTTTTAAGGCCATTAACAAATTCTTCCATAATTTGAACCAATACAAAAACTAAAAAAGCAACAAAACTTTCTTGTTCAAAAATACGCCATAATACTCTGGAGCCTCATATAGTGGAAGAAATAGAGAGTCTCAGGCAGTTCACTATATGTAAACCCTATGTATCACGTGCATTCAAGGACTATTTTAAAACCCCTTATCTATATGAAATTTTCATGAATAAAACACACCCTTTTTCTATTTAAGGCTATGAATATCCCCTTTAAATGGTACCCTTCTGTATATAAAAAATGTGTAAAAAATAGATTTTAAAAATCCCTTCTGTTGAACCCACGTGCTATGCTTACATATTTATAAGTGACCCCCTGATGAGTAGAGAGTAGAGAGAGAGTAAGAGTAGGACCATCCATTATTATGGGTTTCATAATGGCATGAGGGACAGTCTAAAGCACAACAAGAAGGCAAAGAATGCCCTTAGGACCCTTCTTATAAGCACAATGTATTTTAGAATGGCCCTAGGAAATTTCTCTACTAGTGCATGCATAAAATATCAAGATTGTAAATGGTTGGATGGCCCTAGGGCCATTTGAACATGCACCAGTAGTTGGAACAAGGGGTACATAACGACCCTAGGGCCATTCTTTCAAGCACATTGTGCATGTTAGAATAGGGCCATTCAATTTTGACATTTTCAGCATGATCTTGTAGAGAACAAGACTAGGGCCATTCTAATATTCACCGCCATTCTTGCAAGCATTGTGTTTTAGAATGGCCCTAGGGCCATTCTAAAGAACATAATGGATGACCCTAGGATCATTGTTTCAAACACATTGTGGATTGTAGAATGGCCCTAATACCATTCTTGTGAATGGAATAATGGCCCTAGAGTCATTCTAAAACACATAGTAAATAGAAGAATAGCCCTAGGGCCATTCTAAAACATATTGTGCTTGTAAGAATGGCACTAGGGCCATTCTCTACCCTCTTGTGCTAAGTGTTGGTGAATATTAGAATGGCCCTAGGGCCATTCTATCATGTATATTGTGTATGAAAGAATGTCCCTAGAGCCATTATAAAGAAAATCATGGATGGCCCTAGGGTAATTCTTTTAAGAACATTTAACATTGTAGAATGACCCCCCTAGGTCCATTCTAAAAACACAATGTGAATTCTAAAACACATTGTGAATGGAAGAATGGCCTTATGGCCACTCTAAAACACATTGTGAATCAAATAATGGCACTAGGGCCATTATAACATGTAGATTCTTGATAATTTATGCATGCACAATCTTGATATTTTATGCATGCACATTTAAACAGTGGCCCTAGGACCAATCTAATATTCACCACTAGTTGGAACAAGAGGGTAGAGAATAGCCCTAGGGCCATTCTTGCAACTTACGTATAATGTGCTTTATTATGCCCCTAGGACCATTCTAATATCCACCACTAGTTGGCACAGGAGGGTAGAGAATAGCCCTAGGGCCATTCTTGCAACTTACGCACAATGTGCTTTAGAATATCCCTAGGACCATTCTAATATGAACCAATAGTTGCCACAAGGGGGTATAGAATGGCCCTAGGGCTATTCTTTCATTCTAATTTGGAATGGCCCTTAGGCCACTCTACCATCTATGGTGTGCTTTACAATGGCCCTAGGAAAATTCTTTCAAGCACATTGTGCAATGATCTTTCATCGTGAATATTATATGTTCATGTTCAATTAAAATCTTAAAATAATGTTTATATCATTTGCAACATTAAAACACCATTGAGACTTAATTATCACAAAAAATCTAAACACCACATAACACATCAGGATGAATGATCCTAGGGCCATTCTCTACATGTTCATACATAAAACACAGAATATGCATAGTAGAATGACCCTAGGGCCATTCTTGCAAGCACAATATGTTTTAGGATGGCCATAGGGCCATTCTACTACTATGCACAATGTGCTTGAAAGAACAGCCCTAGGGCCACCATTCTACATCCATGATGTGCTTTAGAATGACCCTATTGGCCATTCCAAATCATATTTTGGATTGTAGAATGGCCCTAGGGTCATTCTTTACCCTCTTGTGCCAAGTTCCAACTACTGGTGGTGAATTTTAGAATGGTCCTAGGGCCATTCTACAATCCAAAATCTGATTTAGAATGGCCCTAAGGCCATTCTACCATACAGAATGTTCTTAAAATAATGGCCCTAAGGCCATTCTACCATCCAATGTGATGTTCTTTAAAATGGCCCTAGGTCCATTCTTTCAAGCACACTGTGCATGGTAGAGTGGCCTTAGGGCCATTCGAAAGCACATTGTGCTTCCAAGAATGGCTCGAGGGCCATTCTCTACTCTTTTGTGTCAACTATTTGGTGAATTTTAGAATGGTCTTAGGGACAATCTCTGCATATGCATGCATAAAACATTAACATTGTGAATGGTAGAATGGCATTAGGGCCATTCTTGTAAGCACAATGTGCTATAGAATGGCCCTAGGGCCTTTTTGCCATCCATGATGTGCTTAGAATGGCCCTAGGGCCATTGTTACCACATTGTGCTTGCAAGAATAGCCCTAGGTCCATTCAATCTTGGTATTTTATACATGCACATGTAGAGAATGGCCCTAAAGCAATTTTAATATACACTAGTAGTAGTTGGCATAAGAGAGAGACTAGCGACATTGTAGATAATGTTTTATGATAATATTACATTAAAATGACAGGACTAGATGTTCGAATTGGAGTCAAGGTATTTATGATGCTATCAAATGAATGTATTGGTGTGTCTCCAACTTGTTTCCGTGACATGGTAATGAGCATACGCCAAGAGTTTTGCGGGGAGTCTCAAGAAACTCGTACAAACTATTTATATGATGTGATCTCCGTATCTTGGCTTCAAAACTCAAAAACTCAGAAGATTAAATATGAATTTAAGCTAAATGGGATGATTGTCTATTATGAAGCATGGTGTGAAGTGCATGGAATCCCAAAGACATCCTTCTATCGCTACCAGAGAAAAGTTTGAGGCTGGTGTGCATGTTAACATGTGCATGGAAACACAAGAATAATGAGAAGAATCCTAGAGAATACTAGTATGGCTAGAGCACTAGTTCAAGACTTTGTGGACATGAACTCAGAGCCGATGCCTAATAAGAGTAGAACTATGTTGGATGGTTCAAGGGAGATTCAGTTAAAGATATCAAAAACATATAAGCAAGTGGATATATTAGATGAGATCAACACAACACTTTATCAATTGGGATATGACAAAAAAAAATCCAAGTCTTATTTTGAGAGAATTTAGAATAAAGAGTTCCCACACATGGCCTTTATAGAGACAAGTGAGTTCTCTAAGTGTAGCTTGTGTAGTTCACTCAAGGCTAGAGCAAGAGCCAAGCCAAGTCTACGAGAAAGAGCAAGGATCAGGGAGCAAAGGAACACTCACATCATAAATCAACAACAAAGTTGTAGAAACTTGTAATATGGATGGCGTGCATTTTTAGAAACACAACCAAATAGATATTTGTGCATGACCCACGACAAGATAGATCAAAAGAAGACATCCATTCCTAGAGTACGGACGGCACCAAAGGATATGGATTCGGTATGGCAAAACTATAGGTGGCATTGATTCGTATGATCACTCATGGGCATGGGGAGGGTCATGATGCGCTTTGTGCTAAATGGTTTATGGCCGTCTTACCCCAATCTCACAATTGGCTCCATTGCATTCTGTTTACATAACTTAGGGAGGATGGATAAGCCCCCTCTTGGTAATCTAGCAACAAATGGGCTTCCGAGAAGCAATGTTTCACTTCTTGGTGATTTTAACTCAAGAGAAGCTTTAGACTACCACAATATCAGCGATGGTAAAGCACCTATTGTTCCACAGGTGTTAAGTGGTGATAATGTGCATGCCACTTCCACAACTAGGAATCCCACACCACCTTTTGAAGTAGCTACTACCTTACCAACAGATCAAGCAAGGTGTTCTACTTCGAATGTAGGGCCTATAGTATCAAGAGAACCAACCACAACAATGCATGTTTTAGCTGACCAAACATCTACAAATGAGGGTGCCAGAGTGGGGCTTCATCATTTTGTAAGTTGATAGAGAACTTGTTGCTACAGCTAGATAATTGTGCAAGTGAAAATAAAAAACGATACTTGTTTACATATTTGTCTCTTCTTGTTGTTTCAAGGGGTGTTTTCAAGGTTGTCCAATTGGTATTTTTAATGGTTGGGCACATACATGAGGACATAGATGCAACGTTTAGAAGGTTTCCTAAGAAATTGAGAGTTAGACAGACCTTCACTTTACCACATTTGATGGATACCTTAAGGACTAGCTCAACTTCCTCTCTAGTGCCCTTCTTGCTTGAAGAAGTCCTTGACTTTGGTAGATATTGTGATGGATACCTTTGTGATGGGAAAGAAGATCTTCTAGGCCACTCTAAACTCCTTCAATTTTGGTTCTTCATGAAGGGAGACACACCGGTAATGCAATATAAAGTGCATCTAGCGAAAGTTAATTGGAGACCTAGTGATGGAGGTATCCCACTATGGAAGAGAGACATTGAAGGTAAACCGATGATGCTACCATCGGGGAATCCACCTCTATTGCCAATAGTGGCAAAGTATGTAAAGGGGCATGAAGATGTGATATTAGGAATAAAATCTTACATAAAATTTTGGCAAAATCATAGAAATGGTTCATGTGTGCGAAGATATTTAGGCGTGTGATAGATTATTGGAATAATGTAATCCAAGTGCTTGAGAAACCAATAGCATCAGAGGCTAGATTATACACAAATATTTGGCCAAAATCTGCCGAACATCTTGGTAGGCTCAAGAAATCCTAAGATGACTATGATTTCAATGCTAGGGTGCTACCCTAGCTTGCTTTATGTTCCTTGTTCTTTGCATAATCTTTGCCGCCTAGAAAGTCATTAATTTTTCTTATCCATTTTTTAAAGAAATAACAAAATAGAGAAAAATGGATCACCTTGAAGAAAAGGGATGCTCAAATGGATGCTAAAAGATTCTTAGGTTACGAAGAGCACAATGATCATTACTTTGGGACTCAATGGGAAAAACCAAGGGAATAATTCAACCCAATGCATGATGTTAAGCAAGCGGAATTCATATCGTTGCACCCAAAATAATAGAGACATCTATCCCATTTGGTTTGCTATGGTTTAATCATAGATTGATATGGATAGGAAAATGTCACCAAACTACAAGAAGGTTTTAATACAGTATTGGGGACCTTGTGCAAGGAATAATGGTATGACAGATGTACAGGCCTACACTGATTGTTGGAAGGGGGTTTGGATGGAGAACAAGGTAGATCCACAAGTGTGATGCAATTGTTTAGTCATGGAGATCCAAAAAACTAGGGCCATATACAAGAATCAAGATACCAGTTAGGAAATCCAAAAGGGAACAAGAAGCCTTCTGCCTCACTAGCGTGCACAAACCAAATGAGGATGAACTTGATGGTTCCTCCATTGAGTTGTAGTAGAATCTTGACTCAATTTTTATGGTGCTAGAGTTATGATTTTTGTATCATTTTTTGCACTTAATACTCAGAGGGTGCACTACTAAGAAACCATATCTATCATGTGCATTCAAGGGGTATTAAAAAAACCCCTTACTTGTGAACTTTTCATAAATGGGTGAAAGCATGATAAGGGCCTGGACAATGGTTTACAACTGGTTGTGAAATACTTTTATGCAGAGTTAGAGAATTAAAACATGGTTGTTTAATATTATTTCACATCTATTATATCTAAAAGGCACTAGATAAATTACTAAATACATCTTATGATGAAATTAAATCCATTAATATTGGTTGTCTTCAAGTGTGGTAGCAACCAATGCAACTGGTAGAAAGTGTACCACCTTATCATGCTTTCACCCAAATAAAATGACCCCTTTTCATTATGGACTTATGGGTTTTTTTCTTTCAAAAATGATTAAGAAAACCCCTTTTGTAAATGTATTTCTATAAATTTACCTTACAATTTTGAATTAAAAAACCCTTTATTTGAACTCACGTGGTATACTTACATATTTTTAGGTGAACCCCTTGAGACTTAATACGAACCATCTTTTATGTCTATGATGTTCTTTTATGTTGATAGTGTTAATATTTATTAGATTATTTCAGAAAATTTGTGCCATGGACTATAAAGTTTCGTTTTAAATTTGTAAGTTTTACTTTTTTTCAATGTTGAATCTAATATGGTGTTCAAGAATTTTATAAACCTAAGTTTAGTCTAAGTGAGGAGGGATCTTAGCTTTAATCAATTTATATTTATTTGGGGAAGTCTCTTGGTTCCTGGTCATGATTTCTAGGCTTCTTTGCTTCATCTCAAGCGCATGGGGTGCTCCTCCTAGCTATCTTTTCTCTCATCCTAGCCTTCTGGCCCATCTTTCTCTTCAGCTCTCCTCCTGCTTGTTCTTCCCTCTTGGATTTCCCTTGAGTCTTCTTCCTTTCCTAGGATATTTTTGTTCCAGTTCTCTTTATTATGGCTTCTTTGCCAGTCTTCAAATTGTGCTTGCCTTACAATCAACCTAGCTTTGTAGCCCTTATTTCCTTTGAATTTGTCACCCCCTTCTTCTCTTGCTGTAGTTTTTCTGGTCTTCTCTTTCGTGGGTTTTTTTTCCTTTGGTTCTGAGTCCTTTAAATCTAAAGCTTGATTCTTCCTGCCTTAATGCTAGGATATTAATTGTTTGTCTACTTTTTGTCATCCAAGAACACTCAGAAGGCTTCATTTCTCCTTCATTTGTTTGCTTTCCTCTACTTCTGAGTTGCCTCCTTAGTTTGGTTCAGTAGTGTCATCACCTTGGGATTTCTTGTGTTTTCAAGACGTACTTGGTTCTTATTGTTGTGTTGTCACCTTAGGCTTTCTTTGGGTATCTGCTTGTGTCCTAACCTTTCTCAACCTCTCCACAATATTGTGCATTTTGATTTTGTGTGGATGACTTTATCAGAAGCCCGCTCCCCCTTGGAGATAGTCTTCATCTTTGTCCTCATTTCTGGGCCTACTATTTTTGATCCCGTATGGAGTTTTGGATTTTGAACATTTCCTTATCCTTTCTTGGTAATTTTTGCTTTCTTGTCGCCTTGGTTACCAGTTGGGGTAGCCAATTGGGACCTGGGTCTTTAATAGGGTGACAATGGGGGTTCAGGTATCTTTCCCACAATCGAACCAGTTCTTGAAAGGAAAAATATTTTTCAACCACAAATCTTAAATCTATCCGGTTTTTGTTTCAAAATCTCTACAATATGCATGTTTTATAACTAAAATATATGAAAAATCATTCCTTAAAATAAGGCTACTTAAAATCTTAGCCATTTTTTGTCAATTTTGGCTGGTACAAATACACCATTTTTTTGCAGCCACGCATAGTCCACTTACTCATTCGCTTATGCTAGTTTCACCCAAGATGCTTGCTTCTAAGTACTAGGATTAGTGCAAATTTTTTTTTCCAACCAATCAAAATAAGAATGACTCTTAAATCTATCTAGTTTTTGTTTCAAAATCTCTACTATATGTCGAGGTTTTATAACTAAAATATATGAAAAAACATTCCTCAAAATAGGGACTACTTGAAATCTTAGCCAGTTTGTCTTAATTCTAGATGGTACAAATACACTAGAATCCTTTTTTTTTCGAGCATTGACTAGGATACAACACCTTTCATGTCTTGGGAGTAGGATTGGGTGAAGTGGGTCTACATTAGGACTTGTTTGGGGTCTTCTTGGGCCCTTTTATTTGGACACTTAGTGAAATGCTTAAAATGCTAATCAAGCTTTGACCAAGCTAGTGGCCTAGGCCTGAAAATGCATTTTTCCTTTTCTACAAAAAAGAAAATAGGCCAAAAGGTAATCTAATCATTAGATCTTCTGTCCTTGGGAAGGAATATGGACCTAACTGCCTTTTTGTCTTGTAGTGAAGTACCTTTCACAAAGAATGTTTGAAAATTTTCGTCACTTTGTTCCCTCCCTTTTTGGAGGTGCTACAGATCCCACTCTCTCTCTACACTCTCTCTCTAAAACGCGTTTAGGGTGTTTTACTTGGGTAAGGGCTTCTTTTTCTCTCTCTAGGAGCCATGGCCTGTAGATCTGGACCTCCTACTCCATCATCCTCTCCACCAGCTCTCATGGAAGAGCTCACCATCCCCTCTTGTGAAGGTACAGATCTACACATCCTTGCAAGCTGAAGCTCTCCATCTCCATCACTAGCAAGCTCTCCATATCTATCATCCTCTCCACCAGCTCTCATGGAAGAGCTCACCATCCCCTCCTATGAAGGTACAGATCTACACATCCTTGCAAGCTGAAGCTCTCCATCTCCATCACTAGCAAGCTCTCCATATCTATCTCCTCAAGGCCTCCATTTCTCTATATCCATCTGCATCTCCTCCACCTCCATCTCCATCACCATCTCCATCTTCATCTCCTCCATCACCATCCACATTTCCATCCTCCACCTCCATCCTCCATCTCCATCATCTCCATCACCATCCACATTTCCATCTCTGTATCCATCTACATCTCCATCTCCATCACCATCCACATTTCCATCTCTGTATCCATCTACATCTCCATCTCCATTTGCTAGGTACAATGGATCTACGGGACATCACCAACAAGCAATCAAAGTTTCGCTTGCACGTGGACTTAGACGAGGAGTATGCCCCAATGTGAAGTAATCGAACGAAGGGATGTATTCCTGCTGAGGTGCTACGACTTCAAGGTGCAAAAGCCATTGATCTTTGGACTGATGGAAGCATTTATCCCCTTGATCCACAGACTGGTGCACCTCCCCCTTTTCGTAATATCACGCAGGTCGTACGCTTCTTGGGTGATGGTTATAATGGTTTCTTAGGGTACTGTCAGAGGCTCTATTCTTTGTACTTGCAGGAACTCTCAAATCAAAATCACCTCAGGAAGCTTCTAAAATTATGCAAGGCAGAAAAGGAAGAATGTGCGTCAACTTTCATGGCCACAAAGGAACATATGCTGGCTCGAGTCAAGGATCTAGAGAAGGAGGATGCAGAGCAGAAGATGAAGCTTGATAAAGGTGTGGAAAGGAGGGATCGAGCTATAGAGAACTATCTCCGTCTTCGAAACTCAACTCGGAACCTTCGCCGACGTGTCGATCATTTCACTCACCTCCCCGTGGGATATAATGCAAGGCAGCGAAATCGCAAGCCTCTAAGTCTTCTTTCCAAAGATGGGGGGGCTCGCAAGCGACGTGTGCGTCAAACAAGGTAATCACAGCTTCAAAACTAGCATTACATTCCTTTTTCATATAGTTATGTCATTGACTCTGAACTATGTGATGTCCAGGGAATGTGCTAAAGCAATATTAGGTTGTTCCAATACTGAGGAGTCTATCCTTGAGCACATTATTCCAAAGCAGAAAGTAATCAATATGATGACCAATCCAGTAAATGATGCGTTGCGTGACAGGATTCAAAAGTATTTTCTCAAGGAATTCGAGCAGATTGTCAGTCCCGTTGACATGCTCACTGTGTGCGACACAACAGGTATCAGTGATAAGGGATACAGGGCTTTGTATACTTGCATCACAGCACGTCTACGAGGCAAAGGAATGACACGATCTATACTTCCAACACCATACAGTATAGTTATGGCAAGGAAGTCAGCAAACAACAATATTGCCGACTTGCTAGGCGGCTACAGATGGGTGGATGGTAGCATGCCAATGTCAAATTCAAAAGATTTTGCTTACAACAAGTTTAACAATGTTTACGTCGAGGTGGAGGCGCTTCAACGAGCTATGATTCAGTTTTATGATATGACATTAGAGGAGACGGATGGAAAGGCTATATTTGTCCTCAAATTGGATGAATGTCAGGTTGTAAAGGGCCAAAGGGTGAAACGTACAAGTCTGACACTCATGAGCAGGGCATTGAAGCGAAAGAGCTTAGACGGCGAAGATGAAACAGGTGATGCGGAGAATAACTTGAACACAAAGCAACGCAAGCAAGATTACTTTGGAGTGCAGTCTGAGAAGAACATATGGTGGCAGGTGGCATGGACCCTTCCGCACGAGGACCATGACAGTCTGAGGTGGTACTTCACCCGTACAGGTATTCAAGGAGTGATACAAAGGCAATCAAATGGTGAAGTCTTGCATGTGCCTGGCACTGGTCACTTTGAAATAGAGTGGCACCTTGGTGGTGATCTCAAGACCCTCAAATGCATGTTGGGAACTAAAAGCGGTGCTAACACTTTGTTTCCATGCATCTTTTGTTGTCATCCAAGGATGCCAAGTGTCGCAGTGGGGAAGGCCAAACAAGCAACCAAGGTGAAAGGTCGTAAGGAGGCAAGTGCAAAGGGCTCAAATCAATTACAAAAAGGGAAGGGTATGCACGTCTGGCTCAATGGAACTATGAGCTGCAATCAAAGCAAGGCACCATCTCGCGTAGAGGAGGATGCTACTTGGAACCCTATTCTTTCAATTCCACTGTCACGAGTACATGTGTGTACCTTGCACACAAGACTTAGAATTCTGGACAAATTGTTGATGCTCCACATCAATTATGCTTGGAACATGGAGCCAGAGTCACGGCGAGAACAGGGCATCAAAGAGCTTGAAGTTGTTTTATCATCCGCCGTGGGGCTTCACGCAGGTGCTGTCACCCTCTCTAAGGATCGCAAAAACCCATCAAGTACCCAAGATAACCCTAATAAGATATGTATGGGTGGTGCAAAAGCAAGACACCTGCTCTCAAACTATGGTGAGGCTCAAAGCCATACACATTTTGAATTATGGAAGCAGATTTGTGATGTAACAACCTATCGAGGCAATGAGGCGACACTAGGATTGAAGCGTGCACATGTGTGGGAAGCTTGTGTGATGAGATGATGAGGCTTCTTGAGCGCCCGTATCTTGATGAAGCAGAGATAGCTACATTCAAGACTTTGATTGACAGATTCACAGAAGAAATGATCGATGCTTGGGGGGAAACTCATATAACACACTACATGCATATTCTCTATGCGCACAGTTCCTTCTTTCTAGATGAATATGGGTCTCTTGCACTCTAGAGCAACCAAGGCATGGAACGATCACATTACCAAGCCAAGGCGGCCTATTTTAAGAACACGGGTCATGGCGGTGGCAAGGTTCGCAGCAATGCGTTTCAGGAAATGTTCAATTGGTTTTACCGTGCACTTACTGGGAGAAAGGCCCAAAAGCGAGCCGGAAATTTATCTTTGAGGCGTAAAATCATGAAGGTGTTAGGTGCAAGGCGAAAGAGAAGGGTGCAATGCGTCAATGGCACGTGAAAGAGCGAGGCAATGGCACAGTGGTCGACTAAGAAATGGCCGCGTGTGGTTACCCACCCAATAATTCTTGTTCGCCACTTTTTAGCACGTTCATTTTGTAAATTGACTTTTTTGTAATTTTGGCCCCCTATAAATATCAGTGAGTTTTATAGTCATTTTTAAAAGTCTTGACTTGTGAGCTCTCTCTCTTCCTCTCCCCTTGACTCTCTCGCGCGCTCTCTCTCTCTCTCTCTCTCGCTCGTGCACTAATATCTCACGCACATGGAGCCCCCAAATGATCCTCCCTCCAATACGCAGGATGACATTTTCAAAGACCTTGGGCCCTTACCGGTGGCACATAGAACTGCAATCCCAAACATTTACCCACAAGCCCAAATGGATCTAGAAGCTGAGCGTGTGAGGCTTGAGCGAGAGGCCCAAGAAGCCCAAGAATGCCAAGAAGCGAAGAGATTACACAAAGAAGCAGAGGACATGGAGGCAGCTGAGAGAGCAAGAAAAGAAGCCGAAGAGACCGTCAGAACACAGGAGGACGAGGCAGCAAAGAAAGCACAGGAGGATGAGGCTGCCAAGAAGGCGGAAGAAGACGAGGCAGTTAGGAAGGCGGAGGCAGATAAGAAGGCTGTAGAAGAAGCTCAGGCCGCCACCGCAAGCAACAAGAGAAGATTAGCATTCTTTGCTGCGGAGGAGGATTGGCTTAACAGAAAAGCTCACGGATTTGTTGCTGACCTGCGAATGGCCGGATACGAAGATGACACAATTTTGGAAGCGGCTATACAAAGTCTTCGAGAAGAATATACAAAGAGGAGAAATGAAGACACAGTAGAAAGGGAGCACCTGCCAAGCAATAGGATTCTCAATGCAATGCTAGACAGAGTCTTGGCTCGTGCACTTGGTAAAGGAAAGAGAAAATTCTTAGCTGAGGAAGTAGAAAATAAGAGACAGAAGCTTAAACGAGAAGCCAGGGCAGCAAACACATGGAGGCTTCGTGAGGAAAAAGAAAGAAAAGATGAAGAGGAGCGAGTAAGGAAGGAGGCAGAGCAGAGAGTAGCTCAGAAGACTCCATCTGCAAAGGCAAAGAAAACTCCAACACTTGCAAAGGCTAAGAAGGGGAAAACCATTCCTAAACGCACAGAACCCCCTTCCGATAACTTCCAAGAGCAGCGACAAAAGTTTAAAAATGACACGCCAGCTTGGACTCGCCACGCGCAAGCACCACCGCCCCCAACAACGCAGAAGAAGCAAAGGTGGAGACCAGGGACAGTTGCCCTTAGAGAAATTCGCAAATATCAAAAGACCTGCACACCAATTATTCCAAAGGCACCTTTTGGGCGTCTCGTCAAAGAGATTATCCACGACCAGTGCCGGGATGTCAATCGTGTGCAAGCGGCGGCACTAGGCGCTCTGCAACAAGGTGCCGAGGATATTTTGGTTTCGCTTTTCCAAGACGCGGTTTTGTGCATGGTGCATGCAAAACGTGTCACTTTGAAGCCATCTGATCTTCATCTAGCTAGGCGTATCCGTGGAGAGGAAGCTCTCTTTCACTAGATAGGGGAAGCCTTTGTAATGCAACAAATCCGTGTTTTGTAATCTCAATTTGATTAATGAAAAACCATGTCTATTTTCAAAAAAGTTATTTTCTATTGCAAGTGATTGTTGTCTTGTCAAGGTAATTGTAGTCTTTTGCATGTAATTGTTGTCGCTATGTACATTCGACCTCATGTGAACGCTCGTCTACCACCGCCCGTCCGACTTTGGCTCGACTCGACGGGCCGATTTCTCCTGCGTATGGCCCCAAAAGGGTAGATCAGCTGTGCGGGGTGCGCCGGGCCGGGGGGGGGGGGGGGGGGGGGGCGGTGTGGAACCTGTGTGCCAGGTCAAACAGGCAAAAGTCGCTCCGTGGCACACAGGTTCCACGGCGCGACCACCGCCCCCCCCGGCCCGGCGCACCCCGCACGGCTGATCTACCCTTTTGGGGCCATACGCAGGAGAAATCGGCCCGTCGAGTCGAGCGAAAGTCGGACTGGCGGTGGCAGACGAGCGTTCACAAAAATTGATTAAAACATCATGACAGGACACGACAACAACATATAAACACATCAAGAAGATAAAACTTAAAATCAGCTCGAAAAACATCTTGATGTCATTAATTGTTTGATTTTCACAAAAGGCAAATGAGTACATTGGATCTAGCCAACTCGCTTGATGAGCTTGGTGAAAGCCTCGTGGGTGAGAGTCTTTACTGATGGTTTGTCACCAATGCGTTCGGCTATCTCTTTGGCATCAGTGATGCCTTGTCCAAGGCTAAGGCCACAAAATCCTAGGAAAGACCCTGCACTTTTATCACCAAAGCTATAGATAGCTGCTTCCCTATTTACAAGAATACATTTATGGGCATTTTGGGCTATAGGGGCTTCAGACAGGATGGCGCTTAGGGCTCTGCACTTCAAAAATTCAGCTTGCGCATCATTTGAAAAGTTGTTGTGAATTACGCGAAGCATCTCGGCATTGAAGCTCGGGATGTAGTGCCATAGCGTAGCATCTTTCCCCTCCACCTCCTTTCGTGCTCCACCCTTTCGGCTTGCGAACCAGTCCATTTCTCTTGCGGTCTACAAAGCAGATAGAAGAATGAGTTGACTTCAAAAAATTACAAATTAAGAAGGGAAGAAATTGGGTGTACTACCTCAGTGGCATCATCATGATCCGCAAGGTCTGCGTCACTAATATTGATGCTCCCGAGGCTGACGGAATCCGAAATGGCAAGCGGCTTGTGAGGGGCAAAGCTAGTTTCTGGCACACTCTCGTAGAAATCCTTGCACTGGGATATTTGTACAAGAGTCTCTGCCACAAGGGACTCTATTGAGGCATGATTTTCCGGGAGCGCAAGCACGTTTGTGACATCTGCGGAACTGAAGTCAATGCGGATGTCATCATCTTTGGACGGCTGTTGTGTGTCTCACATGCCCGCGTACATAGCAATGACTGAGAGAGTTTCATCCTAGTGCAGCCCAAGGACATGGGCGATGTCATCCAAAAATAAGAACTCTACACCTTCTACTATGATGGGGTGTAGAGTTTGCACTTCGAGCTCTGGAACTTCATCCATGACATCGTCCCCTTCGATGTCCCATTTCACAGCCTCAGCTTGTGGCTCTTCCGCCATAGTCACAAGTGCAAGAGATGCTTCTTGCACTGGGGTGACAATCTCCTCCTTTGGGTCAGCTTCCTTGATCAAGAGATAAGGTGTGGCTTTCTTTGGAGGAGTGGCCTTACTCTTTCCCTTGCTTTTCTCTGTTCCCTCCAAGATCAGGAGGGCAAGAGTCATGTCCCACCTCAAAAAACTTGTGCCAATGTTGCCCATTCCAAGACCTACCAAGTTATCTTCTTCCTCCTCCCTTAGATATGTGCTACTAAGGCCTTATGAGGAATCTTGCAAGCCTGAACCTGAAATTTTTGTCCGCTTTGTAGGTATGCTTGATAAGATCCACAGGCACCCAAGTTCCCTCCTCGTCTTCAAAGTTGACACAATATTCAGCCATGTATGTGTCCATGTAGCTAGTGAACGCCCCAAACACGTCATTATGGAGTTCGGCGGTGCCTTCCATGTCAATAGATGTCTGAAAGATGGGTGCAAGCTTCTGGATCAAGTGACCGAGGTCAAGCTTGTGCAATTGAGATAGGAGAGCTTGGGCGGGGGTGGCCATGCTTGAGTAGCGAAGAAGGCGAGGGGACCGCAAAGATGCCGAGAGTGAGGAGATGAACTCAAAGTGGCCAAAAGTGACTTATAAAGAGGTCTTTAAAACTTTTTTTATGTTTAAAAACTCAATTAAAACCTCCAAAAAAATAAAAACACGCGACATAAATTAAAAGTGCACAAAATTGAACACAAATTGTGAGTAGCCAAAATTGTTTTGAATTAATCTCTCAAAATCTGTTACATAGCTTGCTTGATATGGATACATCTGGGGAAGGGAATGCTTTTACAAAAGTAAGATGCCTCTTTCCTCTTACGTAGAGGTGTGTTATCAATCACAAATGAAAAGTCACCTTTCAGTGCAAACCTAAGGCCCAAGTACTCGCTTAGGTTTGCCATATTCTAATCAGCATTTACTACGATATCCCACACATCAGCTTGCGTGCTAACATGTACATCAAGCTGTTCTGCATCGTTGATGTCCGAATCGAGTGCTTGCCATTCGCCTCCAGTCAGCTTCCAACGTCTGTAAGAAAAGATAATAGAGAGTAGTTGCTTTCCAAGCTGGTACCGAACGACCATCTTCTTCGACACCACCATGCACTTTATCTTGTCACCCTGATGTTGAATAACCTTCAAATCCCACAAAGGTGGCAGAAAGGCACTCATTACTGTGCCTCCCTTTGCAATCCACATTGTAGGAGTCCGCCGGTGAACATCAGCCTCCTTGAATAAAAACACAAACAAATGTAAAGGCATGAAGAACGTGAGAGTCGCACGATGTGACCCATAGGTGCACTTCATTGCATTGCACACATCAATCTCAATCCGACGTCTGGTTAGTGCAACCAAAGTATTGTCGGGCTTTGGCCAATCATGGTCCGTGAGACTTGGTGTAGGGAGCCTCCGTAGAGTCCCAGAACCATCTCTTGACGTGGGTACAATATACTCTACATGAAAGAAGAAAACTGAGCGCTCTAAAAGCTCTGATGCCGAACAACCAGTATATAGTAGGTTGCCGATTTCAAAGTGGTGCGCCTCAAAGGTTCCAGAAAGGGCCTCTAAAGGCTCCCATTCCACAAATGTTGACGGAAAGATGTCTGCACAGAACATTACAAGAACACACTTGAAAAAATCAAGCTTCCGTAACATGAAATGATATTAGCATGTCTCAGTGCATCCCATAAAAAAGAAGCACAAATAAAACTTACAATTTGCAGGAAAGCGTTTGTGATTGGCATTGTCAACACGGAGTTGCGATGCCTTGTAGACGTGTTGGATCATCACCTGCTTGCTTCCATCAGCCCCCTGCTTGAGATCCACTATGCGGCCCTTCCAATGGTGTGACTTTAACCCTATGTATCTGCGAGAGACTTTGTGGGCTCCCCTTGTGCTTGGACGCATCGTCACCCACATTCCTTTTGCAAAGGTGCTTGTAGCCCACAAGCCAGTGTCGTCTTGTTCGTTGCTGCTGCTAAAGGACTCCACCCTTGAACGAGGTCGGCGACTCATTGTGCTTGGCTAACCGATTAAGCTAAATGCTATGAAGTTGTAGGTGTGTGAGAAGATCTCTGCAACCTAATGCTAGCAGAGCATATAAGCTGGCAAGAGGAGTCAAGAATGTGTATAAGCTAGCAAGAGGAGAGTGAAGAATGTGTGCAAGCAAGAGAGGATGGACTTGATGGGGAAAAAAGTGGACTGTTTTCCAAGCTTTCCATAGCCAAGAAGATCTCTGCAACCTAATGCTAGCAGAGCATATAAGCTGGCAAGAGGAGTCAAGAATGTGTATAAGCTAGCAAGAGGAGAGTGAAGAATGTGTGCAAGCAAGAGAGGATGGACTTGATGGGGAAAAAAGTGGACTGTTTTCCAAGCTTTCCATAGCCAAGAAGGCACAGAAAGATAGATCTAACTTTAGGAGGGAAGGGGAAGGCAGAATGGGGAGGGAGGAGGCCAAAAAAGACTCTTTTAGTTAGAGAGAGACTCAAAACCGAATTGCTAGTTTTAGAGAGAGGAAGAGGGAGTGGGGAGAGGAAAAAGTAGCTTTAAATGAGGGATAATGATGGGGGGGCGTTTCTGGCCCTAGCCCACTTTTTGAGGTGGGGTCATTTATGCCAGTTTGAGCTGTCTTTATTAAAAAAAGGTGGGAAATTTGATTTTATTGAAAGATTTTACATTTTTCAGCCCAATTTCTTTAAAAAAAATGTATGATTCAAGTTTGACCCCTACATATTAGGGGCAGGGAAACCCAACATTTTTCTCCACATGGCCTTCTCCCATTGCACCACTCCTTAATGACTGTCATTAGGCTTGGGGCAAATTAAAGGGCCCAAGAAGACCCCAAACAAGTCCTAATGGTTGGGTCAAGGTCACATGAGTCATCAGTCTAGGATTATTGGCAATATGATTGATTTCATGTAAGAAGTACACATTGACTTTAAACATGCATGCATTAGTGCACACACACACACACACACACACACACACACACATAAAGGCAACAAAACGTAATTATGTAGAAGAACATGTGGGAGTCTACAATGATTACCATTTTTTAATTTATAAGAATTGTTTATATTTCAGCAAATATTTGGGAATTAAAGACTCTAGAATAGTACGAGTAAAGTGTCAAAATCCCAAAAGTAGAGAAGAAAGAGTTAAACAATCTGAAATCCCAAAAGACTAGGTTTTTTAATTCTATGACCTAGCTCCTCTTTGAAAGAAGTCACTCAATGGCAATCATAAATTTAACCAAAAACAACATTCAAAAAGTGTTCAAAACACCTCCTAAATCAAAAGTGTTCACATCACCTCCTAATAAAAAGTGTTCACAATACCTCCTAAAGAAATTTACTCTTTCGCTTATATGAAGGGAATGAATCATAGTTTTTCTTCTCTAGGTCCTTACCCAATTTCTAAGGCTCCTACCTTGTCGGCATAAGGACATTTGTAGTACTTGAAGACCTAGTCAACCTCTAGCCAGGCAAAGCCAAAGTATTTAGCGCCGAAGTCTATAGCTATCACAACCCTTGTAGTTGAAATGATGACAAAGACATGAGCTCTCTTATGTAATAAAGTACATGCAGTGCACATACTTGAATTTTTGTCAATTGGCATTCTCTCACAATATGCTAGACATAGTACATTTATACATTTGTCCATCTTACCTCATACAAACAAAGAAGTAACATTAGGATAACATGGGAAGTCTAACCTCTAGTGCATGTGAAACCTAGCATTTGTGCCTTGAACCATACTTGCCCATAAAAACCATTTTTTTCTATTCTTACTTCCATCAAGGGGAACTTACTTCGGAGTCAATATAAAAGACTTTTATCTCCAAAAATACATAATTTTTCTATAATATAGATTTATGAGATATTGGCATTCTTGTACTGTGCAAGATAGTCTTCTTGGTGCCCATACTTCGAGGAATGTATGGCAATGGCATGGATCTTGATCGAGATATGTGAGCCCTCTTGAGGCTGTTGGCATAGCAATACTTGGTCCCAATTAGCTAGCTCTCTGAGTCGAGATACCCAAGAGACAATGACATGGATCTTGATCAAGATACTTGAGCCCTCTCAAGGCTGTTGGTATGGTGATGCTTGGGATCTCGATCAAGATATTGGACTATTGGCTCAAGGGGGTGGGAGAAATGTGTCATGGTGTGAGTGCTCTAAATTTCTCAATCGAGATATGTCACGCTCATGACTTTGTCTCCTTGCTTTAATGTCTTATTTCCCTTGAGAGCGAAGGAAAAGGATCACCCTTAACATGCATTGACCCTTAATTTGTAAAAAACGCGTAAAATGGGAGAGATTCATCTTTACCAAAATTTTTATGTTTTTTTTGTTTCATGGTTATAAATGTGGTTAAAATGGGACTATAAGAACGATATAAATGTGGTTAGAGCACGATTATAAATGTGGTTATAAACATGACTGTAACATGGCCAAGTTGCGAAGTATAAAGTTTTCTCAACCATTTTTAAAACTATTAAACATATTTTTTAACTCTCTAGATGCTTTGATTTCTTCAAATAGAAACACGACATGTTTTCCAAAATAGTCCAACCACTTAAAAGACACTTTAGAATAGCCATTGAACTAGTAATGTTAGCCTGGAGGCTAATCTAAAGTTTAAAAAAAACTTTACACTAGCCATTAGGCTAATATTAGCCCTTATTTTTCTTAGTGATGGGGTGCTAGACATGATAATGTATTTTGTACTCTCTGGATCCTTTGATTTCTTCCTTGGATAGAAACACAACTATACTCTCCTATTTATTGTGGTGATATACATATTTTAGGGATAAATGTTTTCCAAGATAGCTTAAGCAATTTGAAAAAAATCTTTAGATTAGCCATTAGGCTAATATTAACCCCTGTTTTTCCATTTATGGGGTGAAATCCCTCTTGACTGTGCTACCCCCTCCCTCTCTCTCGCTCTCTCTAAAGGTTTGATGAAAAGTAATGTACAAATCCCCCTCAAAGAGGTGTCTTTAAAATGCCAAATGAAGGATGGTTTAGTGGTGGTGGTTGCAGGAGGAGGGGAGGGGAGTCTACCTGAAATCATGTAAAATAGCCCAAGAATTCAATAGAAAGTTTATATTTCTTTTTTTCATGGAGGTATAAGAAATATACAAGCAGAAAGGGAGGTAGCAATGTGATAATAAATACATTTTTAAGCCTTAATTTGTGGAATATCTTTGTAAAATGTGTTAAATTTTTTTAAATAAAGGGAGGTTTATAAATAACCCTTCACACGCAACGTAAAACCCCTTAATGTATGTCCTTAGAGTATTTCCTTTCATTGGCATTTTTATCACAAATTTTTCAACTTAGAATTCCTTTGTGATGGAAATATTTAACCGTGACTACCATGTATTAATGATGATGTGCCAGAAAATAATAAATGTCTATAGTGCAATCCATAGTGGGAAGTGGAACATTTCACCATGTACTACCTAGTCTTAATGAGTGCTTGAAATAATAGGTGGTGGCTAAAGGTCTTTACACACAACCAGGATTGGGGAGGGTGAAAGTGGAAACTATGGGAGTAAAGAAATGAATGTGCAATGTTGCTTGCTCACATCAAAAGTATGTTTCATTAAGTAGGCACCTAAAATGTATCAATTCCTTGAGCCCTTTGAATAGTCGTGATATACCCATCTTACATTAAATGTTCCCAAGTCAACCATGGTCTTGTATAACCGTGTAACGACCGTGTAAAGGAATGCGACTCATTGTAGAGGGACTTCTTGGACGGGCAAAACGATACGCTAGTTGGTGTAGGTATCGGCATGCTTGTGACCGTCGGAAAGCGCAAGGTTTGCAGATCTGCATGGCTACAAAAGAAGCTGGGGTTTAGCAGTAAGAAATTAATAAAGAAGCTGGGGTTTAGCAGTAAGCTGAGGAGGAGGCCAGGAAGTTACCAGTCGGCAAGAGGCGAGCTAGTGAGGAGCAAGCAAGGAGCGCAACGCAGAGATCAGAGGCCAAGAGGCTACGTTGATGATTAAAGCTTGCAGAAGAAGCCATGGCTTCTCAGGATTCGATTCAGCTTAAGCTAATGTATTGAGCTTACAAAACGCGGAGGCAGGCAAAGTGCTAATGCATTTATGCTATCCTAGGCGGAGCTGCGTAAGTGCCGCTGATTTCTCCGCACGAACAAATCAACGAGCCTGGTTATGAGAAAAGAGAGAGAAAGAACGGTTCCAGACCTTTCGAGAGTCGAGAGGAAGAGGTCGAGCATAATTGAATGAGCCATTTTGTGCCAAAAATGTTAAGTTTCATCTCCAGAAGACGTGTTTAGGGCAAAAATATGAGTATGACATCGTGTTTAGGGCAAAAAATATGAGTAATGACATAAATACTGTATTTGAGAGAAAGAGTCATACGAGAGATTGCACCCAATGCTTGTGTCTTTTATGGTTAAGTATTTTTTCAAATGATTCAAGTGTTCATCAGTAATCTTCTTGGACGCTTATTCAAAACTAATTTGGTATAGGTATCTCTGAGGGTGGTGTGTCCGTCGGAAAGCGCAAGGTTTGTATATCTAAAACCCTGCAGTTTTCCCCCTTGCACCCTCCACCCTCTCCAGCACCTGATTGTTTGCCATGAAATGCAGCCTCCTACAATGCCCACCACCATCGTCATTTATGCACTGATCGACAAAAATCTACGCCATTCCTTTTTCCCATACAAATTTTGATCAAGCAAAGTACCTGTTGACCTCGCATTGGATGATTGGAGCTTTTGGGCATACTTGTGACCGTCGGAAAGCGCAAGCTTTGCAGATCTGCAGGGTTACAAAAGAAGCTGGGGTTTAGCAGTAAGAAATCACAGGAGAGTGAGAGGCGTCAAGGGGAGGAGACCAGGAGGTTACCAGTCGGCAAGAGGCGAGCTAGTGAGGAGCAAGCAAGGAGCGCAAAGCAGATAGAGGCCAAGAGGCGACGTTGATAATTAAAGCTTGCAGAAGAAGCCATGGCTTCACAGGTCGATTCGATTCAGCTTAAGCTAATGTATTTAAGCTCAAATGCGGAGGCAGGCAAAGTGCTAACGATTTATGCTAACCTAGGCGGAGCCGCGTCACCGATTTCTCCACACGAAAAAATCAGCGCGCGTGGTTTTACGAGAAAGAAGCGTTCCAGACTTTTCGGCTTCATTTCGAGAAGACGCATTATTATATATATAGTGTTGTCAAAATTGAGGACTTCTCGTTATCCTTCTAGAACTGGACACTCTACTAGTATGGGCTATTACTATGGGATTGTTCACACATAGGCCGGTGTGGTCCTAAGTCCCTTAGGGATGTCTCAAATAGGACCACGTGTTAGGCTTTAAAGCCCACTACTATCTAAAATGCGAGCACTCTTCTGCACATGAATAACATGTATGTATTGAGGGTTTCAACGTTTAGGATCCTAGTGTATATACTACTATAATTTAATGTACCCCTATTAAGGGTTAAATGAGAGGGAATAAGAAAAATTAATGAACATAGACCAGGTTAGAACATAATCAGAGCCCTTAAACTCCATATAAGGTGGCAATAATTATATCAAATAGATTTTCCATCTGAGCAGTGGAGAATTCGTGATTGCAGGCGCGCGTAGATTTACAGCCTACATAGAGATTGTGTTTGCCCTAATTCTCTATGGGTGTGCCTGAAGCGGTTCCACCAACTATGCTAAAGTAGCAGCTGTGCTAAGTAGTAGCTGTGCTGTTGTGTTGGGGTTTTACCCCCCTTTCAGAGCCATTTGTGTAGATAGATTTTTCATCAGGGTAGTGGAGAATTTGTGCCGCGACTGCGCACAAATTTACAGCCTGAACAATGTTTGTGTTTGCCCTAAGTGTGAGCCTGAAGCGGCTCCACTAGGTGATGATTTTTATAGATGACCTTCTTAAGATGATCCGGCCTTGGTGTAACACATGATGGTCCGCAAATTGCAAGCATTCTGCCTAGAGGTTGTGAGACCTATTTAATATCCTGAGAGAGATATCACAAAATAGGAATCTATGCCTTTGTAAAAATGGAGAAGTAGGATAGAAAGCATACTAGAGAACTCACTATATCCTCTTATGCACTTTGACACCACGACATAATATTTGAAGCTCATCAATTAAAGTCTCAAGGTACACATGCATGTTCTTTACCTTGTTGTTATGGTCACGCATAAGAAGAGAACTATGATTGGCCATATGCTCCATGATCTTGATCTTACACCAAATGGATTAAATCCATCCACAAGCCTCAAGTAACATGGCTCCTCTTTGAATTAGGACCATTGCCCATTCGGGGGAATGCACATAGATCCTCATCATACTAGTTGGTGGATCGATGTTATGCATACCATGTGATGGTCTTGGCAATGGATTTGCACACAAACATGTGTTGAATGCATGCAATGATGGGAAATTACCTAAAAACCTTTTGAGGAATCTTTGTACCTTTTGTAAATCAGTTCGATACCAAGGTGCTCCCTGCACTTTGGGGGTAATTGATGGAGAACTAACAATTTTTAGTAATCTGGACCTCCACCAATTTCCAAGGTGCTTCCTGTACTTTGGGGTTAATTGATGGAGAACTAACAATTTTTAGTAATCTGGACCACCTCGACCAATTTTCAAGGTACAGACCTTAAGCTTTTGGTTGATTTAGAAAGCAATCATTCGTTTATGTCCTGAGATTTTGCATAAATTAGTAATCACCTAGAATTATGATAAACCAATGTAATCAGTAAACCAATGCTTGCATAAATAAGTAATCAAATAGATTTATGGTGGTAAACAGATGTAAGTGGAAACGTGCTTTTCACATTCCATGAGATAGATGTAATCGAGTTCTCCTAGATGGGAACCTAATTAAATGTAAGTTTAGAGTCTTTCCCTTAGGTATATATGATGAGATTCTTGGAATGGATTGGCTCACATAGAATCAAGCTAACATCCATTGTCACAAGGGGGCTATTTCCTTTATGGATCTTCACGGGAACAAGGTGCAAGGGATTGGAGTAATTGGAGCTTCTACCATACTTGTAAAGGCATCTAAGTTATTGAGGGACTCATAAGGAAGCAATAAAATTATATTGTTTATCTCAATCCTGCAAGAAGCAAACAGTTAGGTATAAAGAATCTTGAATGCTTAAGTGAGTATGTTGGCATATTTCTTGAAGGTTTGATGACTGAAATTCCCTCCACTCAACAGGTTGATCATGAGATAAAGTTGATACCTAGAGCTCAGCCAATTGCCAAAACAGTTTATAAAATGGCCGTTCCAAAGTAATTGAACTCAAGGAACAATGACTCTAAAGCCATGCTTTGTTCGACCCACTATATCCCCCTGGGGTGTGCTGGTTCTTTTATATAAAAGAAGAAATATGGGACTCTCAGATTGTGCATTTGATTATCTAGGGTTAAATCAGTATACATTAGGAATAAATATCCTATTCATAGAATAGATGATCCATTAGACCCGTGATTGCATGGAGCCCATTTATTTATAAAGATTGACTTAAAGTTGGGGTATTACTATTTCATAATTAAGATGCAATGGGTTGGAGGCTTATAAAGCGAGCAAGTGGGTAGTAGTATTTCAAGAGGTGAAGTCCATCATCCACAAGTTTTGTACCTCTAAACCAATAGACAAAATAATTTCCTTGTTTGGTGTGCCTTCCTAACTCCCGTAAACTGTATTAGTTTGTGATTGATCTTCTTTTTGTCTTGTGTACTAAGGCTTACATAGGTCAATATTGTATTTGGTCGCTATAGATGTTAATATGATATATCCATCTATTTATCTCTCTAACCACCCTGACCTCCCTCTCTATCTATCTCTCTCTTAAAATGATTCATATACTTTCTTGCCACCTTAGTTGGAATTTAAGTTCTACGATAGATTAACATGAACAGGTTCTTGTCCTTAGCCCTCCAATAATAAAAAATACCCAAAATCTAATGTTGAAATAAAAAAATGATTGATTTTTGTAATTAATAGATAGGACCTCATATATGGAAAGCCGAGTAGACGATATACCACTCTCCATTCATTCATGAAACAATGATGATGAAAGAGTGGGTTCTTTAAAGGAATGTTTTGCAAACGGTGTGGGCAAGCCAATAAAACCATGAGCAAGAGTGGGTTCTTGAAAGGAATGTTTTGCAAACGGTGTGGGCAAGCCAATAAAACCATGAGCAAGAGTGGGTTCTTGAAAGGAATGTTTTGCAAACGGTGTGGGCAAGCCAATAAAACCATGAGCACAAACAGGCAGCCTTGTTTTCCACATTCTTTATGAGTTCTTGTTGAGTTGATTTAGAGTTTCATGAGGAGCCATAGACTTGTGATTTGAAAAAGTAGCATACACAAATGGTTAGCCATCCTTGAATACACACACTAAAGATCCGCCATATCTTAAAAACACATAATTTGAAAGTGAAATACGAAAGTGATTTATTATTCCATTGTTACTAGTCCTTGATGATTATTGGCATATTTTCACATTTTTGTAAGGTTAATGGTCAACATGCAAAGAAAAGTTTAGCTTTTGAACTTATATTCTTGTCTCATTTAAAAGATGAAATATAATTAGCTAAAATTAAAGTATTTAGGATTCGAAGATTCATTTGTTCTAGCTAGCATTTGAATAAGGTTGCATCTCGTACTTGGAAATCGATTTTGTTAGCCTCCTGAGGGGCTCCATTACATGGGGTGGATCATGTAAAGCGCCTAATACAAATCATTATGTTTGTTCTATATGCAAAGACTAGCCTAGATTACTCAAAAGAACATGTAGGGAACACTTGAGGATTTTCCAAAGTTAAAAGTGGATTATGATTATGCTAGGTCCGGTTCTAACTTGGGTACATTAAAGGTTGCTAACTTGTTTTATGCTAAAGGTTGAAAGCCTTAATACATACATGTTATTCATGTGCACAAGAAATGCTGGCATTTTTAGACACTACTGGGCTGAAAGCGTAACTTGTGGTATGTTGTTCCTCGAGGGACACAGGTCACCACCGGCCTACGTGTGAACAACCCCTCCATAGTAATAGAGGGTCCACTTCTAGAAAGTAAGAAGAGTGTCGATTTTCACAACGACAAATATATACGACCTCTTCCTCTCGAGTCTCGGAAGGTCTCTCTCGTCACTCTCTTTCTCATAACCACGCGCGCTGATTTGTTCGTGTGGAGAAAACATAAATGCGATGGAAATGTTAGCAGTAATAATTCGCCTGCCTTCCGCATTTTGTAATCTCAATACATATTTAGCGTACGCTGTCAAATCGAATCCCGCGAACGCATGGCTCCTTCTGCAAGCTTTACCTATGATCAGCGTAGCCTCCTGGCCTCTCTCTGCGTTGCGCTCCTTGCTTGCTCCTCATTAGCTCGCCTCTTGACGACTGGTAAGTTCCTGCACGCCTCCTCCCCTTCAAGCCTCCTACTCTCTTGTACTTTGTTACTGCTAAACCCCAGCGTCTTTTGTAACCACGCAGATCTGCAAACCTTGCGCTTTCCGACGGTTACAAGCATGCCCAGAAGCTCCAATCATCCAATGCAAGATCAAGAGGTACTACTTTCCGTGATCAAAATTTGTATGGGAAAAAAAGAGTTTAGTCGATCAGTGAATAAATTTTGACATTTCATGGCAAACAATCACAAAGCAGAGGACGTGCTGGAGTGGGTGGAGGCTGCAAGGGAGAAAACTGCAGGGTATTATTAGGTCTACAAACCTTGCGCTTGCCGACCGACACACACACCACCCTCATAGATACGTACACCAACTAGCATACCTACATCTCTTTCAATGCACAACTGAACACATTCTTTGATTTAAGTATGATTATCTTCGTTGTTCTCTCCTCGTTTATTCTATTTTTTTTGGAATCATCGGATAACTATACGCTTACATCGTTGCAATCCAGCCAACTTAATGATCAACTTGATTAGTGATTCTCCTTTGCTGCCAGTCCTTATGTAGAGGCAATCTGACTATGAGATTGATCCAACTGTGCCGATGTCCAGGCAATCTTAGTATCAGATCGATCCTACTCTCCGAGCGATCCTCCACTTTGAGGATTCTTGAGGCAGACGATCTGACTATTTCTGGTCGTACGTTTGTACCACCATTTTGGGTAAAGCATAAGATGTGCCCCTGCCATTCTGTTGCCCTCCTGGCTGAGACTGTATGCATATGGTGTGTATTATTTTCCCAAAATAGCTGAAGGTACCTTAAAGTTTGAACACCCAAAACCTGCAAGTATCTACAATTTCCCCATAAGATATCTGTGCACACACAATAGAAAGAAACTCTAAACCAATATGAAAATAAATGATATGTTTGGTGCCTACCTTGGATACCCAAGGTGTAGTCGGCTGCGTGGTGGCAAAGAAGAGAGTGCTTCATGTCGTCTTGCAAAGTGAGTTGATAGCAATGTTGTCTTAATTCAAGAATGAGAGTAGTTGAATCGGTGCAAAATACATTTAATATATTTTAAGGACTTAGCTTCGTTACTCCTCCTTAATTAGTTGGCATTGACTCTTATGCCTATGGCATTTGGCAGAGGTGACTCAATTGAACTCTTATGCTCATCTCTCCATCACAAGTGACTCAACTTCTGAAATAGCAATTGTGTTCATGTGTATGAGTGAAGTGAAAATTTTAGAAATTATTTGTGGGTGCATTGTGGCCTTCTGTAACTTGAATATTTACTCTTATACCTTAGGTTCATTTTGGTCCTTGGTGACTAAACTTTTGAACTCTTATGTCATTGGTGCATTTTTGCCTTTGGCGACTTGACTTTGGAGTCGGCTGCATACCTCATGTCATTCCTTTTTTTCTTTCATGTTGCCATACTTTACACAACATTGTCTTTATCTTGGTCACTCGAGTTAAGGGGATTTGTATCATTTTGATGAGCTTGGCTTATACCCAAGTTTAAAATGAGGCTTGGTGCATTTTTGCCTCTGGCGACTTGACTTTGGAGTCAGTTGCATACCTCATGTCATCCCTTTTTTTCTTTCATTTTGCCATACTTTACACAACATTGTCTTTATCTTGGTCACTCGGGTTAAGGGGATTTGTATCATTGTGATGAGCTTGGCTTATACCCAAGTTTAAAATGAGGCTTTGATGGTTTTTGGGCCTTCTTGTGCTAGGAAAGTCGTGACACTATGCTTATCAGAGGGTTCAATAGGAAAGCTGGGATTTCATGTAGGGCCAAAGAAGAGGGTAGATTTATATTTTCTTCTAAAGCTACTCTTTCTCTTCTATAGTCCTTGTGTGCTCTATCTTAGCTTTACTCTTATCTTTGTTTTTTGTTCACCCATACCTGCTTTGGTGTGACTTGTCGATGCAAGGTCCTTGAGCATGATGATGATTTTGTTCAATTTTATTCCCTTGCTCTAGGAGGGTTGCATCTTTATGTGGCTTGCATCCTTAGCACCCAAATTTTGCTTCTTCCTTGGTAGTAAGTATCCTTGGGATATTTAGTGATCTTTGTGTGGTCACCCATCCTTGTGTGGTTGTATAACTATATGGCTTTTAATTTCTTCTCATCTTAGGGATCCACACCATCTTGTCGTCAACTTTTGATGACATCTTGGGGATACTCGTCTTTGGAATCCAGACCTATTTAGGATTTCTATTCTTGGGCTTTTGCTATTTATTGGTGGGTGATGAGAAGGCTTCCTTGGTGTCTTCGGTACCAACACTTGCTTTATTTGGTTCCTTGGGGCTTTTTGAGGAACTGAGGTAGTAGGATTGGACATATTGGTTGGTGGCCTTTGGTTTCTCTTGTGATGCTTCCTTTATTTTTTATGAATCTTTTGCTGTGGTTGGGATTTTGATTCCTTGAATTTTTGTTTTTAGGGATGTGGTAGATGGGGTTGATTAGATGAGGCCTTGAGTTTACAAATGATTACACTTACCGGCTTGATGGGGCCTGCTTGTAGTAATGTTGGTAACTTTTAGATCTCAGTAGAGATCTATCTCGTCTCTCCTTCATTGAGAAGAATGCTCATCATTAGTTGTACTAGATTGATTGTGGCCACCATCCTGATGGTCCAATCTATGCTGCAGCCTTGTTTGGCAATAAATCTTGTTCCAAGGATGATCTCTTTAGGCATCATAATTGCAGTCATAACATAAAAACTACCTTCCACATAGTGTTGTTGTTCGTAATCTTGGTTTCCATGTCAGCCAGCACCTTGGCCTCAACCACAATCTCTACCTTTGCCTCTACCTAAATTGGAGTCTTATTCTGATGTGTTCTTGATTTGTGAAGAAGAGTCCTCAGTCAAAGATTTTTGTTTAGATACTAAGTCCCAAAAGTTGGGAACATTATCGTTGATTGCAATGGCAGTCTTGAATGACTTGTACTCTTTGCCAAGCCAATTCAGACATATGCTTACTAAATCATCATCTTCTATCGATACATTGATAGACCTAACGGATTCAACAATACCCTTGATGTTTAAATCATAGTCATTGATAGACATGCTTTTCTTCTTTACAGTAGGCATTTCTTATTTTATCTACAATTTCCTCGCCTTTGTGTTAACTGGACTCGAACATTTGCACCAAGTTCATCCATGCAAATGCTGGAGTGTTGGCATCTTGTATGTGTCATATCATTATGTCTGACACCAATTGAAAGCTAATACATGACTTTCCTTATACCCTTGTTCCAGTCCTTGAATTCCTTTACATCTACTGGAGTGGCATTCTCTTTAGGCAACTCTGGAGACTCCTTGTTGTCTCCTTCGACGTAGTCACAAAATCCTTTACCCATTAGGAAATTGGTCATTCTAAATTTTTAAGCATGGAATTTGTTCTTGTCCATCTTCTCAGTGATAATATGATTGAGTCTATCATTTTATCTACAACCAAAAACCTGCAAACAAATAATTTCTATATGCAACTTGTAACATGGCAATATCTTCTTTGACTGCCCACAGTGGTACTTCTGCATAATGTGTATGTCACTTGATGTGACTAGAGTATATGTACATACACCTAAGATCAACAACACATGTGTAAACAGTGTCTACACTCCTAAAATACACTACTCTACTATAATAACTAGGTTTCAAGAAAAGATAATTCTCAACCAAAACTTCTTAGAACTACATGCCCGAAACTACCTTGCAATTTATAGAGGGCGAAACTGCATTACAAAGTACTATGCACTATACACGCACCTCCATGTCTATGAAGAAAACTCCTCAATCAAAGATGTGTAGCTTCTAGAGCTACGCAGGGGGTTTCGTATATTTAAACAAAAAAGGAAAAGGGATGATGATGCTTTTACCCTTATACTGCTTCCTTTGCCTTCACAGCTTCTTTCGCTTACCACTCAGCTCCTTAGATAAGTATGTGCCCATAACTTGGTGGGGTGGAATATGTAGGTGTAGTCCAACTATAGAATCACTGGTGAAGTTTATCGTGCCAGCCTACCAAACGTGCGATGTAAATGTGGAACAGTCACCTAGGCACATCGTGAGTGTCAACTCTGGTTGAGCTTGACATCCTAACACTGTCATCAAGGCCTTTTTAAGCCTATGGAATGACTCTTTGCACTTCTCCAAACAAAACATACCAATAGGGTATATAGCAATCTTGAAATCTCCATAAACATAAATATGAAGCGTCTATAATACCTTGCATGTTGGACTATTTTGGTTTTTTTTGTCTTTCGAGTTCAACCATCACTCAAATATTTCCTTAATCCATGGAGATGAACACCGCATGCCCTAGGATTACACCCTATCTCACCAACAACTTACACTTTTTAGGGTCCAAAAACTATTTGTACTTTTCAACACTAGATGCAAATAGGGTATGTGCTCTTGTTTCAACTTTGAGTTCATGTAGAGATCTTCCATGAAGATATCTAAGAACTTCCTTAGGAAATCCTTGTATATAGTGTAATTATTCTTTGGAACATTGGTTAAACCATGGCTTTACTTTATATGCAAATGTTTCCCATTCTATAGTAAATGTTGTCTTGTGTTGGTCCTTTGGGTTAATGGATAATTGGTTATACCCAAGAAATCCATCCTAGGAGTTGTAGGCTTCTTTTCCTACCAGTCTTTCAAGCAAGTGTTTAATTTAAGGCATTGTGGGTAATGATCTCTTACCATGGCTATATTTAATTTTTATAAAGTTAACACACATGTATATTTTACCATTCTTCTTGTACCCAATGGACATTATGACTTCATGGTAAATTCCATTCCGATTAACTAATGCTCCATGCTACCTTTAATTGATTGATGTAGGAAGAAATCTTCATAGAGCATCTTGATGATTTTTTTTTAGTCTTCTTTGTTTTATGATATTCTCTTTTACCCTAAGAAATAGTGTGAAGAGATGGAATATCAATTGACTCCGCAAAAGGTGCAAGCTACTGTTATTGATTTGCTAGAACTCAAACCAATAAAGGAAGTCAGAGGATTTTTCACGTTTGACAAGCTAGTATCAGATTTTATTCCTCAATATGCCAAAATTTCTTCTTCTTTAATAGCACTTCTCAAGAAAGATATTCGATTTCGATGGGTTGATGTGTTAAATTACGTTCGATAAGCTACAAGTTACTTTAGTGACAAATCTTGTGCTGAAGCTACCATAATTTAGGAAGCCCTTCAACGTTACTACTAATTCCAGTGGGCTTATCATTGGAGAATTCCTAATCTAGGAAGGATTCCCCATAGTGTATAAGTCTCAAAGATTCAGACCACATTAAAGGAACTATGACCTAGAGTTTCTTGTAATAGTGCATGCCTTGAAGCTTTGGCGATAATATCTTCTCGAGAAAAAATTAATCTTGGTTATAGATCACAAAAGCTTAAAGTAGATTTTCACTCAAAATTATCTAAGCATAAGACAAAGAAGATGGATGTAAATCCTTCAAGAGTTTTATTTTAAGATCAAGTGTGTAGGTCAACAACAGAGAATGTGGTCATCGATGCACTTGGAAGGAAAGCCTCCTTACTTGCACGATAATTGTAATTTCAAATCCCTTACCCATCGAGATTAAGGAGAAGATTGGGTCGAACAAATTATTTTACCCTTGTTATTACCTTGATTAAGTAGAAAAGTAAGACGGTCCAAGAAGTGGATTTCTTCTCAAGCAAAAATTCACCTTGTTATAGATCATAAAAGCTTAAATTAGATTTTTACTCAAAATGATCTTAGCATGAGACAAAGAAGATAGATCCAATGGCTTTAAGAGTTTGATTTTCAAATCAATTTTTGGTCAAGAAAAGAGAATGTGGTTAGCGATGCACTGAAAAGGAAAGCCTCCTTACTTGCGATAACTATAATTTCAAATCCTTACCCGTCAAGGTTAAGGAGAAGATTGGGTTGGATAACGTTTTTACCCTTGTTATTACCTGGATTCAGTAGGAAAGTAAGATGATCCAAGAACTGGATTTCTTCTCGAGCAAAAATTCACCTAGGTTATAGACCATAAAAGCTTAAAATGGATTTGTACTCAAAATTATCTTAGCATGAGACAAAGAAGATGGATGCAAATGATTCAAGAGTTTAATTTTAAAATCAAGTCTAGGTCAAGAATTGGATTTCTTCTCGAGCAAAAATTCACCCAGGTCACAAAGACCATACAAGCTTAAAATGGATTTTCACTCAAAATTGTCTTAGCATGAGACAAAGAAGATGGATGCAAATGATTCAAGAGTTTGATTTTCCTATCAAGTCTAGGTCAAGAAAAGAGAATGTGTTCACGGATGCACTTAGAAGAAAAGCCTTATTACTTACAATAACTATAACTTAATTGTAATTTATTCGATCGAGATTAAGGAGAAGATTAGGCCACATAAATTTTTTTTCCTTTTTATTACCTTGACTAAGCAAGAAAGTAAGATGATCTAATAAATGAATAAAGTTAAAGGATTTATGTTAGAGGATGGATGCATGCACTTTAACAATCAGTTATGTGTTCCTCAGGATGATAGAGATCTTAAAAGAATTATTCTAAATGAAGCTCATTAATAGCCCTATTGTGGGACATCTTGGCTTTGTGAAGAATTTTATGGCTATAAAGAAGAGTTTTTTTTGGCCCGACCTTAAGAAGGATGTAATACAACATTTTCATTAGATTACCTTCAGTTTATACAGGATATGATTCCATCTTGGTTGTGATAGGTCCTTTGATGAAAGTCACTCATTTGATTCCAATGAAAAAGACTTATCCTACTCTTGATGTTGCTAAATTCTTTAGAAAATATTCAAAATCCATGGATTGCCTAGAAGGATAATAAGACACTAAATTTATGTGTTGCTTGATTTCTTTGCTTTTGTTGAAGCTATGGGTACCTGTATGGATGTACTACCTAACATCTGAAAATTGAAAATGAGACAGACTAGGTGATCAAAGATATTCTGTGAGTGTTTTGAGGGCAAGAACCCAACAGAAGGATGAATTATCCACATTTGCTAGAAATTGCTTATAATGCATCGGGATGACAAGATTATATAATGGCCTTAAATTGGTATGATGTAGGGATTAGAATGGAAGTGTCAAATCAAATGTTAGATGAAATGGATCATCAAATATAAACTATAAAGAAGGACATCAAAGTTGATCAAGGTAGTGGACTACCTGAGATTTTGATGCAAGTGCACTAAGGTTTTTGTTCGAGTATGACCTAAGAGAAGTTCTCTCTCCTTGGGAAAGTATAAGACGCTCACATAGATATTGGGGACTGTATGTGATTATGAGTAGAGTAGGAGATCAAGCTTATGAACTTTTACTCCCTCTAAACTTAAAGATGGACAATGCCTTTCATGTGAGTTTATTGAACAAGTATGTTCCAGATCTGAGTCATATATTGGATGGTGTGAGCAGGTTTCTTCTCCTGTTCAAGGTCAAGTGGAATTGGAACAAAAAGTAGTTTTGGATGTGTTAGAGGAAAATCTGTTAAGAAAAGGATCCCAAAAGAATATTTAATCAAATGTTAAATTTTCCCAACTAAGGATGCTACTTGGGAGAAAGAGGAAGAGTAAAAAGAATATTTAATCAAATGTGAATTTTTCCCAACTAAGGATGCTACTTGGGAGAAAGAGGAAGAGTAAAGGAGAGATTATCCTAATTTTGCAAGATGAGGACATCTCGTATCTTCAAGTGGGAGAAATCCCTCTTCCAAGACAACTGAGATATTAATTTTTGGATGAATATTTCTAGTGAGTGAATATGAGAATTTAAAAGAAATTGATTTATTATTCTCTACACACTTCTCAAGATGAGACCTCAAAGGTCTAATTTTCATCCTTTTCCTTTAAAATTGATGCTAAGACCTTTGTAGAACATTAGCAAATTGAGGAAACCTTATTGTTACCTTTTGAACCTTAGGGGAATCAGAGGTTGGATAGCCTACCCCTAAACTTAGGAGAATTTATCACTTAATTAATTTATGGGAAAAGCCTTAGAATAAATGATTTTTTAAAGAGATAAGATTGGTCTATATTCTCTAAATTGAGGCAAGCCCAAGTCTAGACAAGCTTCTAGATTAAATTATTTTGGTGATGAGGCTTAGTTGTAGGAATTATAATTAATTTTTAACTTTGGGAATTTTCTTTTCAATTTATCTTTGCCACCACGCAGCCGACTACACCTTGGGTATCCAAGGCACCAAACATATCATTTATTTTCATATTGGTAAGAGTATCTTTCTATTAGTGTGTGCATAGATATCTTATGGGGAATGTCTCATCTTCCTTCTTAGGGAAAGGCACATCAACTAGTGATGGTGTTGGTATAGATATGAATGATTATGAGGAACCATAACTATGCCATATGCTATATGTTTAGAAAATAGCTTCTTTTTACAATTGTATCAATTTTTTTCTAGATTAAAGATGACAATAATAAACATTGTCTCTATTTTGGCATGTTTTTTGAAAATTTATTGTTAGATTTGCAATTATAATCTCATAAAGTAAGCAAAATGAAGTGTTTTTTTTTTCATGTTAATTTTTGTAAGAAATGTGTAAAGTGTCCAAAATATTATCATTTTTTGGCAGTGTTGTATGCATGTGTATACCGCTTTTCAAAAAGAGGTAAAAAGTAAACATTTTTTATAAAATCTTTGAAAAGATGCCAAATGTTTCTTGTTTTTAGAAAATATTACCTATTTTGTCCACAATAGCGTTCATCGTTGTATTGTGTAATCTCTCTCCATTGTGCTCCTCTCTCTCTCTCCTCTGAGTTGTGCACCATTATTGTGGCTTAAACTTTCATCTTATCTCTCTTCTTACACTGTATTCCTACACACCTATTCATGGATATCTTTTATCCTCCATAGCTGCACGTGTGATCCTGAATGTCAATATTAGAGCTAGGCTAAACCACATCTGTGTTTTTAGGATTTCTTCAATTTTAGGGTTTTACATCTTTAGGGTTATTTTGGTTTTTAGGGTTTTTGCATTTTCTCTAATGCCCCACCATTAAATCTGAGCTTTCTTCCATTCAACCCTTACTATTTTTTTCATAAACGGAGCCACCATCATCTCATCATTCTCTTGTAATAATAAGCAAGGTTTATATCATTGGTTAGAAGGGAATCTTGGACCCCACCTCAACCCTAAATACTAGCATAGGAGGTAAACAATAGTCCCAAATCAATATCGATCTAATAGTCTGCAACAAAGTGCATATCATAAAAGCTCTCCAGTAGAACCTACTTCAAGGGGTCAACATTTAGTCATGACTCCCACCATCTACAAGTATATTAGTAAGCAGAGATTTACAGCCTTAAAGAGATTTAGAGATTTCATAGATTTAATGAGAAATCAACATTCTACAACTTCAAAAATTTGGGGTTTCTGTCTAATATAGAGAAATTCCTCAAATTGGAGATCTGTTGCCCATTTGGGATTTTTCAATATTAAGCCTCTAGCATCAAATTGGTTATCCTACATTTAAAAAGAATTTGTGTTTTCTCAATATTAAGCATGGAGCATCAAATTGGAGCTTCTATATCGACAAAAAATTGGGGTTGGCCTCTCTACTCTACTACTCTCAATTTATGCATACACAAGTTCTCTATCTTGGCCCCTAAGCCTAAAAAGATAGCCAAAGTGCTCACTTGGCCCTGAGCCTAAAAGGATAGCCCAAGTGTTTTCTTGGAAAAAACATTGAAAGAAGAGCTTTAGTTTTTCTAAAGTTTCAGAATTTCTTCTAATTTCTATTATGTTATTAGTCATGGGTTCTTTGCCTAGGATGTCTTCCAAAATCTAAATATTTTGTAGTCATGTGTTCTCTATGCTTAGGATGTCCTCCAAAATCTAAATATTTTATAGTCATGGTTTCTCTCCCTAGGATGGCCTCCAGAATCTGAATATTGTGGGTTTCGTTTTGTAATGCTCCATCATTCCCTCTTTACCCTACTTAGAGTGAGGGGGTAGCTTTGGTATATGCTGATGTAGGTTGTCTTTGTCTACCGAGGCAAGACTTGACCTCTAAGTCTTTCATAAAAATAACCATTCTTGTTAAGCCTATGAGCTATGCTTGTTGAGCGTTTTAGCCATGCTCACTAACCTCTCAACCATTCTTACTAGCCTCTGAGTTTGAAGCGACTCTTGCTTCTTTGCTAGTGTTGGAGTACATAAATTATTGAAAGGCTATCCAAACATTACCTCCATCACTGTGTGAAGGGGCATTTTTTGTATATTTTTGAGTCACTTGGTATGAACATTCCCTATTTAGGTCAAAATATGAGGCTTGATGCCTAAAAAAACAATGTTCATGGTGAAAGTATTATCACACCCCATCACCCCCTACTATAATGGAGTGCTATCTAAACATTAGCTCCATCATTCCCCAGAGGGGGATTTGTACATTTCTTTTTCATCAAACCTTTAGAGAAAGAGAAAGAGGGGGGGAGCATAATCAAGAGGGATTTCACTGCATTAATATAAAAATAGAGGTTAATATTAGCCTAATCGCTATTCTAAAGGTTTTTTTCAAACTAGTTGGAGGTATCTCAATCAAGATAGACAATTGCAATCTCACCATCCATGTATCACAAATGAGATATGGAAATGTGATCTCTACCATCTAGATATCTTGATGGAGATACATGTTGGAATTAGGGTTGCAGAAAAGCTCACAAAGCTTGAAGAAGAAGAAGCAAGAATGCACACAACGCACAGTGTATTAGATTGTGTGAATGTACAAAGATAAGTTAGCCCTAGAATAATGGGCGTATATACAAGCCGGGGGAAAAAAACCTCCTAAAGAGGGAAAAAGTGCCATGGCAGTCCTAAGTGTGTTCACACACATCACTGCCTATATATATGGCAACAAATCCCCCCTGGGAGGAGTGATGGTGTGAATGAGAGCTGGCACTCATGTATAGGGAAGTGCCATGCCCAAAGTAGATCAGTCCACAAAGGGGAGCAAGCCCAAAGCTTTACGGAAAGTTTCAAACTTCTCACGAGGAAGCGCCTTTGTGAAAAGATCCGGCGAGGTTGTCCTTTGTTGGCACATATGCCAAGCTGATCTCTCCTGCTGAGAGTCTCTCCCTGACATAGTGATAATGCACGTCAATGTGCTTTGTGCGAGCATGAAAAACTGGGTTTCTCGCAACTACCAATGCGCTTTGACTGCCAGTGTAGATAGAGGTGACAGACTTCTATCCAACACCCAAGTCAGCCATCTGAGCCACACACACTCAATCGTAGCTGTGAAAGCTGCCCTGTACGCAGCTTCACAACTAGAAGTGGCCACAGTAGGTTGCTTCTTGCTCAACTAAGATATGCATGAGCTACCGAGCATGAAACAAAAACCACTTGTGGACACTCTTGTGTCATAGCAACCAGCCCAATCTAAGTCCCAAAAAGCATGTAAATCTGGCAGCAACGATCCCCCCTTGGGATAAAACAGCCCAAGATGTATGGTGCCACTCAAGTAGCGAAAGATGCGTTTAACTGCCTTCCAATGCGGAGACCCTGGACTATGCATAAACTTGCTCACCTGTGAGACTGTAAACTGAATGTCCGGCCTTGTAATGCATACATAAATGAGGCAACCAACAACTGTCTGATAGAGTGTGACATCAAAGTGATCTCCTGCATCATGAAGACTCAACTTAAAACCTGTCTCCATTGGAGTAGCAATAGGCTTGCAGTCTTCAAGGCCAAATCTCCGCAACAATATCTAAATATACTTTGTCTAACACAAAGCAATACCTCCATCACACTGCTTAAATTGTATCCCCAAATAATGATGCAAATGCCCCAAATCTGACATCTCAAAAGAGGCATTCAAATCAGCCTTAAAATCAGCAATATGACTCTCATTTGGTCCTGTGAGTAGCATGTCATCGACATAGAGAGCAATGATTAGATGTACATCATCCACACGTTTAACATACAAAGTGCTTTCTGTTGGACTATTCTGAAAACCATGTGCAGTCAAATATGCATGTATCTTTTCATACCAAGCTCGTGGAGCTTGCTTTAAACCATATAAAGCCTTTTTTAACCTGCACACTTTGTCTTCCTGCCCTCTTTGAACAAAACCATGAGGCTGCGATACATACACCTCCTCATGCAAATCTCCATTCAAGAACGTAGTCTTTATGTCCAACTGATGTACATTCCAACCATTATGAGCTACCAATGCACAAATGCTACGAATGGTAGTCATATGACAAGTGGGAGAAAAGGTCTCATCAAAATCAATGCCCTTTTCTTGAGCATAACCCTTTGCAACAAGTCTGGCCTTATAGCGATCAACACTGCATCTGGCTTTCGTTTCAACTTAAAAACCCACTTACATCCAATGACCTTTTTACCAATAGGCAAATCACACAAAGACCATGTACCATTCTTCATTATAGCACCATATTCACTTTGCATTGCAGCCAACCAATTTTTTGATTTTTGTGCCTCATCAAATGAAAGAGGTTCTTCCTCTTCACACATGCTAGACACAACCAAAGCATAACAATGTGATGCGTAAGAGGCATGCTGAAAACCTGAACGAGTATGACTAGAAATAGGTGCATCAATTTTACTATCACGCAAGGTTTGCACCAGCCATTTAGGCATACCTCTAGCCTGCTCATTTTCAGCCCTATCCTCATAAATTACATCCTGTAAATCTGCATCAGAAATAGGCTGATCTATGATGTCGTTTGAAATCTGCATAGGCTGAATATTTGCCTCATTAGCACTTACATTTGAATTCCCACCTGTAAACAGAGGCAACAACGTATCAATTAATAGATCCCGTGAGCTCACACCTGTCTCTTTGATACATGATAACAAAGGCTGCACTGTATCTTCCACATTGTATCTTCCACAAAAACAACATCTCGACTAATCAAGATACGCTTTGACTGCGGATGATACAATCTGTAACTCTTGCTCTCAGCACTGTAACCAACAAAAATGCATTTAACAGCCTTATCATCCAATTTTCTACGTTTTTACGCAAGCACTAAAGCATAGGCCAAGCAACCAAAGACACGCAAGTGACCAATAGAAGGCTTCCTGCCATGCCAAGCTTCGTATGGAGTAATAGACTACAAGGCCTTAGTGGGACACCTGTTGAGTACATATGCACCACACATGACAGCCTCAAGCCAAAACGCATGTGGCAAAGCTTGGCTCTTGACCATACATCGTGCCATCTCCATAAGTGACTTGTTTTTTCTCTCAGCAACACCATTTTGCTGAGGGGTATACGACGGCACTTTACATTGGTGTTTTATCCCACAACAAGCCAAAAATGCATCAAACTCTTTGGACATGTACTCCCCCCCTCAATCAAAATGGAGGGTGCCCACAGTACAATTGGATACATTTTTCAACCATAAGCAAAAACTGTTTGAAGCACAAAAACACTTTGGACTTTGCCTTCAGTGGATATACCCATGCATGCATTGAGTAATCATCAATGAAAGTACAAGTGTTTACCAAATGACGGAGTTTGCATAGGCCCACATACATCACTATGTACAAGTTGCAATTTGCGAGTGGCCCGTAGAGAACCATCATTTGGAAACACAGAACGCTGCATTTTGCCCAAAATACAGCCTTCACAAACATGTTTTAATGGTGCCTCAAGAGGGGACAATGAAGCAACCATATCAAATTTTTGCAAACGCAGCAAACTAGCAAAGTTTAGATGACCAAAAAAAGCATGCCATAGTTTTGCATCTGAAACTGCCTTTTCATCAGAAACTGCATTTGCTGAATCTTCCACACACTTGTCATAAGAATTGAGCCTATACAACCCACGAAACAAGGTGCCAGATGTAATAATCGTATCACCACAAGTCAAATCATGAACAGTACATCTGTCATCCACAAATTTGATTACAAGTCTAAGTCTTGCAAGCGCAAAGACAGACCATAGATTCTTCTTTATCCTTGGCACATACAAAGCATCTAAAAGTGTGAAAGTGCTGCCATTTGTAGCAGTAAGCATAATTTTATCAACACCCTTCACTATGTAAGAAGCATTATTGGCACATGTGATAGTATTCGCATTAGAGATAGCCTCAAGACAAGTGAACATATCACGATGCGAGGTAATGTGCTTTGTAGCACCACTATTAAAATACCATACATTAGAGTCAATAGAAACTGCCAAACATCATGTTCAGATGGGTCATATTGGCAATACACGCTAAATGCCCGTTCTGTATCCTGCACAACATTAAATGCAGAATCTGCATTTGTAGAAGCATCCGCTATTGTGGCTGCATTTGACTCTTTCTTCTTTGCCTCTTTAGCCTTTAGCTTAGGGTAATTCTTAATGACATGATCAGTTGCCTTACAATAGTTGCACCTAATTTTTTTCTTGCCTTTATCAAGAGCCTTCTCAGACCTATTGTTGCTACCTGTGGAAGGAGAAGAAGTTGAAGACCTACTAATAGGAGAAGAAACAGTGGAAGGGGCTGCCTTACCACTTCTTCTCTGCTAGGCAGCAACAAATGCCTAATCAACTACACGCTGTCTAGTCCTGTTTTGCCTAGACTGCGCTTCTTGCAAGAGCTTGTTGACTAAAGTATCATACTTGACAACATCAGGTCTGTCCTCAGTAACAAGTCTCCACGTGGAAGCAAAAGTCTGATATGACTCAGGTAAAGCATCAAGAACAGTCTGCACTAGAGAATGATCAGGAATAATCTCACCTGCAGAAATCAACTGCACCTTGAGATCTTTAATCTTAGCAAGAAAAACATTAATGTCATCATCTTCCTGCATAATCTTCGATTCTAGCTCTTTACGTAGGTAAGAGATTTTTGCCCTCGTTTACGACCTGCATACAAACCAGCTAGAATATCCCAAGCATGTTTCGCTGTTTTAGCTGAAGGAATATGTGGAGTGATGTTACGTTTGACAAAAAGTGCAATCAAGGCATGAGCCTGCGCATCTTTACCATCCCAACAAGCTTGTTCAGCAGTGGGTAAAACAGCAGCAACAGTAGAGCTGCTAGAACCTGCAACATCCTCAACAGATCCTACATCCACAGAACTTAGATGTACATCCATACCCTGCAGAATGTTCCACACTCCTTTTGCAACCAAAACATGCTGCATCATGTATGCCCAAAGTGGGTAGTTGCTGTCTCTATCCAATTTGTCATAAGCAGACAACATGCGCGAAATACATCATGGCTGTTATTAGCCATGGCCACTAACTGAAACTGATGCAAAAGCTACCTATAATGAAGCAAAGACTGAACAGAAAACAACTCGTGCTATGTAGCACGGTCCACAATAGAATACGTATGCCTATTTTGCAGAAAACTACACTATCAAAATTTTTGCACAAAATGACGAAAACACCTGTACAGAACTTATAATAATGCAAAAACGGAGCCCGAAACACCTTAGATGCGATTTTTGAGAATGCAAAGCCCTACGGGCCAGTCTGCAGAGTATAGTGACCTGCAAGCACTCGTGAAAGCTCACCTCAATCAGAGAACGTGAGTCGGAGGGTGCTAGCGGTGTAGCCCTGGGAAATGTAGCCCTGGGAACCGATGCATGCTTTGATACCAATTGTTGGAATTAGGGTTGCACGAAAGCACACAAAGCTTAGAGAAGAAGAAGCAAGAATGCACACAACACACAGTGTATTAGATTGTGTGAATGTACAAAGATAAGTTAGCCCTAGAATAATGGGTGTATATACAAGCCGGGGAAAAAAACCTCCTAAAGAGGAAAAAAGTGCCTCGGCGTTCCTAAGTGTTCACACACATCACTGCCTATATATATATGGCAACAATACATCGATGTGATCTTAGTCATACATGTATCTTGAATGACTTAGTCTCATATATGTATCTCGAATGACTTAGTCTCATCCATGTATCTTGATCGAGATACATATCTTGTTCGAGGTACTTCCAACAAATCAAAGCCATTCATGTCTTCCAACCCTAAAACTATGAGTAAGTTTGGGTTGTTTATTTTGCCAACCCTAAAACTTTGTTTCCCTCTTATTGTCTTCCATCGTTTTCACTTTTTCACTCTTCCATCATTTTTTTTTCTCTTTGATTGAAGCAGCATTAATGGTGATTGAATCCAATACTATTGGTGCTTTAGAGCTTCATTAGTGCTAATATTACTAGATTAGTATTTTATTAATCCTAATCATTGAACCTTTCACATTGGCCTTTTACATTTGACCACCCTTTTGTGTTAGTATTATGGGCTAGCATAGAGTCATGGAAGGAGGGCCACGACTCTATTGTGGACCTCATCTCACAGGAATAACTATTTGTAGGAGTGCTAGAGACACATCATCTACTTTATATATCATATCCAACTTGGAGTCACAATGGTCTCATCCTTTCATAGACTTCATGATGATGTTGTTTATGTAAATGAGTGGATAGCACATCATCGTATTTCTCTAGTATCACTAGGTGTGTGAGCTTGGTCCTATTAGAGATAAAGCATAGGGAATCGCCTTAGTATTTTGCAATGTTTTCATCCTAGTATGGTGACACATATCTATAGTGGATATGTTACTACATATGAGAGGATGCTGAGAACTGTTGAATCCCCATCTACTTTCTCAAGTAGTAATACACAAAGTTTGTGTTAGGGAAGTAGGTTTACTACACTAGCCATTGGCGTGGAAGTGGTGCTGGGGAGGTAGTCTCCACTAGCCCTACATTGTGTAGTTGCTTCTTCAAACCCACCATTTGTTCCCTTGTCTAATGTTGTGAGGCACTAGGCACTCATGTGAGGATCGACGTGCATAGTACCACTGAGAGTATCTAATGGTGTGCCTATTTTCACAATCAGTGTTGATAAATGTTGAGGTATTTATATATATTCATTGCTTCTATAGGTCTTTCATAGTTTTCTATTTTTATATTTACAAATTATATCTACTTTTCTATATTTTTTAAATTAATGGTAGTGATTGTTTACGTAAGGTCCCACATCTACAAGTGAGAGATTCACAATAATGGGTTGTAGGATATGCGAGAGCAAAGATTGAGTGTCTAAAAGTAGCATTGTAAACAGTAGAAGTATCCACTATAGAGGCACATCGGTGAGGGGTTTTGGCATCCACCTGGTAGGTCTCTCTTTTTGTAGTTTAAATATTTGTAATTAAGGTCTAAACCTATGAAATTCTTAGGTTGTACCTAATTAAAAAGAATAATCATTTTTTTTATGTTCTCTCCTTTTTAAGCTAGTATTTCATGATATGGAGACATAGCTTCAGCAAGCCAGAGCAAAGGCCGAGAGTACTAGAGCCAAGGAGGCAGATCATAGCTCTCTAGTTAAAACTCCAAGCAAGTTGAATTCTGCCATCCACAACATATCCTAGTGAGGCCTTTTCAAGGATTTTTCTTTCCTTTGGATCACTTTCACACCTTATTGCAATAAGTCAATCCATTCAACTTAAATTAAGGTTGTTTGCATGTAAAAAAGATTATTCTAAGGTTATTCATATACTTCCTCTATTTGTTACTTATCTTTATAACACCATATTAGAGAATTTAGAAAAATCCTAATTCCCATTTTGCAAGATTGTAGAAAAGGGACCATGGTGAACCTTTTAATATTTTGTCAAAACCTCCTCATGTGACATATCATTGGAAAGAGATTAAAGAATAGGTTCTAAATGCACATCCTCTGACAACTTTTGAGTGGGTATGGTTAAGACACAATGCTTCATGTCGTCTATTGTGCAAAGTGAGTTGATAGCAAGGTTGTCTTAATTCAAGAATGAGTAGTTGAATCGGTGCAAAATACTTTTAATATATATTTTAAGGACTTGGCTTCGTTACTCCTCCTTAATTAGTTGGCCTTGACTCTTATGCCTATGGCATCTAGCATAGGTGACTCAATTGAACTCTTATGCTCATCTCTCCATCACAAGTGACTCAATTTCTGAAATATCAATTGTTTTCATGTGTATGAGTGAAGTGAAAATTTTAGAAATTATTTGTGGGTGTATTGTGGCCTTCTGTAACCCGAATATTTACTCTTATACCTTAGGTTCATTTTGGTCCGGTGTACACTTTTGAACTCTTATGTCCTTGGTGCATTTTTGCCTCTGGTGACTCGATTGAACTCTTATACTCATTTCTCCATCACAAGTGACTCAACTTCTGAAATAGCATGCATATGAGTGAAGTGAACCTTTTAGGAATTATTTGTGGGTGCATTGTGGCCTTCTATAACCCGACTATTGACTGTTATACCTAAGGTACATTTTGGTCCTTGGTGAGACTGAACTTTTGAACTCTTATGTCCTTAGTGCATTTTTGCCTCTGGCGACTTGAATTTGGAGTTGGTTGCATACCTCATGTCATTCCTTTTTTTCTTTCATATTGCCATACTTTAAGCAAAATTGTCTTTATCTTGGTCACTCGAGTTAAGGGGGTTTGTATCATTTCGATGAGCTTGGCTTATATTTAAGTTTAAAATGAGGCTTTGATGGTTTTTGGGCTTTCTTATGCTGGGAAAGTCCTGTCACTATGCTCATCAGAGGGTTCAATAGGGAAGCTGGGATTTTTGTAGGGCCAAAGAAGAGGGTAGTTTTAGATTTTCTTCTAACGCTACTCTTTCTCTCTTATAGTCCTTGTGTGCTCTCTCTTAGCTTTACTCTTATCTTTCTTTTTTGTTCACCCATACCTTCTTTGGTGTAACTTGTCCGATGCAAGGTCCTTGAGCATGATGATGATTTTGTTAAATTTTCTTCCCTTGCTCGAGTGCATCTTTGTGTGGCTTGCATCCTTAGCACCCAAATTTTGCTTCTTCCTTGTTAGTAAGTATCCTTGGGCTATTTAGTGATCTTTGTGTGGTTACCCATCCTTGTGTGGTTGTATAAATATATGGCTTTTAATTTCTTCTCATCTTAGGGATCCACACCAGCTTCTTATCAACTTTTGTTGACATCTTGGGTATACTCGTCTTTGGAATCCACACCTATTTAGGATTTCTATTCTTGGGCTTTGGCTATTTTTTGGTGGGTGATGAGTAGGCTTCCTTGGTGTCTTCGGTACCAACACTTGATTTATTTGGTTCCTTGGGCCTTTTTGAGGAACTGAGGTAGTAGGATTGGACATATTGGTTGGTGGTCTTTGGTTTCTCTTGCGATGCTTCCTTTATTTTTTATGAACCTTTTCCTCTGGTTGGGATTTTGATTCCTTGATTTTTGGTTTTAAGGGATGTGGTGGATGGGGTTGATTGGATGAGGCCTTGAGTTTAGAGATGATTGCACTTACTGGCTTGATGGGGCCTACTTGTAGTAATGTTGGTAACTTTTAGATCTCAGTAGAGATCTATCTCATCTGTCCTTCATTGAGAAGAACGCTCATCATTAGTTGTGCTAGCTTGATTTGGCCATCCTGATGGTCCAATCTATGCTGCAGCCCTTGTTAAGGCTAAACAAAACCCCAAACAAATACTACACATAGAAATATGAAATTATAGAGAATAGGCTTTAAACACTCCCCACACATCATCATCATCATCATCATTTCAGATCACAGGCATAAGAAATAGAATATCTATCTCCATCAAAGAACACAGAATCCAACATTACAGCATTACATGAACAGAATTTTGAAATCACAGGAAAAATACAAAAACACAGAGAACAGCAGCGTGAACACCAAGGTCTCAGTTGCTTGCTTTGCATAATGCATGATCCAAAAGGTTACATCTTGAAATAAAGCCCAAAATGATGTCTCCTCCTGAAATCGTAAGTAAAAAGACTAATGTTCAAAAGTATCTAAGAAGTACCGAGGTAAAGCCTAGGCTTTACACGTGGCACACCCAGTGGTTAAAGTTTTCTCAAAACTTGAAGACTCGAATCCCACACATCCCTTGATCTTTGAAAATTCTTGAGTGCAAAGTAAAGTGCCTAGTAATACCAAGATTCACAACCACATCCAGACATCTCATCAAAATCAATTACATTGCATTCCCATTGTGCACCCTATCTCAACATGTGAATACTAGTGCACAATTTTATGACAACATGCCAAGGCTGCGAACCTTTCATATGAATCAGCATCCACTTGACATCATACAAGATAAATTTATGAAGCCGTGAGCAAATAAGTATGTCCCCACTCCATAAAAATGAAATAAGACATAGGAAGCTCCATGAAACTCTAGCATCTACATCATAGGCAAAATATAGCCTATCACCAAAAAATACCAATGAAGAATCTCTAGCAACAACTGCAACATGATTGGATGAAAAATCACCAAAGAAGTACTCCAAATAGGATAGAAGTAACTGCATCATCTAGAACTTTTTCATTGTAGACTCCACTCCAAACATCTTTGGTTTAAAAAACTGACTTTTTGACTCGAAATTCCGATTCAAAAAATCTGAATTCTAAATTGACCCTGAGTTTGCAAAAACTTCTAAAAAAATATGATTCATTCTGATTGCTCGTGACATTATTTGAGTCCCATAATGTTGGAAAACTTTTTCCCCAAATAGTTTGAAGTTTTGCCATCTTGACAAGAAAAATAGACTTGCTCCGGAATGAGTTTTCCTGCAAATCAACCACTTCCACACAATTCTGAACAATGTTTTGAAAAATTACAACCTTTCCAAACACTTCACTTCTTGTGCTTGTGTAGCCGGACGGCGGAGACGTTAGTAAGGCCCGGAGTTGGCCCATGGTATCCCTCATACCATTGGGAGAATGAGGTTTGCCGATTGAGGCAAGTGATTATGATGATGCTGCCTAGTTCTGAGGGCCCAGGCTAGTGCGGTGAATTAGCCCACCCTAGTGCGCAGACATCCCTCTGAGGGGCGGGAGGATCAAGCGATGGAGCCTGAGAGGGCGACAGGCCGGCTTGAGTCCTCGCCAGCAGGGCCGACGATGAGGTGTATGGTCCCGTAGGGTTTTGCCCAGCATGTGGAGGCTGGAAGGCCGAATTCTAGATCATCGGCGGTATAAAGGAAAAGAATAAGAGAGCCACCTTGGCTTGTATGAAATTGATTCATGTTTAACTTTGTTTTTATAAATCTTATCTTTGGTATGATTGTATTGTAGAAAAAGGCTGTTTTAACAAACCTTGTGAAAAGGGTCTTAATTAAGGAACATGTTTGTTTATGTCAAACAGTGTGGTAGGATTAATTAGAAAACAAATTGATGCGTGAGTAGAGTGGAAAGTGGGAGGATGGAATGCCCTGACGGCACCATCCTACGGACGGGTGGACCCGATTAGTCGGGTAGCTTTCCAACATATTAAGTGAAAGCCCTACGTTAGATAAATAGGTTCTCGGGCAACTCTATTCTAGAAGACTAGGCCAGCGGCTGTGCCTTGCATGGATGAGGAAAAAAGCGTTGCCTCTAGAAATCAAGTCTTGTAGTTGCCCAATTTATGTGATCAATTACCCTATGGGTGATTTGATTTTAGAAGACCACGCTCCCCCTGCGGGATAGAACTAGGTCTTACCTATGAATCGTATCCTTGAATCTCTGTATGGTCAAGGTGTCGATGAGTAGGAAATTTTCTCTAAGATAAGACTTAGCAGACTATCTTAAGTGTTTCCCCTATTTGTGGAAGAGGGGAACCTTACAAGTGGTATCAGAGCTGATCTGAGTTCCTAGGATTTATTTTTCAAAGGTTAACTGTCAAGGGATTAAAACAAGTGATTGTTTATCATATGAGGACGAATCAATCATCTCTACTGGCCACAGAAGTGATTTGAATATGCTCACATGTTGAGACAATCATCTTATGAAATTGTGCTTGTATCTTGGGGGTGCACACGCAAGATATTTGTACAATAAATTTGAGAAATAAGATTGGGGAGAAAACCTTTTGTGAGGAAAAATATAGGGTGATCAAATTAAGAAACTAGTGAGAGATTGAATGACTAGAAGAATAGACTGAATGACTAGAAGGATAGACCGAAACTTGTTTAGAGAGATTTTCAGGATATATCTCATTAGTTCGCATATTATAAATTATTAAGATTATAACTCCATTAAGGTTTGAATAGTTGATGTGTGAATGTCATCCATTGGATGCTTTACACTAGGACGATCATCCAAGATCTAGAACCCATCTTAGACAAACATGGGTCTAAATTTGGATGTGTAATTCCCAGAGGATCATGCTCTTAGATGTGTTAATCCCCAGATACTAGATGTGTAATTTTCAGAAAACGAATCATCTTAGACATGTTAATCCTGATAATCTTTGGATGTGTCAATCCCAAGGCACCAAATGTGATTCTCAAAAAAATGAAGATCTCACATATATTAATCCAGAGTGCCTTTAGATGTGATGCTATGATAAGTATTTGATAGTTTTGAGCTTTTCATGGATACAATGAAAGAAGCAAGTTCACCTTTGCTCGTCTAAAAAATTGTAAGAGATGCCAAATTAGTTGGAAGCACTGTTGTCAATCTAACTACTGGAGCTAGAATCACTTATGAGATGCCATGAAAGTACACCTTCGTGAAAGGTTTTGTCCTCTAGGATTTCAAGAGGATAAAATAAATGAATTTTTGAAGCTAACCCAAGAAAGGAAGACCCTAAAAGAATACCACCAAAAATTTGTTAAACTTCTCCGATTTGCTCCAGAGATGGATGAGGTAACTCTTCTCCATCAATTCATTTGGAAGCTTAATCTACCTTTGAATAACCTCATCAAGAATATAAAACCATCCTCTATTTCAGAAGCCATAATTATAGCCAGAGACTGTGATAAAGTTTTTTTATACAAAGTGTCGAGAAGGACATGAGTCCTTCCATGTTAATCAAGAAGAGGTCTCGTAATGCAAGAGGAACGTCTAGCCCACCCCTAGCTACAAGGAATCATGAGCTAGAGTAAAAATTAGGTCAAGAAAGAGAGATAGCTGGGTTAAAGATAACCGAATTCAACAAGTATTTCTATGAGCAAATAGAAGAGGATTGGTGCAAGATTCGTGTGAAGTAATGTGCATGATGAATAGAGGTATTCTACAAGACGATACTAAAATTATGAAATTGCTATCATAGGTTAGATTGCGTAAAGAATTGATTTCCTTACATTTTTTCATGAAAATTTGTTAAGTACCATATTACATGGGGGTATAGAATAAGGATTTCGAAGGTTCATATCATATGAGAGGTATATGGATGCATGAATTTAGGATAATAAGGCCTATTAACTTTAGAATGATAGACATTTTGGAGGCACAACAAAACAAGCCAAACACATGAAATAAAAGACTCTTTAAGAACAATGTTTAGATAAAAGAAGATTTTTACCTAGTGGTGGGGACACCAATTTGAAAGAGACAGGAGGATTTACTTAGATACTACCCCAGCTCGCGAGATGAGGACATCTCGAATCTTTTAAGTGGGGGAGATTGTAACGTCCCTCCCAAGCCATGTATGTATGTGTCTCTTTTAATATAGATTTCAATAAGAAAAGAGAGTGTAATTAGAAAGAGTGAGACAATAAGACTAGAAACATTAGAAAAGTGTTAGAATAAAAATATTAGCTCCAAAAATCCTAAAAGAAATAAGAACATAAGAATAGTTCTATTAAGAGATAAGTATCCCCAAAAATAGAATTTCGATTTTAGGTAATAAGAGGTCATATTTAGAGTACTTTTACACATTTAGAGTCCATGCATACTAAAAATGTGGAAAAACAACGCGTTTCTAAAGATGGTGCATTTGTGGCTATATACAGACGTTTTTGCCTATTCTGCCCACGCTGGCTTGTAGACTAGATGCCTTCCCGTTCTTTTGACTGGTTATATGACCATATTCTGAGTTTTTATCAGAGAGTTATGGCCGAAACAATTTGCTGTTTCTGTCAGAGTCTCTACATAGAGAAAACTGTGAGAAGACAGCAAGTAGCCTCAAGGTAATCCTAGAGTTTGAGATACATATATCCCTTCATTCTTATCTAATATCTTAGAAAAGAAGCTTAGATTTTCTATGGTCTTGCGGAGGAAGAGACCAAAACTCCATAGCTTTTCTTTTAGAGAAAGAATAGTATGCCGTAGCCCTGTAAGAGAAGGCTATTTTGCCATAGATCTTAGAAAGAGAGGAGAGTCACAGTATGAGTAAGAGGAGATAAAGCTTGGAGATGATTGGATGATTTCAATCATAAGAGAAGGTATTAGAAGACTCTATTTTCTAAAGCTCTTGTTAATAACGAGCAAAGGCAACGATAAACGATAAATTTCTATAAGGTATATACATATTTTGTTTTTCAATTATATATCATTCTTAGGGGTTGAGGTATGGCCCCGGCTTCTCTATTGATTGTTACAGTGATCTATTTAATTGATTTACCATTTAAAGTTTGTATTCTTTTAAGCAATAGCATATGCCTTAATAAAGAATGTCTTATCGCAATCTCAAGTTGAAATGCTAAAATCTTTGTGAAAAAGATTGTTTTCTTAAAGAAGGTGACATGGATCCTAGTCATATGGTTTAGTGAGTAAATGGATTGTTATCTTGGTTAAATTAAGGTACAGGTATAACTTCTCCCTGCCTTGACGCTGCCCCGTTCTTGTGCTTGTGTAGCCGGACGGCGGAGACGTTAGTAAGGCCCGGAGTTGGCCCATGGTATCCCTCATACCATTGGGAGAATGAGGTTTGCCGATTGAGACAAGTGATTATGATGATGCTGCCTAGTTCTGAGGGCCCAGGCTAGTGCGGTGAATTAGCGCAGACATCCCTCTGAGGGGCGGGAGGATCAAGCGATGGAGCCTGAGAGAGCGACAGGCCGGCTTGAGTCCTCGCCAGCGGCCGACGATGGGGTGTATGGTCCCGTAGGGTTTTGCCCAGCATGTGGAGGCTGGAAGGCCGAATTTTAGATCATCGGCGGTATAAAGGAAAAGAATAAGAGAGCCACCTTGTCTTGTATGAAATTGATTCATGTTTAACTTTGTTTTTATAAATCTTGTCTCTGGTATGATTGTATTGTAGAAAAAGGCTGTTTTAACAAACCTTGTGAAAAGGGTCTTAATTAAGGAACATGTTTGTTTATGTCAAACAGTGTGGTAGGATTAATTAGAAAACAAATTGATGCGTGAGTAGGGTGGAAAGTGGGAGGATGGAATGCCCTGACGGCACCATCCTACGGACGGGTGGACCCGATTAGTCGGGTAGCTTTCCAACATATTAAGTGAAAGCCCTACGTTAGATAAATAGGTTCTCGGGCAACTCTATTCTAGAAGACTAGGCCAGCGGCGGGGCTGTGCCTTGCATGGATGAGGAAAAAAGCGTTGCCTCTAGAAATCAAGTCTTGTAGTTGCCCAATTTATGTGATCAATTACCCTATGGGTGATTTGATTTTAGAAGACCACGCTCCCCCTGCGGGATAGAACTAGGTCTTACCTATGAATCGTATCCTTGAATCTCTGTATGGTCAAGGTGTCGATGAGTAGGAAATTTTCTCTAAGATAAGACTTAGCAGACTATCTTAAGTGTTTCCCCTATTTGTGGAAGGGGGGGAACCTTACAACAGAAAAGCTCACGGATTTGTTGCTGACCTGCGAATGGCCGGATATGAAGATGACACAATTTTGGAAGCGGCTATACAAAGTCTTCAAGCAGAATATACAAAGAGGAGAAATGAAGACACAATAGAAAGGGAGCACCTGCCGAGCAATAGGATTCTCAATGCAATGCTAGACAGAGTCTTGGCTCGTGCACTTGGTAAAGGAAAGAGAAAATTCTGAGCTGAGGAAGTAGAAAATAAGAGACAGAAGCTTGAATGAGAAGCCAGGGCAGCAAACACATGGAGGCTTCGTGAGAAAAAAGAAAGGAAAGATGAAGAGGAGCGAGTAAGGAAGGAGGCAGAGCAGAGAGCAGCTCAGAAGACTCCATTTGCAAAGGCAAAGAAAACTCCAACACCTGCAAAGGCTAAGAAGGGGAAAACCATTCCTAAACGCACAGAACCCCCTTCCGATAACTTCTAAGAGCAGCGACAAAAGTTTAAAAATGACACGCCAGCTTGGACTCGCCATGCGCAAGCACCACCGCCCCCAACAACGCAGAAGAAGCAAAGGTGGAGACCAGGGACAGTTGCCCTTAGAGAAATTCGCAAATATCAAAAGACCTGCACACCAATTATTCCAAAGGCACCTTTTGGGCGTCTCGTCAAAGAGATTATCCACGACCAGCGCCGAGATGTCAATCGTGTGCAAGCGACGGCACTAGGCGCTCTGCCAACAAGGTGCCGAGGATATTTTGGTTTCGCTTTTCCAAGACGCGGTTTTGTGCATGGTGCATGCAAAACGTGTCACTTTGAAGCCATCTGATCTTCATCTAGCTAGGCGTATCCGTGGAGAGGAAGCTCTCTTTCACTAGATAGGGGAAGCCTTTGCAACAAATCCGTGTTTTGTAATCTCAATTTGATTAATGAAAAACCATGTCTATTTTCAAAAAAGTTATTTTCTGTTGCAAGTGATTGTTGTCTTGTCAAGGTAATTGTAGTCTTTTGCATGTAATTGTTGTCGCTATGTACATTCGACCTCATGTGAACGCTCGTCTGCCACTGCCCGTCCGACTTTGGCTCGACTCGACGGGCCGATTTCTCCTGCGTATGGCCCCAAAAGGGTAGATCAGCTGTGCGGGGTGCGCCGGGCCCGGGGGGTGGTCGCGCCGTGGAACCTGTGTGCCACGGAGCGACTTTTGCCTGTTTGACCTGGGACTTTTGCCTGTTTGCAAAAGTCGCTCCGTGGCACACAGGTTCCACGGCGCGACCACCGCCCCCCCGGGCCCGACGCACCCCGCACAGCTGATCTACCCTTTTGGGGCCATACGCAGGAGAAATCGGCCCATCGAGTCGAGCCAAAGTCGGACTGGCGGTGGCAGACGAGCGTTCACAAAAATTGATTGAAACATCATGACAGGACACGACAACAACATATGAACACATCAAGAAGATAAAACTTAAAATCGGCTCGAAAAACATCTTGATGTCATTAATTGTTTGATTTTCACAAAAGGCAAATGAGTACATTGGATCTAGCCAACTCGCTTGATGAGCTTGGTGAAAGCCTCGTGGGTGAGAGTCTTTACTGATGGTTTGTCACCAATGCGTTCGGCTATCTCTTTGGCATCAGTGATGCCTTGTCCAAGGCTAAGGCCATAAAATCCTAGGAAAGACCCTGCACTTTTATCACCAAAGCTATAGATAGCTGCTTTCCTATTTACAAGAATACATTTATGGGCATTTTGGGCTATAGGGGCTTCAGACAGGATGGCGCTTAGGGCTCTGCACTTCAAAAATTCAGCTTGCGCATCATTTGAAAAGTTGTTGTGAATTACGTGAAGCATCTCGGCATTGATTCTCGGGATGTAGTGCCATAGCGCAGCATCTTTCCCCTCCACCTCCTTTCGTGCTCCACCCTTTCGGCTTGCGAACCAGTCCATTTCTCTTGCGGTCTACAAAGTAGATAGAAGAATGAGTTGACTTCAAAAAATTACAAATTAAGAAGGGAAGAAATTGGGTGTACTACCTCAGTGGCATCATCATGATCCGCAAGGTCTGCATCACTAATATTGATGCTCTCGAGGCTGACGGAATCCGAAATGGCAAGTGGCTTGTGAGGGGCAAAGCTAGTTTCTGGCACACTCTTGTAGAAATCCTTGCACTGGGATATTTGTACAAGAGTCTCTGCCACCACAAGGGACTCTATTGAGGCATGATTTTCCGGGAGCGCAAGCACATTTGTGACATCTGCGGAACTGAAGTCAATGCAGATGTCATCATCTTTGGACGGCTGTTGTGTGTCTCGCATGCCCGCGTACATAGCAATGACTGAGAGAGTTTCATCCTGGTGCAGCCCAAGGACATGGGCGATGTCATCCAAAAATAAGAACTCTACACCTTCTACTATGATGGGGTGTAGAGTTCGCACTTCGAGCTCTGGAACTTCATCCATGACATCGTCCCCTTCGATGTCCCGTTTCACAGCCTCAGCTTGCGGCTCTTCCGCCAGAGTCACAAGTGCAAGAGATGCTTCTTGCACTGGGGTGACAATCTCCTCCTTTGGGTCAGCTTCCTTGATCAAGAGATAAGGTGTGGCTTTCTTTGGAGGAGTGGCCTTCCTCTTTCCCTTGCTTTTCTCTGTTCCCTCCAAGATCAGGAGGGCAAGAGTCATGTCCCACCTCAAAAAACTTGTGCCGATGTTGCCCATTCCAAGACCTACCAGGTTATCTTCTTCCTCCTCCCTTAGATATGTGCTACTAAGGCCTTTGAGGAATCTTGCAAGCCTGAACCTGAAATTTTTGTCCGCTTTGTAGGTATGCTTGATAAGATCCACAGGCACCCAAGTTCCCTCCTCGTCTTCAAAGTTGACACAATATTCAGCCATGTATGTGTCCATGTAGCTAGTGAACGCCCCAAACACGTCATTATGGAGTTCGGCGGTGCCTTCCATGTCAATAGATGTCTGAAAGATGGGTGCAAGCTTCTCGATCAAGTGACCGAGGTCAAGCTTGTGCAATTGAGATAGGAGAGCTTGGGCGGGGGTGGCCATGCTTGAGTAGCGAAGAAGGCGAGGGGACCGCAAAGATGCCGAGAGTGAGGAGATGAACTCAAAGTGGCCAAAAGTGACTTATAAAGAGGTCTTTAAAACTTTTTTTATGTTTAAAAACTCAATTAAAACCTCCAAAAAAATAAAAACACGCGACATAACTTAAAAGTGCACAAAATTGAACGCAAATTGCGAGTAGCCAAAATTGTTTTGAATTAATCTCTCAAAATCTGTTACATAGCTTGCTTGATATGGATACATCTGGGGAAGGGAATGCTTTTACAAAAGTAAGATGCCTCTTTCCTCTTACGTAGAGGTGTGTTATCAATCACAAATGAGAAGTCACCTTTCAGTGCAAGCCTAAGGCCTAAGTACTCCCTTAGGTTCGCCATATTCCAATCAGCATTTACTACGATATCCGACACATCAGCTTGCGTGCTAACATGTACATCAAGCTGTTCTGCATCGTTGATGTCCGAATCGAGTGCTTGCCATTCGCCTCCAGTCAGCTTCCAACGTCTGTAAGGAAAGATAATAGAGAGTTGTTGCTTTCCAAGCTGGTACCGAACGACCATCTTCTCCGACACCACCATGCACTTTATCTTGTCACCCTGATGTTGAATAACCTTCAAATCCCACAAAGGTGGCAGAAAGGCACTCATTACTGTGCCTCCCTTTGCAATCCACATTGTAGGAGTCCGCGGTGAACATCAGCCTCCTTGAATAAAAACACAAACAAATGTAAAGGCATGAAGAACGTGAGAGTCGCACGATGTGACCCATAGGTGCACTTCATTGCATTGCACACATCAATCTCAATCCGATGTCTGGTTAGTGCAACCAAAGTATTGTCGGGCTTTGGCCAATCATGGTCCGTGAGACTTGGTGTAGGGAGCCTCCGTAGAGTCCCAGAACCATCTCTTGACGTGGGTACAATATACTCTACATAAAAGAAGAAAACTGAGCGCTCTAAAAGCTCTGATGCCGAACAACCAGTATATAGTAGGTTGCCGATTTCAAAGTGGTGCGCCTTAAAGGTTCCAGAAAGGGCCTCTAAAGGCTCCCATTCCACAAATGTCGACGGAAAGATGTCTTCACAGAACATTACAAGAACACACTTGAAAAAATCAAGCTTCTGTAACATGAAATGATATTAGCATGTCTCAGTGCAGCCCATAAAACAAGAAGCACAAATAAAACTTACAATTTGCAGGAAAGCGTTTGTGATTGGCATTGTCAACATGGAGTTGCGATGCCTTGTAGACGTGTTGGATCATCACCTGCTTGCTTCCATCAGCCCCCTGCTTGAGATCCACTATGCGGCCCTTCCAATGGTGTGACTTTAACCCTATGTATCTGCGAGAGACTTTGTGGGCTCCCCTTGTGCTTGGACGCATCGTCACCCACATTCCTTTTGCAAAGGTGCTTGTAGCCCACAAGCCAGTGTCGTCTTGTTCGTTGCTGCTGCTAAAGGACTCCACCCTTGAACGAGGTCGGCGACTCATTGTGCTTGGCTAACCGATTAAGCTAAATGCTATGAAGTTGTAGGTGTGTGAGAAGATCTCTGCAACCTAATGCTAGCAGAGCATATAAGCTGGCAAGAGGAGTCAAGAATGTGTATAAGCTAGCAAGAGGAGAGTGAAGAATGTGTGCAAGCAAGAGAGGATGGACTTGATGGGGAAAAAAGTGGACTGTTTTCCAAGCTTTCCATAGCCAAGAAGATCTCTGCAACCTAATGCTAGCAGAGCATATAAGCTGGCAAGAGGAGTCAAGAATGTGTATAAGCTAGCAAGAGGAGAGTGAAGAATGTGTGCAAGCAAGAGAGGATGGACTTGATGGGGGGGAAAGTGGACTGTTTTCCAAGCTTTCCATAGCCAAGAAGGCACAGAAAGATAGATCTAACTTTAGGAGGGAAGGGGAAGGCAGAATGGGGAGGGAGGAGGCCAAAAAAGACTCTTTTAGTTAGAGAGAGACTCAAAACCGAATTGCTAGTTTTAGAGAGAGGAAGAGGGAGTGGGGAGAGGGAAAAGTAGCTTTAAATGAGGGATAATGATGGGGGGCGTTTCTGGCCCTAGCCCACTTTTTGAGGTGGGGTCATTTATGCCAGTTTGAGCTGTCTTTATTAAAAAAAGGTGGGAAATTTGATTTTATTGAAAGATTTTGCATTTTTCAGCCCAATTTCTTAAAAAAAAACGTATGATTCAAGTTTGACCCCTACATATTAGGGGCAGGGAAACCCAACATTTTTCTCCACATGGCCTTCTCCCATTGCACCACTCCTTAATGACTGTCATTAGGCTTGGGGCAAATTAAAGGGCCCAAGAAGACCCCAAACAAGTCCTAATGGTTGGGTCAAGGTCACATGAGTCATCAGTCTAGGATTATTGGCAATATGATTGATTTCATGTAAGAAGTACACATTGACTTTAAACATGCATGCATTAGTGCACACACACACACACACACACACACACATAAAGGCAACAAAACGTAATTATGTAGAAGAACATGTGGGAGTCTACAATGATTACCATTTTTTAATTTATAAGAATTGTTTATATTTCAGCAAATATTTGGGAATTAAAGACTCTAGAATAGTACGAGTAAAGTGTCAAAATCCCAAAAGTAGAGAAGAAAGAGTTAAACAATCTGAAATCCCAAAAGACTAGGTTTTTTAATTCTATGACCTAGCTCCTCTTTGAAAGAAGTCACTCAATGGCAATCATAAATTTAACCAAAAACAACATTCAAAAAGTGTTCAAAACACCTCCTAAATCAAAAGTGTTCACATCACCTCCTAATAAAAAGTGTTCACAATACCTCCTAAAGAAATTTACTCTTTCGTTTATATGAAGGGAATGAATCATAGTTTTTCTTCTCTAGGTCCTTACCCAATTTCTAAGGCTCCTACCTTGTCGGCATAAGGACATTTGTAGTACTTGAAGACCTAGTCAACCTCTAGCCAGGCAAAGCCAAAGTATTTAGCGCTGAAGTCTATAGCTATCACAACCCTTGTAGTTGAAATGATGACAAAGACATGAGCTCTCTTATGTAATAAAGTACATGCAGTGCACATACTTGAATTTTTGTCAATTGGCATTCTCTCACAATATGCTAGACATAGTACATTTATACATTTGTCCATCTTACCTCATACAAACAAAGAAGTAACATTAGGATAACATGGGAAGTCTAACCTCTAGTGCATGTGAAACCTAGCATTTGTGCCTTGAACCATACTTGCCCATAAAAACCATTTTTTTCTATTCTTACTTCCATCAAGGGGAACTTACTTCGGAGTCAATATAAAAGACTTTTATCTCCAAAAATACATAATTTTTCTATAATATAGATTTATGAGATATTGGCATTCTTGTACTGTGCAAGATAGTCTTCTTGGTGCCCATACTTCGAGGAATGTATGGCAATGGCATGGATCTTGATCGAGATATGTGAGCCCTCTTGAGGCTGTTGGCATAGCAATACTTGGTCCCAATTAGCTAGCTCTCTGAGTCGAGATACCCAAGAGACAATGACATGGATCTTGATCAAGATACTTGAGCCCTCTCAAGGCTGTTGGTATGGTGATGCTTGGGATCTCGATCAAGATATTGGACTATTGGCTCAAGGGGGTGGGAGAAATGTGTCATGGTGTGAGTGCTCTAAATTTCTCAATCGAGATATGTCACGCTCATGACTTTGTCTCCTTGCTTTAATGTCTTATTTCCCTTGAGAGCGAAGGAAAAGAATCACCCTTAACATGCATTGACCCTTAATTTGTAAAAAACGCGTAAAATGGGAGAGATTCATCTTTACCAAAATTTTTATGTTTTTTTTGTTTCATGGTTATAAATGTGGTTAAAATGGGACTATAAAAACGATATAAATGTGGTTAGAGCACGATTATAAATGTGGTTATAAACATGACTGTAACATGGCCAAGTTGCGAAGTATAAAGTTTTCTCAACCATTTTTAAAACTATTAAACATATTTTTTAACTCTCTAGATGCTTTGATTTCTTCAAATAGAAACACGACATGTTTTCCAAAATAGTCCAACCACTTAAAAGACACTTTAGAATAGCCATTGAACTAGTAATGTTAGCCTGGAGGCTAATCTAAAGTTTAAAAAAAACTTTACACTAGCCATTAGGCTAATATTAGCCCTTATTTTTCTTAGTGATGGGGTGCTAGACATGATAATGTATTTTGTACTCTCTGGATCCTTTGATTTCTTCCTTGGATAGAAACACAACTATACTCTCCTATTTATTGTGGTGATATACATATTTTAGGGATAAATGTTTTCCAAGATAGCTTAAGCAATTTGAAAAAAATCTTTAGATTAGCCATTAGGCTAATATTAACCCCTGTTTTTCCATTTATGGGGTGAAATCCCTCTTGACTGTGCTACCCCCTCCCTCTCTCTCGCTCTCTCTAAAGGTTTGATGAAAAGTAATGTACAAATCCCCCTCAAAGAGGTGTCTTTAAAATGCCAAATGAAGGATGGTTTAGTGGTGGTGGTTGCAGGAGGAGGGGAGGGGAGTCTACCTGAAATCATGTAAAATAGCCCAAGAATTCAATAGAAAGTTTATATTTCTTTTTTTCATGGAGGTATAAGAAATATACAAGCAGAAAGGGAGGTAGCAATGTGATAATAAATACATTTTTAAGCCTTAATTTGTGGAATATCTTTGTAAAATGTGTTAAATTTTTTTAAATAAAGGGAGGTTTATAAATAACCCTTCACACGCAACGTAAAACCCCTAGTATTTCCTTTCATTGGCATTTTTATCACAAATTTTTCAACTTAGAATTCCTTTGTGATGGAAATATTTAACCGTGACTACCATGTATTAATGATGATGTGCCAGAAAATAATAAATGTCTATAGTGCAATCCATAGTGGGAAGTGGAACATTTCACCATGTACTACCTAGTCTTAATGAGTGCTTGAAATAATAGGTGGTGGCTAAAGGTCTTTACACACAACCAGGATTGGGGAGGGTGAAAGTGGAAACTATGGGAGTAAAGAAATGAATGTGCAATGTTGCTTGCTCACATCAAAAGTATGTTTCATTAAGTAGGCACCTAAAATGTATCAATTCCTTGAGCCCTTTGAATAGTCGTGATATACCCATCTTACATTAAATGTTCCCAAGTCAACCATGGTCTTGTATAACCGTGTAACGACCGTGTAAAGGAATGCGACTCATTGTAGAGGGACTTCTTGGACGGGCAAAACGATACGCTAGTTGGTGTAGGTATCGGCATGCTTGTGACCGTCGGAAAGCGCAAGGTTTGCAGATCTGCATGGCTACAAAAGAAGCTGGGGTTTAGCAGTAAGAAATTAATAAAGAAGCTGGGGTTTAGCAGTAAGCTGAGGAGGAGGCCAGGAAGTTACCAGTCGGCAAGAGGCGAGCTAGTGAGGAGCAAGCAAGGAGCGCAACGCAGAGATCAGAGGCCAAGAGGCTACGTTGATGATTAAAGCTTGCAGAAGAAGCCATGGCTTCTCAGGATTCGATTCAGCTTAAGCTAATGTATTGAGCTTACAAAACGCGGAGGCAGGCAAAGTGCTAATGCATTTATGCTATCCTAGGCGGAGCTGCGTAAGTGCCGCTGATTTCTCCACACGAACAAATCAACGAGCCTGGTTATGAGAAAAGAGAGAGAAAGAACGGTTCCAGACCTTTCGAGAGTCGAGAGGAAGAGGTCGAGCATAATTGAATGAGCCATTTTGTGCCAAAAATGTTAAGTTTCATCTCCAGAAGACGTGTTTAGGGCAAAAATATGAGTATGACATCGTGTTTAGGGCAAAAAATATGAGTAATGACATAAATACTGTATTTGAGAGAAAGAGTCATACGAGAGATTGCACCCAATGCTTGTGTCTTTTATGGTTAAGTATTTTTTCAAATGATTCAAGTGTTCATCAGTAATCTTCTTGGACGCTTATTCAAAACTAATTTGGTATAGGTATCTCTGAGGGTGGTGTGTCCGTCGGAAAGCGCAAGGTTTGTATATCTAAAACCCTGCAGTTTTCCCCCTTGCACCCTCCACCCTCTCCAGCACCTGATTGTTTGCCATGAAATGCAGCCTCCTACAATGCCCACCACCATCGTCATTTATGCACTGATCGACAAAAATCTACGCCATTCCTTTTTCCCATACAAATTTTGATCAAGCAAAGTACCTGTTGACCTCGCATTGGATGATTGGAGCTTTTGGGCATACTTGTGACCGTCGGAAAGCGCAAGCTTTGCAGATCTGCAGGGTTACAAAAGAAGCTGGGGTTTAGCAGTAAGAAATCACAGGAGAGTGAGAGGCGTCAAGGGGAGGAGACCAGGAGGTTACCAGTCGGCAAGAGGCGAGCTAGTGAGGAGCAAGCAAGGAGCGCAAAGCAGATAGAGGCCAAGAGGCGACGTTGATAATTAAAGCTTGCAGAAGAAGCCATGGCTTCACAGGTCGATTCGATTCAGCTTAAGCTAATGTATTTAAGCTCAAATGCGGAGGCAGGCAAAGTGCTAACGATTTATGCTAACCTAGGCGGAGCCGCGTCACCGATTTCTCCACACGAAAAAATCAGCGCGCGTGGTTTTACGAGAAAGAAGCGTTCCAGACTTTTCGGCTTCATTTCGAGAAGACGCATTATTATATATATAGTGTTGTCAAAATTGAGGACTTCTCGTTATCCTTCTAGAACTGGACACTCTACTAGTATGGGCTATTACTATGGGATTGTTCACACATAGGCCGGTGTGGTCCTAAGTCCCTTAGGGATGTCTCAAATAGGACCACGTGTTAGGCTTTAAAGCCCACTACTATCTAAAATGCGAGCACTCTTCTGCACATGAATAACATGTATGTATTGAGGGTTTCAACGTTTAGGATCCTAGTGTATATACTACTATAATTTAATGTACCCCTATTAAGGGTTAAATGAGAGGGAATAAGAAAAATTAATGAACATAGACCAGGTTAGAACATAATCAGAGCCCTTAAACTCCATATAAGGTGGCAATAATTATATCAAATAGATTTTCCATCTGAGCAGTGGAGAATTCGTGATTGCAGGCGCGCGTAGATTTACAGCCTACATAGAGATTGTGTTTGCCCTAATTCTCTATGGGTGTGCCTGAAGCGGTTCCACCAACTATGCTAAAGTAGCAGCTGTGCTAAGTAGTAGCTGTGCTGTTGTGTTGGGGTTTTACCCCCCTTTCAGAGCCATTTGTGTAGATAGATTTTTCATCAGGGTAGTGGAGAATTTGTGCCGCGACTGCGCACAAATTTACAGCCTGAACAATGTTTGTGTTTGCCCTAAGTGTGAGCCTGAAGCGGCTCCACTAGGTGATGATTTTTATAGATGACCTTCTTAAGATGATCCGGCCTTGGTGTAACACATGATGGTCCGCAAATTGCAAGCATTCTGCCTAGAGGTTGTGAGACCTATTTAATATCCTGAGAGAGATATCACAAAATAGGAATCTATGCCTTTGTAAAAATGGAGAAGTAGGATAGAAAGCATACTAGAGAACTCACTATATCCTCTTATGCACTTTGACACCACGACATAATATTTGAAGCTCATCAATTAAAGTCTCAAGGTACACATGCATGTTCTTTACCTTGTTGTTATGGTCACGCATAAGAAGAGAACTATGATTGGCCATATGCTCCATGATCTTGATCTTACACCAAATGGATTAAATCCATCCACAAGCCTCAAGTAACATGGCTCCTCTTTGAATTAGGACCATTGCCCATTCGGGGGAATGCACATAGATCCTCATCATACTAGTGGGTGGATCGATGTTATGCATACCATGTGATGGTCTTGGCAATGGATTTGCACACAAACATGTGTTGAATGCATGCAATGATGGGAAATTACCTAAAAACCTTTTGAGGAATCTTTGTACCTTTTATAAATCAGTTCGATACCAAGGTGCTCCCTGCACTTTGGGGGTAATTGATGGAGAACTAACAATTTTTAGTAATCTGGACCTCCACCAATTTCCAAGGTGCTTCCTGTACTTTGGGGTTAATTGATGGAGAACTAACAATTTTTAGTAATCTGGACCACCTCGACCAATTTTCAAGGTACAGACCTTAAGCTTCTGGTTGATTTAGAAAGCAATCATTCGTTTATGTCCTGAGATTTTGCATAAATTAGTAATCACCTAGAATTATGATAAACCAATGTAATAAGTAAACCAATGCTTGCATAAATAAGTAATCAAATAGATTTATGGTGGTAAACAGATGTAAGTGGAAACGTGCTTTTCACATTCCATGAGATAGATGTAATCGAGTTCTCCTTAGATGGGAACCTAATTAAATGTAAGTTTAGAGTCTTTCCCTTAGGTATATATGATGAGATTCTTGGAATGGATTGGCTCACGTAGAATCAAGCTAACATCCATTGTCACAAGGGGGCTCTTTCCTTTATGGATCTTCACGGGAACAAGGTGCAAGGGATTGGAGTAATTGGAGCTTCTACCATACTTGTAAAGGCATCTAAGTTATTGAGGGACTCATAAGGAAGCAATAAAATTATATTGTTTATCTCAATCCTGCAAGAAGCAAAGAGTTAGGTATAAAGAATCTTGAATGCTTAAGTGAGTATGCTGGCATATTTCTTGAAGGTTTGATGACTGAAATTCCCTCCACTCAACAGGTTGATCATGAGATAAAGTTGATACCTAGAGCTCAGCCAATTGCAAAAACAGTTTATAAAATGGCCGTTCCAAAGTAATTGAACTCAAGGAACAATGACTCTAAAGCCATGCTTTGTTCGACCCACTATATCCCCCTGGGGTGTGCTGGTTCTTTTATATAAAAGAAGAAATATGGGACTCTCAGATTGTGCATTTGATTATCTAGGGTTAAATCAGTGTACATTAGGAATAAATATCCTATTCATAGAATAGATGATCCATTAGACCCGTGATTGCATGGAGCCCATTTATTTATAAAGATTGACTTAAAGTTGGGGTATTACTATATCATAATTAAGATGCAATGGGTGGGAGGCTTATAAAGCGAGCAAGTGGGTAGTAGTATTTCAAGAGGTGAAGTCCATCATCCACAAGTTTTGTACCTCTAAACCAATAGACAAAATAATTTCCTTGTTTGGTGTGCCTTCCTAACTCCCGTAAACTGTATTAGTTTGTGATTGATCTTCTTTTTGTCTTGTGTACTAAGGCTTACATAGGTCAATATTGTATTTGGTCGCTATAGATGTTAATATGATATATCCATCTATTTATCTCTCTAACCACCCTGACCTCCCTCTCTATCTATCTCTCTCTTAAAATGATTGATATACTTTCTTGCCACCTTAGTTGGAATTTAAGTTCTACGATAGATTAACATGAACAGGTTCTTGTCCTTAGCCCTCCAATAATAAAAAATACCCAAAATCTAATGTTGAAATAAAAAAATGATTGATTTTTGTAATTAATAGATAGGACCTCATAAATGGAAAGCCGAGTAGACGATATACCACTCTCCATTCATTCATGAAACATTGATGATGAAAGAGTGGGTTCTTGAAAGGAATGTTTTGCAAACGGTGTGGGCAAGCCAATAAAACCATGAGCAAGAGTGGGTTCTTGAAAGGAATGTTTTGCAAACGGTGTGGGCAAGCCAATAAAACCATGAGCAAGAGTGGGTTCTTGAAAGGAATGTTTTGCAAACGGTGTGGGCAAGCCAATAAAACCATGAGCACAAACAGGCAGCCTTGTTTTCCACATTCTTTATGAGTTCTTGTTGAGTTGATTTAGAGTTTCATGAGGAGCCATAGACTTGTGATTTGAAAAAGTAGCATACACAAATGGTTAGCCATCCTTGAATACACACACTAAAGATCCGCCATATCTTAAAAACACATAATATGAAAGTGAAATACGAAAGTGATTTATTATTCCATTGTTACTAGTCCTTGATGATTATTGGCATATTTTCACATTTTTGTAAGGTTAATGGTCAACATGCAAAGAAAAGTTTAGCTTTTGAACTTATATTCTTGTCTCATTTAAAAGATGAAATATAATTAGCTAAAATTAAAGTATTTAGGATTCGAAGATTCATTTGTTCTAGCTAGCATTTGAATAAGGTTGCATCTCGTACTTGGAAATCGATTTTGTTAGCCTGAGGGGCTCCATTACATGGGGTGGATCATGTAAAGCGCCTAATACAAATCATTATGTTTGTTCTATATGCAAAGACTAGCCTAGATTACTCAAAAGAACATGTAGGGAACACTTGAGGATTTTCCAAAGTTAAAAGTGGATTATGATTATGCTAGGTCCGGTTCTAACTTGGGTACATTAAAGGTTGCTAACTTGTTTTATGCTAAAGGTTGAAAGCCTTAATACATACATGTTATTCATGTGCACAAGAAATGCTCGCATTTTTAGACACTACTGGGCTGAAAGCGTAACTTGTGGTATGTTGTTCCTCGAGGGACACAGGTCACCACCGGCCTACGTGTGAACAACCCCTCCTCCGTAGTAATAGAGGGTCCACTTCTAGAAAGTAAGAAGAGTGTCGATTTTCACAACGAAGGTCTCTCTCGTCACTCTCTTTCTCATAACCACGCGCGCTGATTTGTTCGTGTGGAGAAATCGTAAATGCGATGGAAATGTTAGCAGTAATAATTTGCCTGCCTTCCGCATTTTGTAATCTCAATACATATTTAGCGTACGCTGTCAAATCGAATCCCGCGAACTCATGGCTCCTTCTGCAAGCTTTACCTCCTGGCCTCCTGGCCTCTCTCTGCGTTGCGCTCCTTGCTTGCTCGCCTCTTGCCGACTGGTAAGTTCCTGCACGCCTCCTCCCCTTCAAGCCTCCTACTCTCTTGTACTTTGTTACTTCTAAACCCCAGCGTCTTTTGTAACCACGCAGATCTGCAAACCTTGCGCTTTCCGACGGTTACAAGCATGCCCAGAAGCTCCAATCATCCAATGCAAGATCAAGAGGTACTACTTTCCGTGATCAAAATTTGTATGGGAAAAAAAGAGTTTGGTCGATCAGTGAATAAATTTTGACATTTCATGGCAAACAGTCACAAAGCAGCGGACGTGCTGGAGTCATGGGTGGAGGCTGCAAGGGAGAAAACTGCAGGGTATTATTAGGTCTACAAACCTTGCGCTTGCCGACAGACACACACACCACCCTCGTAGATACGTACACCAACTAGCATACCTACATCTCTTTCAATGCACAACTGAACACATTCTTTGATTTAAGTATGATTATCTTCGTTGTTCTCTCCTCGTTTATTCTATTTTTTTGGAATCATCGGATAACTATACGCTTACATCGTTGCAATCCAGCCAACTTAATGATCAACTTTATTAGTGATTCTCCTTTGCTGCCAGTCTGACTATGAGATTGATCCAACTGTGCCGATGTCCAGGCAATCTTAGTATCAGATCGATCCTACTCTCCGAGCGATCCTCCACTTTGAGGATTCTTGAGGCAGACGATCTGACTATTTCTGGTCGTACGTTTGTACCACCATTTTGGGTAAAGAATAAGATGTGCCCCTGCCATTCTGTTGCCCTCCTGGCTGAGACTGTATGCATATGGTGTGTATTATTTTCCCAAAATAGCTGAAGGTACCTTAAAGTTTGAACACCCAAAACCTGCAAGTATCTACAATTTCCCCATAAGATATCTGTGCACACACAATAGAAAGAAACTCTAAACCAATATGAAAATAAATGATATGTTTGGTGCCTACCTTGGATACCCAAGGTGTAGTCGGCTGCGTGGTGGCAAAGAAGAGAGTGCTTCATGTCGTCTTGCAAAGTGAGTTGATAGCAATGTTGTCTTAATTCAAGAATGAGAGTAGTTGAATCGGTGCAAAATACATTTAATATATTTTAAGGACTTAGCTTCGTTACTCCTCCTTCATTAGTTGGCCTTGACTCTTATGCCTATGGCATTTGGAATAGGTGACTCAATTGAACTCTTATGCTCATCTCTCCATCACAAGTGACTCAACTTCTGAAATAGCAATTGTGTTCATGTGTATGAGTGAAGTCAAAATTTTAGAAATTATTTGTGGGTGCATTGTGGCCTTCTGTAACCCGAATATTTACTCTTATACCTTAGGTTCATTTTGGTCCTTGGTGACTAAACTTTTGAACTCTTATGTCATTGGTGCATTTTTGCCTTTGGCAACTTGACTTTGGAGTCGGTTGCATACCTCATGTCATTCCTTTTTTTCTTTCATGTTGCCATACTTTACGCAACATTGTCTTTATCTTGGTCACTCGAGTTAAGGGGGTTTGTATCATTTTGATGTGCTTGGCTTATACCCAAGTTTAAAATGAGGCTTGGTGCATTTTTGCCTCTGGCGACTTGACTTTGGAGTCAGTTGCATACCTCATGTCATTCCTTTTTTTCTTTCATGGTGCCATACTTTACACAACATTGTCTTTATCTTGGTCACTCGAGTTAAGTGGGTTTGTATCATTTTGATGAGCTTGGCTTATACCCAAGTTTAAAATGAGGCTTGGTGCATTTTTGCCTCTGGCGACTTGACTTTGGAGTCACTTGCATACCTCATGTCATCCCTTTTTTTCTTTCATGTTGCCATACTTTACACAACATTGTCTTTATCTTGGTCACTCGGGTTAAGGGGATTTGTATCATTTTGATGAGCTTGGCTTATACCCAAGTTTAAAATGAGGCTTTGATGGTTTTTGGGCCTTCTTGTGCTAGGAAAGTCCTGACACTATGCTCATCAGAGGGTTCAATAGGGAAGCTGGGATTTCATGTAGGGCCAAAGAAGAGGGTAGATTTATATTTTCTTCTAAAGCTACTCTTTCTCTTCTATAGTCCTTGTGTGCTCTATCTTAGCTTTACTCTTATCTTTGTTTTTTGTTCACCCATACCTGCTTTGGTGTGACTTGTCGATGCAAGGTCCTTGAGCATGATGATGATTTTGTTCAATTTTATTCCCTTGCTCTAGGAGGGTTGCATCTTTATGTGGCTTGCATCCTTAGCACCGAGATTTTGCTTCTTCCTTGGTAGTAAGTATCCTTGGGATATTTAGTGATCTTTGTGTGGTCACCCATCCTTGTGTGGTTGTATAACTATATGGCTTTTAATTTCTTCTCATCTTAGGGATCCACACCATCTTGTCGTCAACTTTTGATGGCATCTTGGGGATACTCGTCTTTGGAATCCACACCTATTTAGGATTTCTATTCTTGGGCTTTTGCTATTTATTGGTGGGTGATGAGAAGGCTTCCTTGGTGTCTTCGGTACCAACACTTGCTTTATTTGGTTCCTTGGGTCTTTTTGAGGAACTGAGGTAGTAGGATTGGACATATTGGTTGGTGGTCTTTGGTTTCTCTTGTGATGCTTCCTTTATTTTTTATGAATCTTTTGCTCTGGTTGGGATTTTGATTCCTTGAATTTTTGTTTTTAGGGATGTGGTAGATGGGGTTGATTAGATGAGGCCTTAAGTTTACAGATGATTACACTTACCGGCTTGATGGGGCCTACTTGTAGTAATGTTGGTAACTTTTAGATCTCAGTAGAGATCTATCTCGTCTCTCCTTCATTGAGAAGAATGCTCATCATTAGTTGTGCTAGATTGATTGTGGCCACCATCCTGATGGTCCAATCTATGCTGCACCCTTGTTTGGCAATAAATCTTGTTCCAAGGATGATCTCTTTAGGCATCATAATTGCAGTCATAACATAAAAACTACCTTCCACACCGTGTTGTTGTTCGTAATCTTGGTTTCCATGTCAGCCAGCACCTTGGCCTCAACCACAACCTCTACCTTTGCCTCTACCTAAATTGGAGTAAGGCTTATTCTGATGTGTTCTTGATTTGTGAAGAAGAGTCCTCAGTCAAAGATTTTTGTTTAGATACTAAGTCCCAAAAGTTAGGAACATTATCCTTGATTGCAATGGCGGTCTTGAATGACTTGTACTCTTTGCCAAGCCAATTCAGACATATGCTTACTAAATCATCATCTTCTATCGATACATTGATAGACCTAACGGATTCAACAATACCCTTGATGTTTAAATCATACTCATTGATAGACATGCTTTTCTTCTTCACAGTAGGCATTTCTTATTTTATCTACAATTTCCTCGCCTTTGTGTTAACTGGACTCGAACATTTGCACCAAGTTCATCCATGCAAATGCTGGAGTGTTGGCATCTTGTATGTGTCATATCATTATGTCTGACACCAAAATTGAAAGCTAATACATGACTTTCCTTATACCCTTGTTCCAATCCTTGAATTCCTTTACATCTACTTGTGTGGCATTCTCTTCAGGCAACTCTGGAGACTCCTTGTTGTCTCCTTCGACGTAGTCACAAAATCCTTTACCCATTAGGAAATTGGTCATTCTAAATTTTTAAGCATGGAATTTGTTCTTGTCCATCTTCTCAGTGATAATATGATTGAGTCTGTCATTTTATCTACAACCAAAAACCTGCAAACAAATAATTTCTATATACAACTTGTAACATGGCAATATCTTCTTTGACTGCCCACAGTGGTACTTCTGCATAATGTGTATGTCACTTGATGTGACTAGAGTATATGTACATACACCTAAGATCAACAACACATGTGTAAACAGTGTCTACACTCCTAAAATACACTACTCTACTATAATAACTAGGTTTCAAGAAAAGACAATTCTCAACCAGAACTTCTTAGAACTGCATGCCCGAAACTACCTTGCAATTTATAGAGGGCGAAACTGCATTACAAAGTACTATGCACTATACACGCACCTCCATGTCTATAAAGAAAACTCCTCAATCAGAGATGTGTAGCTCCTAGAGCTACCTAGGGGGTTTCGTATATTTAAACAGAAAAGGAAAAGGGATGATGATGCTTTTACCCTTATACCGCTTCCTTTGCCTTCATAGCTTCTTTCGCTTACCACTCAGCTCCTTAGATAAGTATGTGCCCATAACTTGGCGGGGTGGAATATGTAGGTGTAGTCCAACTATAGAATCACTGGTGAAGTTTATCGTGCCGGCCTACCAAACGTGCGATGTAAATGTGGAACAGTCACCTAGGCACGTCGTGAGTGTCAACTCTGGTTGAGCTTGACATCCTAACACTGTTATCAAGGCCTTTTTAAGCCTATGGAATGACTCTTTGCACTCCTCCACACAAAACATACCAATAGGGTATATAGAAATCTTGCAATCTCCATATACATAAATATGAAGCGTCTATAATACCTTGCATGTTGGACTATTTTGGTTTTTTTTGTCTTTCGAGTTCAACCATCACTCAAATATTTCCTTAATCCATGGAGATAAACACCGCATGCCCTAGGATTACACCCTATCTCACCATCAACTTACACTTTTTAGGGTCCAAAAACTATTTGTACTTTTCAACACTAGATGCAAATAGGGTATGTACTCTCGTTTCAACTTTGAGTTCATGTAGAGATCTTCCATAAAGATATCTAAGAACTTCCTTAGGAAATCCTTGTATATAGTGTAATTATTCTTTGGAACATTGGTTAAACCATGGCTTTACTTTATATGCAAATGTTTCCCATTCTATAGTAAATGTTGTCTTGTGTTGGTCCTTTGGGTTAATGGATAATTGGTTATACCCAAGAAATCCATCCTAGAAGTTGTAGGCTTCTTTTCCTACCAGTCTTTCAAGCAAGTGTTTAATTTAAGGCATTGTGGGTAATGATCTCTTACCATGGCTATATTTAATTTTTTTAAAGTTAACACACATGTATATTTTACCATTCTTCTTGGGCACAATCATGACTCGTGATACCCAATGTACATTATGACTTGATGGTAAATTTCATTTCGATTAACTAATGCTCCATGCTACCTTTAATTGATTGATGTAGGAAGAAATCTTCATAGAGCATCTTGATGATTTTGTTTTAGTTTTCTTTGTTTTATGATATTCTCTTTTACCCTAAGAAATAGTGTCAAGAGATGGAATATCAATTGACTCCGCAAAAGGTGCAAGCTACTGGTATTGATTTGCTAGAACTCAAACCAATAAAGGAAGTCAGAGGATTTTTCACGTTTGACAAGCTAGTATCAGATTTTATTCCTCAATATGCCAAAATTTCTTCTTCTTTAATAGCACTTCTCAAGAAAGATATTCGATTTCGATGGGTTGATGTGTTAAATTACGTTCGATAAGCTACAAGTTACTTTAGTGACAAATCTTGTGCTGAAGCTACCATAATTTAGGAAGCCCTTCAACGTTACTACTAATTCCAGTGGGCTTATCATTGGAGAATTCCTAATCTAGGAAGGATTCCCCATAGTGTATAAGTCTCAAAGATTCAGACCATATTAAAGGAAGTATGACCTAGAGTTTCTTGTAATAGTGCATGCCTTGAAGCTTTGGCGATAATATCTTCTCGAGAAAAAATTAATCTTGGTTATAGATCACAAAAGCTTAAAGTAGATTTTCACTCAAAATTATCTAAGCATAAGACAAAGAAGATGGATGTAAATCCTTCAAGAGTTTTATTTTAAGATCAAGTGTGTAGGTCAACAACAGAGAACGTGGTCATCGATGCACTTGGAAGGAAAGCCTCCTTACTTGCACGATAATTGTAATTTCAAATCCCTTACCCATCGAGATTAAGGAGAAGATTGGGTCGAATAAATTATTTTACCCTTGTTATTAACTTGATTAAGTAGAAAAGTAAGACGGTCCAAGAAGTGGATTTCTTCTTAAGCAAAAATTCACCTTGTTATAGATCATAAAAGCTTAAATTAGATTTTTACTCAAAATGATCTTAGCATGAGACAAAGAAGATAGATCCAATGGCTTTAAGATTTTGATTTTCAAATCAATTTTTGGTCAAGAAAAGAGAATGTGGTTAGCGATGCACTGAAAAGGAAAGCCTCCTTACTTGCGATAACTATAATTTCAAATCCTTACCCGTCAAGGTTAAGGAGAAGATTGGGTTGGATAACGTTTTTACCCTTTTTATTACCTGGATTCAGTAGGAAAGTAAGATGATCCAAGAACTGGATTTCTTCTCGAGCAAAAATTCACCTAGGTTATAGACCATAAAAGCTTAAAATGGATTTGTACTCAAAATTTATCTTAGCATGAGACAATGAAGATGGATGCAAATGATTCAAGAGTTTAATTTTAAAATCAAGTCTAGGTCAAGAATTGGATTTCTTCTCGAGCAAAAATTCACACAGGTCACAAAGACCATACAAGCTTAAAATGGATTTTCACTCAAAATTGTCTTAGCATGAGACAAAGAAGATGGATGCAAATGATTCAAGAGTTTGATTTTCAAATCAAGTCTAGGTCAAGAAAAGAGAATGTGTTCACGGATGCACTTAGAAGAAAAGCCTTATTACTTACAATAACTATAACTTAATTGTAATTTATTTGATCGAGATTAAGGAGAAGATTAGGCCGGATAAAATTTTTTTTATTACCTTGACTAAGCAGAAAGTAAGATGATCTAATAAATGAAGAAAGTTAAAGGATTTATGTTAGAGGATGGATGCATGCACTTTAACAATCAGTTATGTGTTCCTCAGGATGATAGAGATCTTAAAAGAATTATTCTAAATGAAGCTCATTAATAGCCCTGTTGTGGGACATCTTGGCTTTGTGAAGAATTTTATGGCTATGAAGAATAGTTTTTTTTGGCCCGACCTTAAGAAGGATGTAATACAACATTTTCATTAGATTACCTTCAGTTTATACAGGATATGATTCCATCTTGGTTGTGATAGATCCTTTGATGAAAGTCACTCATTTGATTCCAATGAAAAAGACTTATCCTATGGGTACCTCTATGGATGTACTACCTAACATCCGAAAATTGAAAACGAGACAGACTAGGTGATCAAAGATATTCTGTGAGTGTTTTGAGGGCAAGAACCCAACAGAAGGATGAATTATCCACATTTGCTAGAAACTGCTTATAATGCATCGGGATGACAAGATTATATAATGGCCTTAAATTGGTATGATGTAGGGATCAGAATGGAAGTGTCAAATCAAATGTTAGATGAAATGGATCATCAAATATAAACTATAAAGAAGGACATCAAAGTTGATCAAGGTAGTGGACTACCTGAGATTTTGATGCAAGTGCACTAAGGTTTTTGTTCGAGTATGACCTAAGAGAAGTTCTCTCTCCTTGGGAAAGTATAAGACGCTCACATAGATATTGGGGACTGTATGTGATTATGAGTAGAGTAGGAGATCAAGCTTATGAACTTTTACTCCCTCTAAACTTAAAGATGGACAATGCCTTTCATGTGAGTTTATTGAACAAGTATGTTCCAGATCTGAGTCATATATTGGATGGTGAGAGCAGGTTTCTTCTCCTGCTCAAGGTCAAGTGGAATTGGAACAAAAAGTAGTTTTGGATGTGTCAAAGGAAAATCTGTTAAGAAAAGGATCCCAAAAGAATATTTAATCAAATGTTAAATTTTCCCAACTAAGGATGCTACTTGGGAGAAAGAGGAAGAGTAAAAAGAATATTTAATCAAATGTGAATTTTTCCCAACTAAGGATGCTACTTGGGAGAAAGAGGAAGAGTAAAGGAGAGATTATCCTATTTACCAATAGGCAAATCACACAAAGACCATGTACCATTCTTCATTATAGCATCATATTCACTTTGCATTGCAGCCAACCAATTTTTTGATTTTTGTGCCTCATCAAATGAAAGAGGTTCTTCCTCTTCACACATACTAGACACAGCCAAAGCATAACAATGTGATGCGTAAGAGGCATGCTGAAAACCTGAACGAGTACGACTAGAAATAGGTGCATCAATTTTACTATCACGCAAGGTTTGCACCAGCCATTTAGGCATACCTCTAGCGTGCTCATTTTCAGCCCTATCCTCATAAATTACATCCTGTAAATCTGCATCAGAAATAGGCTGATCTATGATGTCGTTTGAAATCTACATAGGCTGAATATTTGCCTCATTAGTACTTACATTTGAATTCCCACTTGTAAACAGAGGCAACAACGTATCAATTAATACATTCCCTGAGCTCACACCTATCTCTTTGGTACATGATAACAAAGGCTGCACTGTATCTTCCACAATGTATCTTCCACAAAAACAACATCTCGACTAATCAAGATACGCTTTGACTGCGGATGATACAATCTGTAACTCTTGCTCTCAGCACTGTAACCAATAAAAATGCATTTGATAGTCTTATCATCCAATTTTCTACGTTTTTACATAGGCACTAAAGCATAGGCCAAGCAACCAAAGACACGCAAGTGACCAATAGAAGGCTTCGTGCCATGCCAAGCTTTGTATGGAGTAATAGACTACAAGGCCTTAGTGGGACACCTGTTGAGTACATATGCACCACACATGACAGCCTCAAGCCAAAATGCATGTGGCAAAGCTTGGCTCTTGACCATACATCGTGCCATCTCCATAAGTGACTTGTTTTTCCTCTCAGCAATACCATTTTGCTGAAGGGGTATACGACGGCACTGTACATTGGTGTTTTATCCCACAACAAGCGAGAAATGCATCAAACTCTTTGGACATGTACTCCCCCCCTCGATCAAAATGGAGGGTGCCCACAGTACAATTGGATACATTTTTTAACCATAAGCAAAAACTGCTTGAAGCACAAAAACACTTTGGACTTTGCCTTCAATGGATATACCCATGCATGCCTTGAGTAATCATCAATAAAAGTACAAGTGTTTACCAAATGACGGAGTTTGCATAGGCCCACATACATCACTATGTACAAGTTGCAATTTGCGAGTGACCCGCAGAGAACCATCGTTTGGAAACGTAGAACGTTGCATTTTGCCCAAAATACAGCCTTCACAAACATGTTTTAATGGTACCTCAAGAGGGGACAATGAAGCAACCATATCAAATTTCTGCAAACTAGCAAAGTTTAGATGACCAAAAAAAGCATGCCATAGTTTTGCATCTGAAACTGCCTTTTCATCAGAAACTGCATTTGCTGAATCTTCCACACACTTGTCATAAGAATTGAGCCTATACAACCCACGAAACAAGGTGCCAGATGTAATAATCGTATCACCAGAAGTCAAATCATGAACAATACATCTGTCATCCACAAATTTGATTACAAGTCTAAGTCTAGCAAGCGCAGAGATAGACCATAGATTCTTCTTTATCCCTGGCACATACAAAGCATCTAAAAGTGTGAAAGCGTTGCCATTTGTAGCAGTAAGCATAATTTTATCAACACCCTTCACTATGTAAGAAGCATTATTGGCACATGTGATAGTATTCCCATTAGAGATAGCCTCAAGACAAGTGAACATATCATGATGCGAGGTAATGTGCTTTGTAGCACCACTGTTAAAATACCATACATTAGAGTCAATAGAAACTACCAAACATGCATCATGTACAGATGGTCATATTGGCAATACACGCTAAATGCCCGTTCTGTATCCTGCACAACATTTAAGTCAATATTAGGTAATTTGGAAAAAATTCTCACATTTTGGGAATCAATTACTACATATAGTTTTGGACATATCTTAAACATACTAACTCCAAATTTGTCGGAGGTCATAGATTTAGATTCTACTCTTCAAGATCTTTCCTATGATATGTCACATGAGGGGGTTTTGACAAACTTTTGGACAAGTTCACCATGCTCCCATTTTTCAAATGGGAATGGGATTTTTTCCAAATTATCTAATATGGTGTTATTTGCAGAATCTGCATTTGTAGAGGCATCCGCTATTGTGGCTGCATTTGACTCTTTCTTCTTTGCCTCTTTAGCCTTTAGCTTAGGGCAATTCTTAAAATGACATGATCAGTTGCCTTACAATAGTTGCACCTAATTTTTTTCTTGCCTTTATCAAGAGCCTTCTTAGACCTATTGTTGCTACCTGTGGAAGGAGAAGAAGTTGAAGACCTACTAATAGGAGAAGAAACAGTGGAAGGGGCCACCTTACCACTTCTTCTCTGCTAGGCAGTAACAAATGCCTAATCAACTACACGCTGTCTAGTCCTGTTTTGCCTGGACTGCGCTTCTTGCAAGAGCTTGTTGACTAAAGTATCATACTTGACAACATCAGGTCTGTCCTCAGTAACAAGTCTCCACGTGGATACAAAAGTCTGATATGACTTAGGTAAAGCATCAAGAACAGTCTGCACTAGAGAATGATCAGGAATAATCTCACCTGCAGAAATCAACTGCTCCGTGAGATCTTTAATCTCAGCAAGAAAAACATTCATGTCATCATCTTCCTGCATAATCTTCGATTCTAGCTCTTTACGTAGGTAAGAGATTTTTGCCCTCGTTTACGACCTGCATACAAACCAGCTAGAATATCCCAAGCATGTTTCGCTGTTTTAGCTGAAGGAATATGTGGAGTGATGTTACATTTGACAAAAAGTGCAATCAAGGCATGAGCCTACGCATCTTTACCATCCCAACGAGCTTGTTCAGTAGTGGGTAAAATAGCAGCAACAGTAGAGCTGCTAGAACCTGCAACATTCTCAACAGATCCTACATCCACAGAACCTGGATGTACATCCATACCCTGCAAAATGTTCCACACTCCTTTTGCAACCAAAACATGCTGCATCATGTATGCCCAAAGTGGATAGTTGCTGTCTCTATCCAATTTGTCATCAGTAGACAACATGCGCGAAATACATCATGGCTATTATTAGCCATGGCCACTGACTGAAACTGATGCAAAAGCTACCTATAATGAAGCAAAGACTGAACAGAAAACAACTCGTGCTATGTAGCACGGTCCACAATAGAATACGTATGCCTGTTTTGTAGAAAACTACACTATCAAAATTTCTGCACAAAATGACGAAAACACCTGTACAGAACTTGTAATGCAAAAACGGAGCCCGAAACACCTCAGATACGATTTCTGAGAATGCAAAGCCCTACGGGCCGATCTGCAGAGTATAGTGACCTGCAAGCACTCGTGAAAGCTCACCTCAATCAGAGAACGTGACTCGAAGGGTGCTAGCGGTGTAGTCCTGGAAACCGATGCATGCTTTGATACCAATTGTTGGAATTAGGGTTGCACGAAAGCACACAAAGCTTAGAGAAGAAGAATCAAGAATGCACACAATACACAGTGTATTAGATTGTGTGAATGTACAAAGATAAGTTAGCCCTAGAATAATGGGTGTATATACAAGCCGGGGGAAAAAACCTCCTAAAGAGGAAAAAAGTGCCCCGGCGGTCCTAAGTGTTCACACACATCACTGCCTATATATATATGGCAACAATACATCGATGTGATCTCAGTCATACATGTATCTCGAATGACTTAGTCTCATATATGTATCTCGAATGACTTAGTCTAATCCATGTATCTTGATCGAGATACATATCTTGTTCGAGATACTTCCAACAAATCAAAGCCATTCATGTCTTCCAACCCTAAAACTATGAGTAAGTTTGGGTTGTTTATTTTACCAACCCTAAAACTTTGTTTCCCTCTTATTGTCTTCCATCGTTTTCACTTTTTCACTCTTCCATCATTTTTTTTCTCTTTGATTGAAGCAGCATTAATGGTGATTGAATCCAATACTATTGGTGCTTTAGAGCTTCATTAGTGCTAGTATTACTAGATTAGTATTTTATTAATCCTAATCATTGAACCTTTCACATTGGCCTTTTACATTTGACCACCCTTTTGTGTTAGTATTATGGGCTAGCATAGAGTCATGGAAGGAGGGCCACGACTCTATTGTGGACCTCATCTCACAGGAATAACTATTTGTAGGAGTGCTAGAGACACATCATCTACTTTATATATCATATCCAACTTGGAGTCACAATGGTCTCATCCTTTCATAGACTTCATGATGATGTTGTTTATGTAAATGAGTGGATAGCACATCATCGTATTTCTCTAGTATCACTAGGTGTGTGAGCTTGGTCCTATTAGAGATAAAGCATAGGGAATCGCCTTAGTATTTTGCAATGTTTTCATCCTAGTATGGTGACACATATCTATAGTGGATATGTTACTACATATGAGAGGATGCTGAGAACTATTGAATCCCCATGTACTTTGTCAAGTAGTAATACACAAAGTTTGTGTTAGGGGAGTAGGTTTACTACACTAGCCATTGGTGTGGAAGTGGTGCTGGGGAGGTAGTCTCCACTAGCCCTACATTGTGTAGTTGCTTCTTCAAACCCACCATTTGTTCCCTTGTCTAATGTTGTGAGGCACTAGGCACTCATGTGAGGATCGACATGCATAGTACCACTGAGAGTATCTAATGGTGTGCATAGTACCACTGAGAGTATCTAATGGTGTGCCTATTTTCACAATCAGTGTTGATAAATGTTGATGTATTTATATATATTCATTACTTCTATAGGTCTTTCATAGTTTTCTATTTTTATATTTACAAATTATATCTACTTTTCTATATTTTTTAAATTAATGGTAGTGATTGTTTACGTAAGGTTCCACATCTACAAGTGAGAGATTCACAATAATGGGTTGTAGGATGCGAGAGCAAAGATTGAGTGTGTAAAAGTAGCATTGTAAACGGTAGAAGTATCCACTATAGAGGCACATTCGGTGAGGGGTTTTGGCATCCACCTGGCAGGTCTCTCTTTTTGTAGTTTAAAGATTTGTAATTAAGGTCTAAACCTATGAAGTTCTTAGGTTGTACCTAATTAAAAAGATTAATCATTTTTTTATGTTCTCTCCTTTTTTAAGCTAGTAGTTCATGATATGGAGACATAGCTTCAGCAAGCCAGAGCAAAGGCCGAGAGTACTAGAGTCGAGGAGAGGCAGATCATAGCTCTCTAGTTAAAACTCCAAGCAAGTTGAATTCTACCATCCACAACATAACCTAGTGAGGCCTTTTCAAGGATTTTTCTTTCCTTTGGATCACTTTCACACCTTATTGCAATAAGTCAATCCATTCAACTTAAATTAAGGTTGTTTGCATGTAAAAAAGATTATTCATATACTTCCTCTATTTGTTACTTATCTTTATAACACCATATTAGAGAATTTAGAAAAATCCTAATTTCCATTTTGCAAGATTGTAGAAAAGGGACCATGGTGAACCTTTTAATATTTTGTCAAAACCTCCTCATGTGACATATCATTGGAAAGAGATTAAAGAATAGGTTCTAAATGCACATCCTCTGACAACTTTTGAGTGGGTATGGTTAAGACACAGTGCTTCATGTCGTCTATTGTGCAAAGTGAGTTGATAGCAAGGTTGTCTTAATTCAAGAATGAGTAGTTGAATCGGTGCAAAATACTTTTAATATATATTTTAAAGACTTGGCTTCGTTACTCCTCCTTAATTAGTTGGCCTTGACTCTTATGCCTATGGCATCTGGCATAGGTGACTCAATTGAACTCTTATGCTCATCTCTCCATCACAAATGACTCAATTTCTGAAATGTCAATTGTGTTCATGTGTATGAGTGAAGTGAAAATTTTAGAAATTATTTGTGGGTGTATTGTGGCCTTCTGTAACCCGAATATTTACGCTTATACCTTAGGTTCATTTTGGTCCGGTGACTACACTTTTGAACTCTTATGACCTTGGTGCATTTTTGCCTCTGGTGACTCGATTGAACTCTTATACTCGTTTCTCCATCACAGGTGACTCAACTTTTGAAATACCATGCGTATGAGTGAAGTGAACCTTTTAGGAATTATTCGTGGGTGCATTGTGGCCTTCTATAACCCGACTATTGACTGTTATACCTAAGGTTCATTTTGGTCCTTGGTGAGACTGAACTTTTGAACTCTTATGTCCTTAGTGCATTTTTGCCTCTGGCGACTTGACTTTGGAGTTGGTTGCATACCTCATGTCATTTCTTTTTTTCTTTCATATTGCCATACTTTAAGCAAAATTGTCTTTATCTTGGTCACTCGAGTTAAGGGGGTTTGTATCATTTCGATGAGCTTGGCTTATATTTAAGTTTAAAATGAGGCTTTGATGGTTTTTGGGCTTTCTTATGCTGGGAAAGTCATGTCACTATGCTCATCAGAGGGTTCAATAGGGAAGCTGGGATTTTTTGTAGGGCCAAAGAAGAGGGTAGTTTTAGATTTTCTTCTAAAGCTACTCTTTCTCTCTTATAGTCCTTGTGTGCTCTCTCTTAGCTTTACTCTTATCTTTCTTTTTTGTTCACCCATACCTTCTTTGGTGTAACTTGTCCGATGCAAGGTCCTTGAGCATGATGATGATTTTCTTAAATTTTCTTCCCTTGCTCGAGTGCATCTTTGTGTGTCTTGCATCCTTAGCACCCAAATTTTGCTTCTTCCTTGTTAGTAAGTTTCCTTGGGCTATTTAGTGATCTTTGTGTGGTTACCCATCCTTGTGTGGTTGTATAAATATATGGCTTTTAATTTCTTCTCATCTTAGGGATCCACACCAGCTTCTTATTAACTTTTGTTGACATCTTGGGTATACTCGTCTTTGGAATCCACACCTATTTAGGATTTCTATTCTTGGGCTTTGGCTATTTTTTGGTGGGTGATGAGTAGGCTTCCTTGGTGTCTTCGGTACCAACACTTGATTTATTTGGTTCCTTGGGGATTTTTGAGGAACTGAGGTAGTAGGATTGGACATATTGGTTGGTGGTCTTTGGTTTCTCTTGCGATGCTTCCTTTATTTTTTATGAACCTTTTCCTTTGGTTGGGATTTTGATTCCTTGATTTTTGGTTTTAAGGGATGTGGTGGATGGGGTTGATTGGATGAGGCCTTGAGTTTAGAGATGATTGCACTTACTGGCTTGATGGGGCCTACTTGTAGTAATGTTGGTAACTTTTAGATCTCAGTAGAGATCTATCTCATCTGTCCTTCATTGAGAAGAACGCTCATCATTAGTTGTGCTAGCTTGATTGTGGCCATCCTGATGGTCCAATCTATGCTGCAGCCCTTGTTAAGGCTAAACAAAGCCCCAAACAAATACTACACATAGAAATATGAAATTATAGAGAATAGGCTTTAAACACTCCCCACACATTATCATCATCATCATCATTTCAGATCACAGGCATAAGAAATAGAATATCTAGCTCTATCAAAGAACACAGAATCCAACATTACAGCATTACATGAACAGAATTTTGAAATCACAGGAAAAATACAAAAACACAGAGAACAGCAACGTGAACACCAAGGTCTCAGTTGCTTGCTTTGCATAATGCATGATCCAAAAGGTTACATCTTGAAATAAAGCCCAAAATGATGTCTCCTCCTGAAATCGTAAGTGAAAAGACTAATGTTCAAAAGTATCTAAGAAGTACCGAGGTAAAGCCTAGGCTTTACACGTGGCACACCCGGTGGTTAAAGTTTTCTCAAAACTTGAAGACTCGAATCCCACACATCCCTTGATCTTTGATAAAACATTCTTGAGTGCAAAGTAAAGTGCCTAGTAATACCAAGATTCACAACCACATCCAGACATCTCATCAAAATCAATTACATTGCATTCCCATTGTGCACCCTATCTCAACATGTGAATACTAGTGCACAATTTTATGACAACATGCCAAGGCTGCGAACCTTTCATATGAATCAGCATCCACTTGACATCATACAAGATAAATTTATGAAGCCATGAGCAAATAAGTATGTCCCCACTCCATAAACATGAAATAAGACATAGGAAGCTCCATGAAACTCTAGCATCTACATCATAGGCAAAATATAGCCTATCACCAAAAAATACCAATGAAGAATCTCTAGCAACAACTGCAACATGATTGGATGAAAAATCACCAAAGAAGTACTCCAAATAGGATAGAAGTAACTGCATCATCCAGAACTTTTTCATTGTAGACTCCACTCCAAACATCTTCGGTTTAAAAAACTGACTTTTTGACTCGAAATTCCGATTCAAAAAATTTGAATTCTAAATTGACCCTGAGTTTGCAAAAACTTCACTAAAAAAATTATGATTCATTTTGATTGCTCATGTGACATTATTTGAGTCCCATAATGTTGGAAAACTTTTTCCCCAAATAGTTTGAAGTTTTGCCATCTTGACAAGAAAAATAACTTGCTCTGGAATGAGTTTTCCTGCAAATCAACCACTTCCACACAATTCTGAACAATGTTTTGAAAAATTACAACCTTTCCAAACACTTCACTTCTATCTTCTTAACTTTTGGATGCATAAAAGGCATTCAGGTAGATTTTCTGAACAATGTTTTGAAAAATTACAACCTTTCCAAAAACTTCACTTCTATCTTCTTAACTTTTGGATGCATAAAAGGCATTCAGGTAGATTTTCTTGAAATGCACCTGAATTTGTTTTAAGCATATCTGATCCACTTCGATCACTCTTCTTACTTCAATGTTTCAATAAGAAAACATGCTGAAAATGACTCGTTGTGTTGAATCCACCCCGAATTCTTCTTTACCCTCTTTGAACCAAGGTAAATGTTTTCTGCACTTTCTTGCAACTTCTCAGCCATTCCTTAAACTCCTTTAGTTGCCTCGTGCACTGCTTTTTTGAGTACATTTTGAAATTTGAATATGCCTTCCATTTGGCTATTCCTGAATATTTAAAAATTTGTGATTGCAGCTGATTCAATTTGATTTGGTTTCTTCCACATTTGATCCATTTTAAGCATGCATTTTGCTTTGATTGACTGATTGTTGAGTCATACAACATTCAAATTTGAACTAAACTCCAAAAAATGTGTCTGAACTGAAAATCTGATTCAGTAAGACAATGAGACCACTTAGCTCCATCATGGGGTTGCCAAATACTCTTTGCCAAATACCTAAGGGGATTCAACAATACCCTTGATGTTTAAATTTTACTCATTGATAGGCATGCTTTTCTTCTCCACAGTCTGCATTTCTTATTAGCTACAATTTCCTTGCTTTTGTGTTAACTGGACTCGAACATTTGCACCAGGTTCATCCATGCAAATGCTAGAGTGTTGGCATTCTGTATGTCATATCATTATGTATATGACATTGATTGAAAGCTAATACATGACTTTCCTTGTACCCTTGTTCTAGTCCTTGAATTCCTTTACATCTACTAGAGTGGCATTCTCTTCAGGCAACTCTAGAGACTCCTTGTTGTCTCCTTCGACATAGTCCCAAAATCCTTTACCCATTAGGAAATTGGTCATTCTAAACTTCTAATCATAAAATTTTTTCTTGTCCATCTGAGTGACAATTTGATTGAGTCCATCAGACATTTTGCCTACAACTAGAAACCTGCAAAGAAATAATTTCTATATGCAACTTGTAACATGGCAATATCTTCTTTGACTGCCCACAGTGGTACTTCTGCATAATGTGTATGTCACTAGATGTGACTAGAGTATATGTACATACACCTAAGACCAACAACACATGTGTAAACACTATCTACTTGCTAAAATACACTACTCTACTAAAATAACTAGGTTTCAAGAAAAGACAGTTCTCAACAAAAACTTCTTAGAACTGCATGCCCGAAACTACCTTGCAATTTATAGAGGGCAAAACACACTCGAAACATGAATATGGCCACAAAACTAAATTACATAGTACTATGCTCTATACAGGCACCTCCATGCTTGTGAAGAAAACTCCTCAATTAGAGATGTGTAGCTCCTAGAGCTACCCAGGGGGTGTCATATTTAAACACAAAAGGAAAAGAGATGATGATGTTTTTACCCATGTACCGCTTCCTTTGCCTTCATAGCTTTTTTTTCTTACCACTCAGCTCCTTACCTTAAACCAGGCTCTGATACCATGAAAAGATTGCGGGAGAAGAGAGAGAGATTGATCTCTTGTTTTGCAAGAACACACACACCTACACAACAATTGATCACGCACACACAAAGATGGAAGGCTGAAATCTTCTTCTTTCCTCTACTAAAAAAAGAAGGCTAAAAAAGATGTGAAAATCCAACATAAGTACTAGAGTAATATGTACAAGTGGTCCATAGTATGAACATGCTAAATAGACGAGCTGGTAAGATAAGTATGTGCCCATAACTTGGCGAGGTGGAATATGTACGTATAGTCCAACTATAGAATCACTGGTGAAGTTTGCAGTGCTGGCCTACCAAACGTGCCAGTGATGTAAATGTGGAACGGTCCCCTAGCCACATCGTGAGTGTTAACTCTAGTTGAGCTTGACATCTCAACACTATTATCAAGGCCTTTTTAAGCTTATGGAACGACTCTTTGCACTCCTCCACACAAAACATACCAATAGGGTATATAGCAATCTAGCAATCTCCATATACATAAATATGAAGCATCTATAATACCCTGCATGTTGGACTATTTTGGTTTTTTGAGTCTTTCGAGCTCTACCATCACTCAAATATTTCCTTAATCCATGGAGATGAACACCGCATGCCCTAGGATTACACCCTATCTCACCATCAACTTACACTTCTTAGGGTCTAAAGACTATCTGTACTTTCCAACACTAGATGTAAATGGGGTATGTGCTCTCGTTTCAACTTTGAGTTCGTGTAGAGATCTTCCATAAAGATATCTAAGAACTTCCCTAGGAAATCCTTGTTCATAGTGTAATTAGTCTCTGGAACATTGGTTAAACCATGGCTTTCCTTTATATGCAAATGTTTCCCATTCTATAGTAAATGTTGTCATGTGTTGGTCCTTTAGGTTAATGGATAATTGGTTATACCCGAGAAATCCATCCTAGAAGTTGTATGCAGGATGCAAACATTGCAAAATACTAAGGGGCTTCCCTATGCTTTATCTCTAATAGGAGCAAGCTCGTACACCTAGTGATATATCAAGCCATGTGATACTAGAGAAATATGACGATGTGCTATCCACTCATTTACATAAACAACATCATGAAGGCTATGAAGGGATGAGAGCATTGGGCCTCCAAGTTGGATATGATGTATAAAGTAGATGGTGTGTCTCTAGCACTCCTACAAATAGTGATTCCTGTGAGATGAGGTCCACAATAGAGTCGTGACCCTCCTTCCATGACTCTATGCTAGCCCAAAAAAGGGTGGTCAAATGTAAAAGGCCAATGTGAAAGGTTCAATGATTAGGATTAATAAAATACTAATCTAGTAGTACTAGCACTAATGAAGCTCTAAAGCACCAATAGTTTTGGATTCAATCACCATTAATGCAACTTCAATCAAAGAGAAAAAAATGATGGAAGAGTGAAAAAGTGAAAACGATGGAAGACAATGGGAAGCCTTTTATAAGGTCATTGTCATCACAAGTTTTAGGGTTGGCAAAATAAACAACCCAAACTTACGCACAGTTTTAGGGTTGGAAGACATGAATGGCTTTGATTTGTTGGAAGTATCTCGATCAAGATATGTATCTCGATCAAGATACATGGATGAGACTAAGTCATTCGAGATACATGGATAATTGAGATCACATCGATGTATCTCCATCAAGATATCTAGATGGTACGTAGAGATCACATTTTCCATATCTCATTTGTGATACATGGACGGTGAGATTGCAATTGTGTATCTTGATTGAGATACCTAAATTTCTAGGATCTCATGTTGGTATCTTGATCAAGATATATGGTTGATGTGATAAGGTACGTAGTTGCATTACATGGCATTACAATACATGGTCAATCTAGATCCGAGTGGCAGTTATGTGTATGTCGACCGAGATCCCTTTTGGCATTGGTGTGAATCTCATTTTACTAGCTATCTCGATTGAGATCCACAAGTGGCAGTGATATGTAGCAAACATGAATCTTGATCGAGATATGTGAGCCCTCTTGAGGCTGTTGGCATAGCAATACTTGCCTCTCCAAGCTTCTAGCATGATGACGCTTGGGATCTCGATCAAGATATTGGACTATTGGCTTGAGGGGAAGGTGCTCTGAATATCTCAATCAAGATATGTCGCTCATGACTTTGCCTAGTTGCTTTGATGTCTTGATGGAGTGCTAGATACAATAATGTGTGTTATCTCTTTGGATCCTTTAATTTATTCTTGGATAGAAACACAACTATACTCTCCTATTTATTGTAGTGATATACAAATTTCAGGGAAAAATGTTTTCCAAGATATCTCAACTAGTTTGAAAAAAACTTTAGAATAGCCTTTAGGCTAATATTAACTCCTATTTTTTATATTAATGCAGTGAAATCCCTCTTTATTATGCTCCCCCTCTCTCTCTCTTTCTCTAAAGGTTTGATGAAAAAGAAATGTACAAATCCCCCTCCGGAATGATGGAGCTAATGTTTAGATAGCACTCCATTATAGGGGGGTGATGGGGTGTGATAATACTTTCACCCATGAACATTGCTTTTATAGGAATCAAGCCTCATATTTTGATCTACATCTTAATAGGGTATTTTCACACCAACTAACTCAAAAATATACAACAAATGCCCCTTCAAAGTGATGGAGGTAATGTTTGAATAGCCTTTCAATAGTTCATGTACTCCAACACTAGCAAAGAAGCAAGAGTCTCTTCAAACTCAGAGGCTAGTAAGAATGGCTGAGAGACTAGTGAGCATGGCTAAAACAGCTCATAGGCTCAACAAGCATAGCTAATAGGCTTAACAAGCATGGTTATTTTTATGAAAGGCGCAAAGGTCAAGTCTTCTTGGTAGACAAAGACAACCTACATCAGCATATACCAAAGCTACACCCCTCACTCTAAGTAAGGTAAAGAGGGAATGATGGAGCATTACAAAAAGAAACCCACAATATTCAGGTTTTGGAGGCCATCCTAGAGAGACAGAAACCCTGACTACAAAATATATAGATTTTGGAGGACATCCCAAGCATAGAGAACACATGACTACAAAATATTTAGATTTTGGGAGACATCCTAGGCAAAGAACCCATGACTAATAGCATAATAGGAATTAGAAGAAATTGTAAAAGTTTAGAAAAACTAAAGCTCTTCTTTCAATGTTTTTGCGCCAAGAAAACACTTGGGCTATCCTTTTAGGCTCAAGGGCCAAGCGAGCACTTCGGCTATCCTTTTAGGCTTAGGGGCCCAGATAGAGAACTTGTGTATGCATAAATTGAGAGTAGCAGAGTAGAGAGGCCAACCCTAAATTTTTATCAATATAGAAGCTCCAATTTGATGCTCGAGGCTTAATTGAAAAAACACAAATTCTTTATCAATGTAGAATAACGAATTTGATGCTAGAGGCTTAATATTGAAAAATCCCAAATGGGCAACAGATCTCCAATTTGAGGAATTGTTGGAATTAGGGTTGCAGGAAAGCACACAAAGCTTGGAGAAGAAGAAGCAAGAATGCACACAACACACAGTGTATTAGATTGTGTGAATTTACAAAGATAAGTTAGCCCTAGAATAATGGGCGTATATACAAGTCGGGGGAAAAAACCTCCTAAAGAGGAAAAAAGTGCCCCAGCGGTCCTAAGTGTGTTCACACACATCACTGCCTATATATATGGCAATAAATCTCCCTTGGGAGTGATGGTGTGAACGAGAGCTGGCACTCATGTATAGGGAAGTGCCACGCCCGAAGTAGATCAGTCCACAAAGGGGAGCAAGCCCAAAGCTTTGCGGAAAGCTTCAAACTTCTCACGAGGAAGCGCCTTTGTGAAAAGATCGACGAGGTTGTCCTGTGTTGGCACATATGCCAAGCTGATCTCTCTTGCTGAGAGTCTCTCCCTGACATAGTGATAATGCACCTCAATGTGCTTTGTGCGAGCATGACAAACTGGGTTTCTCACAACTGCCAATGCGCTTTGACTATCAGTGTGTAGATAGAGGTGGCAGACTCCTGTCCAACACCCAAGTCAGCCATAAGCCATCTGAGCCACGCACACTCAGCCCGTAGCTGTGAAAGTTGCCCCTGTACTCAGCTTCACAACTAGAAGTGGCCACAGTAGGTTGCTTCTTGCTCAACCAAGATATGCATGAGCTACCGAGCATGAAACAAAAACCACTTGTGGACACTCTTATGTCATAGCAACCAGCCCAATCTGAGTCTGAAAAAGCATGTAAATCTGGCGGCAACGATCCCCCCTTGGGATAAAACAGCCCAAGATGTATGGTGCCACTTAAGTATAGCGAAAGATGCGTTTAACTGCCTTCCAATGCTGAGACCCTGGGCTATGCATAAACCTGCTCACCTGTGAGACTGCAAACTGAATGTCCGGCCTTGTAATGCATACATAAATGAGGCAACCAACAGCTGTCTGATAGAGTGTGACATCAAAGTGATCTCCAGCATCATGAAGACTCAACTTCAAACATGTCTCCATTGGAGTAACAATATTGGAGTAGCAATAGGCTTGCAGTCTTCAAGGCCAAATCTCCGCAACAATGTCTAAATATACTTTGTCTGACATAAAGCAATACCTCCATCACACTGCTTAAATTGTATCCCCAAATAATGATGCAAATGCCCCAAATCTGACATCTCAAAAGAGGCATTCAAATTAGCCTTAAAATCAGTAATATGACTCTCTTTTGGTCCTCTGAGCAGCATGTCATCAACATAGAGAGCAATGATTAGATGTACATCATCCACACATTTAACATACAAAGTGCTTTCTGTTGGACTATTCTGAAAACCATGTGCAGTCAAATATGCATGTATATTTTCATACCAAGTTTGTGGAGCTTGCTTTAAACCATATAAAGCCTTTTTCAACCTGCACACTTTGTTTTCCTGCCCTCTTTGAACAAAACCACGAGGCTGCGATACATACACCTCCTCATGCAAATCTTCATTCAAGAACGTAGTCTTTATGTCCAACTGATGTACATTTCAACCATTATGAGCTGCCAATGCACAAATGCTACGAATGGTAGTCATACGACAAGTGGGAGCAAAGGTCTCATCAAAATCAATGCCCTTTTCTTGAGCATAACCCTTTGCAACAAGTCTAGCCTTATAGCGATCAACAATGCCATCTGGCTTTCGTTTCAACTTAAAAACCCACTTACATCCAATGACCTTTTTACCAATAAGCAAATCACACAAAGACCATGTACCATTCTTCATTATAGCATCATATTCACTTTGCATTGCAGCCAACCAATTTTCTAATTTTTGTGCCTCATCAAATGAAAGAGGTTCTTCCTCTTCACACATACTAGACAGAGCCAAAATATAACAATCTGATGCATAAGAGGCATGCTAAAAACCTGAACGAGTATGACTAGAAATAGGTGCATCAATTTTACTATCACGCAAGGTTTGCACCAGCCATTTAGGCATACCTCTAGCCTGCTCATTTTCAACCCTATCCTCATAAATTACATCCTGTAAATCTGCATAAAAAATAGGCTGATCTATGATGTCGTTTGAAATCTGCATAGGTTGAATATTTACCTCATTAGGACTTACATTTGAATTCCCACCTGTAAACAGAGGCAACAATGTATCAAATACATCCCGTGAGCTCACACCTGTCTCTTTGGTACATGATAAGAAAGGCTGCACAGCATCTTCCACAAAAACAACATCTCGACTAATCAAGATACACTTTGACTACGAATGATACAATCTGTAACCCTTTCTCTCAGCACTGTAACCAACAAAAATGCATTTGACAGCCTTATCATCCAATTTTCTACGTTGTTGCACAGGCACTTAAGCATAGGCCAAGCAACCAAAGACATGCAAGTGACCAATAGAAGGCTTCCTGTCATGCCAAGCTTCGTATGGAGTAATAGACTGCAAGGCCTTAGTGGGACACCTTTTGAGTACATATGCATCACACATGACAGCCTCAAGCCAAAACGCATGTGGCAAAGCTTGGCTCTTGACCATACATCGTGCCATCTCCATAAGTGACCTGTTTTTTCTCTCAGCAACACCATTTTACTGAGGGGTATACGGCACTGTACATTGGTGTTTTATCCCACGACTAGCCAGAAATGCATCAGACTCTTTAGACATGTACTCCCCGCCTCCATTAGAACGGAGGGTGCCCATAGTACAATTGGATACATTTTCAACCATAAGCAAAAACTGTTTGAAGCACAAAAACACTTCGAACTTTGCCTTCAGTGGATATACCCATGCATGCCTTGAGTAATCATCAATGAAAGTCACAAAGTACAAGTGTTTATTACCAAATGACGGAGTTTGCATAGGCCCACATACATCACTATGTACAAGTTGCAATTTGCGAGTGGCTCGCACAGAACCATCCTTTGGAAACGCAGAACGCTGCATTTTGCCCAAAATACAGCCTTCACAAACATGTTTTAATGGTGCCTCAAGAGGGGACAATGAAGCAACCATATCAAATTTCTACAAACGCAGCAAACTAGCAAAGTTCAGATGACCAAAATGAGCATGCCATAGTTTTGCATCTAAAACTGCCTTTTCTCATCAGAAACTGCATTTGCTGAATCTTCCACACACTTGTCAAGAATTGAACCTATACAGCCCACGAAACAAGGTGCCAGATGCAATAATCGTATCACCAAAAGTCAAATCATGAATAGTACATCTGTCATTCACAAATTTGACTACAAGTCCAAGTCTAGCAAACGCAGAGACAGACAATAGATTCTTCTTTATCCCTGGCACATACAAAGCATTTGAAAGTGTGAAAGTGCTGCCATTTGCAGCAGTAAGCATAATTTTACCAACGCCCTTCACTGGGCAAGAAGCATTATTGGCACATGTGACAGTATTCCCATTAGAGATAGCCTCAAGACAAGTGAACATATCACGATGCGAGGTAATGTGCTTTGTAGCACCATTGTCAAAATACCATACATCAGAGTCAACAGAAACTGCCAAATATGCATCATGTACAGATGGGTCATACTCGTAATACACGCTAAATGCCCATTCTATATCCTGCACAACATTTGCAGAATCTACATTTGTAGAAGCATTTGCTATTGTGGCTGCATTATTTGACTCTTTCGTCTTTGCCTCTTTAGCCTTTAGCTTAGGGTAATGCTTAATGACATGATCAGTTGCCTTAGAATAGTTGCACCTGATTTTTTCTTGCCTTTATCAAGAGCCTTCTCAGACCTATTGTTGCTACCTGTGGTGGAAGGAGAAGAAGTTGCAGACTTACTAATAGGAGAAGAAACAGTGGAAGGAGCTGCCTTACCACTTCTTCTCTCTATTGCTGGGCAGCAGCAACAAATGCTTGATCAACTGCACGCTGCCTAGCCCTGTTTTGCCTGGACTGCGCTTCTTGCAAGAGCTTGTTGACTAAAGTATCATACTTGACAACATCAGGTCTGTCCTCAATAACAAGTCTCCACATGGAAGCAAAAGTCTGATATGACTCAGGTAAAGCATCAAGAACAGTCTGCACAAGAGAATGATCAGGAATAATCTCACCTACAGAAATCAACTGTTCCTTGATATCTTTAATCTCAGCAAGAAAAACATTCATGTCATCATCTTTCTGCATAATCTTCGATTCTAGCTCTTTACGCAGGTAAGAGATTTTTGCCTCGTTACGACCTGCATACAAACGAGCTAGAATATCCTAAGCTTGTTTTGCTCTTTTAGCTGAAGGAATATGTGGAGTGATGTTACGTTTGACAGAAAGTGCAATCAAGGCATGAGCCTGTGCATCTTTACCATCCCAACGAGCTTGTTCATCAGGAGTGGCTAAAATAGCAGCAACAGCTAGAACTTGCAACATCCTCAACAGATCCTACATCCATAGAACCTGAACGTACATCCATACCCTGCACAATGTTCCACACTTCTTTTGCAACCAAAACATGCTGCATCATGTATGCCCAAAGTGGGTAGTTGCTGTCTCCATCCAAATTGTCATCAACAGACAACATGCGAAATACACATTGCTGTTATCAGCCATGGCCACTAACTGAAACTGATACAAAAGCTACCTGTAATGAAGCAAAGACTGAACAGAAAACAACTCGTGCTATGTAGCATGGTCCACAATAGAATACGTATGCCTGTTTTGCAGAAAACTGCACTGTCAAAATTTCTGCACAAAATGACGAAAACACATGTACAAAACTTGTAATGCAAAAACGGAGCCCGAAACGACCTCAGATGCAATTTCTGAGAACGCAAAGCCCTACGGGTCGGTCTGTAAAGTATAGGGACCTGCAAGCGCTCGTGAAAGCTCACCTCAATCGGAGAATGTGAGTCAGAAGGTGCTGGCAGTGTAGCCCTGGGAGCCGATGCATGCTCTGATACCAATTGTTGGAATTAGGGTTGCACGAAAGCAAACAAAGCTTGGAGAAGAAGAAGCAAGACTGACACAACACACAATGTATTAGATTGTGTGAATGTACAAAGATAAGTTAGTCCTAGAATAATGGACGTATATACAAGCCGAGGGAAAAAACCTCCTAAAGAGGGAAAAAGTGCCCCGGCGGTCCTAAGTGTGTTCACACACATCACTGTCTATATATATGGCAACAGGAATTTCTCTACATTAGACAAAAATCCCAAATTTCTCAAGTCGTCGAATGTTAATTTCTCATTCAATCTATGAAATCTCTAAATCTCTTTAAGGATATAAATCTCTGCTTACTAATAGACTTGCAGATGGTGGGAGTCATGGACTGAATGTTGACCCCTTGTAGTAGGTTCTACTAGAAGAGCTTCTATGATATGCATTTTGCTGCAAGCTATTAGATCGATATTGATTTGGGACTATTGTTTACCTCCTATGCTAGTATTTAGGGTTGAGGAGGGGTCCAAGACTCCCTTCTAACCAATGATATAAACCTTGCAAAACAATGATGAGATGATGGTGGCTCCATTTACGAAACAAATAGTAAGAGTGAATGGAAGAAAGCTCAGATTTAATGGTGGGATAGAGAAAATGCAAAAACCCAAAAAACCAAAATAACCCTAAAGATGTAAAACCCTAAAATTAAAGAAATCCTAAAAACAGAGATGTGATTTATCCTAGTTCTGATATTGACATTCAGGATCACACATGTGCAGCTATGGAGGATAAAAGATATCCATGAATAGGTGTGTAAGAGTAGAGTGTAAGAAGAGAGATAAGATGAAAGCTTAACCCACGATAATGATGCACAACTAGGGAGAGAGAGAGAGAGAGAGAGAGAGAGAGAGAGGAGCACAATGGAGAGAGATTACACAACACAATGATGAACAATGTTTTGCGGACAAAATAGGTAATATTTTTTGAAAACAAGAAACATTTGGTATCTTTCAAATATTCCATAAAAAATGTTTACTTTTTATCTCTTTTTGAAAAGTGGTATACACATGCGTACAACACTGCCAAAAAATGATAATATTTTGGACACTTTACACATTTCTTATAAAAATTGACATGAAAAAAAAAGACTTCGTTTTGCTTACTTTTTGAGACTATGATTGAAAATCTAACAATAAGTTTTCAAAAAACATGCTAAAATAGAGACAATGTTTATTATTGCCATCTTCAATCTAGAAAAAAATTGATACAACTGTAAAAAGAAGCTATTTTCTAAACATGTAGCGTATGGCATAGTTATGGTTCCTCATAATCATTGATATATATACAAACACCATCACTAGTTGATGTGCCTTTCCCTGAGAAGGAAGATGAGACATCCTTTTTTTTACTATCCACAAATATATTTTTTTCTTCTATGTGTACACTTGAAGCTTAGACTCCTTCGGTCATCTACCATGTTAGCATCATTGAGGATATGCTACAGAGTGAAACTATAAAAGAGTATCTATTTATATAAATATATTACAAAAGTGTTATCTTGATACACTGGCTATTATCTTAATTATAAAACCCTATTTTGGCTCTACATGAGAGTAGTATTAAAATCCATTTTGAAGCTCTTGAGTATCACAATTTCTTAAGAATAATATATACTTTTTTTAAAAAGTTCGTTATGTACAGATGAATTTTAAAATATCATGAATAAGCTATTTAAAAGTTGTCTAATTTTGAAAAATAATTACACTTATTTTTAAAGAAGATGTGTCCTTGTTGATGTAGCATAAAGTGGATTAAAATGGTAATTTTAGTTATTAAAAGAGTTTAGAAAGCATGAAAAAACTCACTTTAAGAAACAAAAGTTTATTAAATGAGTTTAGAAAGCTCACTTTAAGAAACAAAAGTTTATACTTTCCAAAATACGTTTTTGTAAAATATCAAGCAGGGACTTGGGTTCAAAGCCTATAATTGGTTTCTACACATGGTAATGGTCTTGTTAGCTACAACATTTGCGGCCAACTTAATGCAGAGTAACAACTTCTTACCTAAGAGTTGATTTTTGCATCAACTTGATACAAAACATCAACTTTTATGAAAATTTGATATTTTTCATCAAGTTGATGCAAAACATCAACTTTTCCACAAAAGATGATGTTTTACATCGTTGATACAAAACATCAAGTTTTATGAAAAATTTGATGTTTTGCATCAACTCGATACAAAAAATCAACTTTTAGGCTAAAAGTTGATGTTTGGCATCATCGAGTTGATGCAAAACATCAACTTTTTCACACAACTTGATGTTTTGCATCAAAGATGATGTAATACATCAACTCTACCACAAAACTTGATGTTTTGCATCAAGTTTTAGATGCTTTGGAGAAGAAAGTTGAAAGATTGGAGGTCGATTTTCACAAACGGCATGTTTTAGTGATTCCGTTAACTTGGACATGTTCAGACAACCTATTCCACAAATTTTGAATACCAACACAACTATGTTTTTCAATGCAATATGTTTTTCAGGAGAGAGATTGCACCCAATGCTTGTGTCTTGTATGGTTAAGTATTTTTTCAAGTGATTCAAGTGTTCACGAGTCTTCAATTTATTTGTTATTGTGAGAATATTTTGTACTTGGAGAAAGATTCCTCTTTCATTGTATCATTGAAGAAGAGGAGCCAAAGGTGAAATCATCACTGTTAAGGTTTCTAGCGGGACTTCTTGGACGCTTGTTTAAAACTAATTTGGTGTAGGTATCTCTGAGGGTGGTGTGGTGTCCGTCGGAAAGCGCAAGGTCTGTATATCTAAAACCCTGCAGTTTTCCCCCTTGCACCCTCCACCCTCTGCAGCACCTGATTGTTTGCCATGAAATGCAGCCTCCTACAATGCCCACCACCATCATCATTTATTCACTGATCGACAAAAATCTACGCCATTCCTTTTTTCCCATACACATTTTGATCAAGCAAAGTACCTCTTGACCTCGCATTGGATGATTGGAGCTTTTGGGCATACTTGTGACCGTCGGAAAGCGCAAGCTTTGCAGATCTGCAGGGTTACAAAAGAAGCTGGGGTTTAGCAGTAAGAAATCACAGGAGAGTGAGAGGCGTCAAGGGGAGGAGGCCAGGAGGTTACCAGTCGGCAAGAGGCGAGCTAGTGAGGAGCAAGCAAGGAGCGCAACGCAGATAGAGGCCAAGAGGCGATGTTGATAATTAAAGCTTGCAGAAGAAGCCATGGCTTCACAGGTCGATTCGATTCAGCTTAAGCTAATGTATTGAGCTTACAAAATGCGGAGGCAGGCGAAGTGCTAACGATTTATGCTAACCTAGGCGGAGCCGCGTGCGCGCCACTGATTTCTCCACACGAAAAAATCAGCGCGCGTGGTTACGAGAAAGAAGCGTGGTTACGAGAAAGAAGCGTTCCAGACTTTTCGAGAGGTCGAGCTTCATTTCGAGAAGACGCGTTCTTATGTATAACATAAAACAACGCATTATTATATATATAGTTTGTTGTCAAAATTGAGGACTTCTTGTTATCCTTCTAGAAGTGGACCCTCTACTAATATGGGGTTCTTCGCACTCATACATATGAGGAACAACATAAGGGATGTCTCAAATAGGACCACGTGTTAGGCCTTAAAGCCCACTACTATCTAAAAATGCGAGCACTCTTTTGCACATGAATAACATGTATGTATTGAGGGTTTCAACCTTTAGGATCCTAGTGTATATACTACTATAATTTAATGTACCCCTATTAAGGGTTAAATGAGAGGGAATAAGAAAAATTAATGAAAAATCCTTATCTGTTCCTTACATTTTTTTTTTAGTAATCTAGGCTAGTCTTTACATGAATAATGCAAATAGAACCAACATAATGATTTTTATTAGGTGCTTTACATGATCCGGAGCCCCTAAGGCTACTAGCCAAATCGATTTCCAAGTATGAGATGAAACCTTACTCAAATGCTAGCTAGAACAAACGAATCTTTGAATCCTAAATACTTTAATTTCAACTAATTATATTTCATCTTTAAATGAGCCAAGAATATAAGGTAATCTTTTCTTTGCATGTTGACCATTAACCTTACAAAAATATGAAAATATGCCAAGAATCATCAAGGACTAGTAACAAATGAAAAAATAAATCACTCATTCATGAAACATTGATGATGAAAGAGTGGGTTCTTGAAAGGAATGTTTTGCACACGGTGTGGGCAAGCCAATAAAACCATGAGCACAAACAAGAAGCCTTGTTTTCCACATTCTTTATGAGTTCTTGTTGAGTTGATTTAGAGTTTCATGAGGAGCCATAGACTTGTGATTTGAAAAAGTAGCATACACAAATGGTTAGCCATCCTTGAATACACACACTAAAGATCCGCCATATCTTTAAGTACACATAATATGAAAGTGAACCACGAAAGTGATTTATTATTCCATTGTTACTAGTCCTTGATGATTATTGGCATATTTTCACATTTTTGTAAGGTTAATGGTCAACATGCAAAGAAAAGTTTAGCTTTTGAACTTATATTCTTGTCTCATTTAAAAGATGAAATATAATTAGCTAAAATTAAAGTATTTAGGATTCGAAGATTCATTTGTTCTGGCTAGCATTTGAATAAGGTTGCATCTCGTACGTGGAAATCGATTTTGTTAGCTTGAGGGGCTCCATTACGTGGGGTGGATCATGTAAAGCGCCTAATACAAATCATTATGTTTGTTCTATATGCAAAGACTAGCCTAGATTACTCAAAAGAACATGTAGGGAACACTTGAGGATTTTCCAAAGTTAAAAGTGGATTATGATTATGCTAGGTCCGGTTCTAACTTGGGTACATTAAAGGTTGCTAACTTGTTTTATGCTAAAGGTTGAAAGCCTTAATACATACATGTTATTCATGTGCAGAAGAAATGCTCGCATTTTTAGACACTACTGGGCTAGTGGGCTTGAAAGCCTAACTTGTGGTCCTATTTGAGGCATCCGTTATGTTGTTCCTCGAGGGACACAGGTCACCACCGGCCTACGTGTGAACAACCCCTACTTCTAAGAAGAGTGTCAATTTTCACAACGACAAATATATACGACCTCTTCCTCTCGAGTCTCGGAAGGTCTCTCTCGTCACTCTCTTTCTCATAACCACGCGCGCTGATTTGTTCGTGTGCAGAAATCATAAGTGCGATGGAAATGTTAGCGCTAATAATTTGCCTGCCTTCCGCATTTTGTAATCTCAATACATATTTAGCGTACGCTGTCAAATCGAATCCCGCGAACTCATGGCTCCTTCTGCAAGCTTTACCTATGATCAGCGTAGCCTCCGCGCCTCTCTCTGCGTTGCGCTCCTTGCTTGCTCCTCATTAGCTCGCCTCTTGCCGACTGGTAAGTTCCTGCACGCCTCCTCCCCTTCAAGTCTCTCACTCTCTTGTAATTTGTTACTGCTAAACCCCAGCGTCTTTTGTAACCACGCAGATCTGCAAACCTTGCGCTTTCCGACGGTTACAAGCATGCCCAAAAGGTCCAATCATCCAATGCAATATCAAGAGGTACTACCAAAATTTGTATGGGAAAAAAAGAGTTTGGTCGATCAGTGCCAATAAATTTTGACATTTCATGGCAAACAATCACAAAGCAGAGGACGTGCTGCAGTGGGTGGAGGCTGCAAGGGAGAAAACTGCAGGGTATTATTAGGTCTACAAACCTTGCGCTTGCCGACATTCACACACACCACCCTCATAGATACGTACACCAACTAGCATACCTACATCTCTTTCAATGCACAACTGAACACATTCTTTGATTTAAGTATGATTAACACATTCTTTGATTTAAGTACGATTATCTTAGCTGTTCTCTCCTAGTTTTGGCTGCAAGAGAGTTGACTTGCACCTCTCATTAAAATTTAAGGATCATACCACCCATTTAAGGATCATACCACCCATGGCTTGTTGAGGCTTCCTGACTCCAAATACCTCTCCCTGGCTTCAAAGAGCTCTACAGGCATGTATGGCTTAGGCGAGGGCACTTGGCTTTCTTCCACCGACTTTTTCCCCTTCCCTTTTAGTCGGTCGGGTACTAGTAGCATTTCTCCCAATGCCCTTAGGCTACACTGTACTTAGGCTGCAATGTACTAGTACTGTACTTCGCTCTATAATAATGTATTCTTAAGCTATAATGTACTAGCACTATAGTTAGCTCAGTAATGTATTAGCATTGTACTTAGGCTACAATGTATTAGCACTGTACTCAGTTTTGTAATGTATTATTGCACTATACTTAGGTTTCAATGTAATAGCACTCTACTTAGCTCTTGTGGAGCTTCACTAATTGTTAAGTGCTTGTTTCAAGCATACACATTCGCTTATTTACTATAAGGCACAACCTTTGCACCTATGAGCATCCACAAAAATCATCACTGTTGCATCATTTGGCATATTTACTCTATAAGGCATAACCTTTGCATGCATGAGCATCCACAAAATCACTGCTTTAATATTTGCATTAGTTGGCATGCATTCCGAGTTTTCAAAAATGTGGCCACACTTGCTTGGTCACTATTCTATTTTTTTGGAATCATCGGATAACTATACGCTTACATCGTTGCAATCCAGCCAACTTAATGATCAACTTGAGTAGTGATTCTCGTTTGCTGCCGATCCTTATGTACAGGCAATCTGACTATGAGATTGATCCAACTGTGCCGATGTCCAGGCAATCTTAGTATCAGATAGATCCTACTCTCCCAGCGATCCTCCACTTTGAGGATTCTTGAGGCAGACGATCTGACTATTTCTGGTCGTACGTTTGTACCACCATTTTGGGTAAAGAATAAGATGTGTCCCTGCCATCCTGTTGCCCTCCTGGCTGAGACTGTATGCATATGGTGTGTATTATTTTTCCCAAAATAGCTGAAGGTACCTTAAAGTTTGAACACCCAAAACCTGCAAGTATCTACAATTTCCCCATGAGATATCTGTGCACACACTAATAGAAAGAAACTCTTAACCAATATGAAAATAAATGATATGTTTGGTGCCTACCTTGGATACCCAAGGTGTAGTCGGCTGCGTGGTGGCAAAGAAGAGAGTGCTTCATGTCGTCTTGCAAAGTGAGTTGATAGCAAGGTTGTCTTAACTCAAGAATGAGTAGTTGAATCAGTGCAAAATACATTTAATATATTTAAAGGACTCAGCTTCGTTACTCCTCCTTAATTAGTTGGCCTTGACTCTTATGCCTATGGCATCTGGCATAGGTGACTCAATTGAACTCTTATGCTCATCTCTCCATCACAAGTGACTCAACTTCTGAAATAGCAATTGTGTTCATGTGTATGAGTGAAGTGAAAATTTTAGAAATTATTTGTGGGTGCATTGTGGCATTCTGTAACCCGAATATTTACTCTTATAGCTTAGGTTCATTTTGGTCCTTGGTGACTAAACTTTTGAACTCTTATGTCCTTGGTGCATTTTTGCCTCTGGTGACTTGACTTTGGAGTCGGTTGCATATCTCATGTCATTCCTTTTTTTCTTTCATGTTGCCATACTTTACACAACATTGTCTTTATCTTGGTCACTTGGGTTAAGGGGGTTTGAATCATTTTGATGAGCTTGACTTATACCCAAGTTTAAAATGAGGCTTTGATGGTTTTTGGGCCTTCTTGTGCTAGGAAAGTCCTGACACTATGCTCATCAGAGGGTTCAATAGGGAAGCTGGGATTTCATTTAGGGCCAAAGGAAAGGGTAGATTTATATTTTCTTCTAAAGCTACTCTTTCTCTTCTATAGTCCTTGTGTGCTCTATTTTAGCTTTACTCTTATCTTTGTTTTTTGTTCACCCATACCTGCTTTGGTGTGATTAAGGTCCTTGAGCATGATGATGATTTTGTTCAATTTTCTTCCCTTGCTCTCTAGGAGGGTTGCATCTTTATGTGGCTTGCATGCTTAGCACCCAGATTTTGCTTCTTCCTTGGTAGTAAGTATCCTTGGGATATTTAGTGATCTTTGTGTGGTCACCCATCCTTGTGTGGTTGTATAACTATATGGCTTTTAATTTCTTCTCATCTTAGGGATCCACACCATCTTGTCGTCAAATTTTGATGATATCTTGGGGATACTCGTCTTTGGAATCCACACCTATTTAGGATTTCTATTCTTGGGCTTTTGCTATTTGTTGGTGGGGTGATGTGAGCAGGCTTCCTTGGTATCTTTGGTACCAACACTTGCTTTATTTGGTTCCTTGGGGCTTTTTGAGGAACTGAGGTAGTAGGATTGGACATATTGGTTGGTGGTCTTTGGTTTCTCTTGTGATGCTTCCTTTATTTTTTATGAATCTTTTGCTATGGTTGGGATTTTGATTCCTTGAATTTTGGTTTTAAGGGATGTGGTAGATGGGGTTGATTAGATGAGTCCTTGAGTTTACAGATGATTACACTTACCGGCTTGATGGAGACTGCTTGTAGTAATGTTGGTAACTTTTAGATCTCAGTAGAGATCTATCTCGTCTCTCCTTCATTGAGAAGAATGCTCATTGTTAGTTGTGCTAGCTTGATTGTGGCCATCCTGATGGTCCAATCTATGCTGCAGCCTTGTTTGGCAATAAATCATGTTCCAAGGATGATCTCTTTAGGCATCATAATTGCAGTCATAACATAAAACTACCTTCCACACAGTGTTGTTGTCCGTAATCTTGGTTTCCATGTCAGCCAGCACCTTGGCCTCAACCACAACCTCTACCATTGCCTCTACCTAAATTGGAGTAAGGCTTATTCTGATGTGTTCTTGATTTGTGAAGAAGAGTCCTCACTCAAAGATTTTTGTTTAGATACTAAGTCCCAAAAGTTGGGAACATTATCCTTGATTGCAATGGCGGTCTTGAATGGCTTGTACTCTTTGCCAAGCCAATTCAGACATATGCTTACTAAATCATCATCTTCTACCGATACATTGTTAGACCTAAGGGATTCAACAATACCCTTGATGTTTAAATCATACTCATTGATAGTAGACATGCTTTTCTTCTTCACAGTAGGCATTTCTTATTTTAGCTACAGTTTCCTCGCCTTTGTGTTAACTGGACTCAAACATTTGCACCAGGTTCATCCATGCAAATGCTGGAGTGTTGGCATCTTGTATGTGTCATATCATTATGTCTGACTCTAATTGAAAGCTAATAAATGACTTTCCTTATACCCTTGTTCCAGTGCTTGAATTCCTTTACATCTACTGGAGTGGCATTCTCGTCAGGCAACTCTGGAGACTCCTTGTTGTCTCCTTCGATGTAGTCACAAAATCCTTTACCCATTAGGAAATTGTTTATTCTAAATTTCTAAGCATGGAATTTGTTCTTATCCATCTTCTTAGTGACAATTTGATTGAGTCTGTCATTTTATCTACAACCAAAAACCTGCAAACAAATAATTTCTATATGCAACTTGTAACATGGCAATATCTTCTTTGACTGCCCACAGTGGTACTTCTGCATTAGGGGAAGGTTAAGGTCTATAGGAGCCCCTGAAGCTGCCATATTATGATTTTAATGACTTTTTGTTAAAGCGTTAAGTTTCTTTGATTTTAGATACCTTCTTGTTCTTCAAACGGCTAGAAGTTTAAATTTCAAAGTTTCCGGCCAAAATTGAATTTGAAATCGAGCGAGCAAAACTATATCATGTGACATATCTATGGAAAGAGCTCGACGAGTAGATTTTGGATCAGTAATCTCCGACATATTTTGAGCTCATATGTAGAAGTTATGGACGTCTGAAATTTCAAAAACTTTCCTCCCCACTTTTTGGAAATGAAAAGTACAAAAAAGCATCTTCTAGAGAATCTTTTGACCACCTTTAATCACCCAATATTTTTGTATACATGGCATCACACGATTGGCTCTTTTCCTTAATAACCTTTTAATCACATGGCATCTTAAAGGGCCCCTATAAACCTCAACCTTCCCCTAATGCATAATGCGTATGTCACTTGATGTGACTAGAGTATATGTACATACACCTAAGATCAACAACACATGTGTAAACACTGTCTACACTCCTAAAATACACCTCTCTACTATAATAACTAGGTTTCAAGAAAAGACAATTCTCAACCAAAACTTCTTAGAACTGCATGCCTAAAATTACCTTGCAATTTATAGAGGGCGAAACACACCTGAAACATGAATATGGCCACAAAACTGCATTACAAAGTACTATGCGCTATACAGGCACCTCCTTGCAATTTATAGAGGGCGAAACACACCCGAAACATGAATATGGCCACAAAACACTATGCGCTATACAGGCACCTCCATGTCTATGAAGAAAACTCCTCAATCAGAGATGTTTAGCTCCTAGAGCTACCTAGGGGGTTTCGTATTTAAACAAAAAAGGAAAAGGGATGATGATGCTTTTACCCTTATACCACTTCCTTTGCCTTCATAGCTTCTTTTGCTTACCACTCAGCTCCTTAGCTTAAACCAGGCTGTGATACCATGAAAAGATTGGGGGAGGAGAGAGATATTGATCTCTTGCAAGCACACACACACCCACACAACAATTGATAACGCACACACAAAGATGGAAGGCTGAAATCTTCTTCTTTCCTATACTAAAAAAAGAAGGCTAAAAAAGATAAGTGAAAACCCAACATAAGTACTAGAGTAATATGTACAAGTGGTCCATAGTATGAACACACTAAATAGGTGAGCTGGTAAGATAAGTATGTGCCCATAACTTGGCGGGGTGGAATATGTAGGTGTAGTCCAACTATAGAATCACTGGTGAAGTTTGTCGTGCCGGCAAACGTGCAATGTAAATGTGGAACAGTCACCTAGGCACGTCGTGAGTGTCAACTCTAGTTCAGCTTGACATCCCGACCCTATTATCAAGGCCTTTTTAAGCCTATGGAATGACTCTTTGCACTCCTCCACACAAAACATACCAAATATCCATATACATAAATATGAAGCATTATAATACCTCGCATGTTGGACTATTTTGGTTTTTTTTTGTCTTTCGAGTTCAACCATCACTCAAATATTTCCTTAATCCATGGAGATGAACACCGCATGCCCTAGGATTACACCCTATCTCACCACCATCAAATTACACTTTTTAGGGTCCAAAAACTATTTGTACTTTTCAACACTAGATGCAATAGGGTATGTGCTCTTATTTCAACTTTGAGTTCATGTAGAGATCTTCCATAAAGATATCTAAGAACTTCCTTAGGAAATCCTTATATATAGTGTAATTATTCTTTGGAACATTGGTTAAACCATGGCTTTACTTTATATGCAAATGTTTCCCATTCTATAGTAAATGTTGTCTTGTGTTGGTCCTTTGGGTTAATGGATAATTGGTTATACCCAAGAAATCCATCCTAGAAGTTGTAGGCTTCTTTTCCTGCCAGAAATCATGACCAGGAACCAAGAGACTTTCCCAAATAAATGTAAATTGATTAAAGCTAAGATCCCTCCTCACTTATACTAAACTTAGGTTTATAAAATTCTTGAACACCATATTAGATATTATGGAGAAAATCTCAAATTTTAGGAATTTCAAAATTGAGAGGTTTCGTATAATTTGGGAATTTTTGACTTAATGTGGGAAAACATACATAGATATAGAGATCCATATTTGCAAGGTGATTATCTTTCAAGCAAGTATTTAATTTAAGGCATTGTGGGTAATGATCTCTTACCATGGCTATATTTAATTTTATGAAAACATACATAGATATAGAGATCCATATTTGCAAGATGATTATCTTTCAAGCAAGTATTTAATTTAAGGCATTGTGGGTAATGATCTCTTACCATGGCTATATTTAATTTTATGAAAGGTGTTGTATCCTAGTCAATGCTCGAAAAAAAAGAATTCTAGTGTTTTTGTACCATCCAAAATTAAGACAAACTGTCTAAGATTTCAAGTAGTCCCTATTTTGAGGAATGTTTTTTCATATATTTTAGTTATAAAACCTTGACATATAATAGAGATTTTGAAAACAAAAACCAGATAGATTTAAGAGTCATTCTTATTTTGATTGGTTGGAAAAAAAATTTACACTAATCCTAGTACTTAGAAGCAAGCATCTTGGGTGAAAGTAGCATAAGGAAATGAGTAACTGGACTATGCGTGGCTGCAAAAAAATGGCATTCTAGTGTATTTGTACCAGCCAAAATTTACAAAAAATGGCTAAGATTTTAAGTAGCCTTATTTTAAGGAATGATTTTTCATATATGTTAGTTATAAAACATGCATATTGTAGAGATTTTAAAACAAAAACCGGATAGATTTAAGATTTTTGGTTGAAAAATATTTTTCCTTTCAAGAACTGGTTCGAGTCTCGACTATGGGAAAGATACCTGAACCCCCATTGTCACCCTTCTATTAAAGACCCAGGTCCCAACAATTGGCTACCCCAACTGGTAACCAAGGCGACAAGAAAGCAAAAATTACCAAGAAATGATAAGGAAATGTTCAAAATCCAAAACTCCATATGGGATCAGATCATGTAGGAAGGTGGTGTTAAAAAACACCGTAACAAGAAAGTGATATATGTCTCTTGCATATACCTGCATCAATTAGATTCAACATTGAAAAAAAGTAAAACTTACAAATTTAAAAAGAAACTTTATAGTCAATGGCACAAATTTTTTGAAATAATCTAATAAATATCAACACAAAAGAACATCATAGACACAAAAGATGGTTCGTATTAAGTCTCGAGGGGTTCACCTAAAAATATGTAAGTATACCACGTGAGTTCAAATGAAGGGATTTTTAAATTCAAAATTATAAGGTAAATTTATAAAAATACATTTACAAAAGGGGTTTTCTCAATCATTTTTTAAAGAAAAAAACCCATAAGTCCATACTGAAAAAGGGGTCATTTTATTTGGGTGAAAGCATGATAAGGTGGTACACTTTCTACCAGTTGCATTGGTCACTACCACACTTGAAGACAACCAATATTAATGGATTTAATTTCATCATAAGATGTATTTAGCAATTTATCTAGAGCCTTTTAGATATAATAAATGTGAAACAAGATTAAACAACCATGTTTTAATTCTCTAACTCTGCATAAAAGTATTTCACAAACCAGTTGTAAACCATTGTCCAGGACATAGGTTTTCAGTTTCACCCATTTATGAAAAGTTCACAAGTAAGGGGTTTTTTTAATACCCCTTGAACGCACATGATAGATAGGGTTTCTTAGTAGTGCACCCTCCGAGTATTAAGTACAGAAAATGATACAAAAATCATAACTCTAGCACCATAAAAATTGAGTCAAGATTCTACTACTGCTAAATGGAGGAACCATCAAGTTCATCTTCATTTGGTTTGTGCACGCTAGTGAGGCAGAAGGCTTCTTGTTCCCTTTTGGATTTCCTAACTGGTATCTTGATTCTTGTATATGGCCCTAGTTTTTTGGGTCTCCATGACTAAACAATTGCATCACACTTGTGGATCTACCTTGTTCTCCATCCAAACCCCCACATCTGTCATACCATTATTCCTTACACAAGGTCCCCAATACTGTATTAAAACCCTCTTGTAGTTTGGTGATGTCCTATCTATATCAATCTCTGATTCAACCATAGCAAACCAAATGGGATAGATGTCTGTATTATCTTGGTGCAACAATATAAATTCTGCTTGCTTAACATCATGCATTGGGTTGAATTATTCCCTTGGTTTTTCCAATTAGGCCGAAAGTAATGATCATTGTGCTCTTCGTAGCCTAAGAATCTTTTAGCATCCATTTGAGCATCCCTTTTCTTGAAGGTGATCCATTTTTCTCTATTTTGTTGTTTCTTAAAAAAATGGATAAGAAAAATTAATGACTTTCTAGGCAAAGATTATGCAAAAAACAAGGAACATAAAGCAAGCTAGGGTAGCACCCTAGCATTGAAATCATAGTCATCTTAGGATTTCTTGAGCCTACCAAGATGTTGGGCAGATTTTGGCCAAACATTTGTGTATAATCTAGCCTCTGATGCTATTGGTTTCTCAAGCACTTGGATTACATTATTCCAATAATATCTTGGCACACATGAACCATTTCTATGATTTTGCCAAAATTTTATGTTAGATTTTATTCCTGATATCACATCTTCATGCCCCTTTACATACTTTGCCACTATTGGCAATAGAGGTGGATTCCCCGGTGGTAGCATCATCGGTTTACCTTCAATGTCTTTCTTCCATAGTGGGATACCTTCATCACTAGGTCTCCAATTAACTTTCGCTAGATGCACTTTATATTGCATTACTGGTGTGTCTCCTTTCATGAAGAACCAAAATTGAAGGATTTTAGAGTGGCCTAGAAGATCTTCCCATCACAAAGGTATCCATCACAATATCTACCAAAGTCAAGGACTTCTTCAAGCAAAAAGGGCACTAGAGAGGAAGTTGAGCTAGTCCTTAAGGTATCCATCAAATGTGGTAAAGTGAAGGTCTATCTAACCCTCAATTTTTTAGGAAACCTACTAAACATTGCATCTATGTCCTCATGTATGTGCCCAACCATTAAAAATACCAATTGGACAACCTTGAAAACACCCCTTGAAACAACAAGAGACAAATATGTGAACAAGTATCGATTTTTATTTTCACTTGCACAATTATCTAGCTGAAGCAACAAGTTCTCTAGCAACTTACAAAATGATGAAACCCCACTCTGGCACCCTCATTTGTAGATTTTTGGTCAACTAAAACATGCATTGTTGTGGTTGGTTCTCTTGATACTATAGGCCCTACATTCAAAGTAGAACATCTTGCTTGATCTGTTGTGGTAAGGCAGTAGCTACTTCAAAAGGTGGTGTGGGATTCCTAGTTGTGGAAGTGGCATGCACATTATCACCACTTAACACTTGTGGAACAATAGGTGCTTTACCATCACTGATATTGTGGTAGTCTAAAGCTTCTCTTGAGTTAAAATTACCAAGAAGTGAAACATTGCTTCTCGAAAGCCCATTTGTTGCTTGCTAGATCACCAAGAGGGGACTTATCCATCCTCTCTAAGTTATGCAAACATAATGCAATGGAGCCAATTGTGAGATTGGGGTCAGACGGCCATAAACCATTTATCACAAAGCGCCCATGATGACCCTCCCCATGCCCATGAGTGATCATACGAATCGATGCCACCTATAGTTTTGCCATGCCGAATCCGTATCCTTTTGTGCCATCCGTAGTCTAGGAATGGATGTCTTCTTTTGATCTATCTTGTCGTGGGTCATGCACAAATATCTGTTTGGTTGTGTTTCTAAAAACACACGCCATCCATATTACAAGTGTCTACAATTTTGTTGTTGATTCATGATGTGAGTGTTCCTTTGCTCCCTGATCCTTGCTCTTTCTCGTAGACTTGGCTTGGCTCTTGTTCTAGCCTTGAGTGAACTACACAAGCTACACTTAGAGAACTCACTTGTCTCTATAAAGGCCATGTGTGGGAACTCTTTATTCTAAATTATCCCAAAATAAGACTTGGATATTTTTTTGTCATATCATCCCAATTGATCAAGTGTTGTGTTGATCTCATCTAATATATCCACTTGCTTGTATGTTTTCGATATCTTTAACTGAATCTCCCTTGAACCATCCAACATAGTCCTACTCTTATTAGGCATCAGCTCTGAGTTCATGTCCACAAAGTCTTGAACTAGTACTCTAGCCATACTAGTATTCTCTAGGATTCTTATTAGGCATTAGCTCTGAGTTCATAGTCCTACTCTTATTAGGCATCAGCTCTGAGTTCATGTCCACAAAGTCTTGAACTAGTGCTCTAGCCATACTAGTATTCTCTAGGATTCTTCTCATTATTCTTGTGTTTCCATGCACATGTTAACACACACACCAGCCTCAAACTTTTCTCTGTAGCGGTAGAAGGATGTCTTTGGGATTCCATGCACTTCATACCATGCTTCATAATAGACAATCATCCCATTTAGCTTAAATTCATATTTAATCTTCTTAGTTTTTGAGTTTTGAAGCCAAGATATGGAGATCACATCATATACATAGTTTGTATGAGTTTCTTGAGACTCCCTGCAAAACTCTTGGTGTATGCTCATTACCATGTCACGGTCCACCACCAGTTGACAACATTTAATCTAACAACAACCAATAGTGGAAACCCTTTTGCATTGATTCAATTGACACATAAAAACTACAAGTTGGTGGTGCTCTCTCCTTTGGAATTCTATTTATGAAAGTGTAGATCCTTTTTTCTAATGTTGGGGTATCATTGACCGCTATTGGAAACTCATTAGTGGTATGTTCTCCATCGACCTGCATGGCCTCAATGGCTAGATAGCATTGTAATGGGTTGCTATCTAGAAATATAGTCTATTTAATGGGCCACTTAACTAAGCTAATGCTATCCACATTAGGTATAGTTCTCCTTGATGTACTCTCATGTACCCCTTCAACAATAGCCACACCCACACAATCCTCAAAAAGTTGCTGAAAGTTAACATAGTTGTTTGGAAACACATACAAGATCAACCCCTGGTACTATCATCTGAGACTTTCTCTCATCCCATAAAAGGACCTTTTGGTTCATTCAATATTCCCAAATTTTTATGTCATTCTCTAAAGATGTTATTGATATTGCATCTACAATTGGAGGTTCCATGAGATCCATTTATTCATCTTCACTTTCATAGGCCCTCCAAAACTCACAAAGTCACCAAAAGGCCTTAAAAACATCTTAAGCCACCGAATGGTACTCCAGATTGCACCTCTTAGCTCACTTGTATCCATTGAAGGGAAGATTGTGCTTGCAAGAATGGCACTAGGGCTAGTCTCTCTCTTGTACCAACTACTACTGGTGTATATTAAAATTGCTTTAGGGCCATTCTCTATATGTGCATGTATAAAATACCAAGATTGAATGGACCTAGGGCTATTCTTGCAAGCACAATGTGGTAACAATGGCCCTAGGGCCATTCTAAGCCCATCATGGATGGCAAAAAGGCCCTAGGGCCATTCTATAGCACATTGTGCTTACAAAATGGCCCTAATGCCGTTCTACCATTCACAATGTTAATGTTTTATGCATGCATATGTAGAGATTGTCCCTAAGACCATTCTAAAATTCACCAATAGTTGACACAAAAGAGTAGAGAATGGCCCTGGAGCCATTCTTGGAAGCACAATGTGATTTTGAATGGCCCTAAGGCCACTCTACCATGCACAGTGTGCTTGAAAGAATGGACCTAGGGCCATTTTAAAGAACATCACATTGGATGGTAGAATGGCCTTAGGGCCATTATTTTAAGAACATTGGATGGTAGAATGGCCCTTGAGCCATTCTTGGAAGCACAATGTGCTTTGGAATGGCCCTAAGGCCACTCTACCATGCATAGTGTGCTTGAAAGAATGGACCTAGGGCCATTTTAAAGAACATCACATTGGATGGTAGAATGGCCTTAGGGCCATTATTTTAAGAACATTATGTATGGTAGAATGGCCTTAGGGCCATTCCAAATCAGATTTTGGATTGTAGAATGGCCCTAGAACCATTCTAAAATTCACCACCACCAGTAGTCGGCACAAGAGGGTAAAGAATGACCCTAGGGCCATTCTACAATCCAAAATATGATTTGGAATGGCCAATAGGGTCATTCTAAAGCACATCATGGATGTAGAATGGCCTAGGGCCGTTCTTTCAAGCACATTGTGCATAGTAGAATGGCCCTATGGCCATCCTAAAACATATTGTGCTTGCAAGAATGGCCCTAGGGTCATTCTACTATGCATATTCTTTGTGTTTTATGTATGAACATGTAGAGAATGGCCCTAGGATCATTCATCTTGATGTGTTATGTGGTGTTTAGATTTTTTGTGATAATTAAGTCTCAATGGTGTTTTAATGTTGCAAATGATATGAACATTATTAAGATTTGATTTGAACATGAACATATAATATTCACGATGAAAGATCATTGCACAATGTGCTTGAAAGATTTTTCCTAGGGCCATTCTAAAGCACACCATAGATGGTAGAGTGGCCTAAGGGCCATTCCAAAGTAGAATGAAAGAATAGCCCTAGGGCTATTCTATACCCCCTTGTGGAAACTATTGGTTCATATTAGAATGGTCCTAGCGGTATTCTAAAGCACATTGTGCGTAAGTTGCAAGAATGGCCCTAGGGCTATTCTCTACCCTCCTGTGCCAACTAGGGGTGGATATTAGAATGGTCCTAGGGGCATAATAAAGCACATTATACGTAAGTTGCAAGAATGGCCCTAGGGCTATTCTCTACCCTCTTGTTTCGACTTGTGAGGTGAATATTAGAATGGTCCTAGGGCCACTATTTAAATGTGCATGCATAAAATATCAAGATTGTGCATGCATAAATTATCAAGAATCTACATGTTATAATGGCCCTAGGGCCATTATTTGATTCACAATGTGTTTCAGAGTGGCCCTAAGGCCATTCTTCCATTCACAATGTGTTTTAGAATTCACAATGTGTTTTTAGAATGGACCTAGGGTCATTCTACAATGTAAAATGTTCTTGAAAGAATTACCCTAGGGCCATCCATGATTTTCTTTATAATGGCTCTAGGGACATTCTTTCATACACAATATACATGATAGAATGGCCCTAGGGCCATTCTAATATTCACCAACACTTAGCACAAGAGGGTAGAGAATGGCCCTAGTGCCATTCTTACAAGCACAATATGTTTTAGAATGGCCCTAGGGCTATTCTTCTATTTACTATGTGTTTTAGAATGACTCTAGGGCCATTATTTCATTCACAAGAATGGTATTAGGGCCATTCTACAATCCTTAATGTGTTTGAAACAATGATCCTAGGGTCATCCATTATGTTGTTTAGAATGGCCCTAGGGCCATTCTAAAACACAATGCTTGCAAGAATGGCGGTGAATATTAGAATGGCCCTAGTCTTGTTCTCTACAAGATCATGCTGAAAATGTCAAAATTGAATGGCCCTAGGGCCATTCAACATGCACAATGTGCTTGAAAGAATGGCCCTAGGATCGTTATATACCCCTTGTTCCAACTATTGGTGCATGTTCAAATGGCCCTAGGGCCATTCAACCATTTACAATCTTGATATTTTATGCATGCACTAGTAGAGATATTTCCTAGGGCCATTCTAAACTACATTGTGCTTATAAGAAGGGTCCTAAGGGAATTCTTTGCCTACTTGTTGTGCTTTAGACTGGCCCTCATGCCATTATGAAACCCATAATGGATGGTCCTACTCTTACTCTCTCTCTACTCTCTACTCAAGGGGTCACTCATAAATATGTAAGCATAGCATGTGGGTTTAACAGAAGGGATTTTTAAAATCTGTTTTTTACACATTTTTTACATACAGAAGGGTACCATTTAAAGGGGGTATTCATAGCCTTGAATAGAAAAAGGGTGTGTTTTATTCATGAAAATTTCATAGATAAGGGGTTTTAAAATAGTCCTTGAATGCACATGATACATAGGGTTTACATATAGTGAACCGCCTGAGACTCTCTATTTCTTTCACTATATGAGGCTCTAGAGTATTATGGCGTATTCTCGAACAAGAAAGTTTTGTTGCGTTTTTAGCTTTTGTATTGGTTTAGATTATGGAAGAATTTGTTAATGGTCTTAAAAATAGCATCAAGGACCAAGTCACCAATGGGAACTTCTCCAAACTCAAGAAAAAATCACCATCTCCTTATGTATATAGATGTAGGTGATGGTCTTGAAAATAGCATCAAGGACCAATGGGGACTCAACAAGCACAATTTCATGTGGTACCAATGGCTTGTGATAATGATTATTGTAAATCACACCCGATCACCTCTAAAAACCGCTGAGATAGAGAGAAACCAAGCCAAAAGAGCCTCTGAGTTACCCAGCCAAGTTAGAAATGAGAGGGGATGATGACGTTGTAAACCTCGCATTCGACCACCTTGATTAGCCTAGAAATATAGCACCAAGGGGAGGTGTTGAGAAATGTGGTGCCATGGAGAACAAGGAAGGTAGAGAGTGAGTCACATGAACAAGACAAGAAGCATGCACATTAGAAAAGGAATAGACTAAGGGTACATTGGCAAAGGTTGATTTGAATGGTCATTTGTGAAAGGTGAAGCTAAAGGTCAAAAAGGTAGCACATGGAAAGTGCAAGGGAGCACATGTAGTGTAAGCATTTATGAACACATGGTTGGCACTAGGGTGCACACAAAGCATGGATTGGAGCCCTTTCCAAGGCTATAAATATGGGTGTATGGAACTTGATTATTGCAATGAGATTATGTGACATTTTGAGAGCATACCATTTTGTTAACATCTTGTTTACTTTACTAATCACCTTATCATTCTCCTTAATCATGTCTTTGATCACTTTCTTTGAGCCCCCTTAGATCCACATTTGTAACATTCCAAAGTTACGTTACTACAAGGGGAAAGAGAGGGAGGGGGAGGGATTTTTGTATCTTGTTTTTTTCTTTCTTTTTAGTAAATGTGGGAGGGAAATGTAAGAAAATTAAAAAAGAACAAAGAGATTTACATGGGGTTTTAAAAAAAAAGGTCAGACTCATGGGTCCTTTTTTCATTTTTTTAAAAACATTCATTAGGAAAAAGGGGAGCTCATTTTGGGGCATTTTAGGATTTGGAGAAAATGTCTCTCAACCAATCAGGAGAAGGCCAATGTAACTTAGAAAACCCACAAAAAAAGAGTGAAAAATAGAAAATAGAACAGTACTTTATGGTAGCAGAAGCGTGCGAGTTGAATAGGGAGATTTGTTTTTGATTCTCTTCTCTAGCATGTCTCTGTCATGAGATTTTAGTCCATCTTTGAGTGTAAGAGTCTGTTTGAAACTTCCCGCTCGCGACAATGCAATTTCCTTTCTTCTCAGACTTTCGAGGGACTGTTCCACCTTCGACAAGCATCCCTCCTTGCCATAGCTTTGTTGTAATTTGCTCTCTTCAACATTTCACCTGTTGTGGATATCTTTTTGTTCTTTCTTTTAAGTCAATCTGCATTACTTAGAATGTTAGATTAATTGAAATCTAACATCATAATATCTTTCTTTTGTGTTGGTTTCTATTAGGGGTGTGTTAGATTCGGAGCCTGAGATGGCACCCAAAAACAATGGACGCAGCATTAGAAAACGTTCGGTGGGTTTAAATGCTGAAGACTGTGTTGATGTATGAAACATATCTTTGCCACGAAGGCCTATCACACAGATTTCAAGCATAGAGGTTTCCAATATTGTAATAGCAAATGCTAGTTGGAAAATGTTTGAAGTGGGAAAAGGAGCTTGGGTACTAATGCAACCCAATAGGATCAGGAAGAAGAGCAAAAAGCAACAATCAACGAGTACTCTCCTGACATCCTCGAAAGGGAGAGTAAAAGGTTTTAGAGTGAAAGAAGGCAGAAGATGCGTAAAAGAGATTCTGGTGCAGCATGTTTATATGCATCGAGAACTTCAATTGCGAGAATATCCAGCTTATCTTCCACATCATAGACCAAATTGTAAACACATAATATAACTTAAATTATTTTCAAGGCACAATTGTTTCTCCCTTTATAACTAAGATGATCTTTCTGAATGTTTCAGATCTATATCCTTCATCATACGAGGAGTGGCAACCAATGGAATGCATTTTAGGATTCTTCAATGTCATACATGGCACGGTAGGAGAGCTACAATACAAAGATAGATCTGTAAGAGACTTGGCTAAAGCGGGTATTTTTTTCTATGATCACTTCTACTAGCTATTGGACCATGCTCATTCTTATGGCATATTGCAAAGGCAAGATTTTTTGGAATGGAATATAATAGACTGGATTGTTCCCGATGGAAGGCATATAGAGCCAAACTATATGCAGAAGTGCAGCATTCATTGAAACCAAATATTGCAACAAGAATAGTCAAAATCACAATTTTTATGCCTGTTAATGTTTTCATAGATATTTTTCAAGAATATTCAATCAAAGTTTGTAAGACTATGTTTTCTTTTAAAGCAAAAGGCTGTGATGACATTCCAAAATTTTTGGACGATGGTTGGGATAAAATTATGGCCAACACTGTGTATTGTGAGGTTGTCCATGACATAATCAATCTCAAGTACATGTTTGCCTCCCAGAATTTTATTTTCTCATTTTACTATAAACGAAGCAGGATGATAGGTACACAACTTGTACCAATGGAACAAGATGAGAGCTCTTCATGTCTAGAAAATGATATTATTGATATAGATGTTGTCGAGAATGGCATTTTAATAGCATCCATCACACTTGGAAGACACTTGGAAGATACTACACACTCTCTCGATTACAGAATGACATTATAAACGAGACTGAAGGGAGTGTCTGCATGGGATTTTCCTTCATTTTAAACAACAAAAAGGTAAACTAAGTTTCCTAAAGTACTCATTCAAGATTGGCAAAATTGTTTTATCAAAATTTTAATTCAAAAAATGTAGACATATCATTTTCAAACTATGATTTTGTTTCAGATACTGCAAAGAAGAGAAAGCAAGATACAATGCAGAGATATTGCAAGCAGAACAATTCAGATAGTTCAATCATCTTGAACTCACGTACAATAGACAATTCATATATACTTTTACCAGATAGTAAAAGCATTATAGAATTCTTAACATTTTCAAACCAAAAAGTGATCCATTGAGAAAAAGTAATTGCATTTATATTTGTATAAATGTATAACAAATATTGTTGTTGTTCTCAGATGTACAGAGGAGGGTATATCTATAGATGTACAAATACGCCTATATTTGGGATTCTAGCTCAGGTTGAGCCTAGCTTTGGTCCAAAGACTCAGATAAAGGCTCCTTCTCGGTATGGCTCTCCCTCGACTTCTCCTTTTGCACCTCAGTTACATCCGAAGACTCCATATTTCGTGGGAGAGGTTCATCTTCCATTTTTATCTCCTCAGGCACTTTGGAAGGCTGCTCCTGAACTTTCTGGAACCCATCAAGAATGTTATCATTTACATTGAAAGATTTTAAATCATCTTTCTGCTCAGTAATAACTTCTACATTAATATTGGAAGGGGATATTGGCTCGTTTAGAAGTGGAGGAGATGCAAGAATAGGAGAAGCAAGTTGTACCAACCTCAAAATTGTATTGGCTCTGAAACTATAGACGTAGTCAGAGCCAAAACTATCTTCTTGCATCTGCAATAAAGAAAATATTATTTTCAGAATCTGATTGCATTTATGTTAAAAATTAGAAAATTTGAAGATTGTAGATCTTTTGACTTACAAACTCAGGCTGCTTCTCTCCAAAGTAGGAGTCCAACATGTATTTAGCTATTATAAGTAATCTCCATCCACAAGAATATGGGTTTGTTTGTTGTGGTGTCTGTAAATGAAATTATAAAAATTTAAATAAAGATAAACAGTTCTCTATATAGAATGAGAAGATAAAATAAGATTGGTGTTCTTCCACAAACCTGCAATGCAATTAGTTCAATTAGGTTGAGTAAATTTGTATTTGGAGGACATAAGTCCAGGGCAACAAAAAGTCTTTTCAAGACACTACAATACCAAAGGAAATGTGAGAACTATCCAAGATTCTTTGATATTAGCATTCTCCATACTCCAAAGTTTCATGAGAATACATTAAGGATAAGACTTACAAGCCTAGCTCCTGGTGGGTACCCTGAAGAGAGTTAAATGTATAACATCTCTTTTGTTCAAGGTAAATGGAAACAAAACTCCAATGGAGAGCTACAAAAAGAAGAAGAATATAAGGACCAGAAAGATAAAGGAACCAAAAAAGCAAAGTACTGTTAAATTTAAAATCTAGGTGCAATACTTACATGGAGTGGTATGGTAGGAAGATGACATCAACTACTTCAAAATTGCAGTAATTAAACCATTTTGCAATGTTTTCACTACTCTCTGTGTGATCTCTGAGCTTGAAAGAGATTCCAGGATCAGTGATGAAGATCCTGTGCATAACCCCAGGATGCAATTTGCTCTTGAACATGCTGCACAAGAAAAGACTCAGTTTGAGATTGAAGAGGATTGATACTTTTGTAGAAAGAATAATCTTGGAAAATACTCACTAGAGAGTAGCTAGGATGAGAGTATCTATCAGGTACGTCTTCCTCTGGGAAAGAGCTTTTATATAGTCTCTAGTGAGCCTGAACTCCAAATCAGAATCAGTGGTCTCTAATTTTATTGTAATTCTAGGCCCCAACTCCAAAAGCCTCTCCTGTATCTTCAACTCCTTAACAAGTGTTTTTGACTCTAGATCCGAAGATGAAGCCTTCACTTGTTGTTTCATTAACTCCTCATAGGCTGACTTCCTTCTGGTCTCATAGTTGTGTGTGACCTATTCTATCTTCACCTCATCCTTAGAGGGCTTCCTGCTTGGTGGTATTAATAAGATGTCTCTCATCTTAATATCATCCCAGTGTTGTGCATTCAGAATTTTATCATATATGTACCTTACTCTCACTAATGTGTTGATATCCTTTTTTATTATTGTCACCTTGTGTGCATGGGCAGCAACTAGCATGGTATCCTGGAAGAACTCTATGAGAAAATCTTCTGCTGCCTCCTGTAGGGTGAGAAGGGTTGTCCTACTACACCTGAATCCGACACCCCAATAGTCACATATTTGTCTCACGAGTCTCTGGAAAGCTCGGGGGGGGGTCACTCACAAAAAAATGTGAATATCACGTGCGTTCAACAGAAGCATAATTTTAATTTATGAAACTTACATAAATATATCTACATAAGGGTATGATTTAAAAATTTTTCAAAAAAATTTACAGATTCATAAAGAAAAGGGGATATTATATAGATTTAAAAATTCACAAATAAGGGATTTAAAATATAGGCCTTGAACGCACGTGATAGGGATATTTTACATATAGTGACCCCCCCGAGCTGGAAAGGAGCCATGGACATTGCAAAGCCTATAGCCTTTTGTGCCTTCTTGATCTCCCTAAGAACATTGGTTCCCTGATTGATTCTCTTCTTCTGAATCAAGTAAGATATGGAATAGAGAACATGTCAAAGCTCAAAATTTGCCGTCTCCACGAGAGAGCATGTCAAGGGAAGAGATTTGCTGCAAAACACGATTTCGGAACATTTGCCAGGAAAATTGCACCATATCGCGTTTTCTAGTACTATCTATAGACACATATTATCTCATCACAAATTATTCCATGTCATTGCAGAGAGATGTACGATACATGAGTGATCCAAGGTGAAAGAACAGAATTTCATTTCGAATGGTATGTCCTACAAATGAGATGAATATGCCAGAGACATTTCATGTCATTGGAAAGGGACAAAGATGATGTTTCTCACTACTACATAAGCCAACATATGAGTTCGAAAAGCTTAAAGCTAAAATTTACAATGAAACGCAATTTCAAGATTCTTGATGATATATCGAAATCGCGTTTTTTGACAAAAACGTGTTTCAACACCCGAAACTTGTTTTAACATGGTGTAGCTTATCTGCTCTTCGATGCAGATGTAGATATCTATTTTTTGAAAAGATTCTTGAAAACTTGGACTAGATGTCGAATATATATAAAGAAGAAACAAGACGAGGTTTCAGTTTTGCAGGCGTATCACCTCTCAGATGGTGCAATCCTTTCAGAAGGATCTGCTTTCTCAAGTATTTGTACTTGGCTTTGGTTGAGCTGGGGATATGCGTATGGTTATGGTCAAGGGATGGGGTCATGCTTCAGTCGGAGGATGCCTTTTTGTGGAGGAGATGTTTGTTGTTGTGCTGATTAGACTTGTGGGGAGGTTAAGTGTTCTAGCACATTGTATACTTTATGCCTCGAAATTCATGCCCACGTGGCACCTGCCACTCTAAATGTCACACATGTGTGCAACGGTACCTGCCACGTGCGTCATGATGATGTGCCCTCGATTTTTGTGCAGTTTCTTTAATCGTGTCCTTTTGTGCTTTCCTCCACACAAACCATCTAGTGAACATGCTGACCATCCCCTTCATATCCAGCACCCAGCTAATGCTTTCCTCATCAACCATTATCCTCGGACCTTGCAATACCAACAAATAGACACAGTTCATCTGCTTCCTTGATGAACCACCTTCCTTCTATCTTGATATTTCTTTCCAAAAAATTGCATCTCCTTGCTGGCAATCTTGGTACACCTATTCAAGGTCCTGCATACACTTTTGTTCAAAAAGCATGGACAAAGGAAAAAGAGGTAATGTTCAAAGCGATCTCAATTTTATACTTTTTCTGAAAGATCCATAACAATTGCAATGTTATATTCTATAATGTCAGCATCTGAGACTTCTGTGACAGTCCACACACATGCACTTGTCGACGTTGTCGAACCCCGAGGTGTAGTAGTTCCCAAAGTAAAGTTTGTGGGTTTTGATGGAAAACGCGATATAGGGTGGTTTTGCATGAGGGATACACAATATAGCAAATTTTGTGACAAGCCATGCTTAAAGCATTTTCTTGTATATCCTTTCCCTGAACTCATCCCGGGTCTCCACACAATGGTTGACAGGAATAGAGAACATGTCAAAGCTCAAAATTTACCATTGTGTGAAGTTTTTTGGGAACCTCAAACTCAACTTGTACATGTGTACATGAGTGTTGTTCGTGTTGTGGTAAAGTCATGGGAGCACCCATTGACTCAGTGTGGGCGTCGTGGATGTAGCAATCAGACTTTTGGTTTTGATGGAAGTGTATGTGCAGGAAAAAATGATCAGAACTTGGAAGCACAGGCTTGTCCGGAGTGTGGTTCGCTGGAGGTGGTTTCAGCTGCTCGGTTGCCTGTGTGGGCGTGTCAAAATACAATGGGCACTTGGAAGGTCGCATTTGAGTATGTGGAGCATGAGGATAATAAAAGATAAAGGGGCCATGTGCCTTGGCATTGGTGTGAAAGGGAATATGGTGGCCATTATTGAAACTCTATATATATATATATATATATATATATATAATATAAACATGGCCAACAAAAGTAATGGCCACATAGCAGCCAACCTTGCTGCCAGTGCAGGCTATGGAAGGTTAGCGAAGGAGTTGAGACAGGCTGGCGAGTGCAGGTTCTAGGTGGTTCGCTGTGTGGAGAGCTGGGGGCTCTCAGGCATGTGCAGCCATAGGCGCAAGAGAGAGAAGCCGGTGGCTGGCGTCGAAGGCAATATGCACAGAGGGCTGCCTTGAAGTGGTGATAGAAGACCAGTGGAGCGCAGCTGGAGACAAGAGGTGAGGTCACCTTGCTGAGGTTCTGAAGACGGGCGTGTGTGGAGAGTAACTGGCAGGTGCTGAGGCGAAGACACAAGAGAAGGCCGCCTCGTAGGTGAGAAGGGCCTGGTAGCTGCCTGGTGTGTGAGGCGCTGTAGAAAAGAGAGAAGGGGAGCTGTCAAGAGAAGTGCTGGAAGAAGTGGCCGCTTCGGAAGCCCAGAGCGAAGGGGTGTAAAGAAGAAGGTCGCCTTGCTGTTGGCTTGGGCTGGTGCAACCAGCGTAGAATAGTTTGGTGCGACGGGAAGGAGACAGCCCAAGGAGAGAAGCGAAAGTGCAGAGGAGCGAAGGGGTGTGAGCTACTGAAGTTGCCGCCTTTGAGGTGACAGAAGTCGAAGGGCTATAGCTGAAGCCGACAGAGAGTGTGTGACAGTGGAAGGGCTAGTGAGCAAAGGCAAGACAAGGGCTGGTAGCATGCGAGCAAGTTCTTTTGCTTGGGCTGGTTGTTGGGTTGGCGACAAAGATAGAAGGGTGATTGGGTTTTTTGCTTGAAAGACTGGCAGTGTGCTGGTGGTGTAGGAGAGAGTGGTCTTCAGCTGAGGTGCAGAACAGAGAATGAAGAGGTCGGTTTGCAGAGAAGCAAAAGAGCGAAGGGATTTGGAGCGACCAGGAGCTAGAGTGGACTGATTGCGAGTGGATGCCAAATAAAGCTGGTTCTGAGGATATTTGGGATATCCACCTCTGTAAAGATAAAGGTTTGTTCTGAAATATAAGTCCTGTTCATGCTCTTTGGTCTGGTGTTCTGGTGTGTTTGCATGCGTGTGTGGAAGTGTGGCATTCTATAAGGGCGTAAATAGCTTTACCGCTTCCGTGCCATCACTTTTTGGTGCCTCCACAGAGGAGCAGATTTCCTTTGGTTTGTGAAAGAAGACAGGGACTGTGTGAAGCAAGATTTGGAAAGATGGCTTAGGATTTTCCGGAGTATTGGGGATTGCCACAGGAGGATGCAACCAGGTTTCTGAAGAAGATGGAGTTTACAGCTTTGATGAAAGACAGGGCAACCCCGGAGATCCTTTCTCGGATTTTGACTTATTGCTTGCAGGGTGATGCAAAAGCATGGCTGTAGATGTTTGTGACTACACATAGGAATGTTCATCAACAGGATCCTGAGTACCGTGTAGTCAGAGCTGCATTTTTTGGCACAGTTTGTCCATGTGAAGAGTCCGAATGAAGTATGGAAGGAGTTGTGTAACATTCAACAGAAAGATAGTCAAGATGTGGATCAGTATTTGATTGAGTTTGGTAGACTGTGGAGTCTATGGTGTGAGGCTTTGATTCCTGAAGTACCCCCATAGATGATTAAGAGGGAGCGGTTTGTGGCTGGTCTGGAGCCAACCCTCCGTCTCTGAAGGTGGAGCTGAAGAACCTGGATAGCTTTGAGGAGGCTGTCAGAGTAGCTCGAGAGAAGGAGTGGAAGGTGAAGCGTTTGAGGCAGATGGGAATGCAGGAAGAGCCGAAGAGGTTTGTGAAGATGCCACAGATTGAGAGTATGCATCCTGGAAGAAAAGCTACTGTTGTTCCTAGACAGGAGGATTCTTTGAAGAAGGAGGTTCATGATGCAGTGGAGCTCATGAAGTCTTTAAGCTTGAATTGGATAGAGTCCACAGGAAGAGGACGAGGCATAGGTGTTATGGGAAGGAAGACTGATGCATCATCTGATTTTGAAAGAAATTCAGCAGATATTGGAAGAGGGAGAGGGTATCCGAGTGATGTGCAATGCCGAAATTGTGGTGAGTGGGGTCATATCAGTCCACAATGTGAGAGACCAGCCAAAGCTAATGGTGGCATATATCAATTATCTTTGGGAATGAGTGATAGGGTGATTGGCCCTAATATGCAGGTGAAGGATGCAATTCAGCTCAATGTTTGTGAAGTCCATAAGGTCACATTTGCAGAGCAGGGTATGGGACAGATTAGCCTGTTGGAAATGAAGAAGGATGAGGTTTCTGGAATCAGCCCTAAAGAGCTTTCAGAAGATGAGGAGAAGGATGAGGATATTGATGATGCTATGGACTGTGAAGGTGATGCTGCTAACGCTGAGGAACCTGATGTGTTTGAGTATGGATATGACTTGGATGATCTTTTTGATTCAAAAAAGAGTAATGATTTGCATGTGCCAGTACTTCAGCCAGTCAAGGTAGAGAGTGATGATCAAAATGTTACTAATGAAGATACTATGGATGGAGCACATATGGATGATCTGGGTGATGAGTTGGATATTGCAGCTTGTGAGAATGAGGACGATGAGCTGAACTGTGTACTTGATAATGCATTGGATGATCTGTTGGAATTGGTTTCCTTGGAGAAGGTAACAAATGCTTGCATACCAGTTGTGCAGGAAGGGAATGATGGTGTGATTGATGATGAGTTGGATGCTACTTTGGATGATGATGTGATAGATTTTGGATGTGCGGTTGCTGATCATAAGGTGTGTGTTCCTTGTCATGCCCAAGAGAATGAGTCGGTTGTCAGTAGTGAGAATGCATGTGAGGCTATTGTTGTTGGTCGAGGGGACCAAGATGCTTTGCCTAGCAGTTTGGGGAGCTTAGACTTGGTAGGGATGCCTATGCAAGATGTGGAGAATCTTGAAGGATCGCCAATGGTCTTGAAGCTGGAGAAACTGTAGGAAAGTGACAATGATGAGTCTGTAGTGCATGAAGTTGCTGTGTTTGGTGTTGATGGGTTGAAGGGAAATGGGTTTATGGTGGACACACCACATGTTGATGCTCAACATACGGATGAGTGGTTTGGTTATAGTTCGAGTCTGGCAGTTAGTCCAGAGGAAGGGTTGGAAGCCAATGATGTGGGTTGTAAGTTGGATGACCAAGAGGGGAGAGTTGATGATCAGATGGTTGTTAAATCAGTGTATGATTATGAGTGGGAGTCAGATGGGTCAGAGGGGAGTAGAGATGAGAAATGGTTGTTTCCATCACCAAATTATGTGAGCTGGTATGGAGGAGGAAGTGCAACAATAGATGGTGATGATGCCATATACAAAGAGCCTGGGGGGTTGCTGAAAGCGGAAGATCATGACAGGGTGTATCAATGGTTGTTTGACAGGGGAAAATGCTTGAAGGATTGGAAGGTATGTGCACCGAGATTTCTGTTTGATCCAGGGGGATAAGTGGTTTCTGTTTGTGCAGCTGCTAGACAGAAATGTCTCAGCAGAAAAAAGGGGGTTGCTAAATATGTGTGAAGTTTTTTGGGAACCTCAAACTCAACTTGTACATGTGTACATGAGTGTTGTTCGTGTTGTGGTAAAGTCATGGGAGCACCCATTGACTCAGTGTGGGCATTGTGGATGTAGCAATCAGGCTTTTGGTTTTGATGGAAGTGTATGTGCAGGAAAAAATGATCAGAACTTCGAAGCACAGGCTTGTGCGGAGTGTGGTTCGCTGGAGGTGGTTTCAGCTGCTCGGTTGCCTGTGTGGGCGCGTCAAAATACAATGGGCACTTGGAAGGTCGCATTTGAGTATGTGGAGCATGAGGATAATAAAAGATAAAGGGGCCATGTGCCTTGGCATTGGTGTGAAAGGGAATATGGTGGCCATTATTGAAACTCTAAAAATATATATAAACACCATATTGGGGAATATGGGAATTTCTCACAAGTTTGAGACACGTGGTCAAAAGTTTGGATTAACCATAACTTGAACACCACTAATCCAAAATGAGCGCTTTATAGCTCTTTAGATTCCATTTTGCAAGCGCTTTCCAACGATAGGTCATATGATAGGGTTTTGAGAAACTTACAAACATGTTATCCATGTCCCCTTTTTTAAGTATTCAAAAATGGGAATTTCCCACAAGTTTGAGACACGTGGTCAAAAGTTTGGATTAACCATAACTTGAACACCACTAATCCAAAATGAGCGCTTTATAGCTCTTTAGATTCCATTTTGCAAGCGCTTTCCAACGATAGGTCATATGATAGGGTTTTGAGAAACTTACAAACATGTTATATATATATGGTGTTTATATATATATATATATATATAATATAATATAAACATGGCCAACAAAAGTAATGGCCACGTAGCAGCCAACCTTGCTGCCAGCACAGGCTGTGGAAGGTTAGCGAAGGAGTTGAGACAGGTTGGCGAGTGTAGGTTCTACGTGGTTCGCCGTGTGGAGAGCCGGGGGCTCTCAGGCGTGTGCAGCCACATAGGTGCAGGAGAGAGAAGCCGGTGGCTGGCGTCGAAGGCAATATGCACAGAGGGCCACCTTGAAGTGGTGATAGAAGACCAGACCAGTGGAGCGTAGCTAGAGACAAGAGGTGAGGTCACCTTGCTGAGGTTCTGAAGACGGGCGTGTGTGGAGAGTAGCTGGCAGGTGCTGAGGCGAAGACACAAGAGAAGGCCGCCTCGTAGGTGAGAAGGGCCTGGTAGCTGCATGGTGCTTGAGGCGCTGCAGAAAAGAGATAAGGGGAGCTGTCGAGAGCAGCGCTGGAAGAAGTGGCCGCTTCGGAAGCCCAGAGCAAAGGGGTGTAAAGAAGAAGGTCGCCTTGCTGTTGGCTTGGGCTAGTGCAACCAGTGTAGAACAGTTTGGTGCAACGGGAAGGAGACAGCCCAAGGAGAGAAGCGAAAGTGCAGAGGAGCAAAGGGGTGTGAGCTACTGAAGCTGCCGCCTTTGAGGTGAGAGAAGTCGAAGGGCTGCAGAGCTGAAGCCGGCAAAGAGCGTGTGACAGTGGAAGGGCTAGTGAGCAAAGGCAAGACAAGGGCTGGTAGCATGCGAGCAAGTTCTTTTGCTTGGGTTGGTTGTTGGGTTGGCGACAAAGATAGAAGGGTGATTGGGTTTTTTGCTTGAAAGACTGGCAGTGTGCTGGTGGTGTAGGAGAGAGTGGTCTTCAGCTGAGGTGCAGAACAGAGAACGAAAAGGTCGGCTGCTGCAGAAAAGCAAAAGAGCGAAGGGATTTGGAGCGACCAGGAGCTGGAGTGGACTGATTGCGAGTGGATGCCAGATAAAGCTGGTTCTGAGGATATTTGGGATATCCTCAGACCTCTGTAAAGATAAAGGTCTGTTCTGAAATATAAGTCCTGTTCATGCTCTTTGGTCTGGTGTTCTGGTGTGTTTGCATGCGTGTGTGGAAGTGTGGCATTCTATAAGGGCGTAAACAGCTTTACCGCTTCCGTTCCATCACCGTCTCTATAAGAAAGCATGCCAAAGGAAGAGATTTGCTGCAAAACGCGATTTTGGAACATTTGCTAGGAAAATTACTGCATATCATGTTTTCCCACTAAAATTCTCGTACTATCTATAAACACATATTATCTCATCACGAATTATCCCATGTCATTGCAGAGAGCTGTATGATACATGAGTGATCCTAGGCGAAAGAACAGAATATCATTTCGAATTGTATGTCCTACAAATGAAATGAATATGCCAGAGACATTTCGTGTCATTGGAAAGGGAGGAAGATGATATTTCTCACTACATAGGCTAGCATATGAGTTCTAAAAGCATACACAGAAAATTCGCAATGAAACGCGATTTGAAGATTCTGGCTACAAAGACATATCAAAATCGTGTTTTTTGACAAAAAAGTATGTTAACACCGATTTCTGCGATATGATGTATTTTGTGATGAGAATCGATGCATATCTCATTTTCCAGTTAAATCTCCAAAATTTTCTTGCCTTTTTCGATGTATTCTATAATGATTTTCTTCTCATCTCTCTGTGTTTGTTTATGTGCATGTACAGTTTTGGATAATGCTCCTGCCAAGAGAACATTGGACCTGTCCAGATACTCTATCAGAGCTGAGGAAGGTCCAGGTGAGAAATATTTGGATTTACTCTTCTTTTTATGAGAAAATATGAATTATTTTTTATTTTTACTCTGATATTTTTCATTACAACTAAGAGTCAGAATACTAGTAGCAAAGGAGTAATCAAATCAGGTGAGCCAAGGAAGCCTCTGGAAGAGCAAAAGTCACCAAACCTACAGCTTTTTGAGTTTCTCCAAAAGTCCAATGCCCAAAAGGAGTATCCAACATTTCACAGGATGTTCAACACTCCTTTCAAATTGACTGATATTGTGGCTCAGCACAAACACTTTTTGGAGGACGAGTTTGAGGTGTTTAGACAGATCACAGCTGATGGAAGGATTGTGAATAAGGATGAGGATTTTGTGCATATCAAGGACTTATGCCAAAGTGATAAGCGGAGGTATCATATGAACATGATATTTGATGTTCTACCTGGCTGCTTCAAGGGTATCTGCAATCTCCACAAGAGGGGCTGTAGGATATTGGAGGAGAGCTTTGCATTTGCCATTTATTTACATTATGTTGAACTTGGTGTTTCTGAAAAGTCTGCTCAAGAACATGACTTGGAAGAATATGAGGAAAAGGAGGAGGAGTTGGCAAGTGAGCAGAGTGAAGAACTTCAAGATGAGGAGAAAAGCATTAATCTAGAGGAGGAGAAGTCTGCTATTGCAACACTTGATCTTAAATCTCTGAAATCAGAGACTTTAAGAGATGTAGTTACAGTTGATAAAATTGAGCTTGATAGTTCGAGTTATGCTGTTCCCATCCTTCCATCATTCAAGATAGAAGGTGGAGAATATGTTTTCCTAAATGACATATTGTGCATTTTCAATCTAAGAGAGGACTATGCACTTGGCCTCATAGCTCAATCATATGCAAGGTGGACAAGGAAGTAATGATAGATGATGACCCCTTGCTGGACCTAGAAGACAAGTTCAATCCTGCATTGGAACTTTCTACGTGTTTTAAAGAGGCAAGTAATTTTCAAGAGGTGGATGATGAAGTCTTTGAAGAGGTACAAGCCTATATGAATCTCACTGGAAGCTCAGCTCTGGCACATCATTCTAAGCAAACATCAGAACATAGTATCTCATTGTGGAAAGAGAACTTGCTTGAGCAGGATGAGAATATGAAGGTAATGGCATCTTATTTGTGTACTTTTGTGATGTTTCAATCCTTGCTTTTGAGTTCTAATTACCATTTAGGTAATCTAACAATAGTGTCTACATGATTTTGCAGTTGGATATTGAAGATGAAACCTTCCTCTTGAGGTCCAAAGGAAGCACAGTTGCTGGCCTAGGTAAATAATTGTCAAGTCTTTCCCATTCCATTCCAGACTTATGTAATGCCAAATTGTTAACATACCATGGGACAATGAGCAACAATGGGGAAGCAATAATTATTTTTTTCAAGTGTATGTCAGAGGCCCTGGGTGGCCATTCCCTTTCATGGTCCAGAGACAAAATGATATTGATAGAGAAGAGGTCTGCCTTACATATTTTTGGTTATTATTCCAAAAAACAGTGCTCTAGAGCAGGATATTTTTTGTCATATATTGCCTATGCACTCGCTGCTGGTGTAAAAAATCCTCTCAGGCTCGAGCCTTCTTATGGCAAGCACAAACTTATACGGAACCGAGAGCCAGCACTATTGGGATCACCAGAGAAATTGGAGGAAGGAGAAAGTGCTCGAGAACCAACCTCACCACCAGAACAAGGAAGATCTCAGAGCTCTCTGGTTTCATTGAAGAAAAAGAAGTCTCAGCTTTAGAACAACAATTCATTAGGACTTGTTTGGGGTCTTCTTGGGCCCTTTAATTTACCCCAAGCCTAATGACAGTCATTAAGGAGTGGTGCAATGGGAGAAGGCCATGTGGAGAAAAATGTTGGGTTTCCCTGCCCCTAATATGTAGGGGTCAAACTTGAATCATACGTTTTTTTTTAAGAACTTGGGCTGAAAAATGCAAAATGTTTCAATAAAATCAAATTTCCCACCTTTTTTTAATAAAGATAGCTCAAACTGGCATAAATGACCCCACCTCAAAAAGTGGGCTAGGGCCAAAAACGCCCCCCCATCATTATCCCTCATTTAAAGCTACTTTTCCCTCTCCCCACTCCCTCTTCCTCTCTCTAAAACTAGCAATTCGGTTTTGAGTCTCTCTCTAACTAAAAGAGTCTTTTTTGGCCTCCTCCCTCCCCATTCTGCCTTTCCCTTCCCTCCTAAAGTTAGATCTATCTTTCTGTGCCTTCTTGGCTATGGAAAGCTTGGAAAACAGTCCACTTTTTCCCCCATCAAGTCCATCCTCTCTTGCTTGCACACATTCTTCACTCTACTCTTGCTAGCTTATACACATTCTTGACTCCTCTTGCCAGCTTATATGCTCTGCTAGCATTAGGTTGCAGAGATCTTCTTGGCTATGGAAAGCTTGGAAAACAGTCCACTTTTTTTCCCATCAAGTCCATCCTCTCTTGCTTGCACACATTCTTCACTCTCCTCTTGCTAGCTTATACACATTCTTGACTCCTCTTGCTAGCTTATATGCTCTGCTAGCATTAGGTTATAGAGATCTTCTCACACACCTACAACTTCATAAAATTTAGCTTAATCGGTTAGCCAAGCACAATGAGTCGCCGACCTCGTTCAAGGGTGGAGTCCTTTAGCAGTAGCAACAACGAACAAGACGACACTGGCTTGTGGGCTACAAGCACCTTTGCAAAAGGAATGTGGGTGACGATGCATCCAAGCACAAGAGGAGCCCACAAAGTCTCTCGCAGATACATAGGGTTAAAGTCACACCATTGGAAGGGCCACATAGTGGATCTCAAGCAGGGGCTAATGGAAGCAAGCAGGTGATGATCCAACACGTCTACAAGGCATCGCAACTCCGTGTTGACAATGCCAATCACAAACGCTTTAAGTTTTATTTGTGCTTCTTGTTTTATGGGCTGCACTGAGACATGCTAATATCATTTCATGTTACGGAAGCTTGATTTTTTCAAGTGTGTTCTTGTAATGTTCTGTGCAGACATCTTTCCGTTGACATTTGTGGAATGGGAGCCTTTAGAGGCCCTTTCTGGAACCTTTGAGGCGCACCACTTTGAAATCGGCAACCTACTATATACTGGTTGTTCAGCATCATAGCTTTTAGAGCGCTCAGTTTTCTTCTTTCATGCAGAGTATATTGTACCCACGTCAAGAGATGGTTCTGGGACTCTACGGAGGCTCCCTACACCAAGTCTCACGGACCATGATTGGCCAAAGCCCAACAATACTTTGGTTGCACTAACCAGATGTCGGATTGAGATTGATGTGTGCAATGCAATGAAGTGCACCTATGGGTCACATCGTGCGACTCTCACGTTCTTCATGCCTTTACATTTGTTTGTGTTTTTGTTCAAGGAGGCTGATATTCACCGGACTCCTACAATGTGGATTGCAAAGGGAGGCACAGTAATGAGTGCCTTTCTGCCACCTTCGTGGGATTTGAAGGTTATTCAACATCAGGGTGACAAGATAAAGTGCATGGTGGTGTCGGAGAAGATGGTCGTTCGGTACCAGCTTGGAAAGCAACAACTCTCTATTATCTTTCCTTACAGACGTTGGAAGCTGACTGGAGGCGAATGGCAAGCACTCGATTCGGACATCAACGATGCAGAACAGCTTGATGTACATGTTAGCACACAAGCTGATGTGTGGGATATCGTAGTAAATGCTGATTGGAATATGGCGAACCTAAGGGAGTACTTAGGCCTTTGCACTGAAAGGTGACTTTTCATTTGTGATTGATAACACACCTCTACGTAAGAGGAAAGAGGCATCTTACTTTTGTAAAAGCATTCCCTTCCCTAGATGTATCCATATCAAGCAAGCTATGTAACAGATTTTGAGAGATTAATTCAAAACAATTTTGGCTACTCGCAATTTGCGTTCAATTTTGTGCACTTTTAAGTTATGTCGCGTGTTTTTATTTTTTTGGAGGTTTTAAGTGAGTTTTTAAACATAAAAAAAGTTTTAAAGACCTCTTTATAAGTCACTTTTGGCCACTTTGAGTTCATCTCCTCACTCTCGGCATCTTTGCGGTCCCCTCGCCTTCTTCGCTACTCAAGCATGGCCACCCCCGCCCAAGCTCTTCTATCTCAATTGTACAAGCTTGACCTCGGTCACTTGATCGAGAAGCTTGCACCCATCTTTCAGACATCTATTGACATGGAAGGCACCGTCGAACTCCATAATGACGTGTTTGGGGCGTTCACTAGCTACATGGACACATACATGGCTGAATATTGTGTCAACTTTGAAGACGAGGAGGGAACTTGGGTGCCTGTGGATCTTATCAAGCATACCTACAAAGTGGACAAAAATTTCAGGTTCAGGCTTGCAAGATTCCTCAAAGGCCTTAGTAGCACATATCTAAGGGAGGAGGAAGAAGATAACCTGGTAGGTCTTGGAATGGGCAACATCAGCACAAGTTTTTTGAGGTGGGACATGACTCTTGCCCTCCTGATCTTGGAGGGAACAGAGAAAAGCAAGGGAAAGAGGAAGGCCACTCCTCCAAAGAAAGCCACACCTTATCTCTTGATCAAGGAAGCTGACCCAAAGGAGGAGATTGTCACCCCAGTGCAAGAAGCATCTCTTGCACTTGTGACTCTGGCGGAAGAGCCGCAAGCTGAGGCTGTGAAACGGGACATCGAAGGGGACGATGTCATGGATGAAGTTCCAGAGCTCGAAGTGCGAACTCTACACCCCATCATAGTAGAAGGTGTAGAGTTCTTATTTTTGGATATCGCCCATGTCCTTGGGCTGCACCAAGATGAAACTCTCTCAGTCATTACTATGTACGCGGGCATGCGAGACACACAACAGCCGTCCAAAGATGATGACATCCGCATTGACTTCAGTTCCACAGATGTCACAAAGGTGCTTGCGCTCCCGGAAAATCATGCCTCAATAGAGTCCCTTGTGGCACAGACTCTTGTACAAATATCCCACTGCAAGGATTTCATTAGGAAGTGAATGGGGTCTTCTTGGGCCCTTTAATTTGCCCAAGCCTAATCAAGGTAATTAAGGAATAGCCAAATGGGGGGTTGCCATGTGGACTGAAATGTTGGGTTTGTAAGAGAGGTGTAAGAGTGGTCAAAGGGTGCACTTTTTCCCCCAAAAAGAGGGGAGGTAATTTTACAATTTTCGGACCTCCATAACTTCTACATACAAGCTCCGATTTGAGCGGAGATTATAGATCCGTGATCTACGCATCAAGAGCTTTCCATAGATATGTTACATGATATGGTTTTGTCCGCTAGATTTTAAATTCCATTTTTCCCCCAAAATTAAAATTCGAATAAAGTAGCCGTTTTGAAGCTTCTAATTAGAAAACGTTTCTTCTTAAGCGAAAAGGTTTGACTCCTTAAACTGCCAAATAAAAGGGCCCAAGAAGCCTTCCATGAGGTCCTAATGCTACGAGAGTGTGCCAGAAACTAGCTTTGCCCCTCACAAGTCGCTTGCCATTTCGGATTCCGTCAGCCTCGGGAGCATCAATATTAGTGATGCAGACCTTGCGGATCATGATGATGCCACTGAGGTAGTACACCCAATTTCTTCCCTTCTTAATTTGTAATTTTTTGAAGTCAACTCATTCTTCTATCTACTTTGTAGACCGCAAGAGAAATGGACTGGTTCGCAAGCCGAAAGGGTGGAGCACGAAAGGAGGTGGAGGGGAAAGATGCTGCGCTATGGCACTACATCCCGAGCTTCAATGCCGAGATGCTTCGCGTAATTCACAACGACTTTTCAAATGATGCGCAAGCTGAATTTTTGAAGTGCAGAGCCCTAAGCGCCATCCTGTCTGAAGCCCCTATAGCCCAAAATGCCCATAAATGTATTCTTGTAAATAGGGAAGCAGCTATCTATAGCTTTGGTGATAAAAGTGCAGGGTCTTTCCTAGGATTTTGTGGCCTTAGCCTTGGACAAGGCATCACTGATGCCAAAGAGATAGCCGAACGCATTGGTGACAAACCATCAGTAAAGACTCTCACCCACGAGGCTTTCACCAAGCTCATCAAGCGAGTTGGCTAGATCCAATGTACTCATTTACCTTTTGTGAAAATCAAACAATTAATGACATCAAGATGTTTTTCGAGCTGATTTTAAGTTTTATCTTCTTGATGTGTTTATATGTTGTTGTCGTGTCCTGTCATGATGTTTCAATCAATTTTTGTGAACGCTCGTCTGCCACCGCCCGTCCGACTTTGGCTCGACTCGACGGGCCGATTTCTCCTGCGTATGGCCCCAAAAGGGTAGATCAGCTGTGCGGGGTGCGCCGGGGCCGAGGGGGGGGCCGGTGGTCGCGCCGTGGAACCTGTGTGCCACGGAGCGACTTTTGCCTGTTTGACCAGGACCCCGGGGAAGGAAGGGCCACGGGGGGAACTTGTGAGGGAGTTTCCACCCTCCTTTCGGCCTCTGGGGTTAAACAAGACCCAGATAAAGTCAAGTTAGAGAGCCGTGTAATGGGCGACTACTCTGCACGGTTCGGAGAGCACAACTACGATCACTCCTCCTCGGCAGAAGCTTGACCCTATCTTTGAGCGCGGTAGAATGAAGACGTGTAGAAGTCAAAGTCTCTGGGATTATTGCACGTAAATCTGTCCACGAACCTATGTAAACGGGGTTAAAAGCGGTGGATAGCCCAGTCCTTATAGGTCGTGGTCAATGGGAACCGATAATCGGCGACTGACAAACCGGAAAGACTGCTATAGCTATTGATACCATTCTGAACTAGAAACCAATCAACGCATAGGGCACCTTCGATAGTGAAAGATTGTTTTGCGTGTACGTAGCCAGGTCAAACAGGCAAAAGTCGCTCCGTGGCACACAGGTTCCACGGCGCGACCACCGGCCCCCCCCCTCGGCCCCGGCGCACCCCGCACAGCTGATCTACCCTTTTGGGGCCATATGCAGGAGAAATCGGCCCGTCGAGTCGAGCCAAAGTCGGACGGGCGGTGGCAGACGAGCGTTCACATGAGGTCGAATGTACATAGCGACAACAATTACATGCAAAAGACTACAATTACCTTGACAAGACAACAATCACTTGCAATAGAAAATAACTTTTTTGAAAATAGACATGGTTTTTCATTAATCAAATTGAGATTACAAAACACGGATTCGTTGCATTACAAAGGATTCCCCTATCTAGTGAAAGAGAGCTTCCTCTCCACGGATACGCCTAGCTAGATGAAGATCAGATGGCTTCAAAGTGACACGTTTTGCATGCACCATGCACAAAACCGCGTCTTGGAAAAGAGAAACCAAAATATCCTCGGCACCTTGTTGCAGAGCGCCTAGTGCCGCCGCTTGCACACGATTGACATCCCGGCGCGCTGGTCGTGGATAATCTCTTTGACGAGACGCGCAAAAGGTGCCTTTGGAATAATTGGTGTGCAGGTCTTTTGATATTTGCGAATTTCTCTAAGGGCAACTGTCCCTGGTCTCCACCTTTTCTTCTTCTGCGTTGTTGGGGGCGGTGGTGCTTGCGCGTGGCGAGTCCAAGCTGGCGTGTCATTTTTAAACTTTTGTCGCTGCTCTTGGAAGTTATCGGAAGGGGGTTCTGTGCGTTTAGGAATGGTTTTCCCCTTCTTAGCCTTTGCAGGTGTTGGAGTTTTCTTTGCCTTTGCAGATGGAGTCTTCTGAGCTGCTCTCTGCTCTGCCTCCTTCCTTACTCGCTCCTCTTCATCTTTCCTTTCTTTTTCCTCACGAAGCCTCCGTGTGTTTGCTGCCCTTGCTTCTCGGTCAAGCTTCTGAGCTGCTCTCTGCTCTGTCTCCTTCCTTACTCGCTCCTCTTCATCTTTCCTTTCTTTTTCCTCACGAAGCCTCCGCGTGTTTGCTGCCCTGGCTTCTCGGTCAAGCTTCTGTCTCTTATTTTCTACTTCCTCAGCTGAGAGTTTTCTCTTTCCTTTACCAAGTGCACGAGCCAAGACTCTGTCTAGCATTGCATTGAGAATCCTATTGCTCGGCAGGTGCTCCCTTTCTACTGTGTCTTCATTTCTCCTCTTTGTATATTCTGCTCAAAGACTTTGTATAGCCACTTCCAAAATTGTGTCATCTTCGTATCCGGCCATTCGCAGGTCAGCAACAAATCCGTGAGCTTTTCTATTAAGCCAATCCTCCTCCGCAGCAAAGAATGCTAATCTTCTCTTGTTGCTTGCGGCGGCCTGAGCTTCTTCTACAGCCTTCTTATCTGCCTCCGCCTTCCTAACTGCCTCGTCTTCTTCCGCCTTCTTGGCAGCCTCATCCTCCTGTGCTTTCTTTGCTGCCTCGTCCTCCTGTGTTCTGACGGTCTCTTTGGCTTCTTTTCTTGCTCTCTCAGCTGCCTCCATGTCCTCTGCTTCTTTGTGTAATCTCTTCGCTTCTTGGCATTCTTGGGCTTCTTGGGCCTCTCGCTCAAGCCTCACACGCTCAGCTTCCAGATCCATTTGGGCTTGTGGGTAAATGTTTGGGATTGCAGTTCTATATGCCACCGCCGGTAAGGGCCCAAGGTCTTTGAAAATGTCATCCTGCGTATTGGAGGGAGGATCATTTGGGGGCTCCATGTGCATGAGATATTAGTGCACGAGCGAGAGAGAGAGAGAGAGTGCGCGAGAGAGTCAAGGGGAGAGGAAGAGAGAGAGCTCACAAGTCAAGACTTTTAAAAATGACTATAAAACTCACTGATATTTATAGGGGGCCAAAATTACAAAAAAGTCAATTTACAAAATGTGGGTAACCACACGCAGCCATTTCTTAGTCGACCACTGTGCCATTGCCTCGCTCTTTCACGTGCCATTGACGCATTGCACCCTTCTCTTTCGCCTTGCACCTACCACCTTCATGATTTTGCGCCTCAAAGACAAATTTTCGGCTCGCTTTTGGGCCTTTCTCCCAGTAAGTGCACGGTAAAACCAATTGAACATTTCCTGAAATGCATTGATGTGAACCTTGCCACCGCCATGACCCGTGTTCTTAAAATAGGCCGCCTTGGCTTGGTAATGTGATCGTTCCATGCCTTGGTTGCTCCAGAGTGCAAGAGACCCATATTCATCTAGAAAGAAGGAACTGTGTGCATAGAGAATATGCATGTAGTGTGTTATATGAGTTTCCCCCCAAGCATCGATCATTTCTTCTGTGAATCTGTCAATCGAAGTCTTGAATGTAGCTATCTCTGCTTCATCAAGATACGGGCGCTCAAGAAGCCTCATCATCTCATCACAAGCTTCCCACACATGTGCACGCTTCAATCCTAGTGTCACCTCATTGCCTCGATAGGTTGTTACATCACAAATCTGCTTCCATAATTCAAAATGTGTATGGCTTTGAGCCTCACCATAGTTTGAGAGCAGGTGTCTTGCTTTTGCACCACCCATACATATCTTATTAGGGTTATCTTGGGTACTTGATGGGTTTTTGCGATCCTTAGAGAGGGTGACAGCACCTGCGTGAAGCCCCACGGATGATAAAACAACTTCAAGCTCTTCGATGCCCTGTTCTCGCCGTGACTCTGGCTCCATGTTCCAAGCATAATTGATGTGGAGCATCAACAATTTGTCCAGAATTCTAAGTCTTGCGTGCAAGGTACACACATGTACTCCCGACACTGGAATTGAAAGAATAGGGTTCCAAGTAGCATCCTCCTCTGCGCGAGATGGTGCCTTGCTTTGATTGCAGCTCATAATTCCATTGAGCCAGACGTGCATACCCTTCCCTTTTTGTAATTGATTTGAGCCCTTTGCACTTGCCTGCTTACGACCTTTCACCTTGGTTGCTTGTTTGGCCTTCCCCACTGCGACACTTGGCATCCTTGGATGACAACAAAAGATGCATGGAAACAAAGTGTTAGCACCGCTTTTAGTTCCCAACATGCATTTGAGGGTCTTGAGATCACCACCAAGGTGCCACTCTATTTCAAAGTGACCAGTGCCAGGCACATGCAAGACTTCACCATTTGATTGCCTGTGTATCACTCCTTGAATACCTGTACGGGTGAAGTACCACCTCAGACTGTCATGGTCCTCGTGCGGAAGGGTCCATGCCGCCTGCCACCATATGTTCTCAGACTGCACTCCAAAGTAATCTTGCTTGCGTCGCTTTGTGTGCAAGTTATTCTCTGCATCACCTGTTTCATCTTCGCCGTCTAAGCTCTTTCGCTTCAATGCCCTGCTCATGAGTGTCAGACTTGTACGTTCCACCCTTTGGCCCTTTACAACCTGACATTCATCCAATTTGAGGACAAATATAGCCTTTTCATCCGTCTCCTCTAATGTCATATCATAAAACTGAATCATAGCTCGTTGAAGTGCCTCCACCTCGACGTAAACATTGTTAAACTTGTTGTAAGCAAAATCTTTTGAATTTGACATTGGCATGCTACCATCCACCCATCTGTAGCCGCCTAGCAAGTCGGCAATATTGTTGTTTGCTGACTTCCTTGCCATAACTATACTGTATGGTGTTGGAAGTATAGATCGTGTCATTCCTTTGCCTCGTAGACGTGCTGTGATGCAAGTATACAAAGCCCTGTATCCCTTATCACTGATACCTGCTGTGTCGCACACAGTGAGCATGTCAACGGGACTGACAATCTGCTCGAATTCCTTGAGAAAATACTTTTGAATCCTATCACGCAACGCACCATTTACTGGATTGGTTATCATATTGATTACTTTCTGCTCTGGAATAATGTGCTCAAGGATAGACTCCTCAGTATTGGAACAACCTAATATTGCTTTAGCACATTCCCTGGACATCACATAGTTCAGAGTCAATGACATAACTATATGAAAAAGGAATGTAATGCTAGTTTTGAAGCTGTGATTACCTTGTTTGACGCACACGTCGCTTGCGAGCCCCCCCATCTTTGGAAAGAAGACTCAGAGGCTTGCGCTTTCGCCGCCTTGCATTATATCCCACGGGGAGGTGAGTGAAATGATCGACACGTCGGCGAAGGTTCCGAGTTGAGTTTCGAAGACGGAGATAGTTCTCTATAGCTCGATCCCTCCTTTCCACACCTTTATCAGGCTTCATCTTCTGCTCTGCATCCTCCTTCTCTAGATCCTTGACTCGAGCCAGCATATGTTCCTTTGTGGCCATGAAAGTTGACGCACATTCTTCCTTTTCTGCCTTGCATAATTTTAGAAGCTTCCTGAGGTGATTTTGATTTGAGAATTCCTGCAAGTACAAAGAATAGAGCCTCTGACAGTACCCTAAGAAACCATTATAACCATCACCCAAGAAGCGTACGACCTGCGTGATATTACGAAAAGGGGGAGGTGCACCAGTCTGTGGATCAAGGGGATAAATGCTTCCATCATTCCAAAGATCAATGGCTTTTGCACCTTGAAGTCGTAGCACCTCAGCAGGAATACATCCCTTCGTTCGATTACTTCGCATTGTGGCATACTCCTCGTCTAAGTCCACGTGCAAGCGAAACTTTGATTGCTTGTTGGTGATGTTCCGTAGAGCCATTGTACCTAGCAAATGGAGATGGAGATGTAGATGGATACAGAGATGGAAATGTGGATGGTGATGGAGATGGAGATGTAGATGGATACAGAGATGGAAATGTGGATGGTGATGGAGGATGGAGGTGGAGGATGGAAATGTGGATGGTGATGGAGGAGATGAAGATGGAGATGGTGATGGAGATGGAGGTGGAGGAGATGCAGATGGATATAGAGAAATGGAGGCCTTGAGGAGATAGATATGGAGAGCTTGCTAGTGATGGAGATGGAGAGCTTCAGCTTGCAAGGATGTGTAGATCTGTACCTTCACAGGAGGGGATGGTGAGCTCTTCCATGAGAGCTGGTGGAGAGGATGATAGATATGGAGAGCTTGCTAGTGATGGAGATGGAGAGCTTCAGCTTGCAAGGATGTGTAGATCTGTACCTTCACAAGAGGGGATGGTGAGCTCTTCCATGAGAGCTGGTGGAGAGGATGATGGAGTAGGAGGTCCAGATCTGCAGGCCATGGCTCCTAGAGAGAGAAAAAGAAGCCCTTACCCAAGTAAAACACCCTAAACGCGTTTTAGAGAGAGAGAGTGTAGAGAGAGAGTGGGATCTGCAGCACCTCCAAAAAGGGAGGGAACAAAGTGACGAAAATTTTTAAACATTCTTTGTGAAAGGTACTTCACTACAAGACAAAAAGGCAGTTAGGTCCATATTCCTTCCCAAGGACAGAAGATCTAATGATTAGATTACCTTTTGGCCTATTTTCTTTTTTGTAGAAAAGGAAAAATGCATTTTCAGGCCTAGGCCACTAGCTTGGTCAAAGCTTGATTAGCATTTTAAGCATTTCACTAAGTGTCCAAATAAAAGGGCCCAAGAAGACCCCAAACAAGTCCTAATGTATTTCTGCTGTATCTTTTGTATCCACCACAAAAAATTTGTAAATACACATTCTGTATTTTCTATGCATCAAAATTTGAGAAGTGTTTTCAATTATGAGATACACAATTTTTACACTTGTATTCTTTTGTATCCACCACAAAAGAATTGTAAACACACATTCTGTATTTCTATGCATCAAAATTTGAGAAGTGTTTTCAATTATGAGATTATGAGATACACAATATTTACACTTGTAGTCTATCCACCCATTTGTGATCTACAAAGACCTTTGATTTTCTCCATTCAGCATGTCTCTTTGCTGCATTTGAACTCTCTAAAATTTTCTGTCTTCTCTGGTTCTGAGCTACTTGAAAGGCTATCTTGACTTGAGATGCATTGACCTTTCTCTTTGTTTTGATCTTTTGAAGTACATCTCGATAAAACCATTGAAACACTTCCTTTAAGCTGTTGCCTTTTTGTTTTCCTCCAAAATTTTGTGTATGTCTAAAGAAAGCATTATGGGCCATGTAGTGTGATTTTTCCATTCCTTGTGTTTCCTTGTGTAGACCAGATTGTAGGGCATCCATACTTTTTTACAAAGAATGGAAGATGGTTGTAGATAATATGCTGTTTGGACACAGAAAGAGTCTAGCATTAGAAAACACAGAAAATACAAATCATTTTGTTCTCAAAATTGAACAATTGGGTGGAAGTTAGTATTGTCACCATGTAATGGGTTATGTTGCAGGTTGTCCATGCTTCCTTCATTGCCTTTCCGAAATTCTTAACCTCTTCCTCAAATGCCTGTTGATCATTTTTGTTCCAAGAAACTTTGTCACAATAAACAAATAGCTTGTCCAACGATTTTCACACCTCAGCCTAGGGCCTTTCTATACCCTTGTACCAACTATTGGTGCATGTTAGAATGGTCTTAGGGCCATTATCTACACGTGTATGCATAAAATATCATAAAATTCAAAATATGTTTTACAATTACCCTAGGGCCATTCCACCAAGAACAATGTGCTTGATACAATTGCCTTAGGGCCATTCTACCATCCATGATGTGCTTTATAATATCACATTGTGGATCGTAAAAAGGCCCTAGGGCCATTCTCCACCCTCTTGTGCCCATAACACTTGACTTTCAACATGGTCTTTGGGCCATTCTTGCAAGAACAATGTGCTTTAGAATGTCCCTAGTGCCATTCTACCATACACAATTTGCATGAAAGAACAACCCTATGACCATCCTACCACAAGCACAATGTGCTTTAGAATGGTCCTAGGGACACACTACCTACACAATGTTTTGAAAACTTAGCCCTAGGGCCATTCTCCACCCTCTTGAGGAGGTAGCATATTGTGAATGTTAGAATGGTCCTAGGGCCATGCTAAAGCATATCATGGATCATAGGATGGACTTAAGGGAATTCTATACCCCTTGTACCAACTATTGGCGCATGTTAGAATGGTCCTAGGTCCATTCTCTACACATGCATGCATAAAGCATCAAGATTCGGCATGGTAGAATGGCCATAGGGCCATTCTCACAATAACAATGTGTTTTACAATTACCCTAGGTCCATTCTGGCGAGCACAATGTGTTTGATAGAATTGTCTTAGGGCCATTCTACCATCCATGATGTTCTTTAGAATGGCCCTATGCCCATTCCAAATCACATTGCGGATCGTAAAATGATCCTAGGCCCATTCCATGCTAGAATGGCCTTAAGGCCATTATAAAGCAGATTGTACTTGTGCGAGAATGGTCCTAGGACCATTCTCCACATTTCCTCGTGTCAACTAATGATAAATTTTAGAATGCTCCTTGGGCCAATCTCTACATCTACATACATAAAGTATTAAAATATTAAGACTTGCAAGAATGGGGCCATTTCTCCACTCCCTTGTGCAATCAACTGGTAAATTTCATAATGGTCCTTGGGCCAATCTCTACATGTGTATATCAATCCCTAAGGCCATTCTCCACTCCCTTATGGTCCAAGGGTCAATCTTTACATGTGACATGCATAAAACATCAAGAATGTGGATGATAGAATGACCCTAGGGTAATTCTTACCAAGCACAATGTGTTTTGGAATGGCCCTTGGGCCATTCTACCTACACAACATTCTTGAAATAGTGACCCTAAGTCTATTCTACCATCCATGACATGCTTTAGAATGTCCCTAGTGCCATTTGAAATGATAGTGGATGGTAGAATGTCCCTAGGGCCATTCTCTACCTTCTTGTGCCAATAGCACATGAATTCCAAATGGCCCTAGAGCCATTGTTACAAGCACAATGTGCTTTACAATGGCCATAGGGCCATTCTACCATCCATGATATGCTTTGTAATGGGACCTATGGACATTTCAAATCACATTATGCATGGTAAACGGCCCTATGCCCATTCCAAATCACATTCTGGATGGTGCCAATAGACGCTGGGTAAATTTTTGAATAATCCTAGGGTTGTTATTACAAGCACAATATGGTTTAGAATGGCCCTAGGGCCATTCTTTCAAATACATTGTGCATTTAGAATGACTTTAGGGCCATTTTCAAGCACATTGTACTTGTGAGAATGGTCCTAGGGTCATTCTCCATTCACTACAAGACACTGCTACCATACACACGTTCAATACACGCGATAAGTTACGGGCGCGTGTATGGTCGCGCATGTAAATGAGTCGTATCGGGCGCGTGTATATTGGCATCTAAATTCGCGTGTATATTGGCATCTAAATTCGCGTGTATTGAAGTTTCAGAAACGCGTCTACCAGCGCATGTATATTGGCATCTAAATTCGCGTTTATACTGGTTTCAAAAATGCGTGTATCAGCGCATGTATATACACGCAATTATACATGCATTATTACATGCGAGAACTTTATTAAGAAAAATTCCATTCCTTTACAAAATTAAAAACTATTTTCTTTAAACCATCTCATAGTACATTACAGTATATATCATTACACAATCCCACTACATGCAACATATACAATAGAAATGTCATCAATTTAGAACGATACAGTGATGGATTGGTTAGGGTTCGATCTCATCTTCAATAAGATTCGTCCTTACCAAACGATCAATATCAATATCCATTTGATCAATTTGTAAGGCTACGATTAAATTTATTCCACTATCGATATTCTGTCCATTGATAATGGTATCGATGCCCTGATCATCCTCATCAACATCACCATCATCCTCAATGGTAGGGTCATTCTCATGATCATGAGAAATGGCACGGTCATCCTCATTATCATGATCATCTCTTATTTCTTGATCATCGATCACAACATCTTCATTGGCATGTTCGACATCATCTTCATTGCGGCTTGTTACATCCTCCATATGCTCCATATCAGTGAATGTATTATACATCACTTTGGAACGTGGTGCAATAGGGATGACGTACCACCATTTAATGTCAAGCACCATTTGCAGATAGATAACCTACTCAAATACACATACTGCAGTAATTAATTAGCATATCAAAAGTCAAGGGGTACGCGAGCTTAGATATATATGTACATGAAACACATTAGTAAAAAAATGCATACCTACTCGCATTGTTGTGGCAATACGAGCCTATCTTTCTTTGTTTGCCAAAACTTTGTAGAGTCAATAGTTACATAGCCACTTGCATGGCATTTTATCGTTGCATTAGGCCCTTTTTCCACCACGTTCATTTGCCATTTGACATCCAAAACATACACAAAGAAGCGATGAAAGTCAAGCCTAAATATATCTTGGATTGTGCCACAATAATCATCCATTTTTCCATTAGCTCCCTCAAAGCTACTAATGACACCGCAATCTTGTGTATTCCTCTTTTCATCAATTCTTTGTGCTCGAAAATGCTTGCCTTCACACCATATAGCATTGAACATAGTGCACTGGACCAAAATAGAAGCAATATTTGTGTAAGTAATGTGAATAAATATTAAAAGCAAATCACTTACAACATTGTCTCATTTACCAATAACATGTTCCCAAATACCAGATCCCACATTCTTGAAGATGTGCATGGGATCAAGAAGATGGTTAATCTTAAGATGGGTCCAATATGGTAGCTGAAAAAAAATGGAGTACCTACACAAGGGATTGCTCTATGTGATCTTTAATCCAATTAGAGACTACACAAAACAAGATTGAAAAACATTACTATACCTGTTCATGCCATCTAGAGGAAGAATATTTGTAGACTCCCAAATACGCTTCCAATCTTTTTGCACGAAGTGTTTGTGGAGGAATGTTACTCTTACTAGCAACATATTTAGGATGATCCGATGGGAGAAATCGATGATGATTATCGAATATGGTCTCACACAAACCGTCAGCATACTCATATACTAACGAAGGGCCACAAACAGGACATGCATGTTTACACGATGTTTTCAAACCTGTTAAAATATAAATATAAGTTACAATAATAAAGTCAATAGTTATAATTAATATAGCCAATAGTATTAGAGTAGGGAGGTAATTAGAATTCTTACCAGAACAATCATTGTATCCTAGAAAGTCATGCATTGTCCACATATTGTCCACATCAACACTGCTTTTAAGTCAAAGTGTCGAGAGGAGGGAGGCCTACTAATGTCCACCACCGCAACACCTCTCCATAGTTCCTCCAACTCATCAATCAACGGTTCGAGATAAACATTCATATGCTTGACTTTATGTTTCCCTGGAATTAGAAGGGATAACATAAGATGTCCCTTCTTGATCGCCATTGATGGTGGAAGGTTGTAATTCACCAACACAACTGGCCACATGCTGTATGCGATGCTGTTGAAACCAAATGGATTCACTCCATCCATACCTAGGCCAAGTCTCAAGTTTCTGGGCTCTGTTTTAAAGCTGGGCCTCTCATCTTCAATATGCTTCCAAGCAGGAGTGTCTGCGGGAATTCTCCACATGCCATCATCCGATTGATGTGAGGAATGCCATGACATGAGCTCTGCTATGGATTTGCACTTGAACATGTGTTTGATGCGAGGAATTATAGAAAAGTGTCGCAATTATGAGGTACATCAAAACTCTTCACATCTATTCTATACCTTGCTTCACCACAAGTGGGACAATGTCGAGCCTCCTTATGCATCCCATGAAAGAGAATGCAATCATTGACACATGCATGTATGCGATCATAATCCAATCCTCCAAGAGATGTCACATAGCGCCTCGCTATGTCTCTTGAGGTGGGTAGTCTATTCCCCTTTGGAAGCATGTTTGATAATAGCCTACATCTAATATCATCAATTAGTCCTAAACCCTAAACCCTAAACCCTAAACCACTAAAATTCAAATTTGCAAGTTAGAATGCTTACTTCAATAATGCGTCAAGACTTGCATTGCTCCATCCATAAACTATTTGTATATTGAATAGTTCAAGTGAAGCACGTAAAATAGAGAATGTGCACCCTTCAAAAACCAGTGTCGATGAAGCCTTGTAAAGATGCTCTTGTTCCATATCATCGTCGTCCATACCTTTGGGATCATCCCTAAAAAGATACCGCACCATATCATCAAACACTTCCTCTTCCACAACTTCGTGGCGTGCAGGGCTATTGTCATCCCTTTCCCACTCATCTCTGACAATAGATCCCGAAGCTCCAGCATCATCTCGTCGACGCTTTGTGTGTTCTCACCGCGCGTAGGGCACCATGTTAGGGTGTGGTACTGCATCCTGCTTCAATTAGAGTATATATATTACAACTCCATTAATTTAATTTGGATACCATGAGTCATTTGAATACTATCAATTTACATCTACTCACCTCTAAACCTATTTGATTCCATTCTCCATACATGGAGATGTGATTCAAGGTAATTCCACGCGCTCATACAATGCATCCTTAACATCGATTACACATACCAGGGATTTCAGTGACGTAAACGAGAACATGTGAACATGTTAATAACACAAAAAATATTGTGATCACATGTTATATTCACAAAGCTTTCACAAGGGCCTAAAAAAATTATCTTTGTCGGGCATAAAAAATCTTCTTAGGTGGCCACTGACCTGCTATTATGTGAAGATGGTAACATGAGAACATGTGAATAGCTTATTCCCATGTATAGCCAAGCTTTTATGTGAAGATGGTAACATGAGAACATGTGAATAGCTTATTCCCATGTATAGCCAAGCTTTTAAGGGGTTCCTAAATGGCAAGTGACCTGTTATTTTGTGAACGGTAACATGAGAACATGTGAATAACTTGTTCACATGTGTTATTATCACAAAAAATCTTGTGATCACGTGAATATTAAATCCCTGCACATACACTTGATCCTTTGTCCCAACCACACATCACGATTACGATGACACATTGTCTCATCCTCACCAGAACTGCTTCAGGAGGTTGATGACATCCTATGTACAAAAGAGCAAACAAATCATAATCAGTTTTTAATGAAAGTGTAAAAATTTCTATAAATCGCGTGTAACAGCACATCTATATCCCTAAAATTGCGTGTATCAGCGCGTCTACATCCTTAAAATCGCATGTATAAACGCGGATACATCCTTAAAATTGCGTGTATATATGCGGCTACATACTTAAAATCGCGTGTATAAACGCGGCTGCTTTATTATACACGCAAAAATACACGCGGCGACCTGTCTATACCTAAAATAACCTGCCGTCTTCTCCAAATAAACATTTTCAAACTAAGATTTCTTCTTCTTCGTCGTCGCCGCCTCTTCCAACAGAGCACTAAACCTAAGTGCAAGAAGCAAACAAGGAGCAGACACGGGTGAAGAAAACTAGCCAAAAAGAAGACTCACTTTTTCAGAGGTGAGTCAGTTTGTCCTTTGTCCTGTCTCTTTCCTTCCATTTGTTTATGCTATTGTCTCTTTTCTTTATGCGATTGTCTCTGTCCTTCTCTAGTAGTACTTTTGTGAACGATTGTGACAATGGGCTTTTTTTATAAGGACGATTTGTCAGAGGTCGGTCGCTTTCAGTTTTTTTTTTTTGCATAGGCCGTGTGTAGGAACGCGTGTATGTCTACGTGTATCTTGTTTGCATAGATGTTCACGCGCATATATACGCGTTTTTGGACGGGTGTATACACGCGACTGTGTTTCACCCATGCTGCGATCCAGGTTCTTCAGAGAGATGATCCCATCTACATATGGCTTGCCTTCACAAAATCATATGTGCTAGCTCGCATTTGTGCTTTGATGCAATCATGTATATACTTTTATTTTTGTAGATTCTTCATGGATCCAGGTTCTTCATCCGATCCATTTGCGTATGGCACTTGGATGATGGAGATGCTAAATCATTTTGGGTGCCATCCTGGTCTAGTTGAGCTTACAGAGTACATGTATGCCCATCCCCCTCTTGGATTGCCTGGTATCTATTTCCCGCCCCCGAGTATCCATGTCACTCCACTGCCGTCTATGCCTGCGAGTCCGACGAGACGGCATGCAGCTTCTCCTCTTCCACGCCCACCGAGGAGACATACCCCATCCCAGACACACTCACACACACCCTCCCAGCAGGCAGCACCATCACGTTAGGGCTCACAGCCACCATCATGTACTCCCTCATAGCCACAGTCATGTAGACAATCCCCCATCGTGACTCCACCCGCAGTATAGAGGAGAGCAAATGCCGTAGTAGGAAGATTGGGAGTGGAGGATGCGGTGGGTGCTTTGGTGGGGGAGGTAGTAGGGCATGCGGTGAGAGAGGAGATAGAGGGAGAAGAGTTAGAGGAGACAGTGAGGATGAGGAGGAGGTGAGAGAGGTGGAGGGAGTGATCTGCTATGATGTGATGGATAGGGGCGGGGTAGTGATGGATGCGAGGGGGAAAGAGGTAATGGAGTACATGCGTGGGGTAGTTTCAAACTTGTATAGAAATTATTTTATTAGATTTAAAGATCAAAATAGCCAATTAGTTGGGGAGGTGATAGATGCTACACATAGTCTGTATCCCAATCCCCCACATGCGACATTCTCGGATGTATGAGGAAGGACGCGAATAAGGGAGATCTTAAGTAATAAAAGATCTCACCTTAAGAAACTCGCGTACGATGATGGGCTAAATGTAGCTGCGGGTGGCTATCCTACCGAGAAACCTGCCACCACTGCACACAAACGCGAGTGGAAGCAGGCAAAGAAACGAGCAGAGGGTGGCATGAAGAGCAGGCAGCATGTGGAGGCACGACGGATCCAGATGGAGACCATTGGATCTTTGCATTTCGGATCTGGTGGCATCGAGTCATGGGAGGCAGAGTTCGTAAGTATCTTGCCACTTTATTTGATTGTTTACTTAATTTATTGATTCTATGATTGTTTTAATCTTACAAATTGTGTTGATTATGATACAACGATGGGTTATGGGGAGGAAGCCCACAGCCCACGATACTGTGTATGCTCGCCGGCATAGCAGACGTGACACGTGGGCCCTCTTCAGAGCCGAGGATCGTATTACGGACGCGCAGTTTGAGATGGCCATGAGACCATACGGTCGACAGGTACTTGAAAACTCTAAACAAATGATTTTGGTTTATTGAATTACATATATATATACTTATATACTATATATTACTTGAACAGGCACAAGTTGCTGCTGCACCTGCTGATGATCCTGCCACCACTGATGATCCACCTACTGCCACTGCAGAGGGTGGATGTGAGCACTACTCATCGGACATTCTGACCGATGTGAGCTCATCTGATCATGGAGGGAGCAGCGAGTCATCATCTGGGTCTGAGTAGTACTCAGACTTATAGTATCACATTCCATATTGAGGATGTGGTTGTATATATATTTTTGTAACTAAAGCCATGGGCTACTTCGACATATGGACTCCATTGTGTATATGTGTACACATAAAATTTTGATAGTAATATTGAATCGTGAATTGATAGTATTGCATTCATGTCTGTCTTGAATCGTGTATTGACAATGTATGCATTCATGTCGTTCTTGTCTTAAATCTTCCTCGTGTGGATGGTACAATGTACCCAAAAAAAAATCCAGAGAGTGCTATTGGGTGCTGGAATGCTGGAACAGCAGGTACCAAATAGCACTAAGGATTTTTTTTTGTTGCTCTCTGTTCGCGTGTATAGACGTATCAACTTTGCAAAAGTTGCGTGTATATACGCGGATACTCTGTGAAATGCGCGTGTATAAGCACAGCTAAACTGACAAAATGCGTGTATACACCCTCGTATTAGCACGTCTAAGCGTAGCTAAACTGACAAAACGCGTGTATACGCCCTCGTATCAGCGCGTCTGACTGCTTCTATACACGCACTTTTACCAAATGTCTCTGGCCGCGAACTTGTACCCAAAACTCATGAATTTCAAAATAGTCATAGGTCCATTCTTTCAAGAACAATGTGCTTTATAATATCCCGAGGGCCATCCTACCATGCACAATGTGCTTGAAAGAATAGTCCTACGGCCATTCTACCAAGGACAATGTGCTTTAGAATAGTCCTACGTACACACTACCTACACAATAATCTTGAAAACCTAGCCCTAGGGTCATTCTCCACCCTCTTAAGGCAGTAGATGGTGAATTTCACAATGGTTCCAAGTCGATGCTAAATCATATCATGGATTGTAGGATGGCCCTAAGGGCATTCCACACCACTTGTATCAACTATTGGTGCATGTTAGAATGGTCCTAGGGCCATTCTCTACATGTGCATGCATAAAGCATCAAGATTCGGCACGCTTGAATGATATAGGGTCATTCCTAGAATCAAAATGTCTTTTACAATTACCCTAGGGCCATTCTAGAGAGAACAATGTACTTGATAGAATTGCCTTAGAGCCAATCTACCATCCATTATGTTCTTTAGAATGGCCCTAGGCCATTGCAAATCACATTCTAAATCATAAAATGGCCCTTGGGCCATTCTCCACCCTCTTGTTCCCACTACTGGTGAATTTCAAAATGCTCTTAGGGTCATTCTCCACTCCCCTATGTTAACTAGCTAGTGAACTCTAGAGAGTTCCTACTAGGGCCAATCTCTACATATGTATGCAAAATACATCAAGATTGTCCATGGTATAATGGACCTAGGTCCATTCTTGTTGCAACCACAATGTGCTTTAAAATGGTCCTAGGAACATTCTACCTACATAATGTTATTAAAGGAATGGCCATAGGGCCATTCTCCACCCTCTTGAGCCAACAAATGGTGAATTTCATAATGGTCCTATGGCCATGCAAAGGCAAATCATGGATTGTAGAATATCCCTAGGTCCATTCTATACCCCTTTTACCAACTATTGGTGCATGTTAGAATGATCTTAGGTCCATTCTCTACATGTGCATGCATAAAGCATCAAGTTTTGGCATGGTAGACTGGCCCTAGGGTCATTCCTACAATCACTATGTGGTTTACAATGAACCTACGGGCATTCTACCGAGCACAATGTGCTTGACACAATGGCCCAAGGCCATTCCAAATCACATTGTGGAATGTGAAATGCCCAAGGGCCATTCTCCACCTGTTGTACCAACATCTAGTGAATTTCAAAATAGTCCTAGGGCCATTCTTGCAAGCACAATGTGCTTCAAAATGTCCCTAGGGCCATTCTTACAAGCACAATGTGCTTTAGAATGTCGTTAGGGTCATTCTACCTTGCACAATGTGCTTGAAAGAACGACCTTAAGGCCATTCTACTGTCCATGATGTCCTGTGGATAATCTCTACCCATACATGCATAAAATATCAAGATTATGCATGGTAGAACGGCATTGGAACCATTATATGTGCACAATGTGCTTGGAATAATGGCCCTATGGCCATTCTACCATCCATGATGTACTTTAGAATGACCCTATGGCCATTCCAAATCACCTTATAGATGGTAGAATGGCCCTATGCCATTCTCTATCCTCCTATAGACATCAATTGGGCCATTCTCCACCCTCTTGTAGAATTAATCTAGGGCCATTCTACCATGCACAATGTGGTTGAAATATTGACCATTCTTTCAAGCACATTGTGTAGGTAGAATGGCCCTAGGGCCATTCTTTCAAGCACATTGTGTAGGAGAATGGTCATAGGGCCATTCTAGAGCACATTGTGCTTGCAACAAGATATGCCTTAGGGCCATTCTACTTGCACAATGTGCTTGAAAGAATGTCCCTAGGGCCATTCTTTTATCCATGATGTGATTTAGAATCTCCCTATGGCCATTATTTCAAGCACATTATACATGGTAGAATGGACATAGGGCCATTATAAAGCATATTGTATTTGCAAGAATGATCATAGGGCCATTCTCCACTCCCTTACGTCAAATAGTGGTAAATTTTAGAATGGTCTTTGGGCCAATATCTACAGGTGCATGCATAAAATATTAAAATATTTAGACTTTTAATAATGGTCATAGGGCCATTCTTCACTCTCTTGTGTAAACTCAAAAAATTTTAGAATGGTCCTTGGGTTAATCTCTACATATGCATACCAATCCCTAGGGCCATTCTCTATTCCCTTATGTGCATTGCTGGGTGAATTTTAGAATGATCCAAGGATAAATTTGTACATGTGCATGCAAAAAACATCAAGAATCGGCATGGTAGAATGGCCCTATGGCCATTCTACCTACACACTATGCATGAAAGAATGATCCTAAGGCCATTCTACCATCCATAATATGCTTTATAATGGCCCTATCGCCATTCCAAATCATATTGTGGATGGTAGAATGCCCTAGGGTCATTGTCTACCTTGTTGTGCCAACATCTTGTGAATTTCAAAATGCCATTAGGCCATTCTTACAAACATACTGAGCTTTACAATGGTCGTAGGGCCACTCTACCTACATAATGTGCTTGAAAGAATGGCCATATGGCCATTCCAAATCACATTATGGATAGTATAATGGCCCTATGCCCATTCTAGATCATATTATGGATGGTGCTAACAGGTTGTGAATTTTTGAATGATCCTAGGGCCATACATTATTATAAGCGCAATGTGCTTTTTTAGAATGGTCTTAGGGACATTCTACCATGTGCAATGTACTTAAAATATTGGACCTAGGTCCATTCTACCATCCATGATTTTCTTTAGAATGGCCCTACGACCATTCGTTCATGCACATTTTGCATGGTGGAATGACCTAAGGGTGATTCTTTCAAGCACATTGTGCTTGCAAGATAGTTCTTAGGGCTATTCTAAACTAACTTGAGTCAACTCCCTAGGTCCAATCTCTACACATGCATGCAAAATACATCAATATTGTCCTTAGAAGGATGGCCCTAGGTTCATTATTATAAAGCACACCATCCATGGTGTGCTTTAGAATGGCCCTAGGGCCATTCCACCATCCATGGTGTGCTTTAGAATGGCCCTAGGACCATTCTTCCATGGATAATGTTGATGTATTTTTCATCCATGATGTTCTTGAAAGAATGGCCCTAGGGCCATTCTACCATACATGGTGTGCTTTAGAATAGACCTAGGTCCATTCTCGCAAAGCACATTGTGCATGGTAGAATGTCATTTTGTTCATTCTAGGGCACATTGTGCTTACAAGAATAGTCCTAGTACCATTCTCTACTACCTTGTGTCAGCTTGTGGTGAGTTTTAGGATTGTCCTAGGGCCAATCTCTATATGTGCATGCATGAAACATCATTACTCTACATGGTAGAATGGCCCTAGGGCATTCTTTTAAGCACAATCTTATTTAGAATGGCCCTAGGGCATTCTTTTAAGCACAATCTTATTTAGAATGGCCCTAGGTCCAATGTACCTACACAATATGCTTGAAAGAATGGCCCTAGAGGCCATTCTCTCATCCATGATGTGATTTAGAAGACCTAGGGCCATTCCAAATCACATTGTGGTTGGTATAATGATCCTAGGGCAATTCTCTAGTGTCTTGTGCCAACAACTACTAAATTCTTAGAATGGTCCTTGGGCCTCTGTTGCAATTACAATATCATCTAGAATGGCCTTAGGGCCATTCTACCATGCACAATTTCCTTAAACGATTGGCTCTATGGTCATTCTACCATCCATAGTGTGCTTTAGAATAGACATATAGCCATTCTACCTACACAATTTACTTGAAAGAATGACACTTGGGAAATTATAAAGCACATTTAGGGCATATCTACCATGCACAACGTGCTTGCAAGAATCGTCTCATGGCCATTCTCTACTTGCTTGTGTCAACTATAGATGAATTTCAGAATGGTCATAAGGTGAAACTCTACATGTGCATGCATAAAACATCAAGAAGGTGCATGGTAGAATGGTCCTAAGGCCATTCTTACAAATAGAATGTGATTTAAAGTGTCCCTAGGTCCATTCTCGATGCACAATGTGGTTGAAAGATTGGCCATTATTTCAATCACATTGTATAGTAGATTGGTCATAGGGCTATTTTAGAGCACATTGTGCTTGAAAGATGTGCCTCAAGGACATTCTACTCCCTTATGTCAATTGCTGGTGAATTTTAGAATAGTCGAATGTTAATTTGTACATGTGCATGCATAAAACATCAAGAATGTGTATGGTAGAATGGCCCTAGGGCCAGTCTTGCAAGAGAAATATGTTTTGGAATGGCCCTTGGGCCATTCTACCTACACAACATACTTGAAAGAATGACCCTAAGTCCGTTCTACCATCCATGACGTGCTTTAAAATGGCCCTAGTGCAATTGAAAATCATATTATGGATGGTAAAATGGTTCTAGGGTCATTCTCGGTACTTCTTTTGCCAACAACTTGTGAATTCCAAATGGCCCTAGGGCCATTCTTTCAAGCACAATGTGCTTTACAATGGTCCTAGGGCCATTCTACCATCCATGATATGCTTTATAATGGCCCTATGGCCATTCCAAATCACATTTTAGATGTTAAAATGGCCCACTGCCCATTCCAAATGACAATATGGATGGTTCCAAGAGCTGTTAAATTTTTGAATGATGTTAGGGTCATTATTTCAAGCATAATGTGCTTTAGAATGGCCCTATGGCCATTCTTTCAAGCACATTGGAATGGACCTACTCTTGCTATTAAATCTTAGAATGATCCTTGAGCCAAACTTTACAAGTGCATGCGAATCCCTAGGGCCATTCTCTACTCCCTTATGTGAACTCCTAGTGAATTTTAGAATGGTACAACGGTCAAATTATACATATGCATGCATAAAAACATCTAGAATGTGAAAGGTGGATTGGCCTTATGGCCATTCTACTTGTACAATATGCTTGAAAGAATGGCCCTAAGGCCATTCCTCGGCCATTCTACCGTCCCTAATGTGCTTTAGAATCACCCTAGTGCCATTCCAAATCATATTGGGGGTGGTAGAATGTCCCTAGGCCTATTCTTTACCTTCTTGTACCAACAGCTCATGAATCTCCAAATGTCATGCATAAAAATTTTGAAGCACATTATGGATGGTTTGTAAAGCACGTTATGGTGGAAGGTTTTCATTTGGATGTAAGTATGACTTTTTTTTAAAAATGATTGACTTACTTTTATTTTAACTCATTTCAGGTATATGGATAGCGTTCTTTTCCATCAAATGTTGACATGGCCAGTGGGGTGGGCGAGCCAAAGAAGTGGTACATAGACTTCTACAATCTACATGGTCAAAAAATACACAAGATGCATCTTTTCCTTCTATCCCCATATACACAAGATGTATCCTTTCCATTAGTCCCCTCTAAGGCCTTCTTGTAAGGACAAAATGTGTTTTGGAATGGCCCTTGGGCCATTTTACCAGCACAATATGCTTGAAAGAATGACCCTAATGCCATTCTGTCATCCATGATGTGCTTTAGAATGGCCCTAGTGCCATTCTAAATCATATTATGGATGGTAGAATGGTCTACCTTCTTGCGCCAACAGCTAGTGAATTTCAAAATGACCCTAGGCCATTCTTACAAGCACAATGTGTTTTAAAATCATCCTAGGGCCATTCCACGTACACAATGTGCTTGAAAGAATGGCCCTAGGGCCATTTTGCCATCCATGATTTTCTTTAGAATGGCCCTATGGACATTCCAAATCACATTATGGATGGTAGAATGGTCCTATGTCCATTCCAGATTAAATTATGAATGGTGCCAACAACTGGTGATTTTTCAAATGATCCTAGGACCATTCTACCATGCACAATGTGCTTGAAAGATTGGACCTAGGTCCATTCTACCATCCATGATGTTCTTTAGAATGGCCCTAATGCCATTCTTTCAAGCACATTATGCATGGTGGAATGGCCTTAGGGCCATTATTTCAAGCACACTATGCTTTGCAACAATGATCTTAGGGAAAAATATTTTATCCATTCTTTTGTGTCAACTCCCTAGGGCCAATATCTACACATGCATGGAAAACACATCAAGATTGTCCATGGAAGAATGGCCCTAGCTCCATTCTTATAAACAAAATGTGCTTAAAATAATGATCGTAGGGCCATTCTTGGAAGCAAAATGTGCTTGAAAGAATTGACCTAGGGCCATTCTAAAGCACACCATCCATGGTGTGGTTGAAAGAATGGCCCTAGCGCCATTCTACCATCCATGGTTAACTTGCGAATGGCACTAGGACCATTCTTTCATGAACAATCTTGATCTATTTTTAATCCATGGTGTTTTCTTGAAAGAATGGCCCTAGGAAAGTTCTACCATCCATTGTGTGGTTTAGAATAGCCCTAGGGACATTCTCTTAAAGCACATTGTGCATTGGCAAAATGGCCTTTTGGTCAGTCTAGAGGACATTTTGCGTGCAAGAATAGCCCTAGCAGCATTCTCTACTACCTTGTGTCAACTCCTCGTGAGTTCTAAGATGGTCCTAGCTCCAATCTCTACATGTGCATGCATGAAATATCAAGACTTTGGATGGTAAAATGACCATAGGGCCATTCTTGCAAGCACATTGTTTTTTAGAATGGCCTTAGGTCCAAACTGCCTCCACAAGATGATTGAAAGAATGGCCATAGGGGCCATTCCCTCATCCATGATGTGCTTTAGAATGGACCTAGGACTATTCCAAATCACATTGTGGATGGTAGAATGGTCCTAGGTCCTTTGTCAAATATCTTGTGCCAAAAACTAGTGAATTTTTAGAATAGTCCTAGGCCCATTCTTGCAATTACAATATCATCTAGAATGCCCTTAGCGCCATTCTACCATGCATAATATCCTTAAACAATTGGCCCTATAGTTATTCTACCATCCATGGTGTGCTTTAGAATGAACATAGAGCCATTCTACGTGCACAATGTCCTTAAAATAATGACCCTAGGTACATTATAAAGCACATTTAGGGCCTATCTACCATGCGCAACGTGCTTGAAAGAATGGTCTTATGGCCATTCTCTACTACCTTGTGTCAACTGTTGATAAATTTTAGAATGGTCCTAGGGCCAAACTCTACATGTGTATGCATAAAATGGCAAGAATGTGCATGGTAGAATGGTCCTAGGGCCATTCTTTCAAGCACAATGTTCTTTAAAATGTCCCTAGGGCCATTCTGCCAGGCACACAATGTCCTTAAACGATTGGTGCTTCCTCGGTGGTATCACCTACAGGTGGATAAATAAGTGCCTACGAGCGGTGGCTATCTACATACAGTGAAATTTGGTAACTATGCGAGGATATTGGGCCAAAGGCCAAAGGCCAGTTGGGGAAAAAAAAAACAAGATTGTGCATGGTAGAATGGCACTCGAACCATTCTACCTACACAATGTGCTTGAAAGAACGGCCCTAGGGCCATTCTACCATCCGTGATGTGCTTAAGAATGGCCCAATGGCCATTCCAAATCGCATTATGGATGGTAGAATGGACCTGTGCCATTCTCCATCCTCTTGTAGACATCAATTGGGACATTCTCCACCCTCTTGTAAAATAACCCTAGGCCCACTCTACCATGCACAATGTGGTTGATAGATTGGCCATTTTTTCAAAAACATTGTGCAAGTAGAATGGCCCTAGGGCCATTCTTTCAAGCACATTGTGTAGGAAAATATTCATAGGGCCATTTTAGAGCACATTGTGCTTGCAACAAGATGTGCATTAAGGCCATTCTACTTACACAATCTGTTTGAAAGAATGGCCCTAGGGCCATTCTTTCAAGAAAATTGTGCATGGTAGAATGGCCTTAGGCCATTATAAAACACAATATACTTGCAAGAATGGTCATATGGCCATTCTCCACTCCCTTGCATCAACTAGTGGTAAATGTTAGAAAGGTCCTTGGACCAATCTCTACATGTGCATGCATAAAATATTAAAATTTTAACACTTGCAAGAATAGTCCTATGACCATTCTCCACTCCCTTGTGTCAACTCTTGGTAAATTTGAAAATGGTCCTTCGGCCAATCTCTACATGTGCATACCAATCCCTAGGGCCATTCTCTACTCCCTTATGTCCACTACTGGTGAATTTTAGAATGGTACAAGGGTCAATTTGTACATGTGCATGAAAAAAACATCAATAATGTGCATGGCAGAATGTCCCTATGGTCATTCTACCTACACAATATGCGTGAAAGAATGACCCTAAGGTCATTCTACCTACACAATATGCGTGAAAGAATGACCCTAAGGCCATTTTACCACAGATGCTATACTTTAGGATGCCCTAGTGCCATTCCAAATCTATTTATAAGGTCTCAAAAATATAAAATAAAAACAACTTTTTAAGCATAAAAACAATATCAAATGTATGTGGCTTACAAAGATAATAACACAATCTCCCTCTCACTCAAACTTCCTCTCTTGCACTCACACCTCAAGGGGTACACTACTAAGAAATCCTATGTATCTTGTGTGTTCAATGGGTTTTAAAAAAACCCTTACGTGTGAATCTTTCATGAATAAAATGACCCCCTTTTTCTTTATGGACGTATAGGTTTTTTTCAAAATTGATTAAAAAAACCCCTTTTGTAAATTTACCTTAAAATTTTGAATTAAAAAACCCTTTCATTTGAACACACGTGCTATACTTACATATTTTTAGGTGAACCCCCCAAGACTCACACCCTCTCTCATGGCCTCTCCTTATGTATCCATCTTGCTTCATATCTCTCTCTATTTTCAATTCAAATATCTAAACGGTTACAACAAAAGCATAAAATAGTGCTATAGATATAATATAAGTGTACAAAAGTGCATCACAATAATGTGTAAATCAATATATTTTTATCATTTGCAATAGATGAAATACATCAATAAGGGTGTCATGGCTGTTGATGGAAGAAGGAAGGTGGTTGCATGTAGCGAGATCTATCAAACGGAGTAGCTGCGGGTGGGAATAGAAGCCTCATAAGTTCGGGGACATGGTGCTCATGAGAGGACATTATAAAAGAAGCCACGGGAGACATATGTGCCATAAAAGGGCCAAATGGGGAAACCCTTGGAACACCGGGTGGCTATGACGAGGAACTTGTCCTTGTTGGGCTCATGGCTATCACGTTGGTGGAGAAGGGTGGTGAGGAACATGTGGAGACGATGTCCCCCCGTCCCTCTACTGCTTCCATCAAACATAGTCAGTGATGTCACCCTTGAAATACTATTGACCTAAATCTTTAGGAACTAGCAAAATTGGTCATATACAAGTAATAAAGCACACCTCGTTACTCTCCACTCCCTTGTGTCAACTCACTAGGGCCAATCTCTACCCATGCATGCAAAATACATCAAGATTCTCCAAGGAAGAATGATCCACATATCAAGATTATCTAGGGAAAAATGGCCCTAGGGCCATTCTGCTATCCATGGCATGCTTTAGAATAGCCCTAGGGCCATTCTCCCAAAGCACATTGTGCATGGTAGAATGGCTTTTTGTTCGTTCTAGAGAACATCGATCTTGCAAGAATTGTCCTAGCACCATTCTCTACTACCCTGTGTTAACTCTTGGAGATTTAGGATGGTCCTAGGGCCAATCTCTACATGTGCATACCAATCCCTAGGGCCATTCTCTTGTCCCTTATGTCAATTGCTGGTGAATTTTAGAATGGTCCAAGGGTCAATTTATACATGTGTATGAACATCATGAATGTGCATGGTAGAATGGCCCTATGGCCAATCTACCTGCACAATATTCGTGAAAGAGTGACCTTAAGGCCATTTTACCATCCATGATGTGCTTTAGAATGGCCCTAGTGCCATTCCAAAAATCATAGGTAGAATAGCCCTAGAACCATTGACTACCTTCTTTTGCCAACAACTCTTGAATTTAAAAATGGCCCTAGGCCATTATTACAAGAAGAATATGCTTTAGAATGGTCCTAGGGAAATTCTACTTGCACAATGTGCTTGAAAGAATGGCCCTAGGGCCATTCTACCATCCGTGATATGATTTGGAATGGCCCTATGGACACTATAAATCACATTATGAATGGTAGAATGGCCCTATTCCCATTCCAAATCACATTATGGATGGTGCCAATAACTGGTGAATTTTTGAATGATCCTAGGTCCAATATTGCAAGCACAATGTGCTTTAGAATGGCCCTAGAACATTCTACCATGCATAATGTGCTTGAAAGATTGGACCTAGGTACATTATACCATCCACCCATTACTACTTAAACCATAATATTAAGCTGCTATCTCAAGATAGAGAACTAGAACCCCTTATATAACTAACAGCAGTAGATTGGAAGCCAGCAAGTACTTCAAGAAAAAAAAAAAGGCTTATGAGAGAACGGAGCAAAGAAGCGTTGTCACAATTAAAAAAGTACTGATATCTACAACCCATTGGTCGCAGCAAGACGTTTTTTTAGCTTTAGCACTTCAGCATCTCTTCATTGATGTTTGCCTTTATTTCTAGTAGCACCACCACCCTCCTACCTGGCCAAATCTTCTCTTCTCTCTTTAGTCGGCCTCAGAATAGCAACACATGGACCTCTTCTCTCTGCCTCAATTTAACTTCTTCACTAGGGTTCATCTCTATAGTAGTGTGGCTCTTCTCCTCCTCTCTCTTGCATGGCCTTAGGACCATTGTTTTAAGCACATTGTGCTTACAAATAATGGTCTTAGGGCTATTCTCCACTTCCTTGTGTAAACTCCCTAGGCCCAACTTCTACACATGCATGCAAATACATCAAGATTGTACATGGAAGAATGGCCCTAGGGCCATTCTACCATCCATGGTGTGATTTAGAATGTCCCTAGGTCCATTCTTCCATGGACAATCTTGATATATTTTTTATCCATGGTGTTCTTGAAATAATTACCCTAGGGCCATTACACTATCCATGGTGTGCTTTAGAATAGCCCTAGGTCCATTCTTGCGAAGCACATTGTGCATGGAAGAATGGCCTTTTGTTCATTCTAGAGCACATTGTTCTTGCATGAATAGACTTAGCACCATTCTCTAGTACCTTGTGTCAACTCTTGGTGAGTTTTAGGATGGTCTTAGGGATAATCTCTACATTTGCATGCATGAGACATCAAGACTTTGCATGGTAGAATGGCCCTAAGGCCATTCTTGCAAGCAGAATCTTTTTTAGAATGGCCCTAGGTCTAATGTACGTGCACAATATGCTTGAAAGAATGGCCCTAGGGGCCATTTCCTCATCCATGATGCTATTTAGAATGGACCTAGGACCATTCCAAATCACATTGTGGATGGTAGAATGGTCCTAGGGCAATCCTCTTGTGCCAACAACTAGTGAATTTCTAGAATGGTCCTAGGCCCTCTCTTTTGCAATTACAATATCATCTAGAATAGCCTTAGGGCCATTCTATCATGCACAGTGTCCTTAAACGATTGGCCCTATGGTTATTCTACCATCTATGGTGTACTTTAAAATGGCCATAGAGCCATTCTACCTGCATAATGTACTTGATAGAATGACCCTTAGGGCATTATAAAGCACATTTAGGGCATATCTACCATGTGCAATGTGCTTGCAAGAATGGTCTTATGTCCATTCTCTACTACCTTTTCGCAATTGTGGATGAATTTCAGAATGGTCATAGGGCCAAACTCTACATGTGCATGAAAAACACATCAAGAATGTGCATGGTAGAATGGTCCTAGGGCGATTCCTGCAAGCATAAAGTGATTTACGATGTCCCTAGGGCCATTTTACCACGCACAATGTGGTTCAAAAATTGGCCCTTCTTTCAAGAACCTAGGACCATTATTTTAAGCACATTGTGTAAGAAAATGGTCATAGGGCCATTCTAGAGCACATTGTGCTTGAAAGATGTACCTTAGGGACATTGTACTTGCAAAATGTACTTGAAACAATGGCCCTACTAGGGCCATTCTACCGCTCATGATGCGCTTTAGAATGGCCCTCGGGCCATTTTTTCAAGCACATTGTGCATGGTAGAATGGCCTTAGGGCCATTATAAAGCACATTGTGCATGGTAGAATGGCCCTAGGTCCAATCTTTCAAGCACATTATCCAAGGTAGAATGGCCTTAGAGCTATTATAAAGCACATTTTGTACTCACAAAGAATGGTCCTAGGGTCATTCTCCACTCCCTTGTGTCAACTACTAATAAATTTTAGAAAGGTCCTTGGGCCAATCTCTGCATCAACATACATAAAATATTAAAATATTAATACTTGCAAGAATGGTCCTAGGGCCATTTCTCCACTCCCTTGTGTCAGCTACTACTCATAAATTTCAGAATGGTCCTTGGGACAATCTGTACATGTGTATACCAATCCCTAGGGCCATTCTCTAGTCCTTTATGTGAATTGCTAACAAATTTTAGGATGGTACAAGTGTAAATTTTTACATTTGCATGCATAAAACATCGATAATGCGCATTGTAGAATGGCTATAGGGCCATTCTTACAAAAAGCACAATGTGTTTTGGAATGGCGCTTGTGCCATTCTACCTGCACAACATGCTTGATAGAATGACCCTAAGTCCATTCTACCATTCTTGCAAGCACAATGTGTTTTGGAATGGCGCTTGTGCCATTCTACCTGCACAACATGCTTGATAGAATGACCCTAAGTCTGTTCTACCATCCATGACGTGATTTAGAATGGCCCTAGTGCCGTTCTCCGAATCATATTGTGGATGGTAGAATACCCCTAAGGCCATTCTCTACCTTCTTGTGCCAACACCTTGTGAATTCCAAATGGCCCTAGGGCCATTCTTACAAGCACAATGTGCTTTACAATGGTCCTAGAGCCATTCTACCATTCATGATATACTTTAGAATGGCCCTATGGCTATTCCAAATCACAAAATGCATGGTAAAATGGCCCCTGATCCATTCCAAATAAAACTATGGATGGTGGCAACAGTTGGTAAATTTTTTAATGATCCTAGAGTCATTATTGCAAGGACAATGTTCTTTATTATGGCCCTAGGGCCATTCGTTCAAGCACATTGGAATGGACCTATTGCCATTTTACCATCCTTGAAGTGCTTTAGAATGACCCTAGGGCCATTCTTTCATTGTGCATGATAGAATGACCTTAGGGCCATTTTAAAGCACATTGTACTTGTGAGAATCGTACTAGGGTCATTCTCCACTCCCTTGTGTGAACTACTTGTTGATTTTAGAATAACCCTCAGACCAATCTCTACATGTGCATGCATAAGTTATTAAAATATTAACACTTGCAAGAATGTTCCTAGGGCTAGTATATCCGCTCCCTTGTCAACTATAGGTAAATTTCAGGATGGTCCTCGGGCCAATCTCTAGATGTATCAACCAATTCCTAGGGCCGATCTCTACTCCCCTATGTCAGCATCTTGTGAATTTATAAAGGTCCAAGGGTCAATTTAAAAATGTGCATGCATAAAGCATCAAGAATGCGCATGGTAGAATGGCCCTAGGGCCATTCTTGCAAGCACAATGTGTTTTGGAATGGCCCTTTGTCCATTCTACTTACACAATATCCTTGAAAGAAAGGCTCTTAGGCCATTATACCATCCATGATGTGCTTTAGAATGTCCCTATGGCCATTCTAAATCACATTATGAATGGTAGAATGGCCATATGCCATTCTCCACCCTTTTGTGCCAATATCTTGAGAATTTTTGAATGATCCTAGGGCCATTATTGCAAGCACAATGTCCTTTAGAATGGCCCTAGGGCCATTCTATGATTCACAATGTTCTTAAAATAATGTCCCTAGGGCCATCCCTCAACCATGATGTGCTTAGAATGGACCTAGGGCCATTCCATATCACATTGTGGATGGTACAACGGTCGTAGGGCATTTGCCACTATCTTGTGCCAATAACTAGTGAATTTGCAAAATGGTCCTAGGGCCATTCTTCCAATTTATAATGTAATCCAGAATAGCCTTAGGGCCATTATACCATGAACAATGTGCTTAAATGATTAGCTCTATGGCCATTCTACCATCCATGGGGTGCTTTAGAATGGTCATAGAGCCATTCTACCTGCACAATTTACTTGAAAGAATGACAACATGCTTGCAAAAATGGTCTTATGGCCATTCTCTACTACCCTGTGTCAACTTTTGATGAATTTGAAAATGGTCCTAGGAGAAAACTCTACATGTGCATGCAAAAAACATCAATATTGTGCATGGTAGAATGATCCTAGGGCCATTTTTACAAGCAGAATGTGGTTTACAATGTCCCTAGGGCCATTGTACCCTACATAATGTGGTTGAAAGTTTAGCCATTCTTTCAAGCACATTGTGCTGGTAAAATGGCCCTAGGGCCATTCTTTTAAGCACATTATGTAGGAGAATGATCATAGGACCATTCTAGAGTGCATTGGGCTTACAACATGTGTATTAGGGACACTCTACTCTCACAATGTGCCTCTAGAATGGTCATAGGGCCATTCTAGAGCACATTGTGCCTTGCAATATGTGCCTTAGGGACATTCTACTTGCACAATGTGTTTGAAACAATGGCCCTAGGGCTATTCTTGCTTGAAACAATGGCCCTAGGGCCATTTTTGCTTGAACAAATCCCTAGGGCCATTCTCTACTCCCTTATGTCAATTTCTAATGAATTTTGGAATGTTCCAAGGGTCAATTTTTACATGTGCATGCCAGTAGGAATTTTTGAACCCAAAGAGGGCCTCTTGGATTAACTTTTGATTAGGAATGGACCAATAGGAAGAGGGCTGGGTGCACATTTTTGACTTAAGTTAACCCCCTAGGGGGCCTAGGCTTTGGTTTGCTAATGGGGCCTAATTACTACTCTTATCCCCCTACCTCCTGGGCCCAAACTTAGAGGTCCCCCCACCTAGAATCGCGCAGATTAACCCTAAAAATTGAAAATTTTTAATTTTTTCCCAAAAGTGTGTTTTCCCTCTCAAACTTCCCCCCAACATACTCTAGGTTTGGAAAGCTCATTTTGAACCTCTTTCTTCCTACTCTAAGCTCTCCATTGCTGCAAAAACTCCATACCTCTCAAGCTCTCCCTCCTTCTCAAGCTCCCTCTCCCTCTTTCTTCCTGTTCTAAGCTCTCCATTGCTGCAGAAACTCCATCCCTCTCAAGCTCTCCCTCCTTCTCAAGCTCCCTCCCTCCCTCCCTCTCTCTCTCAAGCTCCCTCCCTCTCCACTGCTGCAGAAACTCTATCCCTCTTTAGTCTACTCTAGGTTCAGGAAGCCTATTCTCAAACTCTAACCCTCTTTTAAGCTTACTTTCTCTCCTCTCCACTCCTTTGTTGTAAAACAAGCTTTTCTTTTCCCTTCTTCTCTTTTCTTACCACCATGGCCTCTTCCAGTGTAATGTGAAAAGACCTAGGGAGAAGGTGGAAGAGCTTGTGCTATACATAACACAAGAGATGAGAATGGAGCTTGGGCTCCAACAAGATTCAGGGTTGGGGCTTGGGTCTACATGCAGCCAAGCTCTAAGGGACCACATCACCGAGTGCGTCGACTAGGGAATATGCTACATCATTGGAAGGGGCGGCTACAAGGCTTCAATCATACTAAGAAGGAAGGACTAGTTGCCATAGTGCAACATGTGTATACCCTTGGAGACCTATGCATTCAAGGCCAACGATCAAGGTTTCCTTCAAATTGTCAGTGTAACATAAACACAGCTTTAACAACATGCTAATATTGGATTTTTTGTTTTAAATTTTCTTACGATTCTCTATTTTCTTATGTCTCTCTCTGCAGATATTTTCCCCTCTAATTATGTGGAGGAGCAACCACTCCAAAGTCTCACTGGAGTTTTCTATGCTATGCATGCATCCATTGGAGAGGTAATGTTTATATCTCAAAGCCCAAGTGATCTTGTACAGAACAATATCTTTTTCTTTTCTTACTCATATTTTGTAGATAAAAAACTAGGTTTATTTGGCAAGCTAGAAGAGATCCCCAACCCCTCTCTTAACAATCATGAATGGCCCAAACTTGATGCTTGGACCATTTTGATGGTGGTAAGTGATATCAAGACATCACTCAAGTTTTCAAAGGCATCTAGGTCTAGGGCTAAATTGGTTTTGTCCTTTACATGTTTTTGTGTACATGTTCAATTCCATACCAATGCGCCAAACAAAAATAATGTATATTTGTAAGGAGGTACGGTCTGACCTCATTCAAGGATTATTAGGAGAGGGTTGGGAGGTTAATGAGGGGTCACATCAAGGTGATGTGTACAAGTGCAATGTAGTAGATTCTATAGTGTCTTTCAAGTTCTTGAAGGCATGCTCTATTTTATACATGCGTCTACAAAACACTACCAAAGATGGATGCAAAAGCACGGGACATGGATCCCACTTCAAGCCTCAAAAGCAGAAATTTTGCCTATTGAGGCAGTTGTGATGATGCAAAATGGATGGATTGACCAAGCCGCAGAGCAAGCAAGCATTGGAGCCAAGCAGACATGCGTCAACACTTTAGCATCATGGGCTTTGACTATGTGGAAGAGTCAAGTTTCAAGTTGATGAGAAGAAAGGTATATCTGATTCCACTACATGTGTCTGGTTATTGTGCCACTTTCTATATTTTTACAGATTGGGAAGTGTAAGGAGGGGACAACCATGGACTCAGAATCATGGCAAATGGGAGACCTTGAATTTTCAATAGCAAGGTGCATAGCCCTACCAACACATAGTAGGCCTGTGGAAGAGCTTGAAGATGAATTGGGTATATGGGAAAATAGCCTTTGTTCTGATGTACATGAGGGGCAAGAGTTTCAGGATCGAGGTGAAGGCAATGACAAGCTTTTACGTCAACAAGGAGATGGAGATCAACATGAAGTAAATGTCACAAGAGGGGCAAAAAATGAAGACATTATAACAATTTTAGATTAGATGACATACTTGTAATTTTGTAGCAGGCTCTTTTTCAACCAATCTTTATTGAATTGAAATCTTAATATTTTTGCAAGCTGTGATTTTTTTATCTAGTGTGAAAAGGCCAAACTTTAAATTTTAACTATAAATAGCCTAAGGTGTCTTTTTTCTCATTTTCACGTGATAGAAACCAAGCACGAGCTCACACTATAGAAACCAAGCACGAGCTCACACTATCTCTTTTCATTCACATGGCTACCCACTTTGACAACTTCTGTGAGTTCCTCTCCACCACCCCGTGGGCGCGAACAAGAGCGAGCTCTTTGTCATGTTCGCTCGTGAAGTCGACTTTGAAAAGTCGCTCGCCCTTGCGTCCCAACATTATGAGATGCAGATTGCATACATGGAGCAATACTTGGCTCCCCACTCCATCTCCTTTCCCCATTTCCCCAATGATCGATGGGTGCCTGTTGAGCTGCTTAAGTACATTCAACAATATGCTTGCCCCTACATCCAGTGCCTTGAATGCTTCATCGACATCTGCATCCCTGCAGGAGCTTACTATACCTTCAATAAGTAGGAGCTGAAGAGGTTGGGGAAGGGCAATTTAGGAACTAGGTTCCTCTCATGGCTTGCCACTTTTGAGGATTTGGATGAGGAGGTAGAGATGCCTGTATTGCAGTTGGTAGGGTATTTGAGGGATGACAAGGAAGTGAAGGTAGTAGGAACGAGTGTTGGTGTGGAAGATCAGCTTGCATCAAAGCACTTTCCATAGGGTGGACAATCTGTAGAGCTGAATAGCCCACTGTAGTAGAAGATGCAGGGCCATCTTCCCCACATGAGGAGAGCAAGGTGCTCCTAGAGCTTGAGATCAATCTCTTGAGCACCATTGTGGTGGAAGATGAAGAATACTTATTTCTTCATGACCTTCAAAAGGTAGCTGGCTTGAGAATGGATGAATGCTTGGGCATTATATGCACGCGATGTGAGGTGGACCTTGATACGTTCATCAACCTCGGTCCTCACCTAGATAGTGTTATATTATCCCTTGGAGAATCTATTGCACAGACAGTTGCTTTGGTCAAGGAAACTGTGGTTGAGACCGCAGAGCAAGCCCTAATTCCAGAGGAGGAATTCACAACCTTACAAGACAAGCTAGATGCTAAAAAGCATACCCTTGCTACTGGAGTGTTGGAGGAGACCAAAGCACCTAAAAAGGATGAGGCTGAGTCCTCAATTGACCTCTCCATCCCCACCAGCACTTTGGCAAAAGAAGACATTGAGCAAGAGGTAATAATCGACCTTTTATAACTTAGAAACATTTGTAATTATGTATAGGAAAATATTTTAATTTTTCCTTTGATTGTAGAGGATAGTTGAAATTGACGCATTTGCTGGGAGAGGCGGCGGAAGCAGAGACCAGGCCAAGGTCCATGGACATGATGCTACGTTGGCGCACTATCTTGGTCAGCTTCCTGTGGATGGCATCGCCATTATCCACAAGGACTGCACCCCTTAATCTGCCTTCACTCTCTTCTTTTTGAAAGCCCTCTCTAAGGTGCTCTATGTAGCCTCTATGGCACAGAGCACCAAATGTATAGTTCTGATTAAAAAATCCCTTGCCTTCGATGTTTTTGGTTCTGGATTTAGGGGTAAGCCTCTTGCTCGTATGGGTATAGCCAAAATCATAAGCATAAAGGATCCTCAAGAAATAGCCCAATCACTCCTTGAGCACACTTCGCCCAAAAACAAGAGCAAGAAGCTCAATATTGTAAGAAAGCTTTTCTAAAGATGATGTATCAGTTCTTATTATGAATACAATACAGTTTTTGTAAACTTATTTTCATCAAGTATATCATTGTTTTTTCTAGTTTGTACTATCAATGTTTTTATAAATGCATCAGAAATGATTTTGAGTGGCTAGGGAAGCAGTGCCAGAACAGTGTAAATTTTGAGCCTGCACCGCTATTGTAGAGCCCAAATTTGCATTGTTCTGGCATAGCTTCCCGAGCCCTCCAAGAGTAATTCTAATACATTGGATGACAAATAATGTATTTTTACACATGATTAAAGGTATTTTTATCTTGTAAATTACTATTTTTTATAATCAATGTACCCAACTTCATAATGCATCAGAAATGATCCTGAGTGGCTGGGGGAGCAGTGCCAAAACACTACGAATTTTGAGCCTACACCACCGCTGTAGAGCCGAAATTCGCACTGTTCTGGCATAGCTTCCCCAGTCCCACGAGCAATTCTGATGTATTGGATGACAAACAATGTAATTTTACACATGATTAAAGGTGTTTTTATCTTGTAAACTATTGTTTCTCAAAATTAGTGTACTCAACTTCATTATAAATGCATCACAAATGATCCTGAGCGGCTAGGGGAGCAGTGCTAGAATAGTGTAAATTTTGAGCCTGCATCGCCGGTACAGAGCTTAAATTCGCACTGTTCTAGCATTAGCTTCCCTAGTCCTCCAGGAGCAATTCTAATGCATTGGAGGATACATATTGTATTTTTACACATGATTAAAGGTGTTTTTATCTTGTAAACTACTGTTTCTCACAATTAGTGTGCTCAACTTCATTATAAATGCATCAGAAATGATCCTTAGTGGCTAGGGAGAAGTGCCACAACAGTGCGAATTTTGAGCCTACATCGCCGTTGCAAAGGCCAAATTCGCACTGTTCTGGCACAGCTTCCTCAGTCCTCCAGGAGCATTTCTGATGCCTTGGGTGACAAACTGGCACATGATAGACACTCCATATTAAACTAACATGATGACACCGAGACATTGTAAGAGAAACTTAAAGTTTTAATTATCAGAAGGTTACAAATGAAAGCCAGATAGGCTTGTTACAAAGGGGGGTTTGATACAAAAGAGTTGCTTCAAAAAGAAGGTTAACATCTAAGATCTCTAGATCGTGTCTCGCTTGCCCTCGAATGCGCAAAGCTAGTTGCATGTCCTTGGCAGATATGGTAATCCTCTTTGCATGTATTGCAAGGAGGTTGGTGTCATCAAAAAGCCCAACAAGGTAAGCCTCAGAGGCTTCTTGCAATGATTTGCACATGGAACTCTGTTCTATATAGTTGGAGAATCTCCTTCATTCTGCGAGTGAAAGGGGCTCTTCTTATTAGCAACTCAGTGTTCCTCTGATAAAACTTGATTTCTTGTGGAGCCCTATGCCCTTGGCGCATCCTTCTCCTTGGAGCTCTCTGTGTTGTGTTGGTGCATTGGGGCGAGGTTGGGAATTCCTTGGCTTGAAGAGCTTGACCTTTCTACGCTTGCGTGCACTTACAATAACCTCCTCTTGGTCTCTCTCATAGTCTGAATCCTCCTCCTCCTGTTGTTGCTGTCAAGTTCCTCCCGACGGGTAGGTAGGGGACCCTGTCCTGGTAGTAGGGTCTTGCCACCTATGGTGCTGCGCAATGTAGAAATGTTTTCACCAACCCAGTCAAACTGCTCATCATTGGCCTCTAGGGGACCCTGTCCTGGTAGTAGGGTCTTGCCACCTATGGTGCTGCGCAATGTAGAAATGTTTTCAACAACCCAATCGAAATGCTCATCATCGGCCTCAAGGGGACCCTGTCCTGGTAGTAGGGTCTTGCCACCTATGGTGCTGCGTAATGTAGGAATTTTTTCCCCAACCCAGTCAAACTGCTCATCATCGGCCTCTCTGTCTTGATCTCTGGGGTGGCTACATTGTGGGTCTTCTTCACGCGCTTGCTCCCACTAGAAGGGCCTGCATGTGTGTGCGTTGTTGTTGTTGTGGGAGGAGGGTTAGACTCTGGTGATCCCATTGGGCGTGTCCTAGAATCCAAGGGGTCACTCTCTTCCATGGTGTCGCCAGTATGTGTGTTAGATTCCTCCCCAGCCCCTCAAGATGTCTAGTTTCTTCTCCTGTAATCAATACCCTTTTCAAAATAATAAAAGATCTTGTTTCTTCTTGTTTTGGTCTAGAGAGAGAAAATATTCTAGAGAGAGGTAACTCAATTTTTAGATATCTTTGGATGGAAAAATATCCCTTCTTATTAAAATAAATTTCCCCAAAACAGAAGTTTAAAAAGAAGTTCCTAAGGTGCATTAGAAATAAATTATAATATGCACAAAAGACCTTAGCCTTAGGGCCCCTGTTTTCAAAAAATTTTGGATTAAGGTCCAAACAAAGGTTTGGCAGGCCAATGAGATTAATCCAAATGTAGGGAGGAGATAAATTGAAGAATAAAAGAAAAACCCCCCCAAAAATGAGTAAATGCTCACATAAGATGAAGAGTGGACTAAGGACCAAAGAAAATAGTTAAAAAACTAAATTTTGACACCTCAGTGTGGGGATCTTCCCTCATGAAGTAGGCACCTTTTTCTCATCATTACCCCCAATTTTTAATCAATAAAATGAGACATTTTCATCTCTCCTCTCTCTTGTTTCAAATCTAGATCCAAAAAGTAAGCTGAGCTGACCCAAAAATGGTCAAAAATTGACCAAACTGATCTGAAAAATTCTAGAATCAGTTTGCTTGGTTAGAGGCTCACTTTTTCCTATAAATAGAAGCCTCCCCCTTTGTAAAAGCTTAATGGTGTTTATGCACTATTACTCTACTCCTATCCTGAGCCATCTACATTGAATTTTTTAATAATTCAATTGTTTTTGGCCTAATCCTCTCAAAATTGAATTGGTGGCCACTATTGCCTCAAACAAGAGTAGAACCCTCAATCCCTCAAGCCAAAGGAGAGCTTACAAGCTCCATGTAAGCTAATTTTCTTACTTTGTTTACGAATTTTAATGAAAAATCTATGGTTTCTTGATTTTTATGTTTTGCAAATGATTGAATTAAATTCAGATGCTATGCCTTTGATGAAAAGGCCACCCCTTCTCTTGTTTACATTCCAACCTTTCTTAATCCTAGAAAGATTAACTAAGTGATTTATTAAACTCTTCTTATTGTTTACTCTCTTGAATTTAGAAAATTGTGTAGATTAGAGTCCTATAATTCAAAATTGGGTTAATTAAGTTAAGTGAAGAAAGATAAAAATGAGAAATGATCACCCATACAAAGGAGGTTATGGCAAAAATTTTCAGAATTTTGTGAAAAAGAAAGTTTATTTTTATGTTATTCCAAAAGATTAATTCCCACCATTTTTGCATGGATATCAGTGATATTAATTATTAAATTTGATTTCTATGCATAAAAAGATGCATAATGGAATTATTTTTTATTTATAAAAGTGTTATTCTTATTTCTATGCATAGAAAGATGCATAAAGAAATTTTTTTTAATTATAAAAGTGTTATTCTTATTAAATTTGATTTCTATGCATAGAAAGATGCATAAAGGAATTTTTTATTATAAAAGTATTATTCTTATTAAATTTGATTTCTATGCATAGAAAGATGCATAAAGAAAAATTTTTTATTACAAAAGTGTCATTTCTATTAAATTTGATTTTATGCATAAATAGATGCATAAAAGGATTTTTTTAATATAAAAGTGTTATTCCCATTGAAGTTGATTTTTATGCATAAATAGATGCATAAAGAATTTTTATATCAAAATTAGAATTCTCTTAAATTCTATGTTTAAATTCTATGAGTATTTGATAAATGAATAATTAAATACTCTAAGAGAGAAATTTCTATCGTTTTATATTCACACGGATTGTAAAAAGAAAATTCAAAAAATCTATCGAGATCAAAATATTCAAATAAATGATTAATTTATTCCTCATGGAATTCGTAACTAATTTAGAAATTAGTTAAGTGAATATTCAAAGAAAGAAATTCAGAAAAATAGTAACTAAATTATCAAACCTTTTCGAGAAAGATAGTTCAGGAAAAATCTTATCCGACTCGAACCTTGAATTAGACTATGACCAAGACCAAACTCTTTCGTCAGTTTCGAGGAAAATCCTAAATTTCCTAATCATCCTGCTGAGTAGGCTTTTCTTCAGTTGGCTTGTTTTGGGTCTTCTAAAGGATCGTTTGATACACGGCTTTGGCTTCAGCTAATTAGTTTTTCTGCATCTTCAAGGTCTTTATGTCTGTTTTTAGAGTATACGACAGAATTATCATCTGTATCCCCAACAAAGGAATACACTGAGTCATCTTGTGAGACTGGAGGGGGCGTAGAAACCTTGCTAGGAGCATCCTTATCGCAAGAAGAATTCGCATCCATGGGAGGCTAGCTTTTGTTATGAGCTATGAGTAAGAAATAATGTCACAACTTTCATATGTAGGATGTCTTTATATATTGCTGAAAATCGTGTTCTACAATCCTGTGTGCCATAAAACCACCCTAGTTTTGAACAACTATCATCTCCAATCCTGTGTGCCATAAAACCATTTTCCAAGCCTACAATGAATTGACCATTCATGTGTTATAAGAATTCCCATCCATGGGACAACTTTCTACAATCCAAGAAAATATATTAAAATACACATGAATTGACCATTCATGTGTTATAAGAATTCCCATCCATGGGACAACTTTCTACATTCCAAGAAAATATATTAAAATACACATTGCACTTTTGATTGGTAAATCATAAAAGATTTTACAAAAAAGATTTGAAAAGGAATCTTGGAAGGTATTGTTCTAGAGAAGTTCATTAACTCATCAATATACGCTCAGCCTCCCAATCGATATCTACCAAGGCCATCGGCTCCATTCGCTTATGATCTTCCTATTATTCACCTTGAATTGTGCCTTGCTAATATCCTCCTACGATTTGAATTGTGCCTTGCTAATATCCTCACCTCCTACGATTTGAAGGTGCTCCCTAACATTTAGGAGGCTCCAATGTCTACTTGCACTTACAACTTCCACCACACCACTTGGAAACTGAACACATATGTCAAAACAGGTAAAACAACTTGATCATCTGCCTGCATTAGAACCCAATAATTGTTATTTTTCATCCACTGCTCATAATAAAAGCATATGTATAACGTGGAATGAGCTTTGAGATACCGAAATGAAACACTAGAGTCTACTATATATTACACTTGAATGTGTCATTTTTATGCACCCCCTCTACAATACTCCAGTGCTCTCCAAGCAAGGCAACCATGTCATCACCTAGTACTTTCTTACACACAAATATGGTAGATGTTTATGAGAAGGTAAATTGATTGAACATCTTAGCAAAAAGATGTATTGGGCATACCCAACGAAGACCCAGAGATCGAGAGGGCTTTGCAAACTCTAAAGACCCATTCTACCATCCATGACTTGCTTTAGAATAGCCCTAGGCCCATTCTACCATCCATGACTTGCTTTAGAATAGCCCTAGGGTCATTCTCTCTCAAAGCACATTTTGCATGATAGAATGGTCTTTTGGTCATTAAAGAGCACAATGTTCTTGTAAGAGTAATCCTAGATCCATTCTCTACTACCTTTTGTCAACTCCTAGTGAATTTTAGGAAGCTCCTAAGTATAATATCTACATGTGCATGCATGAAACATCAAGACTTTGCATGGTAGAATGGCCCTAGGGCCATTCTTGCAAAGGACATGTTTTTAACAATAGCATTAGATCCAAAATACTTGCTCAATATGCTTGAAAGAATGGCCCAAGGGGCCATTCGCTCAGCTATGATCTGCTTTAGAATGGACCTAGGGTCATTCCAAATCACATTGTAGATGGTAGAATGGTCCTAGGACCTTTCTCCACTATACATTTCAAATCACATTGTGGATGGTAGATTGGTCCTAGGACCTTTCTCCACTATCTTGTGCCAACAACCAGTGAATTTTTAGAATGGTCCTAGGCCCATTCTTATAATTACACTATCATCTAGAATAGCCTTAGGGCCATTCTACCATGCACAATGTCCTTAAACAATTAGCCCTACAGTTATTCTACCATCCATGATGTGCATTAGAATGGCCATAGAGCCATTCTACCTGCACAATGTACTTGAAAGAATGACCCTAGTGAAATTATAAAGCTCATTTACGGCCTATTTTGAAAAGATGTAGGAGAGAAGAGAGCTTGAGCTCTTGCAAGTACACACACACTCACAAAACCCTAAAAGAGAACACACAAGTGAGAGGCTGAAAATCTTCTTCTTCTTCACACAACACTCAACACACCATATACAAAGATAAGAGTACACACAATATGAAAAGGTACTCAACTAAATACATACTAGGGTTCTCTATAGTGTGAACCTAATTAAATGAGTTGGCGCTATAACTATGCCAGTCTCTCTAGAATGGCTGTCACATAGCGTGTCATCCCACTGGCCGCATATCACCCATGATCTCACCAATCATGCCAGTGGTGTAAGTGTGGGGTCTATCCCCCAGGCGGGTCATCAGTGTCCACCGCCTCACTAGTTGAGCTCAATATCTCAACACTCCCCCTTGAGCTCAACTCCATCACATGTACACCAAGCGAAGCCCTGAATCTGTGGAGCTTCTCTATACCCAATGCTTTGGTGAAGATGTCAGTGACCTGATCCTATGTGCTGACATAAACAAGGTCGATGTCACTTGCCAAAACCTTCTCTCTGACAAAATGGTAGTGGACCTCTATATGCTTTGTGCGAGCATGAAAAACTGAGTTCCTGGCTAGCTGTATACTGCTAATGTTGTCACAGAAAATGACAACTTGTCTATCCACCACTGATAGACCCAAATCTGCAAGTAGTTTTCTCAACCAAGCTAACTGACATGCTGCCATAGCAGCACCTCTGTACTCGGCCTCTGTACTGGATAGAGCAATCGTAGGCTGCTTCTTTCTCCTCCAATTCATAGCAGCACTCTCTAAAGAAAACATGAAGCCACTAGTAGATCTTCTATCTAAGATACTACCAGCCCAATCACCATCTGTGTACCCATGTACACATATCTCTGTCCCAGTTTCATAAAATAGTCCACAATGCAAAGTAGACCTCACATACCTCAGTATGCATCTTAATGCATCCAAATGTGGCTTCTGAGGAACTTGTATAAACTGACTCACCAACCCAATAGCATAGCTCAAATCTCGCCTGGTGATCATCATGTAGATCAAGCTTCCTACTATGCACCTATACATAGTAGGATCCTCCAAAATCTCTCCTGAATCTGCACTCAACTTGCCATTCTGATCCATACTTGGACAACATGTCCAAGACATACTGTCTCTGCAGTAATCCAATACCATGTGGTGACCTAATCACCTCAATGCCCAAGAAATATCTGAGCTCCCCCAAATCCTTCATCTCAAACTTCCGTCTAAGCAAGATCTTTACATCAAAGATCTCTGCATCATGGTCCCCCGTAATGATCAGGTCATCTCCATAGATGACAACAAGCACAACCCCTCTATCACTGTGTCTTACATACAGTCTCACATACAACGAGAAATCTGCATTGGCTATATGAAAGCCAATAGTGACAAGATATTCAGAAATCTTGTCAGACCATGCTCTTGGTGCTTGTTTTAAGACATACAAGGCTTTCTTCAACGTGCAAACATGCTCGGGGTGACTCACATCCTCATAACCAGGTGGCTGCAACACATACACCTCTTCCTGCAAATCCCTATGTAAGAATGCTTCTTTACATCCATCTGATGTAAAGACCATTGCTTTGATGCAGCCACTGCTATCACAACTCTCACTGCTGCCATCTTGGCAACTGGGCTGAAAGTTTCCTCATAATCAATGCCATATGTCTACACATATTCTTTGGCTACCAATCTAGCCTTGTACCTGCTTATGCTTCCATCACTGTTATGTTTTACTTTGTACACCCACTTGCATCCAATGGCTTTCTTGCCTTCAGGCAATTGCACTAAATCCCAAGTCTCATTTCCATATAGTGCATCCATCTCCTCATCCATAGCTTTCTCCCAACACACATTTCCAATAGCCTCATCAATGCATGTGGGCTCTACAACCTGTACAACTTTTGCCATGTATGCATAGTGATGAGCCACATAACCATCATAGGTAAACCTTTGCATAGGATTCTTCACTCTCCCAGATCTTTACAGCTTTGCATTCATGGCTTCTATAGCCTTCTTTACACCAGGTGTTCTCATAGCTGGTATCCCAAGATCCTCATTAAGGCTCATCTCTGAGCCACTACACTCTCCATCAACATGAGAATGCCTTGCAAAAATGTCAGGCATACTGAGGGGCTCAACCACTTTCTCTTTGCCTTTATGCGATGTACTAATCACATTTGCAGGACTGGTATTATGATGCAGCCTACCACTCCATGGTCATCAACTGAACCACTAGATGAGGACTCTCCTGGTCCACTCAAAGACTGCGATTGCTGTTGACTTGCATTTTGTGCAACCACATTTCCACTCACATCAGCCCCAACAACTTCTTTTTCAGTAGCATACCAGCTGATCATCTCATCAAAAACAACATCCCTGCTTACCCTCAACTCACGTGTAGCAGGGTTATAACACATGTATCCCTTTTGCTCAAGGAAATACCCAATAAACACACATTTTTTCAGCTTTTGTATCCAGTTTAGTTTTCATCTCATCTCGCACATGCACATATGCAATGCATCCAAAGACTTTCAGATGAGACAAATCAGGTTTTCTACCAGTAAACCTCTCCTCTGGAGTTACATCATGTATGGCTACAGTTGGAGTCCTGTTCATGATGTAAACTGCTGTAGAAACAGCCTCAGCCCAATAGCTATGCGGCATATTCTTCTCTCCCATCAATGCTCGTGCAATCTCAACAATGTGCCTGTTTTTTCACTCAGCAACTCCATTTTGTTGCGGAGTGTATCTGCATGTAAACTTTCTCTGAATACCATTCTTCTATAAAAATTCAGAGAACTCATTGGAGAAGTACTCTCCCCCTCCATCTGACCTTAGGCACTTTACATGTTTCCTTGTTTTCTTTTCAACCATAACTCTGAAATTCTGAAAATGAGTGAACACCTCACTCTTGTCCTTCATGAAGTACACCCACACTTTCCTTGTGTGGTTATCAATAAATATCACATAATACCTGTAGCCTCCCATAGACATGGTCTTCGTAGGACCCCATACATCTGAATGCACAATATCTAGTGCATTTCTGCTCACATTTTTGTCATGTGGAAATACATGCTTTGTTTGCTTTCCAAATTGGCATGCTTCACATATTTTCTGCATACCTTCAACTTTAAACTTTGGCAGCCCTGTCACAATTCCTTTAGTCTGCATAGACTTCATTCTCTACACATTCACATGTCCAATTCTTTTATTCCAAATGTCTGTGTCTGTAACAATTCCTGAACCATTTGCAAACATCGCAGCACTCACTTTTACATTCAATGTAAACATTCTGCCCACTCTGTTGTCTTTTGCAAACCAACCTGCACTTGTCTTTAAAATGTCTTCAACATAACAACCATCAGGGTTAAACTGAACTTGCAAACCCTGCTCAGTCATCTGGCCAACTGAAACCAGATTCTTTGTTATGTTCGAAACATGAAGTACATCTGCAAGGAACTTCACTTTGCCATCCTGCAAAAAGTCAAACACATCTTCATCCTTTCTGCCATGAAATTCTGGATAAGACCACATCATGAAAATCTACAACAATCTCTCCCAAAAAAAGCGGTATGAATCTCTTTCCTATGGGGCATACACCCTTTTAGGCAAAGAAAAATACTTGGCTCTCCTTAGTGGGGGCACCAAAAAGCTGTGGAGTGGAAAAAGAACAAGGAAACATGCCTCTATAGCTTCCCACTCCCCCAACCTTGGAATCACTAGCACAAAACAGGGGCACCATTAGTCAAAGTAAACACCCAGTAAACACATATGCTCTCACTCTGTGCGTGATGAGGTAATTGAAGGCTAGCACAAGGTGTGCTGTGAGAGTGTAAAAGGTTTTTCATCTCCTTGAACACTCCCCATGACTTGTCATGTGGTTCGAAGCACCTGAATCAACATACCATACATCATCTTTATGTGTTGCTTCAACATTTTCAGACATGGCATTAACGACATGCTTCATAACAAACAACCTTTCATTATCCTCATTGTTTCTTCTTGAAGATGCATAGTTGTTTTGCTGTAATTTTCCATTTTGCATGTCACCCTGCTTCTTATAACAATCTGCATGCACATGTCTAGGCTTACCACACAATAAAAGCATCCGCGTGTATCATTATACTACCTTTACCAATTTCCACGACCTCTTTGACTTCCCCTGCCTCTGAATTGGCCTCTTCCACTTGCATGTTGTTGTTGTTATGAATTCTGGGACTATTGTTGTTGTTGCTACTAGCCATAATTCTAATTACTTGTTTAGCCACCTCCTTGGCCGTGTCCACGGCCTCCTCTACCTCGTCCTCTTCTTGAACTCGTGTAGAAGGCCTGTTGCTCTAAAGTATTTTCGTTTTGTGAAGACTATTGGTCTTCACCCAAGCTCTTCTCTTCTATAATCAACATAGACACCAAATCTGTGAAATTGGGAATGTTTTCCCGAGTTTGAATAGATGTCTTGAATGCCTTGTATTGTGGCCCGAGACCACGTAGACAAACTTCCACCTTATCATCATCATGTACTAAAACACCAATAGATACAAGGGATTCCACAATACCCTTGATCTTCAATGCATAGTCATTCACAGACATACTCTTTTTCTCCACAGTATGACATTCATTCTTCAACTGTATTCCTTTCATAGAGTTTTACCAAGGTGTCCCACGCCTCCTTGGGGGACTTGGCATCCTGTATGTGTCCAATCATAGTGTCATGTATACTGATAGAGAGCCAATACATAGTTTTTTTGGCTCTTTGGTTCCAATTCTTGAACTTTTTCACATCTATAGCAGTCAGATTGATCTCTAGTATCTCTAGTGCCTCTTCATGCTCACCTTCTATGTAGTCCCAGTAACCCTTTCCTATCAGAAAATTTGTTAACGTGAATCTCCAAGCATGGAAGTTGTTCTTGTCAAGCTTCTCAGCAACAATCTGGTTTATGCCATCATTTGACATCTTGCCAGACACACAAATTTACCAGAAATAGCACTCTGGTTTGTTGTCCTGCACAAACTGCTGTATTTTCTGGCAGCAGTACTGTACTACACTCAAATGTCACAACCACAGTGGCCTCAATGTGCATACATACACCCAATGGCAACTCTTTGACCTCCTTGCAGCACACACAATGTCTGCACACCAATCTATCTTCCTACAGTTCTTAAAACAAAGTTCTGCATAGAATCGATGACTTACCCACAGTGCTCGAAATCGCCTGCTTTCCAAAAAACGGAGGTCTTAACGCACCCGAAATGTATTTTTGGCCCAAAAAATTCATCCAATTGGATAGTATACTTGTCCTATAGCTTTGCTCCCGCGAAGAAAGCTCCTCAATCAAAGATTGTTTGTCGGTGCCTCCCGTAGAGCTCCTGACAAGATTGTAGTCGGCTCGCCAACACAAATAGGGAAGAGTAGATGAAGCTCTTACCCTTGTATCGCTTCCTGTGCTTCTCTTGCTTGCAGCAGCTCAGCCCTTAGCATGAACTAGGCTCTGAAACCATGAAAAGATGTAGGGGAGAAGAGAGCTTGAGCTCTTGCAATCACACACACACACTCACAAAACCCTAAAAGAGAACACACAAGGTGAGAGGCTGAAAATCTTCTTCTTCTTCACACAACACTCAACACACCATATACAAAGATAAGAGTACACACAATATGAAAGGTACTCAACCAAATACATACTAGGGTTCTCTATAGTGTGAACCCAACTAAATAAGCTGGCGCTATAACTATGCCAGTCTCTCTAGAATGGCTGTCACACAGCCTGTCATCCCACTCGCCCAGGGATTTAATATTCACGTGATCACAAGATTTTTTGTGATAATAACACATGTGAACAAGTTATTCACATGTTCTCATGTTACCGTTCACAAAATAACAGGTCACTTGCCATTTGGGAACCCCTTAAAAGCTTGGCTACACATGGGAATAAGCTATTCACATGTTCTCATGTTACCATCTTCACATAATAGCAGGTCAGTGGCCACCTAAGAAGATTTTTTATGCCCGACAAAGATAATTTTTTTAGGCCCTTGTGAAAGCTTTGTGAATATAATATGTGATCACAAGTTTTTTTGTGTTATTAACATATGTTAGTAACATGTTCACATGTTTTCATTTACGTCAGTGAAATCTCTGCACTGGCCGCATATCACCCATGATCTCACCAACCATGCCAGTGGTGTAAGTGTGGGGCCTATCCCCCAGGCAGGTCATCAGTGTCCCACCGCCTCACTAGATGAGCTCGATATCTCAACATATTTACCATGCACAACATGCCTGCAAGAATGTTCTTATGATGATTCTCTACTACCTTGTGTCAACTATCGATAATAAATTTCAGAATGTTCCTAGGGCCAAAATCTATATGTGCATGCATAAAAATTCAAGATTGTGCATTGTAGAATGGTCCTATTGCCTTTCTTATAAGAAAAATGTGCTTTACAATGTCCCTAGCGCCATTCTACCATGCATAATGTCCTTAATGATTGGCCATTCTCCACCCTCTTGTGCCCACAACTTATGAATTTCAAAATAGTCTTAGGGCCATTCTTGTAAGCAACAACGAGTCATAAAAAATGACAACAAAATCATGAAAATGACAACTCAAATCCACTATTGGAAAAAACCCAAAAATGTACCTTTTTCATATTAATGGAGACAAAAGGCACACTTTCATGTCAAACATTAAAAAAAAACCACTACTTTTGTGAAAAAAGAATGCATAAAACATTCCTTACATTTTACTCTAAACCCAAAAACGTTCAATTGAACAAAGAATTACAAAGCTGAAGAAACTCTTCCAATCAACTAGGAGAGTCATGGGAACTTTTATTTAAAAATATCAATTGTTTTCTGGCGTAAGTGTCCATAATGTTTTAACTCAAATCCATAGATAAGAATTTCTATATCATGCAAATTAAGCATGTCCACACGTCGATGAATTCCACTTTTCTTTCCTTTTTTACTTTATTTAAGCATCTCTAGATCATACTTTCCCTTGAGCACGGATAAGTTTTGTACATGTTTCTAGACACGTAGCATGCCACAAACTGATAGGTGGTAAAATTGACGTTACTTTTAGACCCAATACTAGTGCATTTTCTAAGAAAATATATTTTCTTTGTATATAAGGTTGATCCAATGGTTGAATTTAAGCATATTTTGATATTAAGACATGTACGTATATGGAGTCCATGGCTGTACAAGAGGTTTATAGAAAGCAAAACTGTCTTTAGATTTAGATAGAAATCCAATGATCCAAATGGTCATATTTTAGACCGTAGTGAGTACTACAATTTATCAGTTTACTTTATTTTGATCTAAAAGTTCAATTTAGAGAGTTAGTCTTTGCAAAAACATAGTTTTTAGTTTAACACGGTTAGATTTTGAGCCATGAAAATGACAATAGTTTCCATTTTGATAAATTGATGGAAACTTCGATTCTAGAATCCACTTTGTTGACTCTCAAAACCAAAATTCTATGTGAGATTAACGTTTTTATCGTGATAGCGACATTTTCATCTGATAAAGAGAAAATTTAGTCCATAAAGAATGAAAATTTCACTTTTATTTGACCTAGGGCCATTCTTGCAAGCACAAGCTTTTCTAGAATGGCCCTAGGTCCAATCTACTTGCACAATATGCTTGACATAATGGCCATAGTAGGGGGCAATTCCCTCATCGGTAATGTGATTTAGAATGGACCTAGGGCCATTCCAAATCACATTGTGTATGGTAGAATGGTCCTAGAGTCATTCTCCATTGTCTTTTGCCAACTGCACAATGTACTTCAAAAAACGATGACCCTAGGGAAATTATAAATCACATTGAGGGCCTATCTACCATGCACAACATGCTTGCAAGAATGGTCTTATGGCCATTCTCTACTACCTGTCTTCAACGCTCGATGATGAATTTCAGAATGGTCCTAGGGCCAAACTATACATGTGCATGCATAAAATATCAAGAATGTGCATGGTAGAATGGTCCTAGGGCCATTATTTCAAGAAGATTTGGTTTACAATGTCCCTAGGGCCATTTTACCATGCATAATGTGGTTATACAATTGGCCATTCTTTCAAGCACATTGTGCAGGTAGAATGGCCCTAGGGCTAGTCTTTTAAGCACATTGTGTGGGAGAATGGTCATAGAGCCATTCTAGAGCACATTGTGCTTTTGCAAGATGAACATTAGGGACATTCTACTTGCACAATGTGCTTGAAACAATGGCCCTAGGGCAATTCTACCATCCATGATGTGCTTTAGAATGGACCTGGGGCCAATCTTTCAAGCACATTGTGTATGATAGAGTGGCCTGAGGGAAATTATAAAGCACATTATGCATTGTAGAATGCCCCTAGGGCCATTCTTTCAAGCACATTGCGCTTGAAAGAATGGCCTTAGGGCTATTATAAAGCACTTGTGCATGATAGAATGGCCTTAGGGCTATTATAAAGCATAACTATAAAGCACATTGTGCATGATAGAATGGCCTTAGGGTTATTATAAAGCACATTGTAATTATGTATAACATACAACAACACATTATATATATTAGTACTCAACTTGCGTGTTGCTGTATGTAAAAGACATAAAGAAGTGAAATGCGTCAGAATAAAAAGGGTCAAATTGCAGGGATTTTTTTCTCTTATTTTTTAGAAAACGAGGATTTGTCTTTTCTCTCCTCTCCTTGTTCCTTGGTTGTCCATGGTTAATAGATAGATAGTTTGTTCCTTTTAGAAGTGGACCCTCATTATTATGGGGTTGTTCACATTGATCCCATGCCAAAAGGGTCTTCATGACCCCGTGGAGATATGTTATATGCACATTATGTGTGTATATACTAGGAGGCTAACCCACATTAGTCTTGTGAGCATGGGAGCATGGGAACAAGCTCTAGTGGAGCATGGGTTAGGACTAACCTTAAGGATTAAGGTTAGGGTGAGGCATCCAAGGGTCATACAAGAAACAACGAGTCATAGAAAACTGACAACAAAATCATGAAAACGAAATCTCAAATCCACTATTGGAAAAAACCCAAAAATGTACCTTTTTCAAATTAATGGAGACAAAAGGCACACTTTCATGTCAAACATTAAAAAAAACCACTACTTTTGTGAAAAAAGAATGCATAAAACATTCCTTACATTTTACTCTAAACCCAAAAATGTTCAATTAAAAAAAGAATTACAAAGCTGAAGAAACTCTTCCAATCAACTAGCAGAGTCATGGGAGCTTTTGTTTAAAAATATCAATTGTTTTCTGGTGTAAGTGTCCCATAATGTTTTAACTCAAATCCATAGATAAGAATTTTTATATCATGAAAATTAAGCATGTCCACACGTCGATGAATTCCACTTTTCTTTCCTTTTTTACTTTATTTAAGCATCTCTAGACGTTACTTTTAGACCCAATATAATTTGATAAAACTCTCTCACAAGGGACTAGTGCATTTTCTAAGAAAATATATTTTCTTTGTATATAAGGTTAATCCAATGGTTGAATTTAAGCATATTTTGATATTAAGACATGTACGTATATGGAGTCCATGGCCATAGAAGAGGTTTATAGAAAGCAAAGTTGTCTTTAGATTTAGATAGAAATTCAATGATCTAGATGGTCAAATTTTAGACCGTAGTGAGTACTATAATTTATGAGTTTACTTTATTTTGATCTAAGAGATCGATTTAGAGCTATAGTCAATGCAAAAACACAGTTTTTAGTTTCTACAGTTAGATTTTGAGCCATGAAAATGACGATAATTTCCGTTTTCATAAATTTATGCAAATTTGGATTCTAGAATCCACTTTGTTGACTCTAGAATCCAAAATTCCATGTGAGAGATTGACATTTTTATCGACAGTGACATTTTCATTTGAAAAAGAGAAGTTTTAGTCCATAATGACTGAAAATTTCACTTTCATTGGACCTACGGCCATTCTTGTTTTGCAAGCACACGGTTTTCTAGAATGGCCCTAGCTCCAGTCTACCTGCACAATATGCTTGACATAATGGCTATAGGGGCCATTCTTTTATCCATTATGTGATTTAGAATGGACCTAGGGCCATTCCAAATCACATTGTGTATGGTAGAATGGTCCTAGGGTCATTCTCCATTGTCTTGTGCCAACAACTAGTGAATTTTTAGAATGCTCCTAGGACCTCTCTTGGAATTACAATATCATCTAGAATAGCCTTAGGGACATTCTACCATGTCCTTAAATGATTGTCCATATGGTTATTCTACCATCCATGGTGTGCTTTTTAAAATGGCCATAGGCCATTCTACCTGCACGATGTACTTCAAACAATGACCCTGGGGAAATTATAAAGCATATTTATGGCCTATCTACCATGCACAATGTGCTTGCGAGAATGGTCTTATGGCCATTTTCTACTACCTTTTTTCAACTGTCGACGATAATTTTCCGAATGGTCCTAGGGCCAAACTCTACATGTGCATGCATCAAACATAAAAAATGTGCATGGTAGAATGGTCCTAGGGCCATTCTTTCAAAAAGGTTTGGTTTACAATGTCCATTCTACCATGCACAAGGTGATTGAAAGATTGGCCATTCTTTCAAGCACATTGTGCAGGTAAAATGGCCCTAGGGCCAATCTTTTAAGCACATTGTAGGAGAATGGCTGTAGAGCCATTTTAGAGCACATTGTGCTTGCAAGATGAGTGTTAGGGACATTCTACTTGCACAATGTGCTTGAAACAATGGCCCTAGGGAAATTCTACCATCCATGATGTGCTTTAGAATGGACCTGGGGCCATTCTTTCAAGCACATTGTGCATGATAAAATGGCCTTAGGGAAATTATAAAGCGCATTGTGCATTGTAGAATGCCACCAAGGCCATTCTTTCAATCACATTGTGCTTGAAAGAATGGCCATAGGGCTATTATAAAGCACTTGTGCATGATAGAATGACCTTAGGGCTATTATAAAGCACATTGTGCATGATATAATGGCCTTAGGGTTATTATAAACCACATTGTAATTATGTATAACATACAACAACGCATTATATATACTAGTACTCAATTTGCATGTTACTTTGGTATGTAAAACACATTAAGAAAAATGTGTCGGAATACAAAGGGTCAAATCGAAGGGAATACAAAGGGTCAAATCGAAGGAATTTTTTTCTCTTATTTTTTAAAAATAGAGGATTTATCTTTTCTCTCCTCTCCTTGTTCCTTGGCTGTCCATGGTTATTAATAGATAGATAGAAGATGGTTTGTTCCTTTTAGAAGTGGACCCTCATCATTATGGGGTTGTTCATGTTTATCCCATACCAAAGGGTAATTTATGACCCCGTGGAGAGTCTTAAGGGGCTTAGTGCTCTAAAAGAGCATATTTTCAACCAATCAAAAAAAGGAAAACTCTTAAATTTTATTTTCAGAATCTCTATTATATGTCGATTTCATAACTAAAATATATCAAAAACCATTTGTTGCCTTAAAATAAGGACTACTTGAAATCATAGCCAGTTTTTCTTAATTTTGGTGAGTACAAATACTCTAGAATGCCATTTTTCGAGCATTGACTAGGATACTGCTTCTTGTTTGGCCTAGCTTCTCACCTTTCTTGCTTTGGGAGTAGGATTGGGTGAAGTGGGTTTAGTTGGGTCCAAGATCACCTGCATCCCTAGGATTGATGGCAATAGGATTGATTGCATGTAAGAGTCCATAAGCTTAAAAAGGCCTTGATAATAGTGTTGAGATGTCAAGCTCAACTAGAGTTGACACTCACGATGTGGCTAGGGGACCGTTCCACATTTACATCACTGGCACATTTGGTAGGCCAGCACGACAAACTTCACCAGTGATTCTATAGTTGGACTATACCTACATATTCCACCCCGCCAAGTTATGGGCACATACTTATCTTATCCAGCTTGCCTATTTAGCATGTTCATTCTATGGACCACTTGTACATATTACTCTAGTACTTATGTTGGGTTTTCACTTATCTTTTTTAGCCTTCTTTTTTTAGTAGAGGAAAGAAGAAGATTTTAGCCTTCCATCTTTGTGTGTGCATGATCAATTGTTGTGTGGGTGTGTGTGTTCTTGCAAAACAAGAGATCAATCTCTCTCTCTCCTCCCCCAATCTTTTCATGGTATCAGAGCCTGGTTTAAGGTGGTAGAAAAAGAAACTATGAAGGCAAAGGAAGCGGTACATGGGTAAAAGCATCATCATCTCTTTTCCTTTTATGTTTAAATACGACACCCCTTGGGTAGCTCTAGGAGCTACACATCTCTGATTGAGGAGTTTTCTTCACAAGCATGGAGGTGCCTGTATAGAGCATAGTACTTTGTAATTTAGTTTTGTGGCCATATTCATGTTTCGGGTGTGTTTCGCCCTCTAGAAATTGCAAGGTAGTTTCGGGCATGCAGTTCTAAGAAGTTTTGGTTGAGAATTGTCTTTTCTTGAAACCTAGTTATTATAGTAGAGTAGTGTATTTTAGGAGTGTAGACAGTGTTTACACATGTGTTGTTGTTCTTAGGTGTATGTACATATACTCTAGTCACATCTAGTGACATACACATTATGCAGAAGTACCATTGTGGGCAGTCAAAGAAGATATTGCCATGTTACAAGTTGCATATAGAAATTATTTCTTTGTAGGTTTTTGGTTGTAGGCAAAATGTTTGACAGACTCAATCAAATTGTCACTCAGAAGATGGACAAGAAAAAATTTCATGATTAGAAGTTTAGAATGACCAATTTCCTAATGGGTAAAGGATTTTGGGACTATGTCGAAGGAGACAACAAGGAGTCTCCAGAGTTGCCTGAAGAGAATGCCACTCTAGTAGATGTAAAGAAATTCAAGGACTAGAACAAGGGTACAAGGAAAGTCATGTATTAGCTTTCAATCAGTGTCATATACATAATGATATGACATATAGAATGCCAACACTCCAGCATTTGCATGGATGAACCTGGTGCAAATGTTCAAGTCCAGTTAACACAAAGGCAAGGAAATTGTAGCTAAAATAAGAAATGCATACTGTGGAGAAGAAAAGCATCCCTATCAATGAGTATGATTTAAACATCAAGGGTATTGTTGAATCCCTTAGGTATTTGGCAAAGAGTATTTGGCAACCCCATGATGGAGCTAAGTGGTCTCATTGTCCATTATTCTTGAAAAACTCTGAAGAAATTTAGCAAGAATCAGTCAAAAGCACTCAAGAAAAGATTATTGTCTTACTAAATCAGATTTTTAGTTCACACATTTTTTGGAGTTTAGTTCAAATTTGAATGTTGTATGACTCAAGAATCAGTCATCAAAGCAAAATGCATGCTTAAAATGGATCAAATGTGGAAGAAACCAAATCAGATTGAATCAGCTACAATCACAAATTTTTAAATATTCAAGAATAGCCAAAGGGAAGGCATATTCAGATTTCAAAATGTACTCAAAAGCAGAGTGCAAGAGGCAACTAAAGGAGTTTAAGGAATGGCTGAGAAGTTGAAAGAAAGTGCAGAAAACATTTACCTTGATTCAAAGAGTGTAAAGAAGAAATCGGGGTGGATTCAACACAACGAGTCATTTTTAGCATGTTTTCTTATTCAAACATTGAAGTAAGAAGAGTGATCGAAGTGGATCAGATATGCTTGAAACAGATTCAAGTGCATTTCAAGAAAATCTACCTAAATGCCTTTTATGCATCCTAAGGTTAAGAAGATAGAAGTGAAGTGTTTGGAAAGGTTGTAATTTATCAAAACATTGTTCAGAATTGTGTGGAAGTGGTTGATTTGCAGGAAAACTCATTCCGGAGCAAGTCCATTTTTCTTGTCAAGATGGCAAAACTTCAAACTATTTGGGGAAAAAGTTTTCCAACATTATGGGACTCAAATAATGTCACATGAGCATTCAGAATGAATCATAATTTTTTTAGTGAAGTTTTTGCAAACTCAGGGTCAATTCAGAATTCAGATTTTTTGAATCAAAATTTTCAGTCAAAAAGTCGGTTTTTTAAACCAAAGATGTTTGCAGTGGATTCTACAATGCAAAAGTTCTGGATGCAGTTACTTCTATCCTATTTGGAGTACTTTTTTGTGATTTTTCATCCAATCATGTTGTAGTTGTTGCTAGAGATTCTTCATTGGTATTTTTTGGTGATAGGCTATATTTTGCCTATGATGTAGATGCTAGAGTTTCATGGAGCTTCCTATGTCTTATTTCATGTTTATGGAGTGGGGACATACTTATTTTCTCATTGCTTCATAAATTTATCTTGTATGATGTCAAGTGGATGCTGATTCATATGAAAGGTTTGCAGCCTTGGCATGTTGTCATAAAATTGTGCACTTGTATTCACATGTTTAGATAGGGTGCACAATGGGAATGCAATGTAATTGATTTTGATGAGATGTCTGGATGTGGTTGTTAATCTTGGTATTACTAGGCACTTTACTTTGCACTCAAGAATGTTTTATCAAAGATCAAGGGATGTGTGGGATTCGAGTCTTCAAGTTTTGATACTCAATAGTCGAGTTACAGAAGGCCACAATGCACCCACAAATAATTCCTAAAAGGTTCACTCATACGCATGCTATTTCAGAAGTTGAGTCACTTGTGATGGAGAAATGAGTATAAGAGTTCAATCGAGTCACCAGAGGCAAAAATGCACCAAGGACATAAGAGTTAAAAAGTGTAGTCACCAAGGACCAAAATGAACCTAAGGTATAAGAGTAAATATTCGGATTACAGAAGGCCACAATACACCCACAAATAATTTCTAAAACTTTCACTTCACTCATACACATGAACACAATTGCTATTTTAGAAGTTGAGTCACTTGTGATGGAGAGATGAGCATAAGAGTTCAATTGAGTCACTTATGCCAGATGCCATAGGCATAAGAGTCAAGGCCAACTAATGATAGCCATTTTTTCGGCTATCCACATTACCACAAGGAGCTACCTCGACCAAGGAAAATCACATAAACTCTTTGTCATAAATACCTTTTCATTGTAAATAGGCGTGTGTGCGTTAGGGACTTTACCCATATCTTCTATATATTTTTTATATTATTAAAAAAAAGTTTTACTAGCTACTCATCAAAAATAAATAAAATTATTACGGCCCATTTTGTGTAAATATTTCATTTCATATGAGGGCCTAAATATGGGGGTCTCTATTTTCTCAAATATGTAAATACTTCATTAGGTGTGTGTATTACAAAACCTAAGGATATTTTATTTATTTATTATTATTATTATTTTCTTCATAATACTTTTGGAACATCATCGTACATATGCTTCAACTTCACCATGCATAAGTAAATCCTATGCCCTCACATTTCTACCCACACCATGTAGAAAGCCTACTACCCAAATCACTTTTTTCCTTAGACTATTTCATCTTTTATTCTCTCATCTACCCTAAAATAAATGAGGGTCTCCCTCCCTTTTGACTTCCATAGTTTAGTATTTTTGTATATATTTTTTACTATTAAATATTTTATATATTTTCATTAAATAATTTTTTATATATCAATTATTTTTGTATATTTTATTTTATTATTTTATTCACAATTATATTTCTTTGTTTATTTTATTTTCCTATCATAATAACCATATTGTCATGATATGTTGACTAGTTAAATATTAGCTTGTTTTTTCTTATTATGTAAATCCTTTATAAAATGGAAAAAATATCCTCCATGCAAGTGTCCACATACACTTGAGTCTCTAAGGTCAGGGTATGATGTATTGGGGAGCTCACTCTTGGAGCTATCAAGAAATTCCACCAATGGGGACCCACACAAAGATTTTAAAAATTCAGAAAATACATGATCCTGCTAAATTGTTTGCGCCCGCCTCCACTCCGAATTTGGACTAGTCATCAAAAGACAAAAGTTAGCTCGGGATCTTAGGAATATGCTTAAATTTTTTGAGAATTTTTGGAGCTAATGGCGGTGAGATATGAATTTTTTATTGGACCCCAGTCTGCCCACTTTTTGGCAAGGTACACCTAGTCTCTTCTCACCTCCCTTACACATTCATCACCTACACACGTACTCATTCCTTTCTCACTCTATCAAACCTGCAAACTTCATGTCCTTTCTCACCCTCTCCACCTTTGCCCTCTCCTTCCCTCTCCATTTGCTCTCATATCTACTCTACCCCCATACCTCATCTCTATTTCTCTCCCTACTACTCCCATATTATTAAATTATTTTCCCAATCTCAAAATACATAAAAATTCAGCATGAATGTATCATATTAACCTCTACAAATATGGGGTTTCCATCTACAAAAACCCCCATGTTCTTCACCTCAATCTTTACTCCTCTCACTCAACCTCTCAGCCCTTCTCACCCATTTTGTACATTGTATTACTAACCTTTTATAAGTGATTACTAAAATGACTAACCACTAACATTTGTAAATAAGCACCCACTCTACTACTTTTGGAGTAGGCATTACTACAAGTTATTTGCTCAAACCTCTACATCACACTCTCCTCTCATCTTCAATAATTCTCTCACCTTGAGCCCACATCCATGTGACTCAAGGGATAAGAAGAGGCCCACTCTCATTTCAAAATAAAAAATCCATAATCTATGATTTCTTATAATAAGATTGATTAGGCTTAATCCTAATTGGGGCTTCTCAAACCTATAAATAGAGCCCCCTCCATTCCTTGTAAAGGGGAGATTACACACATTGTACACCACTCCCAACTCTGGTGTGTAAGGAGATAGTGAACTTGTGAGCTCTCTCTATACATCAATACCTTTGATTGCATAGAGAAGCTTGAAGCTAGTAATGTCATTGTGAGGGCTTGAGTGATGCCATACTCCCTATCATAATTGTATCTTGCCTTTGTGCATAAATAAGATTAGTAGTTTGGGTGCAATTGTGTACAAAATCTTGGACTCCTACATCTCCAAAGTTGATTTAGCAAAGAGGTCCGATGTTTGATTTAAGGTAAATTCAATCCTTGTATTTTGTGGTGTGATTTATGCTTGGCGGTTTGAGGGCCTATTTTTTATTTGTTGCCTTTCATTCCATGGTAAGAGGGTTGTATGGTGAGAGGGCTCCCGTAACCTTAAGACCATGTGTATACCGACAACAAAATCAAGCTTATAGTGCCTCTCTAAGTTCTTCTCCAAGTTTGGTGTGCATATATTTGTGTTATGCTAGTCTCCTCCACACATAATACCATATGTTATGAGTGTTTGTTGAGGGTGTGTGTGTCTTTTGATTGATGTATATGGTTAGCTTGTATTGATTGGCTACAAGGAAAGATCTTTGGTGTCCTAGTTCACACACATAACTAGGTGGTGCCCCTTTCTTGTTGAGTGTGTGGTTTTGGGGTTCTTATGTTTGTGTTGTGTTGTGCCCCAAGCCCATTGAGCAACACGCGAGCCTTGAGGAGTGCTTAGAGGCCGTTCTTGTTGCCTGCCCCGGACTGCCTCAATTTTGGTGCCCCCATTGAGGACGAGCAGTTTTTGAATGGGTATTTAAGGTACATCGATCTCTTTAACACATAACTTTTCTTGTGTGCTTGTTGGGTATCATATTTTAAGAAGGAAAGTTGGTCCTTTTTGTGTGATCTTTCATGAATAATCCACCTCCTCCTAATCCTCTTGGGATTCAATTCAACCAGTTTCATTGGGTGCACTCCATTAGAGTGAATGTTTGCATTGATAGAAAAATTTTCTACCAACAACGCATGGTTCTTCTTTTTGGTCCAGAAAGACTAAGAGAGGTTTTAGCATCACCTAATCGTGTCATACTCCCCATTGTAGATTATACCATTTCCTTTGATGTGCATATTTTCATCTTGTTTTAGCTTAGTTTTATGAATCAAGAAGACTTATATCGTAGGTTAATTTCTTACGCTAGGCAAGAAATACACATAGTTGTTGGTAGTAAGTTGCAATTTCAGCGTGTCATTCGTCGTATATTTGGACCCAGGCAAGTAGCAGCCATTAATGCCTCAGTTAGTCCATTTATTTTGCCTTTGATTCGTTACTACATAAGCTTTGACATCTACATTTTCATTCTACTTTGAAAAAAAAAAGAGTGAGAGAGAAAGAGAGTGAAGGAAGACCTTTGTGCAATCATATTTGTGCTTCTTCTTCTTAAGCATGGATACCACTAGGCAAATACCCCTTATTCTTTGGAGAGCCCAGTGAGGATGCCGAGTTGTTCTTATTAAACTTTAGAATGGCACTCCACATAAAGAGAGTGGTAGGAGACCAAGAATGCTTAGACATGTTTGAGTTGGTCCTACGAAGAGATGCTTCCACTTGGTTTCAATCTCTACCTGCACCCGCACGAGTAGATTACAAGGAGGTCATACAACTTTTTAGAGACAATTACTTCACTCCTTTGAACACACAAAAGCTATGGCAAGAAATAGTTGCTCATAAGCAAAAGGATCTAGAGGACTACTTGAGTTATAAGCAAGAATTCTTACGTCTTTGGACTCTTTGGTTGCGTAGTCTTCCTAACCCTGGAGATGGTGCAGAATTCTTGAAGAAGGAGAGATTTATTGCAAGAATGTACCCATCACTAAAATTGCAAGTAGAGTCAGGAGAGTCCACAACATTTGATGTTGCTGAGGCTAGGGCTACCAAGAAACTCCGAAAGATGAGGTGTATGCTTGTTGGGGGGGGATTTATCTTTGATGACTCAAAGCCTAGGGAAGAGGTACAGTCTTGCACTCGTAGAGAATTACCTGAGGTCACAGTCGAGGTGATAGAAAAGATAAATGAGTCTTTAAATAACTTTTCTATCCACTTTGCACAAGCTGTGGAACAGAAGGGCCAAGCTAAAAGGGTTGAAGAATGAGAGCCACGACCTAGGCGACTCTTGCAATGTTGGAATTGCGGAGAGTCAGGGCATGGGATGTATAATTGTCCTTGGCCTCGTGGGGAGCTAGGGAAGCCTAATATGAATTATCCAGTGATGAATGCAGGTGAAGGCACTAGTCAACAACAACCAATGATTTTGCAGAGGCCCAATGCAACAAGACCACCTCCACGAGGAGTGGAAGGAATGCCGCCCTTGCCGGACCCAAATGTACATGTGGTAGAGGTAACAAAGGCCAAGGAGGTAGACATTGAAGCAAATGGTGTCAAACGAATGCGTGGAAAAGAGAAGGAAAAGGAGGGTGTGGCATCACAAAGTGACCATGGACGAGGAAAGAAAGTGAAGGAAGACAAGGAAGTCAAGAGGAGACGACGACGTATAAACCTCCAAGATTTCCCCCTTGGACATGGTATGGCTCCATACAACCTTCTGGAAGACATGAGAGGTAAGGGTCCTGATATCTTGTGGCCTCAATTTCTAGCCTTATGTCCACAAGTTAGGAGAGAAATAACAAAGTCTGTGAGCACTAGGAGAAAAACAAAAGAGAATGTGCCTGTTGTAAAAATTTCACAAGCCGAGATGGATGAGGACATTACACCTATATTAGATTGCTACATCAAGGGAAGGCTAGTTAAGAGGGGTCTAGTAGATGGGGGTGCACAAATTTGCATTATGAAAGAGGACCTTATGCAAAGACTAGGCATGCATATTCATGAAACACCTGAAATCAAGGTGAAAATGGCAAACAATAGCAAAGCAAAGTGTCTTGGGATTTGTAAGAATGTTTCTGTGGAAGTTTTTGGCATTAAGAAGGTTGTTGATTTTTATGTTATGTCTACCAAGGGAAGTGGTTATCCATTTATCCTAGGTAGACCATGGCTAATGAGAATGCGAGCTTTGTAGGATTGGAAAAATGGAAAGTTAATTTGGAGGAATGAAAATCATAAGAAGATTATCTTTGACATGAAGGAGCAACGACGAGAGGAGATAAATGAAGAATCTACTCAAGGTGAAACAGAGGAGGATTGGACCGATGACACCTTAGAGGAAGAAAGCAGCAGTAGCACTATGGAAGAGGAGTCTTCCATTGAAGTCATGGGGGTAAGACTCAGAGCAAAAGACAAAGACACACCCTGTCAAGGTTTGGAGGAGGTAGGCTCTCAAGAAGACCAAATTGTGCATGATGAAGAAATGTTTGATGCTATGCTCTCAAAAAAGCTTACATTGGAGGAAGGAGAGGAGTTTAAATGTGTACTAAGGAAATTTCCTAGGTTTTTTGCTAAAGATTACACAGATGTGCGTGGCGTAGAGGCCATTCAACACAGGATCGAGCTAAAGCCAGAAGCCAAACCTTAGGCACAAAAGCTACGAAGACTAGGAGTCATCAAGGAGCAAGCACTACTCAAAGAGGTGAGGAAACTTCTAGCAGCGGGGTTCATATATCCTGTAGAAAATTCAGAGTGGGTCTCTCCTGTCGTGGTCACTCCCAAGAAGAATGGCAAATGGAGGGTGTGTGTGGACTATCGTCCACTCAACGAGGCGACAAAAAGGGACCACTTTCCTCTCCCATTTCAAGATGAGATCCTAAATGAGGTAGCAGGTCATGAGAGGCATACGATATGTGATGGTGGCTACTCTGGTTATTTCCAAATTGGGATTGCATTGGAGGATCAATTAAAAACAACCTTCATCACTCCTTGGGGTTGTTATGCTTTCAGAGTCATGCCATTGGGTTTGACCAATGCTCCAGCGACATTTCAATGTTTCATGAACATGGTGTTTCAAGCATTCTTTGGGAAATCCATTAGAGTGTTCATAGATGATTTTTGCATCTATAGCTCTAAGTCATTGCATGTGCAAAGGGTGGAAGAAGGCTTGAAGAAACTCTACGACATGGGGGGCCAACTCAATCCCGACAAATGTCATATTGGTGAGGATGAAGTAATCTTGCTTGGTCATAAGGTTTCTTCCAAAGGCATTGAGGTGGATCCTACAAAGGCAAAGGCTCTTATCGACCTACCATCTCCAAAGAGTCTCAAGGAGGCCATCTCATTCATTCAAAAGGTGAAGTACATGTCATGCTTCATTCACTTAGCCTCTGAGTTACTTCACCCCTTGCAAAAATTGACTCAACAAGTAGAGTTTGCATGGTCTAATGAGCTTGAGGAGTACTTTTGTAACATTAAAGTCATTTTGTCAGAGCTACCAACACTCATGCCTCCTTGTTGGGAGTACACTTTCTTTGTTAGCTCTAGTGTTGGAAAGGAAACAGTGGGTGCAGTTTTGTTACAGCAAGATCCCCACAGTACTAGGATGCGGCCCATCTACTTTGTTAGTAGGGTCATGAATGTCTTCGAGAAAGGCTACACGGAAGCGGAACTCATGATGCTTGCTCTCATCTTTGCGGTGAGAAAATTTAGATCCTACTTGTTACCAAAAACCTTTTGTAATTCTCACTACAGAAAATTTGTTTCCTTGGGTGTCTTCTCAAATGACTATTAGTGCTAGAATCACAAAGTGGGTTATGGAATTGCAAGAATTCCAATACTCTTTCAAGGTAGAAGATAGTGTGCGTGCACAATTGGCAGGGATTCTCACTTATAGAGTGCATGAAAAGGAGATTAAGGTGCCTGAAGTAAAGACCCTACCATTGCCACTACCCAAAACTATACCTAATGCATTCACCTTGTTCTTTGATGGAGCTTTTAGAAAAGCCACAGGTAAAGCAGGGGGAGGGCTGGTGCTGGTCAACCCAAATGGAGAGGTGGTTATAAAGGAGAAGGTCAACTTGCCAAGTTCTACTAGCAACAATGAAGCAGAGTACGACATACTACTTCATGGCTTAAAGGTGTGCATCAATCAAGGGATACAACGTCTCCTAGTAAAAGGGGATGCACTTCTATTTTAGGCATTTGGGCATGCAAGAATGAAAGATTTCATGCTATCCGTAGGTTGTCTAATCAATTTGAGGCGGTACAATTGTATCATATTCCTAGGAAACAAAATGAGGATGCTGATCTACTTGCACAACAAGCTGTTGCATGTGTTAAGAAGGAAATGCAAGTAGTCTTGGCTGCAGCGGCTATTAAGCAACCACGGTACCAAGGAATGGAGACACTGGCTCCCAGTGAGCTACATCTTGGAAGGTGAATTCCCACAAGACTTCAGAAAGGCACAAAAGAGGAGGCTCATGAAGAGGGCAAGTTCTTTCTTGTTCTTAGAAGGTGCCCTCTACCAAAGAGGAAAAGATCAAGTGTGCAGAAGATTACCAACAACCAAGGAGATTCCAGCCATTTTAGAAGGTTTGCATGAAGAAGCATATGGTGGCCATTTTGCTCAAGAACTAACTGTGAAAAAGATTTTGCTTGCTGGGTATGTTTGGCCAAGCTTACATGTGGATGTCCAACATTGGTGTAGGAGCTGTCATAATTGCCAAGTCAATGGTAATAAGAGGTTGCTACATGGTCCACGCCAATTAGTCATTGCAAGTGGTCCATTTGAAAAATGGGGCATTGATGCTATGGGTCCACTACCTAGAACTAAAAATGGAAAATTGTACATCTTAGTGGCCATAGACTACATGACTAGGTGGGTGGAGGCTCAAAGTGTGGCAAGGGTGAATGGAAAGACTGTAAGCAGATTTGTTTACACTCATATATGTTGCAGATTTGGCACACCCTTGGAGATTGTTTCTGACAATGATCCAGGTTTTAGAAAAGGTTTGCTCACCGAAGTTTGTGAAGAGCTTCATATTTCACATCGTCATAGCACACCCTACTATCCCCAATCAAATGGGTTAGTAGAGAAGGCTAATGGTGTCATTGCAGGAATCATAAGGAAGATGGTGGAGAACAAGATGAATCTTTGGGACGAGTTCCTTGATGGAGCACTATGGGCATACCGGACTACCTACCGAGAAGCAAAACGGGGTTTACACCCTTTCACTTGGTTTATGGTCAAGAAGCATTGCAGCCTATTGAGCTCAACATTCCAACAATGCGGCTACATGGAAAAGGTGGACTAGGAGATCAAGATGCATGGGTGGATCAACTTCTCACTTTAGTTGAGCTAGAGTGGAAAAGAGAAGCTGCATATGAGTGTTATAGAAGAAAAGCCATGCAAGCAGCAGAGAAGTTCAATGCAACTTTGAAAGACAAGGGCATCAAAGAAGGATATCTTGTGCTAAGGTATGACAATCGACTTGATAATCGGTTTGATGCCAAGTTTGAAACTAGATGGCAGGGACCATACATTGTCAAGAAGGTTTTCAACTCTAGCTATTATCAGCTCATGGATTTGGATGGCAAAGAAGGTTAATGGCTACAGACTCAAGCCATACTTGAGTCACATTCTACCGACAGACTTACAAAAGCAACCACAAAAAGGAGATAAAAGGGCATGTAAGTTCTGTGGTTTGAGTGATGGATGTGGTGCAAAACATAAGGAACAGAAGAAAGACATTAGGAAGTGAATGGGATCTTCTTGGGCCCTTTAATTTGCCCCAGCCTAATCAAGGTGATTAAGGAATAGCCAAATGGGGGGTTGCCATGTGGACTAAAATGTTGGGTTTTTAAGAGAGGTGTAAGAGTGGTCAAAGGGTGCACTTTTTCCCCCAAAAGGGGGGGGGCAATTTTACAATTTTCGGACCTCCATAACTTCTACATACAAGCTCCGATTTGAGCGGAGATTACAGATCCGTGATCTACGCATCAAGAGCTTTCCATAGATATGCTACATGATATGGTTTTATCCGCTAGATTTTAAATTCCATTTTTCCTCCAAAATTTAAATTCGAATAAAGTAGCCGTTTTGAAGCTTCTAATTAGAAAACGTTTCTTCTTAAGAGAAAAGGTTTGACTCCTTTAAACTGCCAAATAAAAGGGCCCAAGAAGCCTTCCATTGAGGTCCTAATGTGGACAAGAGAACCACATTACACCACTTGCTTTAGGAGGCCTACATTATGATGGTACATGAATATACCATCATCTAGGGGGAGGGCTAAATGATAGCCATTTTTTTGGCTATCCACAGTACCACAAGGAGCTACCTCCGCCAAGGAAAATCACATAAACTCTTTGTCATAAATACCTTTTCATTGTAAATAGGCGTGTGTGCGTTAGGGACTTTATCCATATCTTCTATATATTTTTTATATTATTAAAAAAAAAGTTTTGCTAGCTACTCATCAAAAATAAATAAAATTATTACGGCCCATTTTGTGTAAATATTTCATTTCATATGAGGGCCTAAATATGGGGGTCTCTATTTTCTCAAATATGTAAATACTTCATTAGGCGTGTGTATTACAAAACCTAAGGATATTTTATTTATTTATTTATTTATTTTTTCTTCATAATACTTTTGGACCATCATCGTACATATGCTTTAACTTCACCATGCATAAGTAAATCCTATGCCCTCACATTTCTACCCACACCATGTAGAAAGCCTACTACCCAAATCACTTTTTTCCTTAGACTATTTCATCTTTTATTCTCTCATCTACCCTAAAATAAATGAGAGTCTGCCTCCCTTTTGACTTCCATAGTTTAGTATTTTTGTATATATTTTTTACTATTAAATATTTTATATATTTTCATTAAATACTTTTTCACATATCAATTATTTTTGTATATTTTATTTTAGTATTTTATTCACAATTAGATTTCTTTGTTTATTTTATTTTTCTATCATAATAACCATATTGTCATGATATGTTGACTAGTTAAATACTAGCTTGTTTTTTCTTATTATGTAAATCCTTTATAAAATGGAAAAAATCTCCTCCATGCAAGTGTCCACATACACTTGAGTCTCTAAGGTCAGGATATGATGTATTGGGGGGCTCACTCTTGGAGCTATCAAGAAATTCCACCAATGGGGATCCACACAAATATTTAAAAAAATTCAGAAAATACATGATCCTACTGAATTTTTTGCGCCCGCTTTCACTCTGAATTTGGACTGGTCATCAAAAGACAAATGTTAGCTCGGGAGCTCAGAAATATGCTCAAGTTTTTTGAGAGTTTTTGGAGCTAATGGCGATGAGATATGAATTTTTTATTGGACCCCAGTCTGCCCACTTTTTGGCAAGGTACACCTAGTCTCTTCTCACCTCCCTTACACATTCATCACCTACACACTTGCTCATTCCTTTCTCACTCCATCAAACCTGCAAACTTCATGTCCTCTCTCACCCTCTCCACCTTTTCCCTCTCCTTCCCTCTCCATTTGCTCTCATATCTACTCTACACCCATACCTCATCTCCATTTCTCTCCCTACTACTCCCATATTTCTAAATTATTTTCCCAATCTCAAAAAATACATAAAAAATTCAGCATGAATGTATCATATTAACCTCTGCAAATATGGGGTTTCCATCTACAAAAACCCCCATGTTCTTCACCTCAATCAACTTTTGTGGCGTCAAATGCAAGAAGGAGACCGGCGGTTAACTTAAAGATCTACACATGGGAGAATCCAAGCTTCTTCGAGCTTTCAACCACACAAAGGATCTTTCCAAATCTTTACTCCTCTCACTCAACCTCTCAGCCCTTCTCACCCATTTTGTACATTGTATTACTAACCTTTTATAAGTGATTACTAACGACTAACCACTAACATTTAAATAAATAAGCACCCACTCTACTACTTTTGGAGTAGGCATTACTACAAGTTATTTGCTCAAACCTCTACATCACACTCTCCTCTCATTTTCAATAATTCTCTCACCTTGAGCCCACATCCATGTGACTCAAGGGATAAGAAGAGGCCCACTCTCATTTCAAAATAAAAAATCCATAATCTATGATTTTCCATAATAAGATTGATTAGGCTTAATCCTAATTGGGGCTTCTCAAACCTATAAATAGAGCCCGCTCCATTCCTTGTAAAGGGGGGATTACACACATTGTACACCACTCCCAACTCTAGTGTGTAAGGAGATAGTGAACTTGTGAGCTCTCTCTATACATCAATACCTTTGATTGCATAGAGAAGCTTGAAGCTAGTTATGTCATTGTGAGGGCTTGAGTGATGCCATACTCCCTATCATAATTGTATCTTGCCTTTGTGCATAAATAAGATTAGTAGTTTGGGTGCAATTGTGTACAAAATCTTGGACTCCTACATCTCCAAAGTTGATTTAGCAAAGCGGTCCGATGTTTGATTTAAGGTAAATTCAATCCTTGTATTTTGTGGTGTGATTTATGCTTGGCGGTTTGAGGGCCTATTTTTGATTTGTTGCCTTTCATTCCATGGTAAGAGGGTTGTATGGTGAGAGGGCTCCCATAACCTTAAGACCATGTGTATACCGACAACAAAATCAAGCTTATAGTGCCTCTCTAAGTTCTTCTCCAAGTTTGGTGTGCATATATTTGTGTTATGCTAGTCTCCTCCACACATAATACCATATGTTATGAGTGTTTGTTGAGGGTGTGTGTGTCTTTTGATTGATGTATATGGCTAGCTTGTATTGATTGGCCACAAGGAAAGATCTTTGGTGTCCTAGTTCACACACATAACTAGGTGGTGTCCCTTTCTTGTTGAGTGTGTGGTTTTGGGGTTCTTATGTTTGTGTTGTGTTGTGTCCCAAGCCCATTGAGCAACACGGGAGCCTTGAGGAGTGCTTAGAGGCCGCTCTTCTTGTTGCCCGCCCCGAAGTGCCTCACTAATTAAGGAGGAGTAACAAAGCCAAGTCCTTAAAATATATTAAATGTATTTCACACCGGTTCAACTACTCATTCTTGAATTAAGACAACCTTGCTATCAACTCACTTTGCACAATAGACGACATGAAGCACTATGCCTTAACCATACCCACTCAAAAGTTGTCAGAGGATGTGTCTAAACCATACCCACTCAAAAGTTGTCAGAGGATGTGCATTTAGAACCTACTCTTTAATCTCTTTCCAATGATATGTCACATGAGGAGGTTTTGACAAAATCTTAAAAGGTTCACCATGGTCCCTTTTCTACAATCTTGCAAAATGGGAATTAGGATTTTTCTAAATTCTCTAATATGGTGTTATAAAGATAAGTAACAAATAGAAGAAGTATATGAATAACCTTAGAATAATCTTTTTTACATGCAAACAACCTTAATTGAAGTTGAATGGATTGACTTATTGAATCAAGGTGTGAAAGTGATCCAAAGGAAAGAAAAATCCATGAAAAGGCCCTCACTAGGATATGTTGTGGATGGCAGAATTCAACTTGCTTGGAGTTTTAACTAGAGAGCTATGATCTGCCTCCTTGGCTCTAGTACTCTCGGCCTTTGCTTTGGCTTGCTGAAGCTATGTCTCCATATCATGAACTACTAGCTTAAAAAGGAGAGAACATAAAAAAAATGATTATTCTTTTTATTTAGGTACAACCTAAGAACTTCATAAGTTTAGACCTTAATTACAAATCTTTAAACTACAGAAAGAGAGACCTGCGGGTGGATGCCAAAACCCCTCACCGAATGTGCCTCTATAGTGGATACTTCTACTATTTACAATGCTACTTTTAGACACTCAATCTTTGCTCCCACATCCTACAACCCATTGTGAATCTCTCACTTGTAGATGTGGGATCTTACGTAAACAATCACTACCATTAATTTAAAAAATATAGAAAAGTAGATATAATTTGTAAATATAAAAATAGAAAACTATGAAAGACCTATAGAAGCAATGAATATATATAAATACCTCAACATTTTTCAACACTGATTGTGAAAATAGGCACACCATTAGATACTCTATGTGGTACTATGCACGTTGATCCTCACATGAGTGCCTAGTGCCTCAAAACATTAGACAAGGGAACAAATGGTGGGTTTGAAGAAGCAACTACACAATGCAGGGCTAGTGGAGACTACCTCCCCAGCATCACTTCCACGCCAATGGCTAGTGTAGTAAACCTACTCCCCTAAAACAAACTTTGTGTATTACTACTTGACAAAGTAGATGGGGATTGAGCAGTTCTCAGCATCCTCTCATATGTAGTAGCATATCCACTATAGATATGTGTCATCATACTAGGATGAAAACATTGCAAAATACTAAGACGATTCCCTATGCTTTATCTCTAATAGGACCAAGCTCACACACCTAGTGATATATCATGCCATGTGATACTAGAGAAATACAATGATGTGCTATCCACTCATTTACATAAACAACATCATTATGAAGGCTATGAAGGGATGAGACCATTGTGCCTCCAAGTTGGATATGATATATAAAGTAGATGATGTGTCTCTAGCACTCCTAAAAATAGTTATTCCTGTGAGATGAGGTCCACAATAGAGTCATGACCCTCCTTCCATGACTCTATGCTAGCCCATAATACTAACACAAAAGGGTGGTCAAATGTAAAAGGCCAATGTGAAAGGTTCAATGATTAGGATTAATAAAATACTAATCTAGCAATACTAGCACTAATGAAGCTCTAAAGCACCAATAGTATTGGATTCAATCAGGTCCACTAACGCCGCTTCAATCAAAGAGAAAAAAATGATGGAAGAGTGAAAAAGTGAAAACGATGGAAGACAATAAGAGGGAAACAAAGTTTTAGGGTTGGCAAAATAAACAACCCAAACTTACTCATAGTTTTAGGGTTGGAAGACATGAATGGCTTTGATTTGTTGTAAGTATCTCGAACAAGATATGAATCTCGATCAAGATACATGGATGAGACTAAGTCATTCGAGATACATGTATGACTGAGATCACATCGATATATCTCCATCAAGATATCTAGATGGTAGAGATCGCATTTCCATATCTCATTTGTGATACATGGATGGTGAGATTGCAATTGTCTATCTTGATTAAGATACCTAAATTTCTAGGATCTCATGTTGGTATCTCGATCAAGATATATGGTTGATGTGATAAGGTACGTAGTTGCATTACATAGCATTACAATACATGGTCAATCTAGATCTGAGTGGCAGTTGTGTGTATGTCGACCGAGATCCCTTTTGGCATTGGTGTGGATCCCATTTTACTAGCTATCTCGATTGAGATCCCCAAGTGGCAGTGATGTGTAGCAAACATGAATCTTGATCGAGATGTGTGAGCCCTCTTAAGGCTGTTGGCATACCAATATTTGGTCCTAAGTGACTAGCTATGACAATTGAGATACCCAAGAAACAGAGACATGGATCTTGATCGAGATACATGAGCCCTCTCTAGGCTTCTGTCATGATGACGCTTGGGAACTCGATCAAGATACCCAAGAAATAGAGACTAGCTATGACAATTGAGTTACCCAAGACACAGAGACATGGATCTTGATCGAGATACATGAGCCCTCTCTAGGCTTCTGTCATGATGACGCTTGGGAACTCGATCAAGATATTGGACTATTGGCATGAGGGGAAGGTGCTCTAAATATCTCAATCAAGATATGTCGCTCATGACTTTACCCACTTGCTTTGATGTCTTGATGGAGTGCTAGACACACAATAATGTGTGTTGTCGCTTTGGATCCTTTAATTTATTCTTGGATGGATAGAAACACAACTATACTCTCCAATTTATTGTAGTGATATAAATATTTTAGGGAAACTAGTTTGAAAAAAACCTTTAGAATAGCCATTAGGCTAATATTAACCCCTATTTTTATATTAATGCATGAAATCCCTCTTGATTATGCTCCCCCCTCTTTCTCTTTCTCTAAAGGTTTGATGAAAAAGAAATGTACAAATCCCCCTCCGGGGAATGATGGAGCTAATGTTTAGATAGCACTCCATTATAGTAGGGGGTAATGGGGTGTGATAATACTTTCACCATGAACATTGTTTTTTTAGGCATCAAGCCTCATATTTTGACCTAAATAGGGAATGTTCATACCAACTGACTCAAAAATATACAAAAAATGCCCCTTCATAGTAGTGATGGAGGTAATGTTTGGATAGCCTTTCAATAATTTATGTACTCCAACACTAGCAAAGAAGCAAGAGTCGCTTCAAACTCAGAGGCGGAATGGTTGAGAGGTTAGTGAGCATGTCTAAAAAAGCTCATACGCTCAACAAGCATAGCTCATAGGCTTAACAAGAATGGTTATTTTTATGAAAGACTTAGAGGTCAAGTCTTGCCTCGGTAGACAAAGACAACCTACATCAGCATATACGAAAGCTACCCCCTCACTTTAAGTAGGGTAAAGAGGGAATGATGGAGCATTACAAAAAGAAACCCACAATATTCAAATTTTGGAGGCCATCCCACGGAGAGAAACCATGACTATAAAATATTCAGATTTTGGAGGACATCCCAAGCATAGAGAACACATGACTACAAAATATTTAGATTTAAGAAGACATCCTAGGCAAAGAACCCATGACTAATAACATAATAGGAATTAGAAGAAATTTTAAAACTTTAGAAAAACTAAAGCTCTTCTTTCAATGTTTTTTCCAAGAAAACACTTGGGCTATCCTTTTAGGCTCAGGGCCAAGCGAGCACTTTGGCTTTCCGTTTAGGCTTAGGGGCCAAGGTAGAGAACTTGTGTATACATAAATTGAGAGTAGCAGAGTAGAGAGGCCAACCCCAATTTTTTGTCGATATAGAAGCTCCAATTTGATGCTCCACGCTTAATATTGAGAAAACATAAATTCTTTTTAAATGTAGGATAACCAATTTGATGCTAGAGGTTAATATTGAAAAACCCCAACAGATCTCCAATTTGAGGAATTTCTCTATATTAGACAAAAACCCCGAATTTCTGAAGTTGTAGAATGTTGATTTCTCATTCAATCTATGAAATCTCTAAATCTCTTTAAGGCTATAAATCTCTGCTTACTAATATACTTGTAGATGGTGGGAGTCATGACTGAATGTTGACCCCTTGAAGTAGGTTCTACTGGAGAGCTTTATGATATGCACTTTGTTGTAGACTATTAGATCGATATTGATTTGGGACTATTGTTTACCTCCTATGCTAGTATTTAGGGTTGAGGAGGGGTCCGAGACTCCCTTCTAACCAATGATATAAACCTTGCTTATTATAAGAGAATGATGAGATGATGGTGGCTCCATTTACGAAAAAAATAGTAAGGGTTGAATGGAAGAAAGCTCAAATTTAATGGTGGGGCATTAGAGAAAATGGAAAAACCCTAAAAACCAAAATAACCCTAAAGATGTAAAACCCTAAAATTGAAGAAATCCTAAAAACACAGATGTGGTTTAGCCTAGCTCTGATATTGACATTTAGGATCACACGTGCAGCTATGGAGGATAAAAGATATCCATGAATAGGTGTGTAGGAGTAGAGTGTAAGAAGAGAGATAAGATGAAAGTTTAAGCCACAATAATGGTGCACAACTCGGAGGAGAGAGAGACAGGAGCACAATGGAGAGAGATTACACAACACAACGATGAACGCTATTGTGGACAAAATAGGCAATATTTTCTAAAAACAAGAAACATTTGGTATCTTTTCAAAGATTTCATAAAAAATGTTTACTTTTTACCTCTTTTTGAAAAGCGATATACACATGCATACAACACTGCCAAAAAATGATAATATTTTGGACACTTTACACATTTCTGACAAAAATTGACGTGAAAAAAAAACACTTCATTTTGCTTACTTTTTGAGATTATAATTGCAAATCTAACAATAAATTTTCAAAAAATGCCAAAATAGAGACAATGTTTATTATTGTCATCTTCAATCTAGAAAAAAATTGATACAATTGTAAAAAGAAGCTATTTTCTAAACATATAGTATATGGCATAGTTATGGTTCCTCATAATTATTCATATCTATACCAACACCATCACTAGTTGATGTGCCTTTCCCTAAAAAATGAGACATTCTCTTCTTCACTATCCACAAATAAGTTTGAACACCCAAAACCTGCAAGTATCTACAATTTTCCCATAAGATATAGATCTGTGCACACACTAATAGAAAGATACTCTTAACCAATATGAAAATAAATGATATGTTTGGTGCCTTGGATACCCAAGGTGTAGTCGGCTGCGTGGTGGCAAAGATATATTGAAAAGAAAATTCCCAAAGTCTTGGGGTTTTTTCGAATTCTCCAATTTGAAAATGTCTAAGGGTATTTGTGAAATATATAAAAAAGATTATTTAAGGTTATTTATATACTTTTATTATTTGTGACTTATCTTTATGTTGAAAATCTAAGGATTATTCTAAGGTGACATATATAAAAAAGATTATTCTAAGGTTATTTATATACTTTTGTTATTCATGACTTATCTTTATGTTGGAAATCTCTAAGGGTATTTGGCCATTCTTAAGGAATTCCCCTTTCTTGAAGGTTCCTAAATATATCTCAACCTTGATTTATTGAATTAATTTCCCTTGATACTATTAGGATGTTAAATTTTATCTCTTCAGAAGTCTTGGTTATCCTTGCACCAAAAACTTAAAAAGAATTCTAAATATGAATCCTAAGAATTCTATCTTTTTTTAACTAAGATATTTTTCTCATCTTAGTACTATTTCTCTCTATAACCCTAATCCTTTCTTCTCTCTCTAGGCATGGACTTAACCCTAAATTTAAAAATTAATTATAATTCCTACACCTAATCTTCATCACCAAAATAATTTAATCTAGAAGCTTGTCTAGACTTGGGCTTGCCTCAATTTAGAGCATATAGACCAATCTTATCTCTTTAAAAATTCATTTATTCTAAGGCTTTTCCCATAATTTAATTAATTGATAAATTCTCCTAAGTTTAAGGGTAGGCTATCCAACCTCTGATTCCCCTAAGGTTCAAAAGGTAACAATAAGGTTTCCTCAATTTGCTAATGTTCTACAAAAGTTTTAGCATTAATTTTAAAGGAAAAGGATGAAAATTAGACCTTTGAGGTCTCATCTTGAGAAGTGTGTAGAGAATAATAAATCAATTTCTTTTAAATTCTCATATTCTCTCACTAGAAATATTCATCCAAAAATTAATATCTCAGTTGTCTTGGAAGAGGGATTTCTCCCACTTGAAGATACGAGATGTCCTCATCTCGCAAAATTAGGATAATCTCTCCTTTACTCTTCGTCTTTCTCCCAAGTAGCATCCTTAGTTGGGAAAAAATCACATTTGATTAAATATTCTTTTTACTCTTCCTCTTTCTCCCAAGTAGCATCCTTAGTTGGGAAAATTTAACATTTGATTAAATATTCTTTTGGGATCCTTTTCTTAACATATTTTCCTCTGACACATCCAAAACTACTTTTTGTTCCAATTCCACTTGACCTTGAGCAAGAGAAGAAACCTGCTCACACCATCCAATATATGACTCAGATCTAGAACATACTTGTTCAATAAACTCACATGAAAGGCATTGTCGATCCTTAAGTTTAGAGGGAGTAAAAGTTCATAAGCTTGATCTCCTACTCTACTCATAATCACATACAGTCCCCAATATCTATGTGAGCTTCTTATACTTTCCCAAGGAGAGAGAACTTCTCTTAGGTCATACTCGAACAAAAACCTTAGTGCACCTGCATCAAAATCTTGGGTAGTCCACTACCTTGATCAACTTTGATGTCCTTATTTATAGTTTATATTTGATGATCCATTTAATCTAACATTTGATTTGACACTTCCACTCTAATCCCTACATCAGACCAATTTAAGGCCATTATATAATCTTGTCATCCCGATGCATTATAAGCAATTTCTAGCAAATGTGGATAATTCATCCTTCTGTTGGGTTCTTGCCCTCAAAACACTCACAGAATATCTTTGATCACCTAGCCTGTCTCGTTTTCAATTTTCGGATGTTAGGTGTAGTACATCCATAGAGGTACCCATAGCTTGAACAAAAGCAAAGAAATCAAGCAACACATAAATTTAGTGTCTTGATCACTGATTATCCTTCTAGGCAATCCATGGATTTTGAATATTTTCTAAAGAATTTAGCAACATCAAGAGTAGGATAAGTCTTTTTCATTGGAATCAAATGAGTGACTTTCATCAAAGGATCTATCACAACCAAGATGGAATCATATAATGTATAAACTGAAGGTAATCTAGGAATTAAATCCATGCTTATACACTCACATTTCATTTGCAAAATGTCATGCAACTTTCTTGGCATTTTTTATCCTTTTGACCTTGATCTTTTGGCGAACTAAAGCACTAATGAAAATGTTGTATTGCATCCTTCTTAAGGTCAGGCCAAAAAAAACTCTTCTTTATAGCCATAAAATTCTTCACATAGCCAAGATGTCCCACAATAGGGCTATTAATGAGCTTTATTTAGAATAATTCTTTTAAGATCTCTATCCTGAGGAACACATAACCGATTATTAAAGTGCATGCATCCATCCTCTAACATAAATCCTTTAACTTTCTTCATTTATTGGATCATCTTACTTTCTTGCTTAGTCAAGGTAATAAAAAGGGAAAAAATTTTATCCAGCCTAATCTTCTCCTTAATCTCGATCAAATAAATTACAATTAAGTTACAGTTATTGTAAGTAATAAGGCTTTTCTTCTAAGTGCATCCATGACCACATTCTCTTTTCTTGACCTAGACTTGATTTGAAAATCAAACTCTTGAATCATCTGCATTCATCTTCTTTGTCTCATGCTAAGACAATTTTGAGTGAAAATCCATTTTAAGCTTGTATGGTCTCTATGACCTAGGTGAATTTTTGCTCGAGAAGAAATCCAATTCTTGACCTAGACTTGATTTTAAAATTAAACTCTTGAATCATTTGCATCCATCTTCTTTGTCTCATGCTAAGATAATTTTGAGTGCAAATCCATTTTAAGCTTTTATGATCTATAACCTAGGTGAATTTTTGCTCGAGGAGAAATCCAGTTCTTGGATCATCTTACTTTCCTACTTAATCCAGGTAATAACAAGGGTAAAAACATTATCCGACCCAATCTTCTCCTTAACCTTGACGGGTAAGGATTTGAAATTATAGTTATCGCAAGTAAGGAGGTTTTCCTTTTCAGTGCATCGCTGACCACATTCTCTTTTCTTGACCAAAAATTGATTTGAAAATCAAACTCTTAAAGCCATTGGATCTATCTTCTTTGTCTCATGCTAAGATCATTTTGAGTAAAAATCCAATTTAAGCTTTTATGATCTATAACCAAGGTGAATTTTCGCTTAAGAAGAAATCTACTTCTTGGACCGTCTTACTTTTCTACTTAATCAAGGTAATAACAAGGGTAAAATAATTTGTCCGACCCAATCTTCTCCTTAATCTCGATGGGTAAGGGATTTGAAATTACAACTATCATGCAAGTAAGGAGGCTTTCCTTCCAAGTGCATCGATGACCACATTCTCTTTTGTTGACCTACACACTTGATCTTAAAATAAAACTCTTGAAAGATTTACATCCATCTTCTTTGTCTCATGCTTAGATCATTTTGAGTGAAAATCTACTTTAAGCTTTTGTGATCTATAACCAAGATTAATTTTTTCTCGAGAAGATATTATCGCCAAAGCTTCAAGGCATGCACTATTACAAGAAACTCTAGGTCATAGTTCCTTTAATATGGTCTGAATCTTTGAGACTTATGCACTATGGGGAATCCTTCCTAGATTAGGAATTCTCCAATGATAAGCCCACTGGAATTAGTAGTAACCTAGTCAACCTCTAGCCAGGCAAAGCCAAAGTATTTAGCGCCGAAGTCTATAGCTATCACAACCCTTGTAGTTGAAATCATGACAAAGACATAAGTTCTCTTATGTAATAAAGTACATACAGTGCACATACTTGAATTTTTGTCAATTGACATTCTCTCACAATATGCTAGACATAGTACATTTGTACATTTGTCCGTCTTACCTCATACAAACGAGGAAATAACATTAGGATAACATGGGAAGTATAACCTCTAGCATGTGAAACCTAGCATTTGTGCCTTAAACCATACTTTCCCATAAAAACCATATCAAGGGGAACTTACTTTAGAGTCAATATAAAAGACTTTTATCTCCAAAAATACATAATTTTTCTATAATATAGATTTATGAGATATTGGCATTCTTGTAGTGTGCAAGATAGTCTTCTTGGTGCCCATACTTTGAGGAATGTATGGCAATTGCATGGATCTTGATCGAGATATGTGAGACCTCTTGAGGTGTTGGCATAGCGATACTTGGTCCCAATTAGCTAGCTATCTCAGTCGAGATACCCAAGAGACAATGACATGGATCTTGATCAAGATACTTGAGCCCTCTCAAGGTTGTTGGTATGGTGATGCTTGGGATCTCGATCAAGATATTAGACTATTGGCTCAAGGGGGTGGGGGAAATGTGTCATGGTGTGAGTGCTCTAAATTTCTCAATCGGGATATGTCACGCTCATGACTTTGTCTCCTTGCTTTAATGTCTTATTTACCTTGAGAGCAAACAAAACGGATCACCCTTAACATGCATCGACCCTTAATTTGTAAAAAATTTCGGGTAAAATGGGAGAGATTCATCTTTACCAAAAATTTTATGTTTTTTTTTTGTTTCATGGTTATAAATGTGGTTAAAATGGGACTATAAGAACAATATAAATGTGGTTAGAGCACGATTATAAATGTGGTTATAAACATGACTGTAACATGGCCAAACTGCGAAGCATAAAGTTTTGTCAACCATTTTTAAAACTATTAAACATATTTTTTAACTCTCTAGATCCTTTGATTTCTTCAAATAGAAACACGACTATACTCTCGGGGGGGGGTCGCTCACAAAAAAATGTGAATATCACGTGAGTTCAATAGAAGCATATTTTTAATTTATGAAACTTATAGAAATATATTTACATAAGGGTATGATTTAAAATTTTTTGAAAAAAAATTACAGATTCATAAAGAAAAGGGGATATTATATGGATTAAAAAATTCACAGATAAGGGATTTAAAATATAGGCCTTGAACGCACACGATAGGGATATTCTACATAGAGTGACCCCCCCGAGACTATACTCCCCTATTTCTTGTAGTGATATACATATTTTAGGGCACAATGTTTTCCAAAATAGCCCAACCACTTAAAAGACACTTTAGAATAGCCATTGAACTAGTAATGTTAGCTTGGAGGTTAATCTAAAGTTTTAAAAAAACTTTACACTAGCCATTATGCTAATATTAGCCCCTATTTTTCTTAGTGATGGGGTGCTAGACATGATAATGTAGTTTTTTACTCTCTGGATCCTTTGATTTCTTCCCTGGATAGAAACACAACTATACTCTCCTATTTATTGTGGTGATATACATATTTTAGGGGAAAATGTTTTCCAAGGTAGCTTAAGCAATTTGAAAAAAAATCTTTAGATTAGCCATTAGGCTAATATTAACCCCTATTTTTTCATTAATGGGGTGAAATCCCTCTTGATGACTGTGCTACCCCCTCCCTCTCTCTTGCTCTCTCTAAAGGTTTGATGAAAAGTAATGTACAAATCCCCCTTAAAGAGGTGTCTTTAAAATGCCAAAATCTATAGAAAATACAATTCACTTTCCACTATGGGAGCCTTGGCACTAAACGTTAATGAACATACCAATCACTTTCCACTATGGGAGCCTTGGCACTAAAGGGCACAGTGCAGGCAAGGGCACTCGGATAAAACCTAGGAGGCAATGTTAAGAGGGTCTTTACACACCTAGCAAAGAGGGAAATAGGGGGAGAATGGGGGAGATCTCTCACACCGAGACATCTCCCTTCCCATCAAGAAAAGGAGGGCACCTCTCTTGTATTTGTAAACACCCAAAGTTGTTTCCCATGAACAGCTTGAAATCTTATTGGTGCAACAACAAGGAATTCCCATGGCTATCTTGAGATTTTCTATGTGAAATTGTAGTTGTAAATCACTCACAAATAATTATGGCTTCCTATTGATGAAGCCATTGGACTGTAAATTTTTGCCAAAAAAATTTCCCTCTTAACTGTCCATGGGAATATGCACTAAGTGTGTTGATAGTGGCATTCATTACCTACAAATTCCCATCACAACATCAATGGTGAACATTCATTGGCATTTTTATCACAGTTTCAACTTAGAATTCCTTTGTGATGGAAATATTTAACAGTGACTACCATTTATTAATGATGATGTGCTACAAAATAATAAATGTCTATAGTGCAATCCATAGTGGGAAGTGGAACATTTCACCAGGTACTACCTAGTCTTAATGAGTGCTTGAAATAATAGGTGGTGGCTAAAGGTCTTTGCACACAACCAGGATTGGGGAGGGTGAAAGTGGAAACTATGGGAGTAAAGAAATGAATGTGCAATCTTGCTTGCTCTCATCAAAAGTATGTTTCATTAAGTAGGCACCTAAAATGTATCAATTCCTTGAGCCCTTTGAATAGTCGTGATATATGGAGGTTTAGTTTTGGACGCCCACCTTACATGTTCTGGAGGGTTTTGTTTAAACGTTTAATGTTGTGATTGCACCATTAAAAAATGCATTGAAAGCGGAAAATAATAGGGGTGAAAACTTAAATGTTCCCAAGTCAACCATGGTCTTGTATCACCGTGTAAAGGAATGTGAGTCATTGTAGAGGGACTTCTTGGACGGGCAAAACGATACAGTAGGTATGCTAGTTGGTGTAGGTATCGGCATGCTTGTGACCGTCGGAAAGCGCAAGGTTTGCAGATCTGCATGGCTACAAAAGAAGCTGGGGTTTAGCAGTAAGAAATTAATAAAGAAGCTGGGGTTTAGCAGTAAGCCGAGGAGGAGGCCAGGAAGTTACCAGTCGGCAAGAGGCGAGCTAGTGAGGAGCAAGCAAGGAGCGCAACGCAGATAGAGGCCAAGAGGCGACGTTGATAATTAAAGCTTGCAGAAGAAGCCATGACTTCTCAGTACTCGATTCAGCTTAAGCTAATGTATTGAGCTTACAAAATGCGGAGGCAGGCAAAGTGCTAACGATTTATGCTAATCTAGGCGGAGCCGCGTGCGCGCCACTGATTTCTCCACACGAACAAATCAGCGCGCGTGGTTACGAGAAAGAAGCGTTCCAGACTTTTCGAGAGGTCGAGCTTCATTTCGAGAAGACGTGTTCTTATGTATAACATAAAACAACGCATTATTATATCCATAGTGTTGTCAAAATTGAGGACTTATCGTTATCCTTCCCTCTACTAGTACAGATTTACAGCCTACATAGAGATTGTGTTTGCCCTAATTCTCTATGGGTGTGCCTGAAGCGGTTCCACCAACTATGCTAGAGTAGCAGCTGTGCAGTTGTGTTGGGGTTTTACTCCCCTTTCAGAGCCATTCGTGTAGATAGATTTTTCATCAGGGTAGTGGAGAATTTGTACCGCGACTACGCACAAATTTACAGCTTGAACAATGTTTGTGTTTGCCCTAAGTGTGAGCCTACTGAAGCGGCTCCACAAGGTGATGATTTTTATAGATGACCTTCTTAAGATGATCCGGCCTTGGTGTAACACGTGCTGGTCCGCAAATTGCAAGCATTCTGCCTAGAGGTTGTGAGACCTATTTAATATCCTGAGAGAGATATCACAAAATAGGAATCTATGCCTTTGTAAAAATGGAGAAGTAGGATAGAAAGCATACTAGAGAACTCACTATATCCTGTTATGCACTTTGACACCATGACATAATATTTGAAGCTCATCAATTAAAGTCTAAAGGTACACATGCATGTTCTTTACCTTGTTGTTATGGTTAGGCATAAGAAGAGAACTATGACTGGCCATATGCTCCATGATCTTGATCTTACACCAAATGGATTAAATACATCCACAAGCCTCAAGTAACATGGCTCCTCTTTGAATTAGGACCATTGCCCATTCAGGGGAATGCACATAGATCCTCATCATACTAGTGGATCGATGTTATGCATACCATGTGATGATCTTGGCAATGGATTTGCACACAAACATGTGTTGAATGTATGCAATGATGGGAAATTACCTAAAAACCTTTTGAGGAATCTTTGTACCTTTTGTAAATCAGTTCGATACCAAGATGCTCCCTGCACTTGGGGGATAATTGATGGAGAACTAACAATTTTTAGTAATCTGGACCTCCACCAATTTCCAAGGTGCTCCCTGTACTTTAGGGTTAATTGATGGAGAACTAACAATTTTTAGTAATCTGGACCTCGACCAATTTTCAAGGTACAGACTTTAAACTTTTGGTTGATTTAGAAAGCAATCATTGGTTTATGTCCTGAGATTTTGCATAAATTAGTAATCACCTAGAATTACGATAAACCAATGTAATCGGTAAACCAATGCTTGCATAAATAAGTAATCAAATAGATTTATGGTAAATAGATGCAAGTGGAAACGTGCTTTTCACATTCCATGAGATAGATGTAATCTAGTTCTCCTTAGATGGGAACCTAATTAAATGTAAGTTTAGAGTCTTTCCCTTAGGTATATATGATGAGATTCTTGGAATGGATTGGCTCACGTAGAATCAAGCTAACATCCATTGTCACAAGGGGACTATTTCCTTTATGGATCTTCACGGGAACAAGGTGCAAGGGATTGGAGTAACTGGAGCTTCTACCATACAACTTGTAAAGGCATCATAGTTATTGAGGGACTCATAATGAAGCAATAAAGTTATATTGTTTAGTTCAATCCTGCAAGCAAAGAGTTAGGTATAAAGAATCTTGAATGCTTAAGTGAGTATGCTGGCATATTTCCTGAAGGTTTGACTGAAATTCACTCCACTCAACACATTGATCATGAGATAAAGTTGATACCTAGAGCTCAGCCAATTGCAAAAAGAGTTTATAAAATGGCCGTTCCAAAGTAATTGAACTCAAGGAACAATGACTCTAAAGCCACGCTTTGTTCGACCCACTATATCCCCTTGGGGTGTGCTCGTTCTTTTATAAAAGAAGAAATATGGGACTCTCAGATTGTGCATTTGATTATCTAGGGTTAAATCAGGTAACATAAGGAATAAATATCCTATTCATAGAATAGATTATCCATTAGACCCGTGATTGCATGGAGCCCATTTATTTATAAAGATTGACTTAAAGTTGGGGTATTACTATATCATAATTAAGAAGCAATGGGTGGGAGGCTTATAAAGCGAGCTTGTGGGTAGTAAAATTTCAAGAGGTGAAGGCCATCATCCACAAGTTTTGTACCTCTAAACCAATAGTCAAAATAATTTCCTTGTTTGATGTGCCTTCCTAACCCCCATAAACTATATTAGTTTGTGATTGATCTTCTTTTTGTCTTGTGTACTAAGGCTTACATAGGTCAATATTGTATTTGGCCGCTATAGATGTTAATATGATATATCCATCTATTTATCTCTCTAACCACCCTGACCTCCCTCTCTATCTATCTCTCTCTCAAAATGATTGATATACTTTCTTGCCACCTTAGTTGGAATTTAAGTTCTACGATAGATTAACATGAACAGGTTCTTGTCCTTAGCCTCCAATAATAAAAAATACCCAAAATCTAATGTTAAAAGAAAAAAATGATTGATTTTTGCAATTAATAGATAGGACCTCATATATGGAAAGTCGAGTAGACGGTATACCACTCTCCATTCATTCCTGAAACATTGATGATGAAAGAGTGGGTTCTTGAAAGGGATGTTTTGCAAACGGTGTGGGCAAGCCAATAAAACCATGAGCACAAACAAGAAACCTTGCTTTCCACATTCTTTATGAGTTCTTGTTGAGTTGATTTAGAGTTTCATGAGGAGCCATAGACTTGTGATTTGAAAAAGTAGTATACACAAATGGTTAGCCATCCTTGAATACACACACTAAAGATCCGCCATATCTTTAAGCACACAAAATATGAAAGTGAAATACGAAAGTGATTATTGGCACAGTTAAAGTTGAAATAATAAAAAAAACCCAAAATCTAATGTTGAAATAAAAAAATGATTGATTTTTGTAATTAATAGATAGGACCTCATATATGGAAAGCCGAGTAGATGATATACCACTCTCCATTCATTCATGAAACATTGATGATGAAAGAGTGGGTTCTTGAAAGGAATGTTTTGCAAATAGTGTGGGCAAGCCAATAAAACCATGAGCACAAACAAGAAGCCTTGTTTTCCACATTCTTTATGAGTTCTTGTTGAGTTGATTTAGAGTTTCATGAGGAGCCATAGACTTGTGATTTGAAAAAGTAGCATACACAAATGGTTAGCCATCCTTGAGTACACACACTAAAGATCCACCATATCTTTAAGCACACATAATATGAAAGTGAAATACGAAAGTGATTATTGGCATAATTAAAGTTGAAATAATTAAAGAAACCCAAAATCTAATGTTGAAATAAAAGAATGATTGATTTTTGTAATTAATAGATAGGACCTCATATATGGAAAGCCGAGTAGACGATATACCACTCTCCATTCATTCATGAAACATTGATGATGAAAGAGTGGGTTCTTAAAAGGAATGTTTTGCAAATAGTGTGGGCAAGCCATCAAAACCATGAGCACAAACAAGAAGCCTTGTTTTCCACATTCTTTATGAGTTCTTGTTGAGTTGATTTAGAGTTTCATGAGGAGCCATAGACTTTTGATTTGAAAAAGTAGCATACACAAATGGTTAGGCATCCTTGAATACACACACTTAAGATCCGCCATATCTTTAAGCACACATAATATGAAAGTGAAATACGAAAGTGATTATTGGCATAATTAAAGTTGAAATAATTAAAAAAAAACCCAAAATCTAATGTTGAAATAAAAGAATGATTGATTTTTGTAATTAATAGATAGGACCTCATATATGGAAAGCCGAGTAGACGATATACCACTCTCCATTCATTCATGAAACATTGATGATGAAAGAGTGGGTTCTTGAAAGGAATGTTTTGCAAACGGTGTGGGCAAGCCATCAAAACCATGAGCACAAACAAGAAGCCTTGTTTTCCACATTCTTTATGAGTTCTTGTTGAGTTGATTTAGAGTTTCATGAGGAGCCATAGACTTGTGATTTGAAAAAGTAGCATACACAAATGGTTAGCAATCCTTGAATACACACACTAAAGATCCGCCATATCTTTAAGCACACATAATATGAAAGTGAAATACGAAAGTGATTTATTATTCCATTGTTACTAGTCCTTGATGATTATTGTCATATTTTCACATTTTTGTAAGGTTAATGGTCAACATGCAAAGAAAAGTTTAGCTTTTGAACTTATATTCTTGTCTCATTTAAAAGATGAAATATAATTAGCTAAAATTAAAGTATTTAGGATTCGAAGATTCATTTGTTCTAGCTAGCATTTGAATAAGGTGGCATCTCGTACTTGGAAATCGATTTTGTTAGCCTCTTGAGGGACTCCATTACATGGGGTGGATCATGTAAAGCACCTAATACAAATCATTATGTTTGTTCTATATGCAAAGACTAGCCTAGATTACTCAAAAGAACATGTAAGGAACACTTGAGGATTTTCCAAAGTGAAAAGTGGATTATGATTATGCTAGGTCCGGTTCTAACTTGGGTACATTAAAGGTTGCTAACTTGTTTTATGCTAAAGGTTAAAAGCCTTAATACATACATGTTATTCATGTGCACAAGAAATGCTCGCATTTTTAGATACTACTGGGCTAGTGGGCTTGAAAGCCTAACTTGTGGTCCTATTTGAGGCATTCTTTATGTTGTTCCTCGAGGGACACAGGTCACCACCGGCCTACGTGTGAACAACCCCTCCTCCATAGTCACTTCTAGAGTGTCAATTTTCACAACGACAAATATATACGACCTCTTCCTCTCGAGTCTCGGAAGGTCTCTCTCGTCACTCTCTTTCTCATAACCACGCGCGCTGATTTGTTCGTGTGGAGAAATCATAAATGCGATGGAAATGTTAGCACTAATAATTTGCGCGCATTTTGTAATCTCAATACATATTTAGCGTACGCTGTCAAATCGAATCCCGCGAACTCATGGCTTCTTCTGCAAGCTTTACCTATCAGCGTAGCCTATTCCATAAATTTTGAGTACCAACACGACTATGTTTCAATGCAATATATAGATGTCACAAAGCGATTTTTGGGAGAGAGATTGCACCCAATGCTTGTGTTAAGTATTTTTCCAAGTGATTCAAGTGTTCATGAGTCTTCAATTTATTTGTTATTGTGAGAGTATTTTGTACTTGGAGAAAGATACCTCTTTCATTGTATCATTGAACAAGAAGGCAAGGAGGAGCCAAAGGTGAAATCATCACTGTTAAAGTTTCTAGCGGGACTTCTTGGACGCTTGTTCAAAACTAATTTGGTGTAGGTATCTCTGAGGGTGGTGTGGCCGTCGTAAAGCGCAAGGTTTGTAGATCTAAAACCCTGCAGTTTTCCCCCTCGCACCCTCCACCCTCTGCAGCACCTGATTGTTTGCCATGAAATGCAGCCTCCTACAATGCCCACCACCATCATCATTTATTCACTGATCGACAAAAATCTACGCCATTCCTTTTTTCCCATACACATTTTGATCAAGCAAAGTACCTCTTGACCTCGCATTGGATGATTGCAGCTTTTGGGCATACTTGTGACCGTCGGAAAGCGCAAGCTTTGCAGATCTGCAGGGTTACAAAAGAAGCTGGGGTTTAGCAGTAAGAAATTACAGGAGAGTGAGAGGCGTCAAGGGGAGGAGGCCAGGAGGTTACCAGTCGGCAAGAGGCGAGCTAGTGAGAAGCAAGCAAGGAGCGCAACGCAGATAGAGGCCAAGAGGCGACGTTGATAATTAAAGCTTGCAGAAGAAGCCATGGCTTCACAGGATTGGATTCAGCTTAAGCTAATGTATTGAGCTTACAAAATGCGGAGGCAGGCAAAGTGCTAACGATTTATGCTAACCTAGGCGGAGCCGCGTGCGCGCCACTGATTTCTCCACACGAACAAATCAGCGCGCGTGGTTACGAGAAAGAAGCGTTCCAGACTTTTCGAGAGGTCGAGCTTCATTTCGAGAAGACGTGTTCTTATGTATAACATAAAACAACGTTGTCGAAATTGAGGACTTCTCGTTATCCTTCTAGAAGTGGGCCCTCTACTAGAATAGGGTTCTTCACACGTAGGCTCGATGGTGGCCTGTGTCCCTCTATTACTATGGGCTTGTCCCTCTATTACTATGGGCTTTATGTTGTTCCTCGAGGGACACAGGTCACCGCCGGCCTACGTGTGAACAACCCCTCCGCCATAGTAATAGAGGGTCCACTTCTAGAAAGTAATAAAGAAGAGTGTCAATTTTCACAACGACCAATATATACGACCTCTTCCTCTCGAGTCTCGGAAGGAAATGTTTGCGCGCATTTTGTAATCTCAATACATATTTAGCGTACGCTGTCAAATCGAATCCCGCGAACTCATGGTTCCTTCTGCAAGCTTCGCCTATCAGCGTAGCCTCCTGGCCTCTCTCTGCGTTGCGCTCCTTGCTTGCTCCTCATTAGCTCGCCTCTTGCCGACTGGTAAGTTCCTGCACGCCTCCTCCCCTTCAAGCCTCTCACTCTCTTGTAATTTGTTACTGCTAAACCCCAGCGTCTTTTGTAACCACGCAGATCTGCAAACCTTGCGCTTTCCGACGGTTACAAGCATGCCCAGAAGCTCCAATCATCCAATGCAAGATCAAGAGGTACTACTTTCCGTGATCAAAAGTCGATCAGTGAATAAATTTTGACATTTCATGGCAAACAATCACAAAGCAGAGGACGTGCTGGAGTCATGGGTGGAGGCTGCAAGGGAGAAAACTGCAGGGTATTATTAGGTCTACAAACCTTGCGCTTGCCAACAGACACACACACCACCCTCATAGATACGTACACCAACTAGCATACCTACATCTCTTTCAAGGCACAACTGAACACATTCTTTGATTTAAGTATGATTATCTTCGCTGTTCTCTCCTCGTTTTTTTTTTTTGGCTGCAAGAGAGTTGACTTGCACCTCTCTCTCTCCCTCTCTCTCTCAATACCCACTTAAATACACTATCAAGCCCAATGTTTATCATTGTTCGAACTCCACATTCTATTGAAAGTTTTTTTCTCCGAGTTTTAATTTTTGATTGAATGTTGTTCAGGTTTTATTTGTTTGGGTTGAGGTGCGATGGAGAATATTGCCTATATTCCAACACAATTACACCAACAGAAATCTTATAAATGTAAGATCGTTGCATCGATGGATTGTACACAATATTCTATGTGAGACAATCCATCATGTGAAGATCCATAAAGGAAATACCCCACTTGTGACAATGGATGTACTCAGCCTAATTCTATGTGAGCCAATCCATCCCATGAATCCCATCGTATATGCCTAAGGGCAAGACTCTACACTTACATTTGATTAGGTTACCATCTAAGGATATATGGATTACATCTATCTCATGGCATGCGAAAGCACCTTTCCACTTGCATTGGTTTACCATAATTATAGTGGATTACTAATTTACGCAAGCATCTAGGGGAAATCAACATTTGATTAGGTTGCCATCTAAGGATATATGGATTACATCTATCTCATGGCATGTGAAAGCACGTTTCCACTTGCATTGGTTTACCATAATTATAGTGGGTTACTAATTTACGCAAGCATCTGGGGGAAATCAACAAATGGTTTCTTCCTAAATTAACCAAAATCTTAAAATCTTTACCTTGTAAATTTGATAAGTCTGGATTGTTGAAAATTATTGGTTCTCCATCAATTGCCCAAAGTGAAGGGAGCACCTTGGTATTTAAATGATTTGTAAAAAATACAAAGATTCCTCAAAAGGTTTCAAAAGGTAATTCAACACATTTTTGGATGCAAATACATTGTCAAGCTCATCACATGGTATATGCATAACATCGATCCACCCACTGGTATGATGAGGATCTAGGAAGATGCACCCACTGGTATGATGAGGATCTAGGAAGATGCACCCCATGGGCAATGTTCCTAATTCAAAGAGGAGCCATGCCACTTGAGGCTTGGATTGGGTATGGATGGATTTAATCCATTTGGTGTAAGATCAACATCATAGAGCATAAGGCCAATCATAGTGGTAAACTTTAATCTCCCTCCTTGGAAGTCCATCAAGAAAGTTCATGTGGTGCTTACCCTTCTTATGCTCGAAAAAAAACAAGGTAAATAACATGGATGTGTACCTTGATACTTTAATTAATGAGCCTCAAATATTATGTCGTGGCATTAAAGTGCATGATGTGTCATGATTGCTTTCACAACATAGTGCAAAGGTGAAGGTAATTTTGATATAGATAATGCATGACTTTCTAGGATATAACAGGTGCTCCAATATGATTTCTATCCTACTACTCCATTTTTACAAAGGTGTAGATTCCTCTTTTGTAATGGATAACTCTCTTAAAGGATATTGAGACCTATAATTTGTGGACCATCGACTAATACATCAAGGTGAGATCATCTTAAGAAGGTCATTTATAAAAATCATCGTCGATTTCTTCTACTGTATGAGAAGTTTGTACCATCTACAAAAAGGAGTACCACCACACCCATTATGCATAGAGCCTTGGAAATTTTGTGCCATTTTTTGGAGAGGTGTCTGAGACGGTACTCAATGTTCTTTTGTCTCCCATATTTGACAAAGATCAAGATAAATCATCTTCTAGATCCGATGCAAATCTTCAAGAATATGGCATCCAAAATTTTAAAACACTTGGCAAGAAGGATACACTTGGGGAACATGAACATTTGAAGTTGGTAGGTCATTTAGAGACCACATGGCCAAGGGAGAATGAAAATGGAAAAGTTCAATTTCCCAAGGCACCTTGGAAAAAAATAGGATGTTCTTCCTTTCATACACCTACGGGTGTCGTGCATTTATTAAAGGGGGCCTTCACAAAAACAAAGAAGAATGGGTTTACACAATTGTATCATCTAAAAACACAAGTAGCATAAGATGTTATTGTGTAGGTACACTTACTTTCTATATATTAAGTTCATACACCCTTTATGTATGTTAATTTGTGCTCATATACATGTAGATTGTGAAACATTGCCTAGGCACTCTTTTACTATATAGTGCACTCTTTCCATTTACATTAACGGTTATGGGATATGAAAAATTCTACAAGGAAATCTACAAAAATGGGAGGAACGGTGAGGTAAGATTCAAGCATTGCTTTCACTTTTGGCATATGAAAGCGTTATTTGCTTCAAGCCATTTTTTGTGCTAATTGTATTATTTTTGTCTTAGGTTCATAAGTTCAATGAGTATTGATCCATCCACTATCAATGTGGTTGAAGTAATGGCAGTGGAGGCAGTGTGTATGATTGAGGACTTTCCAAGTTCTATACATGCAGTGGTATATTGAGTGGATGAGGTGGCAATATGTGGCCTTGTTCATGCTCAATGAATGTTCTTTCTTAAGAGTATCATAAAGACTGTAAAGTATTTTATTAGGAAAAGGGCAAGGCCGGAAGAAAGCATTGCAAAGGGTGGGTTGGTGTAAGAATCTCTAGTCTACCTCTCAAATTATCATATCGTAGTATCTTTCATGAGTGGATCCCAACATGCTTTGATTATAGAGCAATAAGGACAATGAGTGAATGGTATTACAAGTACCAATAGGTCCTTCCTATAAATGATATGCTCTTACATTGATGTGTCTAACTCATATATATACACACACACACACACACACATATACATATATTGTGTAAGGTCTACGATGCAATGTGGTATGAAGGAAGACATTTTCCCATGGATCATGTGGATGTAAAGACAAACAACCCAAGGTTGTGGAATTAAAGGCAAACAACCCAAGATTATGGAAACATGGAAAAGTTTGAGCAAGAGAATCGAGAAAGTTTGTGAGATACCAATATTCTCATCGATAATCTTGATCACCGATGGAAACATGGAAAATTTTGAGCAAGAGAATCAAGCAAGTGTGCGAGATACCAATATTCTCATCGGTAAGCTTGATTACTATGGAAAATTTCAAAACATCTTACAGGATTAGTAAAAAACTTTAAAATTTATATATTGGATGTCAAGTGGTTCAAGGTAGTATGTGGAGGTCTCATGTAACAATAAAAAGTCATCCAAGTGGAAAAGACACATTTGTGCAAACACATTTATGCTACAAAACATAACCATAAAAAAACTTTCAAGTGAAGATTCTACTAAGCATTATTTATGGATGTAGTTTCAAAGGAAGGCTTTTTTAATACCTCTTGAATGCACATGATACCTTGGGTTTTCTAGTAGTGCACATGATACCTTGGGTTTTCTAGTAGTGCACCCCCCAAGCACCAAGTGTGAGGTGGCATGCAAAGGTGGCAAGAAGATGTGACATTAATGATGGCTAGAATAATGAGGTGGGAAGTCAACTAGGTTGACCATTTTGACAGGGAGGGTGGAGGTGGCAAGGTGATGTGGCATGGTGCTTATGTGGATTCTTTCGAAGCTGATGTGGACATAAAGTGGCATGCACATATAAGATTTGTGCCTACCCAAGCCTCACACATGGCATGATATCTAGGCTTTGCACATATAAGATTTGTGCCTACCCAAGCCTCACACATGGCATGATATCTAGGCTTTGCACATTACCAAGCCTAGATTCCCAAGCCTCACACATGGCATGATATCTAGGCTTTGCACATTACCAAGCCTAGATTCCCAAACCTAACTAAGATTGGTTTTAGACTGGAAAAGGGGAGAGTGGACACAATATGGGAATTTTCACATGGGACGACTAAAAATGGACCTTCCTATACTCAAATTAAGCAAAAAATAAATAAATAAATTCACGGGAACAAGTATATTGATCCCTAGAGTTTTTAGATTGAAAGATTCAATATTTGATTTTCTAGAATTAAATTTCAATTGATTTAATGGGCCTCTGATTGTCATAACAAATTTTACAAAGTAGATCTACAAAAACCCAACCGTTAGATTTATAACTTTACCTTAGATCCACATTCTACTAATTGTCCCCAATCTAATCATCACTAGATCCATAAAAATTGAGCATTTTAAATGGTAGATGTGGTGGGAGGACAAAATAGTATGTTTTTAAACAATTCTAATGTATTTTAAATAATATAGAAAATAGTAGAACACCAAAAAATACTCGATGAATCAAGTTAAGCTCTACGTTATGTGAATTTGTGATATGCAAAGTGGGAATATCATATAAGTAATAATGTAAAAGTTATAGGCAATTACTCACATTTAGTGTAACTGTCCAAATCTTTGATAAGGCCTGTATACAATTTTGGTTTCCAAAGAAATTTCCAAAGAAAAGGTGCATTGCAATTATTGGATATTCGATCAGATTATAGTTTTAGTTTCCCAAATTTGCATATGATGTTTCATTAGAAGACCTTGAAGTGAAACTCCTTGTGGCTAACTACTAGGAGAGATTGGCTATTCTTCTTGAAAAATTATCTATTTTTAGGCTAAGGGCGCCCGCTAAACGAAACTAGATAACCTCATCTTGCAACCACCCAGTGGTGGAAGTGGAGGGGGGATGGGTGTCCACTGCATTTGATGAGACTTGCTGGCTGAAAGATTGGGCTTGGTTTAATAGAGTCAAACTAGATAAAGGGGTAACCAAAACTCTGGGGATGAGGAGCTGAGCAGGAGTGAAGTGAATGTGAGGTACTGTAATAAAATCTGGAGGGTGTAGTGAGATTCTGGTATTTGGATGAGGAAATGGAAGATGATATGGGAGATGCATATTCCTATGATGAAAGACTAGATCTTCTTATGGAGGGTGTGTATGTGGGGCTTACCTCTATTGGGTATAAACTACTACAGTGCACAAGGTTATTTTATGTGTGCAAGTGTGTACAAGACTATTTTATATGCAAAGTTGTAGCCTATCATGTGGCTAAATTATTTTATGTGCGAATGTGCACAATGTTATTTTATGTGCAAGTATGAACAAGATTATTTTATGTGTGAGGCCCATTAGTATTTATCATTGGGCAAAAGGTTTTGTCATGTATAAACTTTAGAAACCTTTGACAAGGTTATTTATATGTAAAGCAAATCCCCAAAAGTGAAAAAGGTACTATCATTGGCTCCAAGGGCAAAAAATATGAGTATGACATAAATACTACATGTGGGAGAAGGAGCCACACAAGTAGGGAGAGAGATTGCACCCAATGCTTGTGGCTTGTGTGGTAAATTATTTTTTCAAGTGATTCAAGTGTTCATGAGTCATCTTCAAAACTTGGTGTAGGTATCTCTAAGGGTAGATATCTCGGAGGTATCTCTGAGGGTAGATATCTCGGAGGTAGATATCTCGGAGGTATCTCTGAGGGTGGTGTGTCCATCGGAAAGGGCAAGGTTTGTAGATCTAAAACCCTGCAGAAGAAGCCATGGCTTCTCAAGATTCGATTCAGCTTAAGCTAATGTATTGAGCTTACAAAATGCGGAGGCTAACGATTTATGCGAAGCCGCGTGCGTGCCACCTGATTTCTCCACAACAGAAATCAGCACGCGTGGTTATGAGAAAGAAGCGTTCCAGACCTTTCGAGAGGTCGAGCTTCATTTCGAGAAGACGCATTATATAGTTTGTTATTGTCAAAATTGAGTATTTCTCATTATCCTTCTAGAAGTGGACCCTCTATTAGTATGGGGTTCTTCACACGTAGGCTCGGTGGTGCCTCAGTCCCTCTATTACTATGGGGTTGTTCACACATAGGCCGGTGGTGTCCAAAGTCCCTTGAGGAACAACATAAGGGATGTCTCAAATAGACCATGTGTACTACTGTCTAAAAATGTGAGCAGTCTTGTGCGCATGAATAACATGTATGTATTAAGGGTTTCAGCCTCTAGGATCCTAGTGTATATACTACTATAATTTAATGTACCCCTATTAAGGGTTAAATGAGGGAATAAGAAAAATTAATGAATACACACCAAGTTAGAGCATAATCAGAGCCCACTTTTAAGTTTGGAAAATCCTTAAATTTTTTTGAGTAATCTAGGCTAGTCTTTACATGAATAATGCAAATAGAACCAACATAATGATTTTTATTGGGTGCTATTGGGGTTTTACCCCCCTTTCATAGCCATTCGTGCAAACAAATTTTTCATTCGGGTAGTGGAAAATTCACGATCACGGCCTATAAATTTACAACCTGCATAGTGTTTGTGTTTTCCCTAAGAGCAGTTCCACTAGGTGATAATTTTTATAGATGACCTTCTTAAGATGATCCGGCCTTGGTGTAATGTGTGATGGTCTGCAAATTGCAAGCATTATGCCTAGAGGTTGTGAGACCTACTTAATATCTTGAGAGAGCTATCACAAAATAGAAATCTATACCTTTGTAAAAATGGAGTAGGATAGAAAGCATACTAGAGAACTCGATATATCCTCTTATTCACTTTGACACCACAACATAATTTTTGAAGATCATCAATTAAAGTCTCCAGGTACACATGCATGTTCTTTACCTTGTTGTTTTGGTCGGGTATAAGAAGAGAACCATGACTAGCCATATGCTCCATGATGTTGATCTTACACCAAATGGATTAAATCCATCCACAAGCCTCAAGTAACATGTCTCCTCTTTGAATTAGGATCATTGCCCATTCTGGGGAATCCACCTAGATCCTTATCATACTAGTGGGTGGATCGATGTTATGCATACCATGTGATGATCTTGGCAATAGATTTGCATACAAACATGTGTTGAATGTATGCAATGAGGGAAAATTACCTCAAAACCTTTTGAGGAATCTTTGTACCTTTTGTAAATCATTTCGATACCAAGGTGCTCCTTGCACTTTGGGGGTAATTGATGGACGCCTTTAATCATGTGTAAAAATACATTATTTTTCATCCAATGCATCAGAATTGCTCCTGGAGGGATGGGGAAGCTGTGCCAGAACAATACAAATTTGGGCTCTACAGCAGCGATGCAGGCTCAAAATTCGCACTGTTCTAGTACTATTCCCCCAAGCCCCCATGGCCATTTCTAATGCATTTACAAAGAAATTGATGGTACAAGCTAGAAAAAACAATGATATACTTGATGAAAATAAGTTTGCAAAAACTGTATTGTATTCATAATAAGAAGTGATACATCATCTTCACAAAAGCTTTCTTACAATATTGAGCTTCCTTCTCTTGTTATCGAGCAGAGTGTGCTCAAGGAGTGATTGTGCTATTTCTTGAGGATCCTATGTGCCTATGCTTTTGGCTATACCTATACAAGCAAGAAGCTTACCCCTAAATCCAGAACCAAAAACATCAAAGGTAAGGGAATTTTTAATCAAAAAACACTATATTCGTGAGTTTGGGAATTTTCCAACTCCCATTTTTTGAATACTAAAAAGGTGGGACCTGGATAACATGCCTATAAGTTTTTCAAAACCATATCATGTGACCTATTGTTGGAAAGCGCTTGGAAAATGGAATCTAGTGAGATATAGAGCGCTCACTAGATTCCATTTGGAAAGCACTTGGAAAATGGAATCTAGTGAGCTATAGAGCGCTCAATTTGGAGTAACAGTGTTCAAGTTATGATTAATCCAAAGATTTGACCACATGTCCCAAACTTATGGGAAATTCCCATATTCCCCAATATAGTGTTAAAATTATACATTTGGTGCTCTACGCCATAGAGGCTACGCAGAGCACCTTAGAGAGGGCTTTCAAAAAGAAGAGAGTGAAGGCAGATTGAGGGGTGTAGTCCCTGTGGATGATGATGGTGATGCCATCCACAGGAAGCTGACCAAGATAGTGCACCAACGCAGCATCATGTTCATGGACCTTGGCCTGACCTCTACTCCCTCCGCCTCTCCCAGCAAATGCGTCAATTTCAACCACCCTCTACAATCAAAGGAAAATTCAAAATATTTTCCTATACATAATTACAAATGTTTTTAAGTTGTAAAAGGTTAATTATTACCTCTTGCTCAATGTCTTCTTTTGCCAAAGTGCTGGTGGGGGCAGAGAGGCCAATCAAGGACTTACCCTCATCCTTTTTAGGTGCTTTGGTCTCCTCCATCACTCCAGCAACAACAAGGGTATCCTTTTCAGCCTCTAGCTTGTTTTGTAAGGTTGTGAATTCCTCCTCTGGAACTAGGGCTTGCTCTGCGGTCTCATCCACACTATCCTTGACCAAAGCAACTGTCTCGCGATAGATTCTCCAATGGGTAATATGGCACTATCTAGGTGAGGACCGAGGTTCGACGTATCAAGGTCCCACCTCACATCGCATGCATATAATGCCCAAGCATTCATCCATTCTAAAGTCAGATGCCTTTTCAAGGTCATGAAGAAATAAGTATTCTTCACCTTCCACCACAATGGTGCTCAAGAGATTGATCTCAAGCTCTCGTAGCACCCTGCTCTCCTCGTGTGGGGAAGATGGCCCCGCATCTTCCACTACAGCTGTAGATTGTGCACCCTTTAGAAAATGCTCTAATGCAAGCTGCTCTTCCATATTAGCACTCGTACCTAGTGCCTTCCCTTGTCATCCCTCAAATACCCTGCCAACTACAATGCAGGCATCTCTACCTCCTCATCGACGCTAATGATTGAGGAATGCAAAAGTGGTGAGTGGATGTAGAGCGGGCATATTGTTGAATGTACTTAAGGAGCTCAATAGGCACCCATCGATCATTGGGGAAATGGAGAAAGGAGATGGAGTGGGGAGCCAAGAATTGCTCCATGTATGCAATCTACGTCTCATAATGTTGGGACGCAAGGGAGAGCAACTTTTCAAAGTCGACTTCACAACATAACATGGCAAAGGGTGGTGCAGAGGAACTCACAAAAGTTGTCAAAGTGGGTAGCCATGTGTGAATGCAAAGAGATAGTGTGAGCTCGTGCTTGGTTTCAATCGCGTCGTGAAAATGAGAAAGAAGGCACCTTTGGCCTATTTATAGTTAAAATTTAAAGTTTGGCCTTCTCACACTAGACCACTAGACAAAAAAATCATAGTTTGCAAAAATATTAAGATTTCAATTAAATAGAGGGGTTAAAAAAGAGCCTAATATAAAATTACAAGCATGACATCTAATCTAAAATTGTTATAATGTCTTCATTTTTTGCCTCTTGTGACATTTACTTCATGTTGATCTCCATCTCCTTGTTGACTTGAAAGCTCGTCATTGCCTTTACCTCGATCCTGAAACTCTTGTCCCTCACGTGCATCAGAACAGAGGCTATTTTCCCATATACCCAGTTCATCTTCAAGCTCTTCCACATGCCTACTATGTGTTGGTAGGGCTATGCACCTCAACTGACACTGGACCACTCAAATAACAAGCTCTTCCCACCACTGCTGACCACCGCTGGTGGACAGCTCTCTGACTATTAGATGTAAGTCAAAATCTCTTCCCCCCTCAAGACTAGAGAAGCTAAAGCCAACCATCTGCTTCTTCAGCTGACTGTTGTGATATTCAACTGATTCACACAGCTGAGACTAAGAACCAGTTCTCTCATCATCTGACTAACACACATAGGGATTCTACCATATCAAGAACTCAATCAAACAACACACTATCCACAATTAGAACATTAAAGCAAAAGACTTTGTATTTATACATAGTAGATAAAGTCCAAACTCTCAGATTTATTTAGATATACTAAACATGATTATCCCAATAGCCCTAGAAATTGGGCTCCAACATATCAAAAAAGAACATAAAAAGCTCTTGGATTCCCCTCAGGAAGATCTCCACCCCGCGACAACACTTCACAACATAGGCTTCAACAGCTTTAGTTGGAGAAGAAAATGAACTGGGTCAAGTATCTAACAGAGAAGATGCTCTAAGAACCCTAGGACACACCCCTTGGCCAATTCTCTAATCTCCAGCTCTCTCTACTCTAATCCACAAGCAACTCTTCTCACACGACACTATCTTTTCTCTACAAACTTAAAAAAAGGATAAGAACTTTATCCTGTAACTTCATCAAATTGACAATCCTCAAGAGACCACTCAATTGCAGACTCCGGCTCTCCTCTCTCTATGGAACCTCGAGCTGCACCTCAATATGGAGAGTCCGTGAAAATGATCCAACTCTCATTCTTGAACAGTCTGTCGCCTCCTCAATCTCTTCTAGCAACCTACATCACCTGCTTCACTTGGATTGCCACATGCGCCTTCTATTTTTATTTGTGCACATGCTCTTTTACGGTTGTCTACCACGCATTGTCTTTTGCAACATGGATCTACCACGCATCATCATATGTACATTATTCCCATCTACACACCATGTATTGGATGGACTTGGGCTTCACCTCACAACTTCCATGATAGTTCTTAATGAAGAATTCACAATAGATTATGATACAAATGCCACCCATGTATTGGAGCTACCAAATAATATAGATGGTGGCAAGCCAATGCACAATATACTTTCTAGCCAACTAGTGGAGTCAAACAATAATGTGGTAGTTTCCTCACCATTAGAGTTGAATGACACTCAATTTCCTAGCATATCCACTACAAATCTCAAAAAATTTGGGGTAGGAGCAGATGATGCAGCTAACTAGCCTTTTGGAGTCTAACAAAAATGCTAACAATAAGCCAATGGATTTTGAAGACAATGTGATCTCTAGATTGTCTAATGAGTCAAAAGCGAGTTTTGTGGTAAGTTGTGCTTGATCTCTAATGAGTCAAAAGGGAGTTTTGTGGTAAGTTGTTCAGATGAATTAATGGGGCAAGCATCAAGCATACTCAAGAAGACAAGTGTTCCACTAGTGACAAGCCAATGCTAACAATCATAATTAACTTATGTGGATTACTTCTAAAGCATTGGCGAAAATTTAAGAAGCATCTAAGCCTAAAGTGTGGCCATGAATGTCTTGTTCTTTGACCTGGATGCATGGATTTCTTAAAGCCATTATTAGACAATTTTAATCTAGGAATTTGGTCAAATGCTACAAATGATGATAGTGTGGTGGATATCATAAACACTTTAGAGAAGGAGGCAAGTGGAAAATTTTCATTTTTTTATGATTTAGGGACAAGGTGCATGCCGAGCATGTGAAAAAAGGAAACTATGTCGCCCAAGAAATCCAGGTTCAAAGCCTTGTTTAAACCATTGGGGCCATTGCCTCAAAGACTTTTGGATGTGATGAAAAAATTGTCCTTATTTATGACACTCTATAATACAAGGGATGTGTTAACCCTACATCTAATTTTATATTTCGACCTTGTTTTAGTATTGATGATGATGATGATGTTCTCATGGGAGGGTTGCTACCATACTTGGTTAAACTTGGTTATGCTTGTGATGTGTGCATTGTGATAAGCTCTTTCCATTATGGACAAAGACTAGTGTTGGAAGATCATCACTTTTACAAGTTGGTTGAAGTGGTTGAGAGTGGGAGGAAGAAAGTAAAGTTTGGTCAGATAAACTCTATAACACAAGAAAGTTTCTCCCACATGTACGAGATGTCAGTAGAGCCAAGGGTATTGGTTCTAGCACTTCAAGTGTGTTCTCGACTTGAAGTCAAGATCGTCATTCAAAGACAATTTTAAAGCATGAAAAAATAAGTCTATTAAAGAGTGCTCCATCCATGTAAAAAATGAGTGGAGTACAAGCCATAATGCTTGCACAAAAGTTAGGCTTCAAAGGTCTATTGATCAAGCCTCATGAAGCCAAGAGCTTTTTGAAACAACTAAGCAAGCAATATGGTCTCAACTAGTTTGATAATGAGCTTGGGACATATTTGTTTGGTGATTATGAATTTCTTGGAAACCACAAATGTTCTTCCTTTGTTATGGCAATTACCCATTTGTACTAACAAGATTTATGAAGTATAATCTTGTGTCTTTTCTAATTGTATGTTTTTTATTATTTGAGTGGCTCTAATCTTCTCATGTTGTTCTTGCTTTGAGAGAATGGAAGAACCTTCCTTTTTATGATGGAGTGTGTTTGTGTCTTGGTAGATATAGTATGAGTTATCAATTTTAATGTCTCAAAACTTATTATGTCTTGCTTGTTGTTGGTGAGTGTATACTTGTTTGCATTATTGATAAGAGTTCTTTGATGTACTTTTTTTTGTTGATCGGTTATGTGTGTTCTTTTTCATACTTAGGAGGAGGTTTTTCAAATCTTAAGTGTTGCCACCCATCCAATATATTTTTATTATAGTGGCATTATTCATTAGGGCCAAAATTGCTACCACTACCATCCATGAACCAAAAGACATCTCTCATTTTGGGATTGGATAGCATACTTACAACATCAGTGGAGATGCAACATGGTGATGTGATACTGACATGGGCTCATAGTATGCATGTTGTCAACGTGGATGAAAACGTACACCATGTAGTGCAACCTGATGCTAAAGTTTTCTTAGACTTTTTCTTTATAGTGGTTTGAGGTGTGCATATGGAGTAGCTATAGGATAGTGAAGGCTTGTTGCATTATTGAGTTGTGCTTTCCAAACCATCACAAGAGCTCTGGGTTTTTTGCATATGGGTGTGATGTCTCTTAAAAGCCAATCTCTCCTCAAAAGTGCCTAATACAAATCATTATGTTGTTTCTATTTGCATTATTCATGCAAAGACTAGCCAAAAGAACATTAAAAAGATTTTCCAAACTTAAAAGTGGGCTAAGATTATGCTAGGTTTGGTTCTACTCGGTCTATATTCATTAAATTTTTTTAAATTCCCTTTTATTTAAACCCTCAATAGGGGTACATTAAATTATAGTAGTCTATACGCCAGGCTCCTAACTTGTTTTATGATAAAGGTTGAAACCCTTAATACATACATGTTATTTATGTGCACAAGAAATGCTCACATTTTTAGCCACTGGTGGGCTTGAAACCCTAACAGGTGGTCCTATTTTAGGCATCCCTTATGTTGTTCCTCGAGGGATTCAGGCCACCACTAAGTGTGAACGACCCCATAGTAATAGAGGGTCTACTTCTAGAAGGGTAATGAGAAGCCTGTAAATTTTCACAAGTGACAAAATATATATATAATAATAATAATAATGCGTTGTTGTATGTGTTATACATAAGAACACGTCTTCTTCTCGACCGACCCTTCGAAGGCAACCCACCTGGGTGCAAGTCTCTCCGTCGATTAGGTGTATAACCCTCTAAGTCGACGTTAAGGGACTCCGTCTCCATCTCTCTCTTATCACGCGTGCTGATTTGTTCGTGTGGAGAAATCAGTGGCGCTTAAGAGGCTCCGCCTAGGCTATAGCATGAATGCGATACTTTGCCTGCCTCCCCATTTTGTAAGCTCAATACATATTTAGCTTACGCTGATCAAGCGACTCCCGCGAACTCATGGCTTCTTCTGCAAGCTTTAGCCTCTTAGCCTCTGATCTCTGCGTTGCGCTCCTTGCTTGCTCCTCACTAGCTCGCCTCTTGCCGACTGGTAACTTCCTGCCCTTGCAGACTCTCACTCTCTTGTAATTTCTTACTGCTCAACCCCAGCTTCTTTTGTAACCATGCAGATCTGCAAACCTTGCGCTATCCAATGCGAGATCAAGAGGTACGTTGCTTGATGAAAATTTGCATGGGAAAAAAAATTTGCCGTAGAGTTTGGTCAATTGATGATGATGGTGGTGGGCATTGTAGGAGGCTGCATTTCATGGCAAACAATCACAAAGGAGAGGTAGTGTAGGGTGCAAGGGAGAAAACTGCAGGAGGGTATTAGATATACAAACCTTGCGCTTTCCCACGGACACACCACCCTCATAGATACCTACACCACCCTCATAGATACCTACACCAACTCTTTCACCTTTTCCTCGTCCTTCTCCATGATACCTTCCACACCTACAACTTGCTCAGTTCTATACATATAAATGTGCAAATTGACCACCTACTTGCGCTAAATTCGTGGTGAAAAACTCAATTATTCAAAATACAGATGTGGGCTTCTAAACATATAAATGTGCCAATTCACCACCTACTTGCATTAAATTCATGAATTTTTCAAAATATAGATATGGAATGATTGGCTCCCCATGTCAAAGCCCATGTCCCTACAATATGTGGCTCCCCATATCAAAGCCCATGTCCCTATACAATGTGTAGGAATTGGGGGCTAAATCATAAATGTTGTATGAGACTTGATGTATGAGAGTTGAACGTAAGGGGATTTTCACTTTCATGGAGTTTTTATTAAGAAAAGAGGGAGAAAACATAGTACATAAGAAATGCTTTTCAATCCTCAAATTGAAGAGGTGCCTTTAAAATACCAAAATCTATGAAAATGAAGGATGGTTTGGTGTGGTGGTGGTTGCAGGTGGGGGGTGGGGAGTCTACCTAAAATCTTGTAAAACAGCCCAAGAATTCAATAAAAAAGTTTTTTTTTCATGGAGGTATAAGAAATATACAAGCACAATGGGAGGTAGCAATTTGATAATAAATACATTTAATTTATGGAATATCTTTGTAAAATGTTAATTAAAAAAAAGGGAGGTTTATAAATAACCCTTCACATGCAAGGTTCCCATATTACAACATGTCTTGAACCACTCATATTTGTATGTGAATATTTTTTTTTGAGATCTTTGTGCTTGTATGTGTGTGGTTTTCATGCCGCCATCAATAGCTAGCACGTTTTGAACCCAGCACCTCATGCATGAGACTTTAACACCGTACCGTGCTAGGCTGTGTTATTTATATGTGAATTATTTTATCAGTATGTCATTATTATGTATACTTCAACAAAAAAGATTATTAGAATACTGATTCCTTGCTTGAGTTCAACCTAAATTTACCTCAATCTATGATTAGTGTGTTAATCACATATTGATTCCTTGCTTGAGTTCAACCTAAATTTACCTCAATCTATGATTAGTGTGTTAATCACATATTGATTCCTTTCTTGAGGTTAGCTTAAATATACGTGATTAGTGTGATAATCACATAATATATGAAGAGTTATGAGTCTAGAACTCAACATGAAAATTGGTGTCACTTGGGCCTCAAGTTTTTAGTCATAACCTATTGAACTCGTTACTTCTCCTTACTTCCTTATGAATGCAATCTTGGGACTTGGATGGATATCATCAATTGAAATAATTAGGTTTAATTCTAATGATTGATTTGCATTGACAAGTATACACAAGCCTCTAATTTTCTTCAAAATTAAAGAAAATCGAGGATTTTAATGAAATTAAAGATTTTCATCAACTTTTTCTTAATTTATCAAATTTACATCCCTAATTTTCATTAAAGAAAAGTTGATGAAATTAAAGATTTTTGTCAACTTTTCCTTAATCCAACCCTAATCCTTCTTAACATGAATTAACCTAAATCAAGGAAAAACCCTAATTATGAGGGCCTTGGCAGACACCCTTGTATGATCAAATCCTCCTAATCATTCTCTAATTCCCTAATTTGTACCTAATTTTCCTTTAATCATGGTTAAAAATGTGCAACTCATATTAAGCTCAAGCATCTTTGGAGGATTGGGGCTAATTTCCCAACCTTTCTAATTTTAGTTCATTTCATTGATAGGATTGGGACCCCTTAGCCATTAGCCAAAAAGGTCCCTCATCTCTCAATTGTGATTAGTTGACCTAATCTTAGATATTTTCACTAATCTTATTACTAATTATAATAAAGGTCCCTCATCTCTCAGATATTAGCCAAAAAAGGTCCCTCATCTCTTAATTGTGATTAGTTTACCTAATCTAAGATATTTTCACTAATCTCATTATTAATTATAATTAAGAGAAAATTCAGCACACAAAGATTTGATCAACAATTGATGCTTGAAAATGGTACCTACCCCTTCATTTGAGCTTGGAGATGGTTGAAAAATGGCTAGTAGTACCCTTGACTGTGGAAGCCCCTTTCTTAAAAAAAGCTCATGTGTGGGTAGATGTAGCTATATAAGGATAAGGGGGTCTTGCTCTAAGACTCGTGCTTTTTTAAATGAAAATTGCATAGAAAAGCTCATGTGTGACTAGATGTAGCTATATAAGGATAAGGTGTGAGATTGGGCCATGATAGCAGGTCTTGCCAAGTATGGGGAAGGTGGAGAGGGAACCTTCACGACACAAGCTTTTTATTTTGTGTACTTTAGCCTTTGTAAAAATAACCTTGAGGCAACCTTAGCTAGTGGAACACCCCTAAATGTTTTTGAGGAATGATCAGGGTCTGAATACTATCTCAGATGCTTACATTTTTCTGGTTTAAACCTTAATATTTTAATTGAAAATCCTAATTTTTATTATTTTAAAATTTTAACCTACCAAAAATCATTAAATTTCCTTTTTTGGTGGGGTTCCCCATTTAGATTGAGGATGAAACGAGTTTTTACATCACTCAATTCAGAGTCAAAATGACCTTTTCAACTGCCTTGACTTGTTTACAATTTTTTTGCAAAAAAAAAACCGCAACTATTGAAAAGTGGTCCAAATGGAGTCCAAATTGACTTCTAAACATATGTAAGGGGTTTATAGGCTTAGGAGAAATTTTCTAAGCAAAGAGAAAAAAAAATCAAAGCCAAACTTTCTCTCTCTGGGGCTATTTTCTCTCTAGAATTTTAGTAATGAAAACTATTATTTATCAATAATTTTATAAACCTAAATTGAGCCTAACAGAGGAAGGATCTCTAGAGGGGGTCACTCGTAAATATATAACTATAGCACATGGGTTCAACAAAAGGGATTTTTTAAATCCCTTTTTTACACAGTTTTTACATCTCAAAGGGTACCATTTAAAGGGGGTATTCACAGGTTGAATAGAAAAAGGGTACGTGTTATTCATGAAAATTTTACAAATAAGGATTTTTTTAAATAGTCCTTGAACGCACGTGATATAGAGGGTTTACTTATAGTGAACCCCCCGAGAAGGATCTTAGCATTAATCAATTTTGATTTGTTTGGGAAGTCTCTTGGTTCCTGTTCATGATTTCAATGCTTCTTTACTTCATCTCAGCCTGCTCCTGCTATTTTTTCTTTCATCCTAGGCTTTTGGCCCAGTGAAGGTTCAGGTATCTTTCCTAGAGAGTACAAGTAGGTATCTTTCCTAGAGGGTACAAGCAGTGCTAGCAAAAAACATTTTTCCTAACCAGTGAAAAAACCTACATGACATAATCTTAACTGGGATTTTGAATATCCTACCATTTTAAAAAGACACTCAAATATTACAACCGATTTTTCAAAGAAATAAAATTTGAGCTTTTTTATAAATCATCAATGTTAAGGATGATGGCGTGAAAGACTCACTTGATATAAGATCTTCAATTTGCAATGCCATAGCCATTCTCTTTAGAGATAGAAGCATGCATACCCTCGCTACCACACCATAGAGGTAGGTATTCCCATTCTCTTTTTTATATCCACAACCGCTAATGAGTGCCTAACCAATTTTTCATAATCTACATGTATATGAGCATAAAATAATATACATAAAGGGTGTTATGCTGATCATGTGTTTTTAGATCATACAAATGTATAAACCCATTCTTCTTTGTTTTTGTGAAGGCCCCCTTTAATGAATGCGTGACAGCTATAGGTGTATAAAAGGAAGCACACCCCATTTTTTCCAAGGTGCCTTGGGAAATTTAACTTTTTTATTTTCATTCTCTGTCAGCCATGTGATCTCTAAATGACCTATTGACTTTAACTCTTCTTGTGCCCCAAGAATATCCTTCTTGCCAAGTGGTCCCAAATGTTGGATGCCGTATTCTTGAAGATATGCGTTGGATCTAGAAGATGATTTATCTTGATCCTTGCCCAATATGGGAGGCGAAGAAAGATTGAGTACCTTATCATTCTTGGTGGTGGCTTCTCAAACACTTCTCTCCAAAACATGGCACAAACTTTCGCAATTCTCTATGCATAGTGGATGTGGTGGTACTCATTTTTGTAGATGGTACAAACTTCTCATGAGGTAGAAGAAATTGGTGATGATTTTTATAGATGACCTTCTTAAGATGATCTAGCCTTGATGTAACACGTGATGGTCCACAAATTGTGGGCATTATGCCTAAACTTGTGAGACCTATTTAATATCATGAGAGAGCTATTGCAAAAGAAGAATTTGTGCCTTTGTAAAAATGGAGAAATAGGATAGAAATCATACTGGATCACTCGCTATATCCTCTCAAGCACTTTGATGCCACGACATAATATTTGAAGCTCATCAGTTAAAGTCTCAAGGTACACATCCACATTCTTCACCTTGTTTTTTTGGTCGCAGATAAGAAGGACAAGCATCACATGAACTTTCTTGATGGAATTTCAAGGAGAAAGATTAAAGTTCACCACTACGACCATGGCCACCAAGAAGACTATCTTGTACACTATAAGAATGATAATATATCATAAATCTACTTTTCTATTGAAGTAGAAATAATCACATATTGATTAAATTATTCACATAAATAAGAGTGGTTAAGACATATTGCTAAAAGGCTAGCATATAGAAAAGTAAAGTCCATGAAAGGAAGAATACACTAAGGGCATACATTAAGGGGTTTTGCAATATGGGAACCTTGTGTGTGAAGGGTTATTTGTAAACCTCCTTTTTTAAAATTAATATTTTATAAAGATATTTCATAAATTAAAAGACCATAGTAGAGAGTTTGGGAAAATCCTAATTCCCATTTTGCAAGATAAAAAATTGGGGGCATGGTGAACCCTTTTAAGATTTTGTCAAAACCCCCTCATGTGACATGTCATTGGAAAGCTCTTGAAGAGCAGTTTCTAAATCCTCATTCTCTCGCAAATTTGGAATTTGTATGCTCAAGATATACCAAAAAGTAGATTGAAAAGAAAATTTTAAAAGTAATGGGATTCTCCCAAATTCCCCAATAGGGCCTTTTAAGGCTTTAAAATGTATTTTTTTTCAAATTGCTACCTCCCATTGTGCTTTTATATTTTTTATACCTCCATGGAAAAAAAGAAATAAAACTTTTCTATTGAATTCTTGGGCTATTTTACATGATTTTAGGTAGACCCCACTGACAACCACCACCACTAAACCATCCTTCATGGCTATTTTACATGATTTTAGGTAGACCCCACTGACAACCACCACCACTAAACCATCCTTCATTTCTTATAGATTTTGGCATTTTAAAGGGATCTCTTCAATTTGAGGATCGAAAAGCCTTTCTTATGTATGTTTTCATGAAAGTGAAAATCACCCAATATCCCCTTATGTTTAACTCTCATAAAACTTTTATGATTTAGTCCCCTAATACTTGCACACTATAGGGAGATGGGCCTAACATGGGGAGCCAAGCATTCCACATCTATATTTTGAAAAATTGAGTTTTTCACCACAAATTTAATGTAAACAAACATTTATAAGCTTTTAAATCCACATCTATATTTTGAATAATCAAGTTTTTCACCACACGAATTTAATGTAAGTAGGTGGTGAATTTGCAATTTATATGTTTAGAACCGCGAAAGTTGTAGGTGTTGAGAAGATGTACATTTTAATGACTAAAACTATGCTATAAATGAGGCTAAAGAAACCTTTCATCATAGTTTCAATTTAGAATTCCTTTGTGATGGAAATACTTAAAAGTGACTACCATTTATTAATGATGATGTGCTACAAAATAACAAATGTTTGTGGGAGGTGGAACATTTTACCAAGTACTCCCTAGTCTTAATGAGTGGCTGGAATAATAGGTGGTGGCTAAGGGTCTTTGCAAATCTGCATGGTTACAAAATAATCTAGGGTTTATCAGTAAGAAATTACAAAAGAGTGAGAGGCTTCAAGGGGAGGAAGCTAGAGAGCTAGTGAGGAGCAAGCAAGGAGTGCAATGCAGAGAGAGGCCAAGAGGCTACGTTATGCCACTGATTTCTCCACACAAACAAATCACCATGAGTGGTTATGAGAAAGAGAGAGAAAGAAGCATTCTAGAGAAGACACATCTCACTTCTTCTAGAAGTGAACACTCTATTACTTCTCACTTCTTCTAGAAGTGTACCCTCTATTACTATGCGGTTGTTCACACATAGGCCATTGGTGGCCTGAGTCCCTTGAGGAACAACATAAGGGATGCCTCAAATAGGACCACATGTTAGGGTTTCAAGGCAACTAGAGTCTGAAAAATGCGAGCATTTCTTGTGCACATGAATAACATGTATGTATTAAGGGTTTCAACCTTTATCATTAAACAAGCAAGGACCCTAGCATATATACTACTATAATTTAATGTACCCGTATTGAGGGTTAAACGAGAGGGAATTTAAAAAAATTTAATGAATACAGACCAAGTTAGAACCAGACCTAGCATAATCATAGCCCACTTTTAAGTTTGAAAAATCCTTAAATGTCCTTTTGAATAATCTAGGCTATTCTTTGCATATAGAACCAACATAATGATTTGTATTGGTCGCTTTCCATGAGCCACCCCATGCAATGGAGCCCCTAAGGCTAGCCAAATCGATTTCCAAGTAGTAGATGCAACCTTATTTAAATGCTATCTACAACAAATGAATCTTTTAATACTTTAAATTCAACGTCTACTTATATTTCACCTTTTAATATAAGTTCAAAAGCTAACCATTTCTTTGCATGTTGACCCCCATTAACCTTGAAAATTTGTGAAAATATACCAATAATCATCAAGGAATAGTAACAATGGAATAATAAATCACTTTCATATTTCATTTTCATATTATGTGTACTTAAAGATATGATGAATCTTTAAGTGTGTGTATTCAAGGATGGCTAACCATTTGTGTATGCTACTTTTTCAAATCACAAGTCTATGGCTTCTCATGAAAATCTAAATCAACTCAACAAGAACTCAATGTAAAGAATGAGGAAAACAAGCCTTCTTGTTTGTGCTCATGGTTTCTAGGAGCATTATTGGCTTACCTACACCATTTGCAAAATATTCCTTTCAAGGACCCCCTCTTTCATCATCAATGTTTCATGAATGAATCCATTTCCCTACAAGAGGTTATGGATTCCTTTCCCTATATGAGGTCATATCTATAAATTTAAAAAATCAGTCATTTTTTTATTTAAACATTAGCTTTTGGGTTATTTTGAATATAAGAGGATAACGACAAGAAGATGCTAATGTTAACCTATTTAAACATCGGCTTTTGGGTATTTTTGAATATAAGAGGCTAACGACAAGAATATGCTAATGTTAACCTATTTAAACATTAGCTTTGGGTATTTTTTAATATAAGAGGCTAAGGACAAGAAGATTCTAATGTTAACCTATCATAGATCTCAAATTCCAACTAAGGTGGCAAGAAATTATATCAATCATTTTGTGTGTGTGTGTGTGTGAGAAGAGAGAGAGAGAGAGACAGAGAGAGAGAGAGAGAGAGAGGAGGAGGAGGAGGAGGAGGAGGAGGAGGAGGAGATGATGGTGATTATAATAAAGGAGCAAGGAAAGAAGACACAGAGAGAGGAAGAAAGTAGGGGGGAGGTTATGGTGGTTAGAGAGATAAATAGATGGATATATAAAATTAACATCTATAGGGGCCAAATACAATGTTTACCTATTTAAGCCTTAGTACACAAGACAAAAGGTCTAAGAAAAATCACAAAGACGTAGTACAAAAGATAATGTTGGCCTATGTAAGCCTTAGCACACAAGATAAAAAGAAGAATAATCACAAACTAATAAAATTTATGGGGGTTAGGAAGGTGCATCAAACATGGAAATTATTTTCTTTATTGGTTTAGAGGTGCAAAACTTGTATATGATGGCCTTCCCCTCTTGAAATACTACTACTCGCTTTATAAGTTTTCCACATGTTGCTTCTTAATTATGATATGGTAATACCTTGACTTTAAGTCAATCTTTCTAAATATCTAGGCTCCATGAAATTGTTCTACATGTTGCTTCTTAATTATGATATGGTAATACCTTGACTTTAAGTCAATATTTCTAAATATTTGGGCTCCATGCAATCGGTCTACTGGATCATCTATTTTGCGAATAGGATATTTATTCTTAATGCTAAGCTAATTCAAGCCTAGATAATCAAATCCACAATCTAAAAAGTGCACCCCAAGGGATACAACGGGACGAATAAAGCCTTGCTTTAAAAGCTACCTCAATTGTTCCTCGAGTTCAATTACTTTGGAATGTAGTTGGTTGACCTCTAGGTATCAAATTTATCTCATGATCAACCTCACAAGCATTTCAGTCAAATCGTCAGGAAATATGCCAGCATACTCACTTAACCATTCAAGTTTCTTTATATCTAATTCTTGGCCTACAAGATTGAGCTCACCAACATAAATTTCTCTTGGCCTACAAGATTGAGCAAATTTCTTGAATCAACCAAAAGCTTACAATCTTTACCTTGGAGATTAGTTGGGGCCCGGATTACTAAAAATTGTTAGTTCTCCATCAATTGTCCGCAGAGTGCACGGAGCACCTTGGTATCAAAATGATTTACAAAAGGTACAAAGATTCCTCAAAAGGTTTTAATCTATACATTCAACACATTTTTGGATGCACATCCATTTTTGAGCTCATCACATGGTATGCATAACATCGATCCATCCACCACCCTCCTAGACAGACTCACCCATATGGGAAATTGTCCTAATTCAAAGAGGAGCCATGTCGCTTGAAGGTTATATTGGGGATGGATGGATTTAATCCATTTGGTGTAAAATTAACATCATGGAGCATATGGCTACTCATAGTGGTGAACTTGAATCTCCCTCCTTCTTGGAAGTCCATCAAGAAAGTTCATGTGATGCTTGCCCTTCTTATGCCTAACCAAAACAAACAAGGTGAAGAACATGGATGTGTACCTTGAGACTTTAATTGATCATGAGCTCCAAATATTATGTCGTGGCGTCAAAGTTCATGCAAGGATATAGTGAGTGCTCTAGTATGCTTTCTATCCTACTTCTCCATTTTTACAAAGGCATAGATTCCTCTTTTGTAATAGCTCACAACTTCTAGGCATAATGCTTGCAATTTGTGGGCCACCACATGTTACATCAAGGCCGGATCATCATAAGAAGGTCATCCATAAAAATCATCACCAATTTCTTCTACCTCATCAATGAGAAGTTTGCACCATCTACAAAAAGGAGTACCACCACACCCACTATGCTTAGAGCATTCAGAAGTACCACCACACCCCCTATTCTTAGAGCATTGGGAAGTTTGTGCCATGTTTTGGAGAGAAGACCACCAAGAATGATAAGGTACTCAATCTTCTTTCGCGTCCACATTGGACAAGGATAAAGATAAATCATCTTCTAGATCCAATGCATATCTTCAAGAATATGACATCCAACATTTGGGACCCCTTGGTAAGAAGGATACTCTTGGGGCACATGAAGAGTTAAACTTGATAGGTTGTTTAAAGAACACATTGCGGAGGGAGAATGATAATGGAAAAGCTAAATTTTCCAAGGCACCTTGAAAGAAAATGGGGTGTGCTTCCTTTCATAAGCCTACATGTATCATGCATTCATTGAACCCCCCTTCACAAACATAAAGAAAAATGGGTCTATACAATTGTATGATCTAAAAACACATGATCGGCATAAGACCCTTTATGTATCTTAATTTATGCTCATATACATGTGGATTATGAAACATTGGTTAGGAACTCTTTCCATTTGCATTAGTGGTTGTGATTATAAAAAAGAAAATGAGAATACCTACCTCTGCAGTGGTAGTGATGTTAAAATTACAGCAATATGATGAGCTATGGTGGATCAAATGCTAGAATCAACATCATTAACAAAGAGATTAGATGATAATTAAGACGTGATTAGTGAGCAGTTAACTGATAGCTTAATGTAGGCATGGATAATCAAAAACTAGCAAATTCTCATTAGGCCAATGCCTCAATTTATAGAGTTTACATCCAAGCATCCAATCCCACTGATTTCTCCTTGATTCACTCCACCTCTTTTGCTTGATTCTCTCCACCTCTTCCCAGAATATCTCCACACCTCCTAAATCTCCTCATGCTTCCCTTTATTCTCTCCCAGTAGATACTTCTCACCTTTTCACAGATTCTCTCACATTTACAGATTCTCTTTTACAGCCTCTAGCCAAGGGCTTGTTCCCGCACACACCCTATTCACTTGTATGTTTCAACACCTCCCCTCAAGTGAATACTCCTAGCACACCTGGACCCTATACCAAGTTTCCCTTTTACTTTATAGTCTGCAACCAATGCCTCACGTCCCTAAACTCATAGTCCTTGACACTCTCTCTCTCTATGTGTCCAAGGCTACTAAAGTGCCCGTGACCTTGACTAGAGTGCTCGCACATACATCTACCACATGGCCTACATCATCGGTGGCTCAGAGGTGGTTTTACTCTGTTGGGGCAAGTTACATTGGATTGTGGGGTTCCTCTCTCTCTCTCTCTCTCTCTCTCTCTCTCTCTCTCTCTCTCTCTCTCTCTCTCTCTCTGAGATTTTCACATGGCTCCTCACTTCTTGGAGCCTCACATCTTCTCTTGTCTTCAGTCTTCTTGTTGTGGCAGCTTCTCTTCACGTGTCCATGTCTTCCTTCAATGCTTCGTCTAGCTCTTCTTCTCGGTGTGGATCCTCCTCTTGGAAAGAGATGTTCTTCTTCTTTCATGGCTGGGCCGCTTGCTCCATGTGTGAGCAACATGTTTTAATGTATTGTTGACAGTTGTTTTGGGCTTTTGATGTTTATCCTGTGTCATTATGCAATGCAAACCCAAATCTATATGCGGGAGGTCTTGCCTCTTGCCTTATTTTGGACAAGGGTAGTGTCTGATCCCATTTTTACAATGATGTAATGTGCCCAATACATAATGCATATAGCATTCATTCTTATGCACATTCCCAAATGCAACTCTGGCTGTGAATACCTTGAATCTGAGTGTGATTTGCAAGAAACAACCAAGGGTTAAATGCAAAATGATGATTACCACAAATTTATCAGCATAATTTTACCAGAAATTACATTAAATCAAGGGTAACCAATTTGTACGGAATGGCTAGAGTATCAAACCATCTCCGAATTGCAATCTGAAGTTATAGAGATCTGTATCAAATACCTAATGGTTAATTCAAACCCTCAATTGCACCAAAAAATAGTGATTAGCACTGATTAATCACTGATTAGCATATTAATTCTCTATTTTGTGTGCAAAAAATAGAGTATGCAGGGAGCCCAGATCTCAAGCCTTAGAGTTCAAATGAGCTTAAATCCTTTCAAGGCCATCAATAGCAATTAGTCTAGTAGAGGATTAAGCCAAGAAACACAAGATTTGACCAAACATTGAATGCTTAATCTCTGTTTTACCAAAGTCACCTGCAGATTTGATGAAGAGCTTGGATCTCACTGTAGACTTGATCAAATCAAATTCTATCTTCACGAGCTTGTAGAGCACCCTTGAAAACCCCTAGGGCCAAGAGGAATTAGACCCATTGCAATCAGAGAAGAAAAGATATCATTTTTCCTCAGAAAAAATGACGCCTATAGATTAGCAAAAAACGTGAGCTTTTCTTGGCAGCTTGCAGTGCTGTGATTCGCTTGGCTGGAGCACAAGTAAGATAGCTATGTATGGCTATAAGGGCTTGAGCTAATGTTGCTCCTGGAGGGAGATCAAGCCCCTCCACTAGCTGGGGGTACAATGGGCTAGTTGAAAAGAGGTAAAAATACTAATTATCTACTAATCCTAATTAGCCAGGTGATAATCAAGATAATGGGCTCACAAATTGATGGATTCTAGGCTAGGCTCTGATACCATGTTAAAATTATAGCAATATGATGAGCTATGGTGAATCAAATGCTAGAATCAACATCATTAACAAAGAGATTAGATGATAATTAAAATGTGATTACTGAGCAATTAACTGATAGCTTAATGTAAGCATGGATAATCAAAAACCAGCAAATTCTCATTAGGCCAATGCCTCAATTTATAGAGTTTACATCCAAGCATCCAATCCCACTGATTTCTCCTTGATTCACTCCACCTCTTTTGCTTAATTCTCTCCACCTCTTGCCAGAATATCTCCACACCTCCTAAATCTCCTCATGCTACCCTTTATTCTCTCCCACTAGATACTTCTCACCTTTTCACAGGTTCTCTCACATTTATAGATTCTCTTTTACAGCCTCTAGCCAAGGGCTTGTTCCCGCACACACCCTGTTCACTTGTATATTTCAACAAGCGAGGCTATGCATGGTTCTATCTGTAAAAAGAATGGCTATGTCATTTCTAATGGTGGAAGATCTTATATCGAGTGAGTCTTTCATGCCATTGTCCCCTTAACATTGATGATTTATTAAAAAAATATCAAAATTTCTATTTATCTTTAAAAAACCAGTTGTAATACTTGAGTGTCTTTTTAAACTGGTAGGATATTCAAAATCCCAGTTAAGATTATGTCATGTAGGTTTTTTCACTGGTTAGGAAAAATATTTTTCGCAGCACTACTTGTACCCTCTAAGAAAGATACCTTAAACTCCATTGTCACCTTATTAAAGACCCAACCAATCACATTTGATGATCCTATTGGGGTCACAAGAAAGCCAAAATTGCCAAGAAAGATAAGGAAACATCCAAAATCTAAAAATCCGTATCATTAGGGAAAATTTGGACTATGAAATGGGCCCTGTAAGAAATCCTAATTTTTAGTAATCTTTTGATTAAAAATGCTAGTTTTGACCCCATAGTGGGAGACAAAGCAAATGATTCTCCTATTTTTTATAGACTTTTTAGGTCATACCATCTACATTTTGTCCACTCTCTCACTAGCTTTTAGGACTTTTATAGTTTATAGTTTTAGAATATATTAACCCATTACTTTTAGATACAAGTTACATCACCATTCCCAAGGTTTCACTTTTCGGCCATAAGGGGGCCGAAAAATTGACTTTGTCAAAATTTTCGTTTTTTTGAGTTTTTTCATCAAAAAAACTCTCCTTATACATATCTAAACCCAAAAAGTGAATTTTTTATATCATTTCTTAGTAATAACTACCTCATAACAATCTTGTCATATCTTTCTAACTTCTATGATATCTAATGATTGCAAGGTACATTCTAATATTTTATAACAAAAATAGAATGCAAGTTGCATCACCACGCCCATAAGGGAGACCCAAAAAATAAATTTTTAAAAAATTTTTATTTTTTTGAGTTTTTCCATCAAAAAAACTTTCTTTATACATATATAAACCCAAAAAGTGAATTTTTTATATCATTTCTTAGTCATAAATACCTCATAACAATCTTGTCATATCTTCATAACTTCCTCAGAATCTTCACTCTTGTTATATCTTCCTAACTACTATGCTAATTACAAAGATGCATTCTAATATTTTATATCCCAAAATAGAAGGGCTTTTTTTTAGGCCATTAAAATAATGACTTTTTGATACTTTTCACATTTCAGTGTATTTTCATTTAAAACTTTCTTCCCAAATATATATATATATTGAAAAGCTTATTTTTTAATATCATTTTTAAATCTCATTTAATATAAATTTTTAATGTCATTTAATGCCACCCCACTCCTTTCATTCTTCACTCTTGTCATATCTTCCAAACTGCTATGCTATCTAATGATTACAAGATGCATTCTAATATTTTATATCCCAAAATAGAAGGGCGTTTTTTGAGGCAACTAAAATAATGACTTTTTTTATACTTTTCACATTTTAGTGTATTTTCATTTAAAACTTTCCTCTCAAATATATATATATATACTAAAAAGTTTACTTTTTAATATCATTTTTAAATCCTTATCTTAAATGTAAATTTTTAATGTCATTTAATGCCACCCCACTCCTCTCATTCTTATTATCTCTCTTAATCATAATAACTGAAATCTTTATTTTTGAAATATCAAAAATGGCTTTTTTAGAGAGATATATTCTTAATATATATTTCTCTAGGATCATTCCAATATAAATCTCTTTTCTAATCTTATTTTTCTGTCATCTTGAATTAGACATGCCTTTAGATGATATTTTATGAATGGTAGAAAGTGTAAAGTAGACATTCACATTCGTATAGATGAAGATTATGCACTAGCAAAACGTCCATATGTTAGACAACCATTATCTAACTCAACCATGTCCACACTAAGAAATGAGGGGAAGAAGAATGTTGATCTTTGGGTGGATGGGAATCTCTTTCCCTATAATCCTTTGACCTTGTACAGTCCACCATTTTGTGATTTGACTAGTTTTGTTCGATATGTAGGTGATGGGAAAAATGGACTCTTAGGTTATTGTAAAAGACTTTCTATTTTAGTGGTGGTCTTCATAACCAATACTTACACTCAATTAATTCAAGTCTTCAATCAAGTATTGAAGATTTAAAAAAACATTCACATGACCTAGATATGAAAAATAAGGAACAAGAAACACTCCATAAATAATCAAAGAGATAAATTGTCTAGGTTACAAAGAAAAATAAGGAGGTTGAAGCATACACCAATTGGTGCACGTGAGCGTAAACAAAAGCTCTCTAATATTCAAAATCTTTCGGTGCAAGGCAGCGTAAGGAAACGGAGGCTCATAGCAACAAGGTATGTTTCCATAGAATTTTTTGTGAGTATTCTTTATGTATGTGCTAATTTAAAGGTTTTTCCTGATAGATTTAATGGTGGTTTCATTATGTCCCAGGAATTTCTTAGCTAATGCATCTCATGGGAGATACCATGCATGTTTTCAAAGCCTGCAATGAAGAACAAATAGATAACATCAATCATCCGTGATCCAAATTACAAGAGAGTCATTGAGCTGGTTTCAAAGAACATTATGCAAGACATCAAGGGGCTTATTAGTGCAAGGGATGTACAAGATGCATGTGATGAGGCCGGCATCAGTCGCACAAGGGTTACGAGGAAATTTATGGAGTCATCAAAAGAGCTCTTCGTACCCGAGGGATTAAAGGAAACTTTCTTTCTCCTTCCTACAAAATATCATTAGAAAAGACGGCAAGCAATGCAGATGTTAAATCAATCCTTGGTGAGTCTATTTATGTAGAAAGAACAATGGTTTTAGATCCTAAGTACAAGGATAGGCTGGAAGTACAGTACAACACATACAACAACCTTTGATGACATATGATCCGATTCTATAAGGTTTCACATCAAGGTTGGGTTTGAGGATTTATCGTTTAACTTGCAAATTTACCTTATCAATGACATGAATTACATGTGTTGTTTGGCTTGGTTTATGTGATATGTAGAATTGGAGGGAGTCCTATCACTTATACTGAAGTTGGATAAGGCTCAACTAGTAAAAGGGAAAATATTGGAGCGAATGGGAGTCACATATATGAATGAAGCAATGGCATATGCAAAGGACAAGGATAAAATCCCTTCTTTCAATGTTCAATCTGAGAAGGATAATTGGTGGCTTGGAGCCTTTGAGGTTCCAAAGGAGAACACTAAGGTGTTGAATTGGATGCTTCAACAACGATGCCCTCAAATTCTAGAAGTTATCAAACAATAGATGGATGGGGTGGAGCTTGAAGTGGATGGTGTGGGCTCCTTTCATGTGGACAACAATCTTGTAAGAAATGTTACTAGGGAGACAGCTCGAATGTCAGCAATTGCTAAAGCCACATGACTCAAAAGGAAGGAGACAAACATAGAGAATTGGAATGGAAGTTCAAGAGCAGGCCATGTCGCATGGCATGCCACAATGGCAAGACATGGCAGACATTGGGTTAAACGTGTCTAATTTGGTGGTTTTGTAAATTTTTGGTTTCAAACTATCTGAACACATTATAAATGACTTTATATAAAGGTGTAATAGTCTTCATTCTCATTTCTATATTTTGACTTCACTTTTTGCCATGGCTAAAACAAAAGCTTCCACACATCACCTCATCGTCCTCCACCGCCACCTCCACCTCCCTCTCCCCCCCTCATCTAGCCACCACTGACCCTGATTGAGAGACAGGGAGTGATTTTGACCCTGATGGAGTGCCATGGGCTAATATTCCTATCCCCCCAATACGTTCCACAACTGGGGGAAAGAGCTTGCATCGAGGCATGGGTCTGTTGTCAACACAAGAAGAGGTGGTAGTAGCAGCAACAAACGGAAGCAACAGCAACAGAAGCAGCAGCAGCTGAAGGAGTTCCATCATCCTCTTGGCGTAAACGTGCATGAGATTGGAGTGCTCATGCACATCCTCCTCAACCACCCCCGCAACAAGAAACCCTCCTCCTCATGTCCCCGGGAGGAAACAACGCAATGGCATAGTAGCTCTAAAGGAGATTCGGAGGTTCCAAAAGAGTGTTGACCTCCTCATCCCGAGATCTCCTTTTGCACGTCTTGTCAAAGAGATACTATACGATTTTGGGGGCTGAGACAAGAGGATGCAAAGCCTTGCCTTGGCTGCAATCCAAGAAGAAGCGGAGGCATTTTTTAGTCACCATGTTTGAAGATTCTAACCTGTGTGCAATCCATGCAAAGCGGGTCACAATCATGTGTAAAGATACAAAGCTAGCACGCACCATTCAACGTGATAACCTCTGAATATTTTTCCTTATGATGTACATGATTGGACAATGTAAAATTTCACTTAATATATTCTCTTTTTAGTGCTTCTCAAGTTGTCCACATGAAGGCCTTGACTACATGTGTATCTGTATCAAAAAAATTTAAATGTATTTGATTTGTATATTTCATTTACAAGGGTGATTTGTGTATTTCATGTGTTAGTATGTATAGTTTGAAGGCTTAAAAAAGGAAAACAAATCCCCAACCTGAACAGGGTGACTTTTTCCTCCCAGACAGGAAGCTTGTCTGGGCAAAAGCTGCCTTGTTCAGGTTGGGGGTCTTTTTGTCTTTGTAAACGTTCCTCTCAACCATCTGTATTAATATCTTTTTGTTTTAATATTATTTAGTTGTAAATTTCTTGGTGATAGCAAATCTTGCAATGTATGATAACTACGTGATATCAGGCCCAGTGTGAAGGCACCACATCTTTTATGATCTTAATATTACTTTGTAAGGTAGTATATATCTTTAATTTTAAGTTCTTAATTTATAATAAGTTCTATATAAATGCTTATACATGAAAATTGGAGGCTAAAAAATGCAAATAGAGCCCTAACCTGAACAGGGCAACTTTTGCCTAGACAACAAGCCTATCTAGGCAAAAGTCGCCCTGTTCAGGTTGGGGCTATTTTTGTATTTGGTGGCCTCTAATTGTCATATGTACAAACATTTATATGTATTCATATTCACATATACATAGGCCTTACTATATCAATTAAAGCTGAGTATTGGCTAAATGAAATAATATTATACTCATGTAAGAACTACACTCATGTAAACTCTCTCTTTCCATGTGTAAGAACTCTCTCTTTCCATGTGTAAGAACTCTCTCATCATATAAAAGAGTATCTTTTATGATCTTAATATTACTTTATAAGGCACTATATATCTTTAATTTTGAGCACTTTATTTATAAAAAATCTTATATGAATGCCTATACATAGGCTAAAAAACACAAAAAGAGCCCCAACTTGAACAGGGCGACTTTTGCCTAGACAGCAAGCCTGTTTGGGCAAAAGTCACCCTGTTTAGGTTGGGGCTATTTTTATATTTGGTGGCCTCCAATTGTCATGTGCAAGCATTTACAAGTAGTCACATACACATAGGCCTTGCTATCAGGTGGGTGTGTTGGCTAAATCAGACAGAACTACACACTCATTGTGGTCAGAGAGGACAGGGCAAACATCATGGGAAGTTGGCCCAAATTAATCATTACTGATACCACAAAATAAACATGCATGCAATCCAATGTTATCCACAATGTCTCTGAATCTCTCTCTCTCTCTCTCTCTCTCTCTCTCTCTCTCTCTCTCTCTCTCTCTCTCATATCATGAAAACTTACATTATTCAAACTTTATGTAGAAATTATGTATAAAAAAACCCACTTGTATTAATAAAAAGGATTTACATTGATTGTCGACGAACACAGTATCTATGATAAATTTGCAAGCTAACTCATAATGTTCTTGAGATACCTAGCTACAGTCTTGTGCCTCTTCTTGCTAAGTGGAAGGGTCCCTGACAATATGGCATTGTGACGACACAATCTGGGTCCTTCTCACCAATACTCTCTGCAAATGCAGTGTGTGTGCAAGAACTTTAGAAGAGTAACCCCCTTGGAAGGCAGCGTACGCTGTAGCCTCGTTGATGAGCACTATCTTGTCAGTGTTTCTTAGAATCGTTTACAAGCATAGGAGCTTGCTAAGTACTTTGAGGGCTAACATGTAGAAGCTTGCCATGGGGTTGAATGCATTGTGCACCACAACAAGGTCTTGAGGTGCAATACGACCCATGTAATGGGTCAATGCAGCATCTCTTCCAAAACCCTCGCGCATGTGCCACCTTTACGTTGAGCCCAAGCATCTATAGAGACTATATGCTACACACAAGAAAGAGGATTAGTGGAATTCTAGTAGTATTATCAATTAGATTTATTAGATTCATACATAATTTATCTTACCGTGTGTTTGAAATCAGAGCTAACCACCTCAGGCTTGCAAATGTCAATGGAGGACTTGTGTTCCTCCAATGACACTATTGTAGCATCCTCAGACTCTCTGGTGGTCGGTGGCAATTGTTCCTGAGCTTTTCTAAACTCCTCCTCAGTCACAAAGCTTTGATCAGCCTCTGCAATTGTTGATTTCAGGATCATCATCGACTCATGCATAACACCACCTTGCATTGGAACAAGCCCTTGTTGCAAAGCCTTCGAGCCCTTGTTGTCGATGAGAAATTCTTCATTCATAGCTAACAAGGAGAGGCACTCGGCTTGTTGGCTGAGCTTGTATACCTTTTCTAGGTCATGTAAAAAGAGGAATTCCTCCCCTTCAATTCACCACAGAGCTCAGCTTACTAAGCTTAAGCTCCAGCATCTCTTGTGTATCCTCCTTTCCCTTGCCCACATTTGGTACATCTAGGGTACCCTCTATAGGACCCTCCCCCACCTCTTCTTCACTCTCTGTTGTGGCTGAGGCACTTGTCTCTCAAGAGTATGGCACCAATGCCTTTGACAAGGATGCTTCACCAGATTGAGGTGCCTCAATTTGGAGAAGGAGATCTTTGACCATAACGGCCTCAACAAGCTGGTTGAGGACCTCAAGTTTAGGATCCTCCTCCTTGCCTTGTCCCATGCCTCTAATTGAGACATCCTCCTTGCCTTGTCCCATGCCTCCAATTGAGACATCCTCCACCTCTACTTCTTCATCAGAGTCTTGCTCACCACAAAGGTATATGAAGGTGGCAACCCAAGAGAGGAAATCAAGGCCAATCTTTTCCCTCTGAAGTGAAAGCATCTCCTCCTTGGTGATCTGCTTATTATAGTGACCATCAAGGAGCACAATATCTTGGAATTTTTGCAACCTCTTGAGGGCACTCTTGTCATTCTTGTTGATATATCGTAGGAGATTGCATGGCACCCAATCACTATCCTGGACTGTGGTAGCTTAACAATCCAGGGCCTCACGTACTCTTCCATGTAGTCAAGAGTACCTCTGTTAGTCCTCTTCAACCAAGAGGATGGTCATTCCAAAGTCAATCTCGCAAAGAAGATGAAGAAAAGTTCCTCTCTATCAGGCCACTCGGTCCTCTTCAAGAACTCAAGAAACCTCTTGTATGCCATGTTTGGGTCCATGCTGGAAGGGAGTGACAAATGCTAGAAATGGAGAGATGAGTGGTGAAAGAGAGAGTAACTTCAAAACAAAGTGTTAGAAAATGAGAGAGGTCCTATATTTATAGACCTCAAAATTAAACATTGGGCATTTCATACTATAACATAAGTGACCAATAAATAACCCCAAACTTATATAAAAATATAAATTATATCGACAAGACATAACACAAGTGGTCATTCACAACAAGGAACCATCATTTTATAATAGGTTTTATACAAATTAAAACCATCTTAAGCAATTAAAAAAAACAAATAGCCCCTCGACGACTTACGACACTAATTCTAAAGTTAAAATTTGCATCCACCATTACTCCAATCTTTGCAAACCTTTAAGCTCTTCTCCAAATGTCTTCCAATCTAAATAAGAAAATTCAAGTGTAATAAATAAAACACATTCAAAAAACACAAAGCAATGTAAATTTACAAATATCAAAGCTCACCTTTCATCGGCCAATCTTGATGCTTTCTTCTTGGACATCTTGAAATCCCAAAATGAGCAAATGCTCCTGAACATCTCTTAAGCTCCATTCATTGCTTGCATTCACCACCTCAATTGAACCATCAAGAAGAGTCACAGATAAATCTATAGGTGTATCCACACCCTCACTTGATTGCAAGGGAACCCACTCCCCATTCTTCTTCATCCATCGTTCATAGAAAAATTGAATGGATAAGCTTTGATGAGTCTTCAAGTATCGAAAGGTAACACTTGAAGGCACCACTTTACACGAGTAGATGTCCCCTTTGTGAAAGCCCTCCACAATATTCCATCCCCAATTCCCAAGATATTGTTAAGTTGTTCAATTTGCAATTTCTTGCAAATGAACATTGTTGGGGTGGGTTGTGGGGAAAGCTCAGAGAACATAAATACAAATAGATGGATTGGCAAAAACCATCCAAGCCCCACAGACTTAGCAGCCTTAGAGAATTTTAAGGAGGAGTGTATGTCAGAGTACATCTTGTTTTTTAAAGCATTAACACTCCAACTATCCAGAACTGGCCACTCTACACTATGTAAAGAGTCCATAGGGATCTCCTCAAGGCTACCTTATTCTGTAGGCCAAGAAGGGACTTTGTAAGAGTGTGTGTAAAAGAATATATTTTTGTTGAAGAGGGATCTATGATTCTCACCTAGAAACATAAGCTCACCTATTGTACTATGAAAAACACTAAACACACCAGTGAGGCTTCTCAAAGGTTGTTCTTCAACATAGCTTGATGGAAAAATGTCTGCAACCCACATACCATAATTAGTAAAACAAAACAAGCCATTTCCAAAAAAAAATACAACCACATACTTACAGTTGCAAGGGAGCCTATTCTTCTCCATGGAAGGAGGAGGATACATGTCTATAGCCATGTAGACATGTTGTATTATTGCCTTGATTTCTCCATTCTTATCCTTCTTGAAATGAAGAATCCTTCCCTTCCAATGGTGTTCCAAAACACCACGGTTAAGAACTCGATGTGGATCTATGACACTTGGTTGCATATAAACCCAAAGCTTCACCCTAAATGGATGTCTGATCCACTAACCTTCATCATCTATAGTGTTGTAGAGAAGGTATTCAAAGATGGAATCACTTGGTCTCTTACTAGAGGTAGGCATAATGAGATGTATGGGTGAAGAAGAGTGAGGAAAAGAGAGGGCACAATAACTTAATAAATGATTAAAGAAATAGAAGATTAAAGTTTGGTATGGGTGAGCAACAGAGAGCAAGATGAGATTAGGGAGAGTACAGTAGCTTTAGAGATGATTATGCAATAATAGAAGATTAAAGAAGCTTATGGAAGAGGATTAGATAGAGATTAAGAGCTTAGAGAGCTGAAATGAGCTTGAAAAATGGGTTTCCCACCATAGAATATGATTAGATGGCCTTTTTGGAGGGAAAACCAAAATTTTAAATTTTTAGGGTTTTTTTAGCCGAGCTTCAAATGTTTGTCCATGTCATTTTAAAAAGGAGATTTGACCCTTGAACTTTGGTGTGACCTCTAGAGAGAGGTGGAAGATAGGGAGACAAGGCTAAGAAATGTAATAACTACCCTATATTTTATAGCTAAAGCTAGTAGATAGAATGTGCACTCCCCCCCTTCCCATTGGTGGATATCTTGATTAGCACTAATTTTTTGATTAGTAAAGGGCCCATTTTATAGTCCATTTTAAAGGAGATTTGACCCTTGCCTTGAACTTCGGTGTGACCTCTAGAGAGAGGTGGAAGATAGGGAGACAAGGCTAAGAAATGTAATAACTACCCTATATTTTATAGCTAAAGCTAGGGATAGAATGTGCACTCCCCCCCTTCCCATTGGTGGATATCTTGATTAGCACTAATTTTTTGATTAGTAAAGGGCCCATTTTATAGTCCATTTTCTCCCTAATGGGGATCGAATCATCAGAAATAGTAGGCCGAGAAATGAGGACAAAGATGAAGATTACCTCCAAGGGGGAGAGGGCTTCTCCTATGATAAAGTCATCCACACAAAATCAAAATGCTCGATATTGTGGAGAGGTTGAGAAAGGTTTAGGATGAGCAGATACTTAGTAGGGGTAAGCCTAGTTCTCATTGAGATGGAAGCAAAAGAAAGCCCAAGGTGACAATAGACTAAGTGCCAAACCAAACTAAGGAGGTAACTCAGAAGTAGAAGAAAGCAAACAAATGAAGTCATTTAAGCATTTTTGGATGGTAGAAAGTAGACAAAGGATCAAGATCCTACCAAAACAGGAAGAATCAATCTTTAGATTCGGAGGACTCGGGCAGCAAAAACCCTAAAAATAGAAGACTAGGAATAAGAAGGGGGTGAAAAATCGAGAGGAAATAGGGACTACAAAGCTAGGCTGGTTATAAGGCAAGCACAATTTGAAGACTTGCCGAGAAGCTAGAATAAAGAGAAGGAAAAAAAAAACCTAGGAAAGGAAGAAGGTTGGTGGGAAAGCTAGGAGAGGGAAGCACAAGCAACAAAAGGAGATAGTATTTCATGTTCCACTAGCTAAGGATACATCAAGGCTATTTTTACAAAGGCTAAAGATAGGAAAAATAAGAAGCTTGCTTATGTTGTAAAAGTTCTCTCTCCACCTTGGCAAGACCTACTATCATGGCCCAATCTCACCCCTTATCCTTATATAGCTGCATCTAGTCACACATGATCTTTTTTGTGCAATTTTCATTAAAAAAAAGCCTAAGTCTTGGCAAGACCCCCTTATCCTCGTATAGCTACATCTACCCACATGATCTTTTTTAAGGCTCGGAGGGTTCACTATATGTAAACTCTCTATATCACGTGCGTTCAAGGCCTGATTTAAAAGCCCCTTATATGGAAATTGTTCACGAATAAAACACACCCTTCAAGTTTCTATTTAATATGTACATACCCCCTTTAATTTGGTACCCTTCTGTATGTAAAAAATGTGTAAAAAGGGGATTTAAAAAACCCCTTCTATTGAACCCATGTGCTACACTTACATATTTATGAGTGACCCTCTCTCCCCTCCCCCCCCCTTTGAGTTTCAATTATTGCTAAAATCTGTGTGCTGGATTTTCTCTTAATTATAATTAATAATAAGATTAGTGAAAATATCTAAGATTAGGTCAACTAATCACAATTGAGAGATGAGGGACCCAAATTATCCTATCAATGAAATGAATTAAAATGATGAATTAGACAAGTTGGGAAATTTGTGATTAGTGAGGAAGATTTGCTAAGATAATTAGAGTTTTATTTTATATTATTAAATCAATCTTCAAAGTTAATCCAAATATTCTTGAGCTTGATATGAGTTACTCATTTTTAACCACATTATTAAGAGAAAAATAGGGAAACATTAGGATGTCAGAGAATGATTAGGAGGATTTGATGATACAAGGGTGTCTACCAAGGCCTTGTTAATTAGGGTTTTGCCTTGATTTAGCTTAATTCATGTCAAGAAGGATTAGGGTTGGATTAAGGAAAAGTTGACAAAAATATTTAATTTTCATCAACTTTTCTTTAATGAAAATTAGGGATGTAAAGTTGATAAATTAAGAAAAAGTTGATGAAAATCTTTAAGTTGATTAAAATCCATAATTTTCTTTAATGTTGAAGGAAATTAAAGATGTTGAAGGACTATATAGAGGCTTGTGTATGCTTGTCAATGCAAATCAATCATTAAAATTAAACCTAATTATTTTAATTAATGACATCCATCCAAGTCCAAATATTGCATTCACAATTCAATTGGGTATGTGACTAAAAGCTCGAGGCCCAAGTAACACTAATTTTCATGTTGAGTTCTAGACTCATAGCTCTTCACATAATATGTGATTATCACACTAATCACATATATTGCGATAAATTTAGGTTAAACTCAAGCAAGGAATCAATATGTGATTATCACACTAATCATAGATTGAGGTAAATTTAGGCTAAACTCAAGCAAGGAATCAATATTATAATAATCTTTTTGGTTGAAGTAGACATAATGACATATTGATTAAATTATTCACACATAAATATGAGTGGTTCAAGACATGTTGCAATATGGGAACCTTGCATGTGTAAAGGGTTATTTATAAACCTCCCTTTTTTTAAATTAACTTTTTGCAAAGATATTCCATAAATTAAGGCTTAAAAATGTATTTATTATCAAATTGCTACCTCCCTTTGTCTTTGTATATTTTGTAAGTGCACATCTTTCCTTCTTATAAATGATATGCTCTTACTTTGTTGTCTAACTTATATATATATATATATATATATATATATATATATATATTGTGTACTATGTTTTTTATGGAAGTACAAAGTCTTCAATGTAATGTAGTATGAAGGAAGACATTTTCCCATGGAGCATGTGGAATTAAAAACAAACAACCCAAGATTGTGGAAGTAAAGGCAAACAACCCAAGATTATGGAATCATGGAAAACGTTTGAGCAACGGAATCAAGCAATTGTGTGAGATACCAATATTTTCATCGACAAGCTTGATTATTAAGAGAATTGAGAAATTGTGCGAGATACCAATATTCTCATCGACAAGCTTGATTACTGTGGAACAATTCAAAACATCTTGGAGGATTAGTTTTAACAAGTTTAAAATTTATATGTCGGATGTCAAGTGGTTCAAGGTAGTAGGTGGAGGTCCTCATGTAACCATAAGAAGGCATTGAAGTGGGAAGAGACACATTTGCGCAGACACATTTTTGTCGCAAAAGGTAACCATTAAAGAACATTCAAGTGAAGGTTCTAGTAAGCATTCTTTATGTATATGTAATTAAAAAGTTTCGTGTTCCTCTAACTAGGTTGTGTTTTAATTGAACATAAATGGTGCCAAGTGGTGGTATATCATACAAATTACTTCTTGGTCAAGAATGATATTTCAAATTGAGGACCTTATGGACGAGCTAGTGGAATTAGATCAAGATACATTTGAAGTAGGAGAACATGAGATACCATCAATTACCAATCAAGTAGATGGTTCCCATGTCCAAGATGAAGAAGCAAACACATCAAAAGATAAAGCAAACATATCACATCAAAAGATGCTAGTGCTGTTGAGGATGATGTTTCCACTAATGGAATATACCCTTTTGTTGATATTGGGGCCATGGATCTTAACATAGACTCATTGTCATGAATGGTTTTATTCAAGACATAATCAATAAAGAGCAACCCTAACTAATCTCACCAATACATTTATTTCATTGTTATATAACTTTTCATAAAATTTGGCTTTAAAAATTTAAGTAAAATTTGCATTATAACAATTGCCATGTATTACTTGCACCATTGCTCTTTGCTCTCAGGTTTGGGAAATTACCCCAAGGTTTTACAGCTATGTTCTTAGGATTGGGGGATTATCCTAGGGTTTTGCAAACTTACTCTCTCCTCTCATATTTGGGAAATTACCCCAAGGTTTTGCGGCTATGCTCTAAGGTTTGGGGGATTATCCTAGGGTTTTGCAACTAAAAATGTAATTATATACATAGATGGGCCGCGTATCTAGCCGTGTGTATAGCCATACATACAATGAATTTATAAACGTGCTTATAACCGTGTGTATATCCATGTTCTTACCATGAGAGGACAACCACTTCTTGCACACTCCCTTGTTTCTATAAACTACACGATTAAGTTTCACGACTAGACTCCCCATTCTCATAGTGGGTGGATGAGGAATAGTTTCCTTGTCTTGATCAATTTATTTTGTGAAGACCCTCTTGAGAAAACAGATATCAAAAATAAGTTTGGTTTTGACGATTTGAAACATCATAAATTGGTTTGAAGTAAAAAATATGGTTGTTTTTGTGTGAAGAAATAAAGAAAACCTATATGTGTTTTGAAGGGTGAGTTTAAATTTTGTATGAAAAAGCTTGAGTTGTGAATAAAAGCAATAACCCATGGCTCGACTTTATTTTTCATGACTTGCTACTCACTAACGCAATAGAGGATTCTATAGTCTAAGTTATAGTGATGAAAATGATAGTGAATTAAGATTTGGAGCGTAGTGGGTTAGTGGCGGGTGTGGTGCATGTAGAAGCGTAGTGTGTTAGTGGCTCTCTAAATCCACACGAGTGATTGTATAACCCTTGAATGTCAACGGGTGGACGACTACTTGGGCCTTGCATGGCAGAGCCATGTAGTGGTTGGCATCAAGGTGAGGAGGAAGAGGGAGTGAATGGATGGGGGAATGGGATCCGGAGGCTGAGGAGGAGATGAAGTGTCGAGGGGATGACATTGAGGTAGAGTGTTCCAAGAGGAAGCGCGTGTCGGACTGGCTGAATGAGACACTCTATGCACACGTGAAAAATAAGGTATGTTTGAAGATTAACTAGGATTTCATCAGAAGCTAGATAGGTCTATTTTCGATGTGCAACATATTCATCTTTTGTCTGGGTAAGCCTCCGTCAAAGGGTGAATTAGGAAGATGGCTGCAAGAGAGTATTCTGCATGATTGTGTTGTTTCTAAGATCTTTTACTTGGGGAAAGGCTTCTTCAATGTTCTTTTTATTAAGGGCCAATTAGTCTCTGAATTATTTGCTAAAGGGCCTTTGTTCTTTGGGCAATGTCTGGTGCATGTCTTTCCTTTTGATCCGTTATTTGATGTTAATAAAATCCTACAGAATGCTTGTCCAATATGGGTAGAAGTAGTCGGTCTCCCCCCTGGCTTAGGCATGTGTTGCATGATATAGCTCAAACTCTAGGTTCTGTGTTGTATGTCCTTGGTGATGACATCGGAGGGAGGCAGGGTACCAGTGTGCATATTACTTGGAACTCATCCATTGTTGAAACCCCAAAATCGATAGATGTGGACCTAGGTCAACTGGGCACTCTGGAATTAGAGCTTAAATTTGGAGCTTTCCCTGGTGCATGCTTCAGGTGTGGTGCATTTGGTCATATTGCCAAGGATTGCCCTAAATTGGTCCCTAATAGGGAAGAGGTAAATGAGGATAATTTGGGAGGAAGTGACAAAGAGAAAACTCTCCGGGAAGATCAGAAGAAAGAGGAAAAAGGAAAGGAAGTAATGATGGAAGCGGGGGAAAATATGGTGGAAGGGGAATGGGTTAAAGTAAAAGGAAAACCGCAGGCTAAGGATGAGGCTAGAAAGGCTCAACCTAACCGTGGAACTAAGAGTAGAAGGCTTGGGAATAGTGGGAATCTAAGTCCTATTTATTATTCAAATCCCTTTATCCCACTGAATGATAGAGATAGCCATCCTATGCATCAGAGTAAAATTGTGATCTATTAGAGGGTGAAATTAGGAAAGGATTTCAAATTGACCAGAGTAGTTTGAGGAATGAGGAGGAAGATGAGATGGTTCTGGAAATTGCTTTATCATGAAAAATCCTTTAGAGTTTACGGGGTGCATGTGGAACATTAAGGGCATTACGAGGTGCACATGGAACGGTCTCTTCTAGGATCCAAAAATGTGTCTAGGAGGCTAGAAAAGATATACATGGAGGGAAGAGGGGTTTGGATCTTATGTTAGATATTTTCCCTAGTGCTTTTCCCTAGTCCACTAGAAAATGCACAATGGTAGAATGTTTTCAAGCCATCCCCAACTAGTGCTACAATTAGGGTGGATTCACTGAATAGGATGAGACCTGGTGGGAATCTTGCTAAAGAAATGGATCCACTTTGATCATGTGCATAGGGTGAAAGGCTAGTCAACCATGACAACACATGTTTATGACCCCTTCATATGTGAGTTTATTTCCACATGTGAGTTCAAAGTAGAGGTGTTAGTTTCCCAAAAAAGGTAAGAAATATTGGAACTTTTACACCCAGGATCTTGTAGTGGATGGTAAGTACAAACATTGAAATCTCCAAGGGCAACTACACTACTTAGGTTAGGAAGAGGGGAAGGAGTGTGAACAAGTAGGAGTAGGAGTAAGTAGATTCATAGTGTGTTGATACTATGAACAAGTAAGTAGTAGTAGGAGCAAGAGCAAGTAGATTCATAGTGTGTTAACACAAACTTGCATCATCCCCCCACTAGTTAGATGGTGCCCATAAGCTCTCTCTCCTTGCTACACCATCCAGTCTTGCCTAAAGTTTTTTAGCAAGATACCTTTAGCATCCTAGACACCATTGTGAGACGAGCCTGGTACTATTTATAAAATCTATTATATTTGGTAAGTGATCCAATGTAAACCAAAGATGAAATATGTTTGTCTCTTAGACTTTTGTTCAACTTAGCCATGACAACCATATTTTTCTATTTAGAACTTTTCCACCAAAATAAGGCGACACGACGGTACCCTTTAATACTTGTTTCTTTTCTTACCACCATCATGGCCTAGAAAACTGTTATATACCATGTTTGAAATAGAGGGATCTAGATATCACTTGTTGGTTGTTTGGTCGAACAATCTTTGCTTCTATGATTGTTAATTCTGAAGTATGAAAATTGTGAGCATAATCTAGTGTTTAGAGGGATTCTATCTGTGAGACAGATATTATATTCTGACTCTCTTCACTTGTTGCTAATTAAATATACAACTGAGGTCAGTTTTGCAACCTAAACAAGAGGGAATGTTATGGTAATTAACTTATTATTGGGTGATCCAATAAATGAAAAGAATATTTTGGGTGACCCAAGTGTGATTATTTTGGTTGTGAGTGAATCCAACCAACTCTCACATGTGTGACACATGTAAGAAAGGGGTGAGTTTGATTGTGAGTGAATCCAATCAACTCTTTTGAATTAATTCTTGATGAGGGTGACCCTAGTTGGTTGTGAGTGAATCCAACCAACTGTGACACGTGTGAAACATGTGGTGTACTCTATGAATAGGTGTGATTGGTATGAAAACATTGTGAGTGAACCCAATGTAGGAGTTTGATTGTGAGTGAGTCTGATCAACTCTACGACATGTTAGACGTGTGTAAAGGTTCTGTGAATTTGATCCTGAGTGAATCTGATCAACTTTAAGACACGTGTGATGCATGTGAGGACGTGTGGGAGTGACTCCACTTAAATATATAATGACATTGTGAGTGAATCCAGTGTGGAAATGCAGGACAACTTATGTATCCATTATTAGCATTGGAGCACATGCACCATGATGCGGCATCCACATAATAGGTTTACCCCCCTCTCCCTTGGAGCCCATGCGCACCACAAAAAAGTGTGGTGCGGATAGGGGGAGACCTTACTCTAAAGGTCTTAGACCTTACTATAAAGGTCTTATACCTTTAGATTTTATATATGGGATTTATCACACATGTCAGCTGAGGATAATGACCCGCCAACACCCCATGTTGACCAACTTGGTGCTATGCACAGATCCAATAGAGGTCACAACACACGCGGATGATAGATATCCTCCTTATATAGCTTGGGATTAGAGGCATGAGGTTTTTTTTCTCTTAGCTTGGCTCAAAGGTCAATGAGCACAGTTTGTAGCCAATGGGTAGGCTCTAATGCCATATTAACATTGAAGCACAGGTGTAGTAAGACATGACGATAGTGGGCCACATAACAGCTCCCCCCTCCCCCTAGTTAGATCCCATGCACACCACACAAAAGTGTGAAGGGATGCAAGAGTCCATGGGCTATTAAGCCCTTTATTTTAAGGTCTTAGACATTTAGCTTTTATATATGGGATTTACCAATCACATCTATTAGCCGAGGAGAACGACCCACCAACATATCCAGGCTATATTTGAAGGATTAAGTATAACTTAGAAAATCCTTAAAATAAAGGAGTACCTTCCAAAAGCCAAAAGAATTTTGGTTTTATAGGCGAATTGCTAATATATAAAATAAACCAATAAAAAAGAACATCTAATAGCCATAATGTTGGGTATTTTAGAGCTAGTTTGTGTGAACATCCCTTATTAAGGTCTAGGTAAAAAGATAACACTTGATGCTGCCCATAAAAGCGATGTACATGATGATGGACTATTGTCATAATTCATGCATGGTTGTGTTGTGTAATCTCTCTCCATTATGATGCTCCTCTCTCTCTCTCTCTCTCTCTCTCTCTCTCTCTCTCTCTTTCTCTCTCTCTCTCTCCCCTCCCCATTTTTCATTTTATCTCTCTCTTTCTTTCTCTCTCTCTCCCCTCCCCAGTTTTCATTTTATCTCTCGTCTTACACTCTAATCCTACACACCTATTCATGGATATCTTTTATCCTCCATAGGTACACTCCATAGCTACACATGAGTGATCCTGAATGTCAATATCACAGCTAGGCTAAACCACATCTGTATTTTTAGGCTTTCTTCAATTTAAGGGTTTTACATCTTAAGGGTTATTTTGGCTTTCAGGGTTTTTGCATTTTCTCTATTACCCCACCATTAAATCTTAGCTTTCTTCCATTCACCCTTTACTATTGTTTTCGTAAACATAGCCACCATCATCTCATCATTCTCTTGCAACAAGCAAGGTTGATATCATTGGCTACTAGAAGGGAGTCCTCAACCCTAAATATTAGCATAGGAGGTAAACAATAGTCCCAAATCAATATCGATCTAATAGCAGCAAAATGCATATCATAGAAGCTCTCCAACAGAACCTGCTTCAAGGGGCCAACATTCATTCCATGACTCCCACCATCTACAAGTCTATTAGTAAGCAGAGCTTTAGAGCCTTAAAGATATTTAGAGATTTCATAGATTGAATGATAAATCAACATTCTATAGCTTGAGAAATTTGGTGTTTTTATCTAATATGGAGAAATTCATCAAATTGGAGATCTGCTACCCATTTGGGGTTTTCAATATTAAGCCTCTAGCATCAAATTGGTTGTCCCCTACATTGACAAAAAATTTGGGTTTTCTCAATATTAAGCCTTGAGCATCAAATTGGAGCTTTTATATTGACAAAAATTTGGGTTTTGCCTCTCTGCTCTGCTGCTCCCAATCTATCCATACACAAGTTCTCTACCTTGGCCCCTAAGCCTAAAAGGATGCTTGGGCTGTCCTCCAAAATTTCAATATTTTGTAGTCATGGTTTCTCTCCCTGGGATGGCCCCCAAAACCTAAATATTGTGGGTTTCTTTTCGTAATGCTCCATCATTCCCTCTTTACCCTACTTAGAGTGAGGGGGCTAGCTTTGGTATATGCTAATGTAGGCTGCCTTTGTCCCCCGAGGCAAGACTTGAACTCTAAGTCTTTCAAAAAAATAACCATGCTTGTTAAACCTATGAGCTATGCTTGTTGAGCCTATGAGATTTTTTAGCCATGCTCACTAGCCTCTTAGCCATTCTTACTAGCCTCTGAGTTTGAAACGAGTCTTGCTTCTTTGCTAGTGTTGGAGTACATGAACTATTGAAAGGCTAAAATTACCTCCATCACTGTGAAGGGGGGTTTGTTGGATATTTTTGAGTTGGTTGGTGTGAACAACCCCTATTAAGATGTAGGTCAAAATATGATGCTTGATGCCTATAAAAGCAATGTACATGGTGAAAGTAAACCTTTAGAGCAAGAGAGAGAGAGGGGGAGTATAATCAAGAGGGATTTCACTACATTAATATAAAAAATATGGGTTAATACTAGCCTAATGGCTACTCTAAAGGTTTTTTTCAAACTAGTTGGGCTATCTTGGAAAACGTTTTTCCTTAAAATATGTATATCACTACAATAAATAGGAGAGTATAGTTGTGTTTCTATCCAAGAATAAATTAAAGGATCCAGAGAGAACACACATTATTGTGTCTAGCACCCCATCAGGACATTAAAGCAAGTGGGAAAAGTAATGAGCGACATATCTTGATCGAGATATTTAGAGCACCTGCCTCTCGAGCCAATAGTACAATACTTGATCAAGATCCCAAGCGTCACCATGCTAGTAGCCTGGAGAGGGCTCAGGTATCTCGATCAAGATCCATGTCTCTATTTCTTGGGAATCTCGATTGACATAGCTAGTCGATTAGGACCAAGTATTCATATGCCAACAGCCTCAAGAGGGCTCACATATCTCGATCAAGATCCATGTTTGCTACACATCACTGCCACTTGGGGATCTCAATCGAGATAGCTAGTAAATTGCAATCCACACCAATGCCAAAAGGGATCTCGGTTGACATACACATAACTGGCACCCGGATCTAGATTGACCATGTATTTTAATGCCATGTAATGCAACTACGTACCTTATCACATCAACCATATCGAGATGCCAACATAAGATCCTAGACATTTGGGTATCTCAATCAAGATACACGATTGTAATCTCACCATCCATGTATCACAAAAATGAGATATGGAAATGCGATCTCTACCATCTAGATATCTTGATGGAGATACATTGATGTGATCTCAATCATCCATGTATCTCGATTGACTTAGTCTCATCCATGTATCTTAATCGCGATACATGGATGTGATCTTAGCTCTCTATATATCTTGATCGAGATACTTTGAACAAAGCAAAGCCATTCATGTCTTCCAACCCTAAAACTATGCATAAGTTTGGGTTGTTTATTTTGCCAACCCTAAAACTTGTGACAATGACCTCGTCGTCTTCCATCGTTTTCACTTTTTCACTCTTCCATCATTTTCTCTTTGATTGAAGTGGCATTAATGGTGATTGAATCCAATAGTATTGGCACTTTAGAGCTTCATTAGTGCTAGTACTGCTAGATTAGTATTTTATTAATCCTAATCATTAAACCTTTCACATTGGCCTTTTACATTTGACCACCCTTTTGTGTTAGTCTTACGGGCTAGCATAGAGACATGGAAGGAGGGACACGAGTCTATTGTAAACCTCATCTTACAGGGATCACTATTTTTAGGAGTGCTAGAGACACACCATCTACTTTATATATCATATACAACTTGGAGGCACAATGCTCTCATCCCTTCATGATGTTGTTTATGTAAATGAGTGGATAGCACATCATCATATTTCTCTAGTATCACATTGCTTGATATATCACTAGGTGTGTGAGCTTGGTCCTATTAGAGATAAAGAATATAGGGAATGTTTTCTTGATAGCTATAGGATGCAACCTAGGGAAACCCCTTACTATTTTGCAGTGTTTGCATCCTTGTATGGTGACACATATCTATAGTGGATATGTTACTGCATATGAGACGATGCTGAGAACTATTGAATCCCCATCTACTTTTTTGTAAATTAGCAATACACAAAGTTTGTGTTAGGGGAGTAGGTTTAATACGCTAGCCATTGGCGTGGCAGTGGTGCTTGACGAGGGGAGGTAGTCTCCACTAGCTCTACATTGTGTAGTTGCTCCTTCAAACCAACCATTTGTGCCCTTGTCTACTGTTGAGGCACTAGGCATTCACAGTGAGGATTGACGTGCATAGTACCACTGAGAGTATCTAGTGGTGTGCCTATTTTCATAATCAGTGTCAATAAATGTTAAGGTATTTATACATATTCATTGCTTCTATAGGTCTTTCATAGTTTTCATAGTTTTTTATTTTTATATTTACAACTTTATATCTACTTTTCTATATGTTTTAAATTAATGGTAGTTGATTGTTTACATAGGGTCCCACATCTATGAGTGAGAGACTCACAATGGATTGAGAGTCTCAAAAAAGCATTGTAAATGGTAGAGGTAGTCACTATAGAGGCACATTCATCAGTGAGGGGTTTTGGCATCCACATGGTAGGTCTCTCTTTCTATAGTTTAAATATTTGTAATTAATGTCTAAACATATGAATTTCTTAAGTTGTACCTAATTACAAATAATAACCATTTTTTAATGTTCTCTCCTTTTTGAGCTAGTAGTTCATGAGATGGAGACATAGCTTTAGCAAGCCAGAGAAAAGACCGAGAGTACTAGAGCCAAGGAGGCAGATCCTAGCTCTCTAGTTAAAACTCTAAGCAAGTTGAATTCCTCCAGTCATGACATAACCTAGTGAGGCCTTTTCAAGTATTTTTCTTTCCTTTGGACCACTTTCAGGCCTTGATTCAATAAGTCAATCCATTCAACTTCAATTAAGGTCGTTTGCATGTGAAAAAGATTATTCTAAGGTTATTCATATACTTATGCTATTTGGTGACATCTTTATGTTGAAAATGTCTAAGGGTTTTTGTGACATATATAAAAAATATTATTCTAAGGTTATTTATATACTTTTATTATTTGTGACTTATCTTTATGTTGAAAATCTAAGGATTATTCTAAGGTGACATATATAAAAAAAGATTATTCTAAGGTTATTTATATACTTTTGTTATTCATGACTTATCTTTATGTTGAAAATATCTAAGGGTATTTGGACATTCTTAAGGAATTCCCCTTCCTTCATGGTTCCTTAATATATCCCAGCGTTGATTTATTGAATTCATTCCCCTTGATACTATTAGGATGTTAAATCTTATCTCTTTATAAGTCGGTTATCTTTGCACCAAAAACTTAAAAATAATTCTAAATATGAATCCTAGCAATCCATAATTTTTCTTTTTTTAACTAAGATATTTTTATCATCTTAGTACTATTTCTCTCTCTATAACCTAATCCTTCTTTCTCTCTCTAGGCATGGAGTTAACCCTAAATTTAAAAATTAACTCTAATTCCTATAACTAATCTTCATCACACCAATAATTTAATCTAAAAGCTTGTCTAGACTTGGGTTTGCCTCAATTTAGAGCATATAGACCAGTCTTATCTCTTTCAAAAATCATTTATTCTAAGGATTTTCCCATAATTTAATTAATTGATAAATTCTCCTAAGTTTAGGGGTAGGCTATCCAACCTCTGATTCCCCTAAGGTTCAAGATAACAGTAAGGTTTCCTCAATTTGCTAAGGTTCTACAAAGGTTTTAACATTAATTTAAAAGGAAAAGGATGAACATTAGACCTTGGAGGTCTCATCTTGAGAAGTGTGTAGAGAATAATAAATCATTTTCCTTTAAAAATACTCATCTTATTAAATTATCATATTCTCTCACTAGAAATATTCATCTAAAAATTAATATCTCAGCTATCTTGGAAGAGGCATTTCTACCACTTGAAGATACGAGATGTCCTCATCTCGCAAAATCAGGATAATCTCTCCTTTACTCTTCCTCTTTCTCCCAAGTAGCATCCTTACTTGGGAAAAATTAACATTTCATTAAATATTCTTTTTACTCTTCCTCTTTCTCCTAAGTAGCATGCTTAGTTGGGAAAAAATAACCTTTGATTAAATAATATTTTAAGATCCTTTTCCTTATAAATTTTCCTCTCACACATCCAAAACTACTTTTTGTTCCAATTCCACTTGACCTTGAGCAGGAGAAGAAACCTGCTCACACCATCCAATATATGACTCAGATCTAGAACATACTTGTTCAATAAACTCACATGAAAGACATTGTGGATCTTTAAGTTTAGAGGGAGTAAAAGTTCATAAGATTGATCTCCAACTCTACACGTAATCACATACAATCCACAATATCTATGTGAGCTTCTTATACTTTCCCAAGGAGAGAAAACTTCTCTTAGGTCATACACGAACAAAAACCATAGTGCAACTACATCAAAATATCCTTGATCAACTTTGATGTCCTTTTCTATAGGCTATATTTGATGATCCATTTCATCTAACATTTGATTTGACACTTCCACTCTAATCCCTACATCGGACCAATTTAAGGCTACTATATAATCTTGTCATCTCGATGCATTATAAGCAAATTCTACGAAATGTATATAATGCATCCTTCTTTTAGGTTCTTTCCCTCAAACACTCATAGAATATCTTTGATCACCTAGTCTATCTGGTTTTTTATTTTTGGATGATAGGTAGTACATCCAGAGAGGTACCCATAGCTTCAACAAAAGCAAAGAAATCAAGGAAGACATAAATTTAGTGTCTTGATCACTGATTATCCTTCTAGGAAATCCATGGATTTTGAATATGTTTTAAAGAATTTAGCAACATCATAGAGTAGGATAAGTCTTTTTCATTGGAATCAAATGAGTGACTTTCATCAAAGGATCTATCACAACCAATATGGAATCATATCCTATATAAAGTGAAGGTAATCTATGAGTTAAATCCATGCTTATACACTCCCATTTCATTTGCAAAATGTCATGCAACCTTCTTGGCATGTTTATCTTGAAAATGTTGTATTACATCCTTCTTTAGTCTGCCTTCTTAAGTTCGGGCCAAAAAAAAACTCTTTTTTATAGCGATAAATTCTTCACATAACCAATTGTTAAAGTGCATGCATCATCCTCTAACATAAATCCTTTAACTTTCTTCATTTATTGGGTCATCTTTCTTTCTTGCTTAGTCAAGGTAATAAAAAGGGAAAAACAATTATCCAACCCAATCTTCTCCTTAATCTTGATCAAATAAATTATAACTAAATTACAGTTATTGTAAGTAATAAGGCCTTTCTTCTAACTGCATCCGTGACCACATTCTCTTTTCTTAACCTAGTATTGATTTGAAAATCAAACTCTTGAATCATTTGCATCCATCTTCTTTGTCTCATGCTAAGATAATTTTGAGTGAAAATCCATTTTAAGCTTTTATGGTCTATAACCTAGGTGAATTTTTTCTCGAGAAGAAATCTACTTCTTGGATCGTCTTTTTTAAGCTTTTATGGTCTATAACCTAGGTGAATTTTTTCTCGAGAAGAAATCTACTTCTTGGATCGTCTTACTTTCCTACTTAATCAAGGTAATAACAAGGGTGAAAAAGTTATCCGACCCAATCTTCTCCTTAACCTTGACAAGTAAGGAAATTATAGTTATCGCAAGTAAGGAGGCTTTTCTTTTAAGTGCATTGCTGACCACATTCTCTTTTCTTGACCTAAACTTGATTTGAAAATCAAACTCTTAAAGCCATTGGATCCATCTTCTTTGTCTCATGCTAAGATCATTTTGAGTAAAAATCCATTTTAAGCTTTTATGATCTATAACCAAGGTGAATTTTTTCTTAAGAAGAAATCCACTTCTTGGACCGTCTTACTTTCCTACGTAATCGAGGTAATAACAAGGGTAAAAGAATTTTTCTGACCCAATATTCTCCTTAATCGTCGCGATGGGTAAGGGATTTGAAATTACAATTATCCTGTAAGTAAGGAGGATTTCCTTCTAAGTGTATCAATGAACACATTCTCTTTTCTTAACCTATACACTTGACCTCAAAATAAAACTCTTGAAGCATTTACATCCATCTTCTTTGTCTCGTGCTAAGATCATTTTGAGTGAAAATATATTTTAAGCTTTTATGAGCTATAACCAAGATTAATTTTTGCTCGAGAAGATATTATCGCCGAAGCTTCAAGGTGTGCACTATTATAAGAAACTCTAGGTCATAGTTCCTTTCATATGTCTCAAATTTGGAGACTCATATACTATGGGGAATCTATCCTAGATTAGGAATTCTTCAATGATAAACCCACTGGCATTAGTAAAATAACATCAAAGGGCTTCCTAAATTCAGGTAACTTTAGCACAGTATTTGTCACTAAAGTAACATGTAGCTTATTAAACGTACTTTGACACATCAACCCATCAAAATGGAATATCCTTCTTGAGAAGTGCTATCAAAGAAGAAGAAAATTTGGCATATTAAGGAATAAAATCTGATACTAGCTTGTCAAACCTAAAAATCCTCTGACTTCCTTTATTGGTTTGAGCCTACTTATCACCCACCAATAAATAGCCAAACCCCAAGAATAGAAATCCTAAATATATTCATAAAGAAAGTAAGGAGAAGTAATGAGTTTAACTGGTTATGACAAAAATCTCGAGGCCGAGAGTTGAGGCCCAAGTAACGATAATTTTCAGTTGAGTTCTAGACTCGTAGTTCTTCATATATATAATATGTGATTATCACACTAATCATATATAATATGTGATTATCACACTAATCATGTAATGAGACAAATTTAGGTTGAACTCAAGCAAGGAATCAATATGTGATTAGAACACTAATCACATATTGAGATAAATTTAGGCCGAGCTCAAGCAAGGAATCAATATTTCCAATAATGTTTGCTACATTGATCCCCACTCCAACGGTAGGCCCACTCCCTAGTTAAATATGTATTTGATAATATTCTAGAATATTGTGGGTGACTTTACTTCCATGCTATTATCAATGTTCTAATAGTACTTTATTACAAAATTTTCATCAAAATACCTAAAGCTGTTTGAAAATCATTGAAATTTTTCGCATGTTTGCAAGCTTACCATTTTTTAAACAAAATTTTAATTCAAGAAGAAGAGGTGTAAACTACACCAAAGGGGTAAACATAACCCCCCATAAGGATTCCACAAATGTTTCTTTAGATGGAGTCATCTAAATTAGTAAAAATGTTATGTCTATAACCTAATTATGACATCAAAATGAGAAGAACTCTTAATGTATTCCATGCATTATCCATCCAAGTCCCAAGTTTGCATTCATAAGGAAAGTAAGGAGACAAGTTTGATTGGTTCTGACAAAAATCTCGAGGCCCAAGTAATGATAATTTTCATGTTGAGTTCTAGACTCATAGCTCTTCATATAATATGTGATTATTAGATTAATCATGTTTTGAGATAAATTTAGGCTGAAATCAAGCAAGGAGTCAATATGTGATTATCACACTAATCATAGATTGAGATAAATTTAGCCCGAACTCAAGAAAGGAATCAATATTCCAATAATTTTTTTTGTTGAAGTAGACATAATGGCATATTAATTAATTATCCACACATAAATATGAGTGTTCAAGACATGTTGCTCAAAAGCTAGCATATAAAAAAGTAAATTCCATGAACATGCAAGAGGAAGCATTAGGTGCCATTGAAAGGAAGAATATACTAAGGACATACATTAAAGGGGGTTTACTCGAGATGTTCACTCAAAAATATGTAAGTATAATTATGAGTTCAAATGAAGGGGGTTTTTAATCCAAAATTTTAAGGTAAATGTACAGAAATACATTTACAAAAGGGGTTTTTTTTTTAAAACCCATAATTTCGTAAAGAAAAAGGGATCATTTTATCCATTAAAAAATCACAAGTAAGGGGTTTTTTAAATACCCCTTGAATGCGCCTGATACATAGGTTTTCTTAGTAGTGCACCTCCCTTGTGTGTGTGAAGTGTTATACTTTTATAAACCTCCCTTTTTTAAAAATTAACATTTTATAAAGATATTCGATAAATTAAGGCTTAAATATGTATTTATTATCAACTTGCTACCTCCCTTTGTGCTTGCATATTTTTTGTATCCCTATGAGAAAAGAAATAAAACTTTTCTATTAAATTCTTATGCTATTTTACATGATTTTAGGTAGACTCCTCCCCCCTGCCATGCCAACCACCACCACCAAATCATCCTTCATTCTCTATAGATTTTGGCATTTTAAAGGCACTTTTTAATTTGAGGATCAAAAAACATTTCTTACGATGGTTTCTCCCTCTTTTTTAAATAAAAAAACCCCATGAAGGTGAAAATCTCCCAAAATCCCCTTACGTTTAGCTCGTACATCAACTCTCATGCAACATTTATAATTTAGTTCCCAACAATACTTGCACACAATAAGGGCATGGGCCCAACATGGCAAGCCAAGCATTCCACATCTATATTTTTAATAATTGAAAACTTCACCCCATGAATTTAATGCAAGTATGTGGTGAATTCGCACATTTATATGTTTAGAATTCCACATCTATATTTTGAATAATTGAGTTTTTCACCATGAATTTAATGCGAGTAGGTGGTGAATTCACACATCTATATGTTTAGAGACTCCACATCTATATTTTGAATAATTGAGTTTTTTTGCGATGAATTTAATGCAAGTAGGTGGTGAATTCGCACATTTATATGTTTTGAACTAATGAGCAAGTTGTAGGTGTTGAGAAGATGTATATTTCAATGACTAAAACTATGGTATAAATGAGGCTAAAGAAACCTTTTCATCAAAGTTTCAATTTAGAATTCCTTTGTGACATAAATATTTCAAACTGACTACCATCATTTATTAATGATGATGTGATACAAGGATAACAAAAAGTGCAAATCGTAGTGGGAGGTGGAACATTTCCCCAGGTACTCCCCAGTCTTAATGAGTGCTTGAAATAATAGGTGGTGCCTAAAGGTCTTTGCACATTCAACAAGGCTTGGGGATGGTGATATAAACTATGGGATGAATTGAAGAGAATGAATGAGAAATGTTACTAACCATTGGAGGAAAGAAATCAGGTACTCCCTAGTCTTAATGAGTGCTTGAAATAATAGGTGGTGCCTAAAGGTATTTACACATGCAACAAGGATTGGGGAGGGTGATATAAACTATGGGATGAATTGAAGAGATTGAATGAGCAATGTTACTAACCATCGGAGGAAAGAAATGGATGTGCAATGTTGCTTGCCCACATCAAAAGTATGCTTCATTAAGTAGGCACCTAAAATGTATCAACTCCTTGAGCCCTTGATATGGAGGCTTAATTTTTGACACCTATCTTACACGTCTTTCTTAAGAGTAATTGATAAGAGGAATTGAATGACGAGGAGCCGTATGAGGTGGGAATCTCATGTATGGTTCTGTATAGTAACATTGAAATTGACTCATCTGTCAACTATTTCACAACTACACCAAAAAAACCTAACTCTACCCTATGATCTACCCTACGTAAAGTCGCTAGAGTTTGATTAACCTCCAAGTTCGAGGTAGCGACTTATATACCAGGTATTGGCCATAGTTCACAGGAACATTCGGTGGTCCTTGTGAGAGGCAGAAGGGTTAAAGACCAACCCAGTGTGAGGTATCATATCATTCGAGGAACCTCAGATGCTGTAGGAGTAAAGGATTGTAAGAAAGGGCGTTCTAGTGCGTTGTAGAACATTGTTGCAACTTGTATCATCGTAATGATTCTGTATCAGTTGTTCTGATATGTTAAACGTGTGGCCGACCTAGCATTGCCACGGACTAAAGCCTGCTATTACAAAGATTGAATATTATCCATCTATTTGTGTGAAACAACTTGGTATTACATTCCAGTAAGTTGAGTTTTACCTGGACTCCTACCTAGAAAATCTTAGAATGTCTCTTCCTCTTGGAATAGGTTCAGACTACGATTATGGAGATTCGGTGAAGTTTTTGTGAACATTCGGTAATTGGATCAATAAACCCACTGACATTCTTAGTAAGATAACTGAAATGCAAGATCTTATTTTTCCATTCCTAAACTTTGACTTTCTTCTATTCTTAGAATAATGAAGAGGAAACGGATACTCAATGCATAATGAGTAAATATGATTCACTAAAAGTGGTTCAAAATCACTTCAATAATTTCTATTCAATCATATGGAAAGTTGTAATTCGATGAAAGTCGTATGTGCAGTTCGGAGGGAGATCTTCGACTAACCGGCGGATCCACCCTACAATATGGAGTGAAGAAGCCAAAATAATATTCTAAGATACCATTAGCATTGGGATAAAAGAATTGATTGAAATCTAACATATCTGCAAACTCATGTTACATCGGAGCAGTGTAGCGAACAGAAAGAGAAATATAGAATCGGATCTGATTTATCATATTCTTAAGAATGGCAAAAAACCATTAGCTTATTAGATTCCTTATTGGGTTATGAAGCGTATTAGATAAAAAACAAATAGGAATCCACTGCCTGTTCTATAACAAGTAGTACGTGGGGTAACTCCCGATGTAGTAACAGAATCCAAACGTGTAGGTGGATCGACTTATCGAGTTCCCGTTGAAGTCATACTTGCAGAAGGAAAAGCTTTGGCTATCCGATGGGGTTATTGATCGCGTGTCGAAAACGTTCAGGTGTCGAAGTATGGCTTTAAGATCGAGTGATGAATCAATGGATGCTACTAGAAATTCTGGTAGTGCCGTACGGAAGATAGAGGAGACCCATAAAGTGGCGGAAGCTAACAAAGTTTTTGCCCATTTTCGTTAATTTCAGATTTGTTCCAATCCACAATCTTTTCATTGTAGATTAGAACGAGGGCGCAGGTTATCAGGAATCAGAATATGCTATAAACAAATGGATAAGTAAAAATTAGATGATGAATAAGAGATATCTAACCCATAAGTGAGGATTGATAACCATTCAGTAGATTATCAATTATTAGACTCTCTATCTTATTGAAGGGGAACAGTCTAGTCTGTGGCTGATTACATCAAAGCTTTTATAAAGGAGCCTAGTGGCTGATTACATCAAAGTTTTTATAAAGGATCAAAGTTTTTATAAAGGAGCCTAGTGGTAGATGAAGAAGTGGGCCTCTTGATCAAAGACTCAGAATTGCAAAAGTATATCCTCAGCTGACCTAACTGCGTAAATGGTGACGGTGGTGTGTCGGAAACCGCAAGGTTTGTAGATCTAATAATACCCTGCAGTTTTCACCCTTGCAACCTCCACCCACTCCAGCACGTCCTCTGCTTTGTGATTGTTTGCCATGAAATGCAGCCTCCTACAATGCCCACCACCATCATCATTTATTGGCACTGATCGACCAAATTCTTTTTTTTCCCATACAAATTTTGATCACGGAAAGTAGTACCTCTTGATGTCGCATTGGATGATTGGAGCTTTTGGGCATGCTTGCAACCGTCGGAAAGCGCAAGGTTTGCAGATCTTCGTGGTTACAAAAGAAGCTGGGGTTTAGTAGTAAGAAATTACAAGAGAGTGAGAGGTTTCAAGGAGAGGAGGCGTGCAGGAACTTACCAGTCGGCAAGAGGCGAGCTACTCAGGAGCAAGCAGAGAGAGAGAGAGAGAGGCCAAGAGGCTACGCTGATAACCATAGTCCACTTTTAACTTTGGAAAATCCTTAAGTGCTCCTTACATGTTCTTTTGAGTAATCTAGGCTAGTCTTTGCATATAGAACCAACATAATGATTTCTATTAGGCGCTTTACATGATCCACCCCATGTAATGGAGCTCCTAAGGCTAACCAAATCGATTTCCAAGTACGAGATGCAACCTTATTCAAATGCTAGCTAGAACAAATGAATCTTCGAATCCTAAATACTTTAATTTTAACTAATTATATTTCATCTTTTAAATGAGCCAAGAATATAAGTTCAAAAGCTAGACTTTTCTTTGCATGTTGACCATTAACCTTACAAAAATGTGAAAATATACCAATAATCATCAAGGACTAGTAACAATGGAATAATAAATCACTTTCGTATTTCACTTTCATATTATGTGTGCTTAAAGATATGGTAGATCTTTAGTGTGTGTATTCAAGGATGGCTAACCATTTGTGTATGCTACTTTTTCAAATCACAAGTCTATGCCTCCTCATGAAACTCTAAATCAACTCAACAAGAACTCATAAAGAATGTGGAAAACAAGGCTTCTTGTTTGTGCTCATGGTTTTATTGGCTTGCCCAAGCCCCACACCGTTTGCAAAACATCCTTTCAAGAATCCACTCTTACATCATCAATGTTTCATGAATGAATCACTTTCCATATATGAGGTCTTGTCTATTAATTGGGAAAACCAATCAGTTTTTTATTTAAACGTTAGCTTTTGGGTATTTTTTATTATTAGAGGCTATGGACCAGAACATGTTCATGTTAACCTATCGTAGAACTTAAACTCCAACCAAGGTGGCAAGAAAGTATATCAATCATTTTGAGAGAGAGATAGACAAATAGGGAGGTTAGGGTGGTTAGAGCATTAGGAATTTTTTGGACCCAAAGAGGGCCTCTTGGATTAACTTTTGATTAGGAATGGACCAATAGGAAGAGGGCTGGGTGTACATTTTTGACTTCTTTGACCCTAGGGGGCCTAGGCTTTGGTTTGCTAATGGGGCCTAATTACTACTCTTGTCTCCCTACCTCCTAGGCCCAAACTTAGAGGTCCCCCCACCTAGAATCTCGTGGATTAAAAAACCCTAAAAATTAAAAAAAATCAATTTTTTTCCAAAAGTGTGTTTTCCCTCTCAAACTTCCCCCAACATGCTCTAGGTTTGGAAAGCTCATTTTGAACCTCTTTCTTCCTCTTCTAAGCTCTCCATTGTTGCAGAAACTCCATATCTCTCAAGCTCTCCCTCCTTCTCAAGCTCCCTCCCTCTCAAGCTCCCTCTCCCTCTTTCTTCCTCTTCTAAGCTCTCCATAACTGTAGAAACTCCATCCCTCTCAAGCTCTCGCTCCTTCTCAAGCTCCCTCTCTCTCCCTCTTAAGCTCCCTCCCTCTCCATTGCTGTAGAAACTCCTCTTTAGTCTACTCTAGGTTCAGGAAGCCTATTCTCAAACTCTAACCCTCTTTTAAGCTTTCCATTGCTGCACTTAAAGCCTTGAACTTTCTCTCCTCTCCACTCCTTTGTTGTAACAAGCTTTTCTTTTCCCTTCTTCTCTTTTCTTACCAACATGGCCTCTTCCATGTGAGAAGACCTAGGGAGAAGGTGAAAGAGCTTGTGCTCCATAACACAAGAGATGAGCATGGAGTTTGGGCTCCAACAAGATTCAGGGTTGGGGCTTGGGTCTATATGCATCCAAGCTCTAAGGGACCACATCGAGTGCATCAACTAGGGAATATGCTATATCATTGGAAGGGGCGGCTACAAGGCTTCAAGCATACTAAGAAGGAAGGACTGGCTGCCATAGTGCAACATGTGTATATCCTTGGAGACCTTTACATTCAGGGCCAATGACCAAGGTTTCCTTCAAATTGTCAGTGTAATATAAACACAGCTTTAACAACATGCTAATATTGGATTTTTTGTTTCAAATTTTTTTATGATTCTCCATTTTCTTATGTCTTTATCTGCAGATATTTTCCCATCTAATTATGTTGAGGAACAACCACTCCAAAGCCTCACTAGAGTTTTTTATGCTATGCATGCATCCATTGGAGAGGCAATGTTTGTATCTCAAAGCCCAAGTGAGCTTGTACAGAATAATATCTTTTTCTTTTCTCACTCATATTTGTAGATAAAAAACCAGGTTTATTTGGCAAGCTAGAAGAGATCCCCAACCCCTCTCTTAACAATCCGAACGGCCCAAACCTGATGCTTTGACCATCTTATGCTTAAAGTTTAAGATGGTAAGTGATATCAAGACATCACTCAAGTTTTCAAAGGCATCTAGGTCAGTAGGGCTAAATTGGTTTTTTCCTTTACATGTTTTTGTGTACATGTTCAATTGCCTGCCAATGCAATTGTACATGTTCAATTGCATGCCAATGCACTAAATGAAAATAATGTATATTTGTAAGGAGGTGCAATTTGACCTCATTCAAGGATTACTAGGAGAGGGTTGGGAGGTTAATGAGGGGTCACATCAAGGTGATATGTACAAGTGAAATGTAGTAGATTCTACAATGTACAAGTGAAATATAGTAGATTCTACAATGTCTTTCAGGTTCTTGAAGGCACGTCCTATTTTGTACATGCGTCTTCACAACAAAAATAGATGCAAAAGCACAGGACGACATAGATCCCACTTCAAGCCTCATAAGAAGAAATTGTGCTTATTGAGGTAGCTATGATGATGCAAAATGGATGGATTGAGCGAGTGGCAGCAAGCAAGCATTATAGACTAGCAGACCTGCATCAACACTTTAGCATCATGGGCTTTGACAATGTGGAAGAGTCAAGTTTCAAGTTGATGAGAAGAAAGGTATATCTGATTCCACTACATGTCTAGAATTAATCCTTACACTTTCTGGTTATTGTGCCACTTTCTATATTTTTACACATTGGGAAGCGTAAGGAGGGGACAACCATGGTCTCATAATCATGGCAAATGGGGGACCTTGAATTTTCAGCAGCAAGGTGCATAGCCCTACCAACACATAGTAGGCATGTGTGGAAGAGCTTGAAGATGAATTGGGTATATGGAAAAATTACCTCTGTTCTGATGCACATGAGGGGCAAGAGTTTCAGGATCGAGGTGAAGGCAACGACGAGCTTTCAAGTCAACAAGGAGATGGAGATTAACATGAAGTAAATGTCACAAGAGGCAAAAAATGAAGGCATTATAACAATTTTAGATTAGATGTCATGCTTGTAATTTTATAGTAGGCTCTTTTTAAACCCGTCTTTATTTAATTGAAATCTTAATATTTTTGCAAATTGTGATTTATTTTGTCTAGTGGTCTAGTGTAAGAAGGCCAAACTTTAAATTTTAACTATAAATAGGCCAAAGGTGCCTTCTTTCTCATTTTCACGCGATAGAAACCAAGCACGAACTCACACTATCTCTTTGTATTCACACATGGCTACCCACTTTGACAACTTCTATGAGTTCCTCTCCACCACCCCGTGGGGGTGGGCAGCTCTTTGCCATGTTATGTCATGAAGTCGACTTTGAAAAATCGCTCTCCCTTGCATCCCAACATTATGAGATGCAGATTGCATACATGGAGCAATACTTGGCTCCCCACTCCATCTCCTTTCTCCATTGCCCCAATGATCGATGGGTGCCTGTTGAGCTCCTTAAGTACATTCAACAATATGCCCGCCCCTACATCGAGTGCCTTGAATGCTTCATCGACATCTGCATCCCTGCAGGAGGTTACTGTACCTTCAATAAGCAGGAGGTTACTGTACCTTCAATAAGCAAGAGGTGAAGAGGTTGGGGAGGGAAAATTTAGGAACTAGGTTCCTCTCATGGCTCACCACTTTTGCATTCCTCATTAGCGACGATGAGAATTCGGATGAGGAGGTAGAGATGCCTGCATTAGTAGGGTATTTGAGGGATGACAAGGAAGTGAAGGCACTAGGTACGAGTGCTGATGTGGAAGAGCAGCTTCCTTGCATCAGAGCACTTTCTAAAGGGTGCACAATCTGCAGCAGAAACAGCCCGCTATAGTGAAAGATACGGGGCCATCTTCCCCACATGAGGAGAGCAAGGTGCTGCCAGAGCTTGAGATCAATCTCTTGAGCACCATTGTGGTGGAAGGTGAAGAATACTTATTTCTTCATGACCTTGAAAAGGCAGGCTGGCTTCAGAATGGATGAATGCTTGGGCATTATATGCACGCGATGTGAGGTGGACCTTGATATGTCAAACCTCGGTCCTCACCTAGATAGTGCCATATTACCCCTTGGAGAATCTATCGCGAGACAATTGCTTTGGTCAAGGATAGTGTGGTTGAGACCGCAGAGCAAGCCCTAGTTCCAAAGGAGGAATTCACAACCTTACAAGACAAGCTAGAGGCTGAAAAGGATACCCTTGCTGCTGGAGTGATGGAGGAGACCAAAGCACCTAAAAAGGATGAGGCTAAGTCCTCGATTGACCTCTCCGCCCCCACCAACACTTTGGCAAAAGAAGACATTGAGCAAGAGGTAATAATCAACCTTTTACAACTTAAAAACATTTGTAATTATGTATAGGAAAATATTTTGAATTTTCCTTTGATTGCAGAGGGTGGTTGAAATTGACGCATTTGCTGGGAGAGGCGGCGGGAGCAGAGGTCACAAGCCAAGGTCCATGGACATGATGCTGTGTTGGCGCACTATCTGGGTCAGCTTCCTGTGGATGGCATCACCATCATCGATAGGGACTACACCCCTCAATCTACCTTCACTCTCTTCTTTTTGAAAGCCCTCTCTAAGGTGCTCTGTGTAGCCTCTATGGCGCAAAGCACCAAATGTATAATTTTGATTAAAAACTCCCTTGCCTTCAATGTTTTTGGTTCTGGATTTAGGGGTTAGCTTCTTGCTTGTATAGTTATAGCCAAAAGCATAGGCACATAGGATCCTCAAGAAATAGCGCAATCACTCCTTGAGTACACTCTGCCTGATAAAATAAGAGAAGGAAGCTCAATATTGTAAGAAAGCTTTTGTGAAGATGATGTATCACTTCTTATTATGAATACAATACAGTTTTTGCTTGCAAACTTATTTTCATCAAGTATATCATTGTTTTTTCTAGCTTGTATCATCAATTTCTTTGTAAATGCAATAGAAATGGCCATGGGGTCTTGGGAGAGTAGTACCAGAATAGTGCAAATTTTGAGCCTGCACCGTTGCTATAGAGCCCAAATTTGTATTGTTCTGGCACAGCTTCCCCAACCCTCCAGGAGCAATTCTGATGCATTGGATGACAAATAATGTATTTTTACACATGATTAAAGGTGTTTTCATCTTGTAAACTAATGTTTCTCACAATCAATGTACTTAATCTCTTTGTAAATGCATTAAAAATGACCCTCCAGGCCTTGGGGAGCAATGCCAAAATAGTGCGAATTTTGAGCCTACACCGCCACTGTAGACCCCAAATTCGCACTGTTCTGGTGGCGCACAGCTTCCCCAGCCCTCCAGGAGAAATTCTGATGCATTAGATGACAAACAATGTATTTTTACACATATTAAAGGTGTTTTTTAATCTTGTAAACTACTGTTTCTCACAATTAGTGTACTCAACTTTATTCTTGCTTCATCTTGAGTCTCTCAATAACTTGGGTACCTTTACAAGTTGTAAGGTAGAAGCTCCAATTACTCCAATCCCTTGCACCTTGTTCCCATGAAGATCCATAAAGGAAATAGTCAATGGATGTTAGCCTAATTCCACGTGAGCCAATCCATTCCAGGAATCTCATCATATATACCTAAGGGAAAGACTCTAAACTTATATTTAATTAGGTTCCCATCTAAGGAGAACTAGATTACATCTATCTCATGGAATGTGAAAAGCACATTTGCACTTGCATTTGTTTACCATAATTCTATTTGATTGCTTATTTATGCAAGCATTGATTTACCACTTACATTGGTTTATCATAATTCTTGGTGATTACTAATTTACACAAAATTCGAGGACATAAATGAATGATTGCTTTCTAAATCAACTAAAAGCTTAAAGTCTGTACCTTGGAAATTGGTCCAGGGTCCAGATTACTAAAAATTGTTAGTTCTCCATCAATTACCCCCAAAGTACAGGGAGCACCTTGGAAATTGGTCGAGGTCCAGATTAATAAAAATTGTTAGTTCTCCATCAATTACCCCCAAAGTGCAAGGAGCACCTTGGTATCGAAATGATTTACAAAAGGTAAAAAGATTCCTCAAAAGGTTTTGAGGTAATTTTCCCTCATTGCATACATTCAACACATGTTTGTATGCAAATCCATTGCCAAGATCATCACATGGTATGCATAACATCGATCCACCAACTAGAATGATGAGAATCTAGGTGGATTCCCCAGAATGGGCAATGGTCCTAATTCAAAGAGGAGCCATGTTACTTGAGGCTTGTGGATGGATTTAATCCATTTGGTGTAAGATCAACATCATGGAGCATATGGCTAGTCATGGTTCTCTTCTTATACCTGACCAAAACAACAAAGGTAAAGAACATGCATGTGTACCTTGAGACTTTAATTGATGATCTTCAAAAATTATGTTGTGGTGTCAAAGTGAATAAGAGAATATAGCGAGTTCTCTAGTATGCTTTCTATCCTACTTCTCCATTTTTACAAAGGTATAGATTCCTATTTTGTGATAGCTCTCTCAAGATATTAAATAGGTCTCACAACCTCTAGGCATAATGCTTGCAATTTGTAGACCATCACACATTACACCAAGGCCGAATCATATTAAGAAGGTCATCTATAAAAATCATCACCTAGTGGAACCGCTTTAAGGCTCACCCTTAAGGAAAACACAAACACTATGCAGGTTGTAAATTTACACGTAGCTGTGATCGCGAATTTTCCACTACCCGAATGAAAAATTTGTTTGCACGAATGGCTTTGAAAGGGGGGTAAAACCCCAATAGCACCAAATAAAAATCATTATGTTGGTTCTATTTGCATTATTCATGTAAAGACTAGCCTAGATTACTCAAAAAAATATTTAAGGATTTTCCAAACTTAAAAGTGGGCTCTGATTATGCTCTAACTTGGTTTGTATTCATTAATTTTTCTTATTCCCTCTCATTTAACCCTTAATAGGGGTACATTTAATTATAGTAGTATATACACTAGGATCCTAGATGTTGAAACCCTTAATACATACATGTTATTCATGCGCACAAGAGTGCTCGCATTTTTAGACAGTAGTACACATGGTCTATTTGAGACATCCCTTATGTTGATCCTCAAGGGACTTAGGACATCACCGGCCTATAAGCCTATGTGTGAACAACCCCATAGAGGGACTGAGGCACCACACCGAGCCTACGTGTGAAGAAACCCATACTAATAGAGGGTCCACTTCTAGAAGGATAATGAGAAATCCTCAATTTTGACAACAACAAACTATATAATGTGTCTTCTCGAAATGAAGCTCGACCTCTCGAAAGGTCTGGAACGCTTCTTTCTCATAACCACGCGCACTGATTTGTTGTGGAGAAATCAGGTGTGGCACGCACGTGGCTCCGCACAAATCGTTAGCCTCCGCATTTTGTAAGCTCAATACATTAGCTTAAGCTGAATCGAATTGTGAGAAGCCATGGCTTCTTCTGCAGGGTTTTAGATCTACAAACCTTGCCCTTTCCGACGGACACACCACCCTCAGAGATACCTACACCAAGTTTTGAAGATGACTCATAAACACTTGAATCACTTGAAAAAATACTTAACCACACAAGCCACAAGCATTGGGTGCAATCTCTCTCCCTACGTGTGTGGCTCCTTCTCCCACATGTAGTATTTATGTCATACTCATATTTTTTGAAGATAACTCATGAACACTTGAATCACTTGAAAAAATACTTAACCACACAAGCCACAAGCATTGGGTGCAATCTCTCTCCCTACGTGTGTGGCTCCTTCTCCCACATGTAGTATTTATGTCATACTCATATTTTTTGCCCTTGGAGCCAATGATAGTACCTTTTTCACTTTTGGGGTTTTGCTTTACATATAAATAACCTTGTCAAAGGTTTCTAAAGTTTATACATGACAAAACCTTTGCCCAATGATAAATACTAATGGGCCTCACACATAAAATAATCTTGTGCATACTTGCACATAAAATAACATTGTGCACATTCGCACATAAAATAATGTAGCCACATGATAGGCTACAACTTTGCACATAAAATAATGTAGCCACATGATAGGCTACAACTTTGCACATAAAATAATCTTGTACAATAACCTTGTGCACTGTAGTAGTTTACACCCAATAGGTAAGCCCCACATACACACCCTCCATAAGAAGATTTAGTCTTTCATCACATAGGAATATGCACCTTCCATATCATCTTCCATTTCCTCATCCAGATACCAGGATCCCAGTACACCCTCCAGATTTTATTGCAGTACCTCACATTCACTTCACTCCTGCTCAGCTTCTCATCCTTCCAGAGTTCTGGTTACCCCTTTATCTAGTTTGACTCTATTAAACCAGGCCCAATCTTTCAGCCCCATCAAATGCAGTGGACACCCATCCCCCCTCCACTTCCACAACTGGGTGGTTGCAAGATGAGGTTATCTAGTCTCGTTTAGCGGGCGCCCTTGGGTTTAGCTTGAAAACAAATAATTTTTCAAGAAGAATAGCCAATCTCTCCTAGTTAGCCACAAGGAGTTTCACTTCAAGGTCTTCTAATGAAACAGCATATGCAAAGTTGGGAAACTAAAACTATAATCTCATCGAATATCCAATAATTGCAATGCACCTTTTCTTTGGAAACCAAAATTGTATACAAGCCTTATCGAAGATTTGGACAGTTACACTAAATGTGAGTAAATTGCCTATAACTTTTACATTATTACTCATATGATGTTCCCACTTTGCATATCATAAATTCACATAACATAGAGCTTAACTTGATTTATCGAGTATTTTTTGGTGTTCTACTATTTTCTATATTATTTAAAACGCATTAGAATTGTTATTTAAAAAACATACTATTTTGTCCTCCCACCACATCTACCATTTAAAATGCTCAATTTTTATGGATCTAGTGATGATTAGATTGGGGACAATTAGTAGAATGTGGATCTAAGGTAAAGTTACAAATTTAATGGTTGGATTTTTGTAGATCTACTTTGTAAAATTTGTTATGACAATCAGAGGCCCATTAAATCAATTGAAATTTAATTCTAGAAAATCAAATATTGAATCTTTCAATCTAAAAACTCTAGGGATTAATATGCTTGTTCCCATGAATTTATTTAATTTTTTTTTACTTAATTTGAGTATGGGAAGGTCCATTTTCAATCGTCCCACGTGAAAATTCCCATATTGTGTCCACTCTCCCCTTTTCCAGTCTAAAACCAATCTTAGTCAGGTTTGGGAATCTAGGCTTGGTAAAGTGCAAAGCCTAGATATCATGCCATGTGTGAGGCTTGGGTAGGCACAAATCTTATATGTGCATGCCACTTTATGTCCACATCAGCTTCGAAAGAATCCACATAAGCACCATGCCACACCACCTTGCCACCTCCACCCTCCATGTCAAAATGGTCAACCTAGTTGACTTCCCACCTCATTATCCTAGCCATCATTAATGTCACATCTTCTTGCCACCTCACACTTGGTGCTTGGGGGGTGCACTACTAGAAAACCCAAGGTATCATGTGTATTCAAGAGGTATTAAAAAAACCTTCCTTTGAAACTACATACATAAATAATGCTTAGTAGAATCTTCACTTGAAAGTTTTTTTATGGTTATGTTTTGTAGCATAAATGTGTTTACACAAATGTGTATCTTTCCACTTGGATGCCTTTTTATTATTACATGAGACCTCCACATACTACCTTGAACCACTTGACATCCAATATATAAATTTTAAAGTTTTTTACTAATCCTGCAAGATGTTTTGAAATTTTCCATAGTAATCAAGCTAACCGATGAGAATATTGGTATCTCACACACTTGCTTGACTCTCTTGCTCAAAATTTTCCATGTTTCCATTAGTGATCAAGATTATCGATGAGAATATTGGTATCTCACAGACTTTCTCGATTCTCTTGCTCAAACTTTTCCATGTTTCCATAATCTTGGGTTGTTTGCCTTTAATTCCACAACCTTGGGTTGTTTGTCTTTACCAGGGATTTCACTGACGTAAACGAAAACATGTGAACATGTTAATAACATATGTTAATAACACAAAAAATCTTGTGATCACATGTTATATTCACAAAGCTTTCACAAGGGCCTAAAAAATTTATCTTTGTCGGGCATAAAAAACCTTCTTAGGTGGCCACTGACCTGCTATTATGTGAAGATGGTAACATGAGAACATGTGAATAGCTTATTCCCATGTGTAGCCAAGCTTTTAAGGGGTTCCCAAATGGCAAGTGACCTCTTATTTTATGAACGGTAACATGAGAACATGTGAATAACTTGTTCACGTGTTATTATCACAAAAAATCTTGTGATCACGTGAATATTAAATCCCTGGTCTTTACATTCACATGATCCATGGGAAAATGTCTTCCCTCATACCACATTGCATCGTAGACCTTACACAATATGTATGTGTGTGTGTGTGTGTGTGTGTGTGTATAAAAGCTATACATCAATGTAAGAGCATACATACATACATACATACATACATACATACATACATATATATATATATATATATATATGAGTTAGACATCAATGTAAGAGCATATCATTTATAGGAAGGAAAGATATGCACTTACAAGAGGGTCGTATTCTCTTGCATATTCCCAATCCTCATCTATTATCATTTCTCCATTTCTTTCTACTTGGTCCATTGTAGCCATTTGATAACACAATCTTTTGGAAGTAGCTCTATATTTTTTTGGATATGGTTGCGATGTCTCTTAAAGGAAATTCTCTCCTCAAATCTTGGACTTTTTTGCCTCTTAATACCTTTTCACCCACTTTCTGATGACTACACTATTGAGAATACAAAATATATTTACCTTGTATTGCATCGACCTATCCATTCTCCTTGGTTTTACTTTGCCTATTGGTACTGGTAATACCATTCACTCATTGTCCTCATTGCGCTATAGTCAAAGCATGTTGGGATCCACTCATGAAAGATACTATGATATGATAATTTGAGAGGTAGACTAGAGATTCTTACACCAACCCACCCTTTGCAATGCTTTCTTCCGGCCTTGCCCTTTTCCTAATAAAATACTTTACAGCCTTTATGATATTCATTGTGCGTGAGCAATGCCACATATTGCCACCTCATCCACTCAATATACCACTACATGTATAGAACTTGGAAAGTCCTCAATCATACACACTGCCTCCACTGACATTACTTCAACCACATTGATAGTGAATGGATCAATATTCATTGAACTTATGAAACTAAGACAAAAATAATACAATTAGCACAAAAAATGGCTTGAAGCAAATAACGCTTTCATATGCCAAAAGTGAAAGCAATGCTTGAATCTTACCTCACCGTTCCTCCCATTTTTGTAGATTTCCTTGTAGAATTTTTCATATCCCATAACCGTTAATGTAAATGGAAAGAGTGCACTATATAGTAAAAGAGTACCTAGCCAATGTTTCACAATCTACATGTATATGAGCATAGATTAACTCATTAGCACCCAAAGGTGGTGCAAAGAAGAGGAGAATCCATGCCACAAGGTTGGTTTCCGAAATCTCTACTGAGTTTTTTTTCTATTCATTCATGTTTCCTTTTTTTATATTCAATTGCCGCATGTTTAGGAGCTTCATGAACGAGGTGATGGGAACACCAACCACAGTAGACACTTACTACTCATACATTGTTAAACGTTTGATGAAGCCAATTGATGTCATTCACATGCTAAAGGACCCAAGACATAAGATTTTACGTGCACAGGTCACTCGAGAAGTGCTGAAGGACTTCAAGGCCATGGTGGATGCGAAGGAGATGTTGGGGGCATGTGATGCTCTTGGTGTGAGTCGTGAAGCTTACTCATCTATTTTCAAGATTTTTAAATCCTCGGTTGCACAACGGTATAAGAATCCAGCCATGCCATTACCAACACCTTGGTCTCTAAAGCTTGCACGGACAGAAAGTAACATACGTGCTAGGGAAATGGTAGGAGGATATCATTGTGTAACTGGCACAATGACTTGGAAGAATCAAAAGAAAGCTGGCACTCAATCCTTTGAAATGGATTCTTTCAACAATGTTTATGTGGATCTTGAGCAACTCCAAAAGGCGATGGTCAGATTCTATGGACAAAGGGAAAACGGTACGTTGATCTCCATACTGCATTGGATATACTAAGGTTTTTTTTTAGTGCTTCTCTTGTACCATTAGCATTTTCCGGTGCCCTCATTAGTTCTCTCATTTGCATAGATTGTCTTGGCAAGTTGGTGTTCGTTATCAAAATGGATGAAGCTCGATTGGTTAAAGAACACAAGCTTGAGCAGGTGAGCATTTGCATCATGAACAAAGCCTTGCAGTTTGCTCAAGGGGATGAGGAAGTAGTACAAGACTTCTCCGTGCAATCGGAGAGAGACATATGGTGGCTTGCAGCATTTGAAACTCCGAAAGAGTGCCATGAGACATTGAAGTGGTTTTTTCAAAGAGCTGGCATAGCAGAGATTATTAAAAGGCAAGAGGAAGGGCAAACGTTGGTAGTGGATGGCCATGGCACATTTCAAAGAGCTGGCATAGCAGAGATTATTAAAAGGCAAGAGGAAGGGCAAACATTGGTAGTGGATGGCCATGGCACATTTCACATTGAGTGGCATCTTGCCGGTGACTTGAAGACATTGAAGTGCTTGTTTGGTTGTGACACAGGAGCCTCTACCAAACTCACATGCCCTTACTGCATGTCTTCCCAGAAGTCCCAAAAGGCAAGCTTCTTGCAATGGGAGAATGGCATTCTTTCTTGTGACCAACGTCTAGCCCCTGATCGTGACAAGAAAGATTCAAAGTGGGATCCAATCTTGCCCATCCCGCTAGAGAGAGTACATATATGTACTCTGCATGCAGAACTATGCATACTTGACAAGTTGTTATACTTGCATCTTGTTTATGCTTGGACTTTGATCCCCGCAGAATTGTCGGCACATTGTATTGCCCAGACCGAGAAGTTACTTTTAGATATGGGATTCCATGGTGGACATGTGAGACTTAAGGAGGACAAGAAAATGTCAGGGAAAACACAAAACCTTCCTGCCAAAGTATCCATGGGTGGAGAAAAGGCAAGGCGAGGCGATTCTTATCCAACCATAATCTTAGAAAATAAAAGCATACATTGTCTCATAGTGCCTCAAGTTGGGAGTGTCGGAAAGCTCTGTGTGAGTGCACCACCAATAATGCTTCACACCCTTCAACAATGACCTTGAGAGAAAAAGTGTGGCCCAAACTCGATGCTTTTGTGAAACTACTTTGCCAGAGTCAATTGGATGAAATGTATTATGAAAGGTTCAGGATGGCAGTGATAGAATTTACACAGCTAATGGTAAAAGCATGGGGAGAGACACATATAACACATTACATGGTAATCATCTATTTATTGACATATTTTGTAGATGTTATGTGTGAATTTTGGTTTTGATATGATTTCATGTTTGCAGCACATTCTTTTCGCACATGGTCCATGGTTCTTGAAAAAATGGGGGCCTTTATCTATTTGGAACAAGGTATGGAGAAGTCACATTATCGTGCCAGGGCTACGTACTTTAGGAATACGAGGCATGGAGGTGGATTCACTCGTAGCAATGCATTGCACGAGATGTTTAATTAGTTCTACAGAACTGTAATAGGAAGGACTTTGAACATTAGAAAGGCAAGGGAATCGGATCTTGTTCGAGCAGTTCAAGAGGTGTCCAAGAACAAAAGATAATGTGCTTGGAAGGCATCTACAAGGACTGTTGGAGTTTCACGGTGGTTGCAAAGTAGGTCTAGGCAAGGCTCGAAATGGATCCCTCGATGTTCTTGAGGAGGAATTGTATTTGGTGCTCTCATGAATAAAATGAATTTTCTTACATGCTCTTGCATTCCATTAAGTGTTTGTACATGGCTCTGTGATGCAATGGTTCATGTTCTAAATAGTTCAAACAAGAAGGCGCGAAAAAAAATTGTGTATGCACTCGCGAGGACGGGGGGGCGGGGTGGCAAGCATAGTCATGGTGGGAAGGGCTGGGGGAGAGAAGAGGGGGTGGAAAGGGGCCGAAACGTCCATCCCAATTAGGTTATGTACATGGGGTCCTAAAAAGAGGGGTTAAAGGGGTTAAAGGGGTTAAAGGGTCTTTTAAAGGGACTTGTGCCCCATATTTCTTATGAATGGCTAGAATTAGATTCACTGGTAGATGTTGAAAGAACGGTAGAGGAGGAGGAGACACACACACAGGAGCAAACCCTAATGTATATTCCAAACCCTAACCATAGAGGGAAGCCATGTCCACTCTCACACAAAGCATAATGCACTAATCCATAATCCACACACCACACAATGAGTTGTGTCCACACTCTACTAACCCTAGCTAATGTCCACACACTATGACCAGCTGGACACGCGGTCATTTATGTCTCACACATGTTCCTACCTAATCTGCCAGCACATAGCATAGCTGGCTCACACTGACATCGAGCTTGAATATCTCAACAGCCCCTCTCAAGCTCATGATGTACTGCCGATGAAGATGTAGATGAGCTTGGGATATCAAGACTCTCAACACTCCCCCTCAAGCTCATCCCATGTACTCCCAACATAGTCCGGAAGTACTCGAACTTCTCCCTGCTAAGTGGCTTCGTGAAGATATCAGCCACCTGCTCATCAGTCTTCACATAGTGAAGATCAACTGTACCATCCAGCACCTTCTCTCTGACAAAGTGATAATGGACCTCTATGTGTTTGGTCCTCGCATGAAACACTGGATTCTTTGCCAACTGTATACTGCTCATGTTGTCACAATGTATGACAACTTTGCCATCAAGAGGCTCACATAAATCTGCCAAGAGACTCTTTAACCATATAGCCTCACAAGTAGCAATGGCTGCACCTCTGTACTCAGCCTCTGTATTGGATAAAGCAACTGTAGGTTACTTTTTGCTACTCCAACTCACCACGGCACTTCCAAGTGTAAAAGCATATCCACTAGTAGACCTCCTGTCATATGCGCTACCTGCCCAATCAGCATCTGTGTAGCCATGTATGTCCAAGCTTTTACCACTCTCATAGAATAAACCATAATGTGCTGTGGTTTTCACATATCTCATGATGCGTCTCACTGCATCCAAATGTGGTTTCCTGGGGCTCTGCATAAACTGGCTGACTAGCCCCACCGCATAACTCAAATCCGGGCGTGTGATAGTCATGTATATGAGACTACCAACCATCTTCCTGTACATAGAAGGATCATCCAATTCCTCGCCATAATCAGCCCGCAACTTTACATTTTGCTCCAATGGTGTACTCATAGGCTTACACCCTGTCATGCCATACTTTGCCAACATATCCAAGGCATATTGGCGCTGTACTAACCAAGTACCTGCATGATCTTTCACCACTTCAATTCCAAGGAAGTATCTCAACTCACCAAGATCTTTCATGTCAAATTGCCCACTCAAAGCTTTCTTGACATGCATCACATCTGCACTATGATCACCTGTAATAATCAAGTCATCCACATAGATGACTAGTAAAACAATCCCATGATGTGTCTTCTTCACATACAGTGAAGAATCTGCTGTAGAAGTCTGAAAACCAAGTGAGATAAGATATCTGCTCATCTTATCACTCCAAGCACGTGGTGCTTGCTTCAGACCATATAATGCCTTTTTCAACCTGCATACGTGAGTGGGATATCTAGGGTGTACATACCCTTCTGGCTGTGCCATGTATACTTCCTCTTGTAGATCTCCATTCAGAAATGCATTCTTAACATCCATCTGATGCATTTCCCAGCCATTAGCTGCTGCAGCCATAGCAATGACTGCTCTCACTGTGCCCATCTTAGCCACTGGACTAAACGTCTCATCATAATCCAATCCTTGGGTCTGTGCATAACCCTTTGCTACCAATCTTGCCTTATGTCTTTCAATAGAACCATCAGATTTGCACTTCACTTTGTAAACCCATTTACATCCAATAACATTCTTGTCCTTTGGTAGTGCAACCAAGTCCCATGTATCATTATGGACCAATGCGTCCATCTCCACATCCATTGCTTTTTCCCATACATGCTCTCCAATAGCCTCTGTATAGCATGTAGGTTCCACATGCTTCACCATAGATGTCATGTATGCATAGTGCATAGCAAAATCTCTGTATGTCAACCTGTCAACAGGATATCTGACCCTCTGGGATCTCCGCAATGCATGCGGGTCACTCTGTACACCTGTGACTCTAGCATGTGGTGGCACATATCTGTCCTGTCTAGCACCAGGTGTGCGTAAAACAGGTATGCCAAGCTCCTCATCCAAACTTTCAGAACTGGATGACTCATATCCTGTGATTCCAATTCCTTCGACTTTCTTTTTGCCTTTATCCATAGCACTACTCCCAGTGCTTACACTCTCATGCCTCAAACGTCCTGACCATGGACGTACACTGTTACTCTCAGCTTCTGCTGCTGGCCCAGACATAGTAGTAGAACTAGAACTTGCTTGTGATGGCAAGTTCACATGTACATCAGCCTCAAGTGACTCAATAACTCCCTCATCTTTTGCTTTATACCAACTAGCAAGCTCATCAAACACCACATCACGTGAGATGACCACTTGTCTAGTTTGTGGATTATAACACTTGTAGGCCTTTCGATCCTGTGCATATCCAACAAATACACATTTCTCTGCTTTAGGATCCAACTTCCTTCTTCTTTCATCAGGCACATGCACATAAGCTATGCATCCAAAAACTTTAAGATGTCCAATGTCTGGCCTGTAACCTGTGAGCCGCATCTCTGGCGTGCTTCCATGAATGGCTGCTGTAGGTGTTTTGTTCAATATGTATACTGCAGTAGCACATGCTTCTGCCCAATAGTAATCTGGCATGCTCTTTTCATTAAGCATCGCCCTTGCCACTTCACATATAACTCTATTCTTTCTCTCAGCCACACCATTCTGCTGAGGTGTATACCTGCATGTCAACTGTCTCCTTATTCCATGCTTCCTCAAGAAATGCTCAAAAGCTTTTGAGGTGTATTCACCACCTCCATCTGTCCTCAGACATTTAATCCAACAACCATACTGCTTTTCTGCAAAAGCTTTGAAATCCATGAATTTTTCCAATACTTCACTCTTTTCCCTGAGAAAGTATATCCATGTCATCCTGCTAAAGTCATCAATGAATGTAACATAGTATAAGCTGCCTTTGATAGATGGGTTTTGTGCAGGACCCCATACATCACTGTGCACGATCTCAAGTGGCCTGTTACTCATATTTCCTTCTCTAGGAAATCTCAATCTTGCCTGCTTCCCAAACTGACAGGCTTCACAAACATGCATATGTCCATCATATTTGAACCTAGGCAATCCATTGACAATGCCTCTTGTTTGCATGTTCTTTAATCTCTGTATATTTACATGGCCAATCCTCTTGTGCCACATATCAATGTCCTGTACCACATTCCTGCTCTTTGAGAACATGGCTGATTTTAGCTCAGGAATTCCAGCATCCAGCTTAAACAGTCTTCCTTCTTTCTTGCCTTTAGCAATCACTCTACATCCATGTTTAAAGTCTTCAACGAAGCATCCATGCTCATTGAATCTAACCTGTAATCCCTGTTCTACCATTTGACCAACTGAGGCCAAGCTTTTAGTGATCGAAGGCACATACAGCACATCTGACATAGACTTTGTCTGACCATTATGCATGACCAATGGTACACTTCCAACATGTGTAATGACATGCTGGGTATCATCACCTGTTTCCACATAGCCTTTGACATCCATTGGCTTCATGTGCTCAAACCATTCACCATGGCATGTCATATGATTTGATGCTCCTGAGTCCATATACCATGTATCATCATTCTCAGCATTTGTTGTCATAGAACCCACAACATGCTTCATGGCAAACAAATGATTTGCAGTTCCATCATTGCTACTTGATGCATAGTTGCCACCATGTTGTGCATAGTTTCCACCATAATGACCACCACATTGTGCTCTTCCCCCTCTCAAATCATTCTATTTGCGAAAGCAATCTCTCGCCATATGACCATATTTGCCACAATAATGGCATTCCACATCCTGCATAGAATTTTGTTGGCCTTGCCAACGTCCTCTTCCACGGGGGTTACCACGACCTCTTTGAGGTGCATATCCGCGACCACCTCGAGCACCATATGAAGGCTGAAAATTCTGCTGTGGAGGCCTATCCTGCCATCCACGACCATTACCACCACGTCCACGTGATGCAAATCTCCCCCTGCCTCTAAAACCTCTCTGCGAGTAAAATGCCTGATTTCTGCCATCATCATGGCTAGTAGATGCATCCAGAAATGAATCATTGAGCTTGATTTCCTCAACCAACAAGAGGGAAACCAACTCATCGAAGTCGGGTAGACCTGTACTCCTCACTGAGATAGATGTATCAAAGGATTTGTATTCCTTGCCAAGACCACGCAAGGTAATATCCACCAAATCATCATCAGGCATGGGGGCATTTATTGTGGCCAATGCATCTGCAAACTTCTTGATTTCTTGCACATAATCATGTATGCTCCTTTTATTTCTTTTCACATTGTGTATTTGCTGTCGCAATTGAGACTTGCGAGCACTCGTATCTGTATCAAACATCTTGACCAAAGTATCCCATGCATCTTTGGGATTCTCAGCATCCTGAATGTGTATGAGCATAGCATCAGATATACATATAGACAAATAATGCAGCACTTTGAATGCTCTCTCAGACCACTGCTTATGAACAATAAGCTGCTGCTGTGTAGGTTGCCGAGGTAGCTCAGGCTCTGGCTCAACACCTGTAATGAGATTCCAAAATCCTTTCCCTTTCAAGAAACTCTTTATCCTGTACTTCCATGCCTGGAAGTTCTTCCTATCCTGCTTTTCACCAACAATCTGAACTGGATTGTCCGACATGTTGCTCAATGCATACACCTTCCGCACACTTCAAATCTGTAAATGAGCCTTCCTCAGCTCAACCACACTCCAATTAATGTTCCAGATACTCCAAGATAGCCAACAAGCTCCAAATTTGATGTATAAAATCAACCTGTAAGCATCCAAGATGAACTGACTCACGCAGTGCGGGATACCCTGAATTGACACGCCTTCCAAGGCTCCAAATCGCAATGTAATGGTGCAATCAAGTATAGGCAACTTGCATTGACACCTAATGAACCTCAATGTTGAGTATCAACTCCATTTGACGTGTGTAATTATCAATTTTTGAAAACCCCTTTCTCTGTTTTTGGAAAAACCAGAAAAACCAGTAATGATTTGGCTCTAATTTCTTCAATATTTCACCAAATTGGGCAACCAGGCATTCATTGGCTTAGCAATAGTGTCCATCAACTCCATGTAAGAGGAATTTGTCCGATTGTAAAACACCAAAGATTAATTGCTCGATTAAAATGCTCTGTTTCTCTGCAACCAGTGGACAGCCTGTTTTAATCAGCTCATTCCCAGCTCAATTAAGCATCATTGGCCAAACAAATCACATAGCCCTCTTCTCCAAGATGTAAAGCATCCAATTGCTAAGGAGATTGTGGAAGGAACCAAGCACATAAGTGGAATTTGACCTCCCCGTGTGAAAAATACCAGAAAACTGCCCTGTTTTCACCTCTCTGGCTGCGCCGCCTGCAATAGAGCTCTTTGGGAGTGATTGAAGTGCTATTTGATGATGGTATTGAGTGCCCAACACACCTGGGTATGTGTGCAACCCACCAATGCTTTGATTTTCACCAAAAATAGGCTCCAAATGCATCAATTTTTGACTGTCTTCTCTCTGTTTTGTGAGAGCTCAAAAAACCAGTAATTTCACTCAATCAAATGCATGTAAATTGCTCCAAAATCACAGTAGGGCTTGCATAGAAGTTGCCAATACATCTCTCATTGTCAGATAAATGTTTGCTTTGCCAGAATCACACATATTTCCACCATACATCAATGTTCCCAAGCTTTAATGGAAAGCTTCAAAAACCAGAATTTTGCTTTGCTTTGATTTGCTCTAAAATGCTTTGCTTTTGCCTGTTTCACTTGCAATCCGCTCAAGGATGTTTAGAGGACCTTACCCGGTAGGCCTAGCTCTCAGATCTGATAAGATTCGGTGTGCTCCAAGCTTCACAGCTCCAATGGCAGCTTCACAGCTTCTTTTCACAGCTTCTTCTTCTCCCTCTTCACTCACTCACTCATAAACCCTAATAAACAGCACAAGGCTCTGATACCATGTTGAAAGAACGGTAGAGGAGGAGGAGACACACACACAGGAGCAAACCCTAATGTATATTCCAAACCCTAACCATAGAGGGAAGCCATGTCCACTCTCACACAAAGCATAATGCACTAATCCATAATCCACACACCACACAATGAGTTGTGTCCACACTCTACTAACCCTAGCTAATGTCCACACACTATGACCAGCTGGACACGCGGTCATTTATGTCTCACACATGTTCCTACCTAATCTGCCAGCACATAGCATAGCTGGCTCACACTGACATCGAGCTTGAATATCTCAACAGTAGACCCTTAGCTCCCCAGCCTCCTTCCTCTCCCCAACATCATCACTCTGCTTCTACATTCTCATACTTGATAGCCAACTCTTCCAGCTCTACATCCTCCTCAATTATGGACTCCACGGACCAACATACCACCACCCCACCACATTCCCCTTGCCCACTCCCTCCCATTGCCTAATCCTGAATCCCACACAGCCCCCGATCCTCCTCCTCAATCCCCTCCCCCACTGCCTAATCCTGAGTCCCATACAAAGCCTCTCCCTAACCCACAACCTCTGCCTCAGCCCCAAATTGAGGAGCTGACTGTTTTTGGAGGCCTGGGAGACATTGTCAACCTTGGTTCCACCGTGCAGGTGAAGCAGACACAGCAAGGAAGTCGGTTATTACACCAGTTGTTCCTACTGTCTAGCAAACAGTGGAAGTAGTCACTTTTCATGCTGCTACTGAGGTAGCAGCATCCCTTGCTACCAAAAATTCAGAACCAACTGTACCTGTGCAACTGAAGCGGGTCAGGACAAAGACCACTCCTAATACCCGTAGAGGGAGCAGTTCAAGAAGGAGAAAGCACAAATAGTTCAAGACATGCCAGAGGAGCAGGGAAGAGAAGAGCGCAGAAAGAAGTTCAAGCATGACAAGAGGCCATGGACTGCCGACACACCGAAGCCACCCCTTCCTCCAAAGGTCAAGAGATGGAGGAAACCTGGTGTGAAGGCCCTTCAAGAGATCCAAAAGTTTCAGATGACTGTGGAGAATGTCATCCCCCATGCTGCATTCCGGCGTGTAGTCCAGGAGATCTCCTAGCTACTGAAGCGGGATGTACGGTGGAGAGCAGCTGCACTAGGGGTAATCCAGGAGGCTGCAGAGAGCAGATGGCCACAAGTCTTTTTGAAGATGCAAACTTGTGTGCTATCCATGCAAAGCGAGTGACGCTGATGGACAGGGACATCCGTCTAGCGACTCGCATCTGCTCCGACCCTGCCCTTAAGCATTAGGATTAGGATCACTTTCTTCCTATGTTGCCTTGGAGGCGTTGTAATCATCACTTTCTTCCTACGTTGCCTTGGAGGCATTGTGATCGTGACTTTCTTCCAATGTTGTCTTTAAGGCTTTTGTTATCACCTTTCTTTTCATGTAATAAATATGTAGTTTCCAATCTCAGTTCTTTGCATTCACTGGTGTTGATTCTTGATTTTTAGTCAAAGTCTCCAGTATCATAATTTTTATGCATAAGTTTGAGTTGTGACAGAATAAAAATATGTTCCCCAAGGCATGAAAGAGCCAAAAAATGGCAAACCCGCCACAGCACGACCAGACCCATTCCATCAGCATTGGACACCTTCAGGTCGCGCCGTGGCAGGTTTTGACTTTTTTGGGTAGAGGAACCTATTATTAGCACTTTCATGTTCTACTGTTTCATCAGAAACAATTTGTAAAGCAAAATTTCAAGATAGGTGACCAGTGCAAGATTGAAAAAATGAATATGCAAGTGCATTTTACTAATGCAGCAAGAAGATAAGCATCACCAAGTGCATTTTTTAACCAACTACATGTAGAGATAAGTAATATTCATGGGTAGCGATACAAAAATTAGATAGGATTTATAGCACAAAAGTATATCCATTGAAACAAAGTATAGCACAAAAGTATATCCATTGAAACAAAGTATCCAATACAAAAGAGTATCCATTACACAAGAATATACATTACAAGAGTGTATCCATTACAAGAAAGTATCCACTACAAGAGAGTATCCATTACACAAGAGATACATTGGACTAGATTTTGTCTTGCTTGTGTTTCATGACACTGGCTACTATGTCCTTAGATTTCCCTAATAGTCTCCTATCCCTAAAATTACTAGTAAGTGCTTCGAAACTTCCATCTTTGCCGAGCGCTTTTGCAGTAGCCGTTAATGCCATCCCATGTATATTGGCAGCAAATGCATTGAGGGTAGCTACATGGTGCACCAAAATGACCTTGTCTGCATTCCGATTAATATTGGAATGCGCTATAACCCGTGAAAGGGCCTTGCACTTCAACAGCTCTGATTGCCCTCTAGGAGAAAACTTGCTATGAAATACAACTATCAGGCCACGTGCTTGGCCAAGATAGTGTGCCAGTGCTGCGTCACGGCCAAACACAGTTCGTGTTTGGCCTCTCCGAGCGGAAAACTCATCCACTTCCACCACTTCCTGTGGCTACAATTAGCAAACCAATACAAATGGTGGAAGCTAGAAGTTTCTACAAGAATGATTCAAATTTACTCACCATATCAACTTGGTCGCGATCCACAGCCTCCTCTTGGGCGATGTTGATGGAACCTTGGAATCTGTCATGGGGTTCAGCTGATGGAGGAGGGGGTGTGGGGATTGCATCCGGCAACGCATCATAGATAGTTGTGTCTACGGATTTCATGGTTGCCAGCATGGTAGCGAGGTATTCCTCAAGGGATTGCTCTGAATAACCCAACATACCAAGCTCTTCCACGCTGGTGTCCACATCAAACCCACACAACACTCCAAGTGCCTCATCCTCCCGTAAGTTAAAAAGAGTTTCAATGTCATGGAGGAAGAGGTATTGTTGCCCTTCAACAATGAGGGGAGAAAGGGTCCATATGTCCATTGAAGGGACCTCACAGGGGGGGTTCCTGATGTGGAAGCCTCATTGGTGACACGAGCCGGCCCCTCCGAAACATGCTGGAGTAGCTGTAGCACTTGGGATGCATCCTCCTCCTCTCTTTGCATATCAACAGGAAACTCCTCATAGAAGTCAGAGTCCTCTGCAGGAACATGTAGTGTAGTAGAGGTAGTGGAAGGAGATTTTGAGCAAGAACTTTCCTCATCCAAGTGTCCCTCCTGGAGCAGGAAAATGAATGTCATCTCCCAGGAAAGGAACTTTGTGCCTGTGTTTCCAACAATGCCTAGATCAATGAGGACATTTGGGTCCACATTCCTAAACCCATCTTCAAGAAGTTGCACACAGAAACGTTGCAACCGCTTCTCAAACCTAGAGTCATAATCATGAATGAACATAAGGTAATCAATGGGAACCCATCTCTTTGCAGACTCATCCAAGATGGTATGCAAAATCCTTGAAGTGAGTCTGCATGTACAAGATGAGTTCCTCAAAGTCCTCCCTAGCTCCCATGTATGTGCTGAGAACATCTAAGGTCTTGTCAAAGACCGCGAAGAGCTCATCCTCCCTATGGCTGAGTGGGGTCCCCGGGGGAGAGGAACTCATGGAAGGCAGCCCTTGCAGAGTCCATAGTGAAGAGGGTATGGAATGTGTGAAGATAGTGAGAAGTTGGATGAAGATAACTGCAGGCTGTGGAAGGTGTAAAGGCTCTGTGAGATTCAATAGTATGAAGGCTCGTTATATATAGATACCCTATTTTTAAATAAATAAATAAACTATTATAAAAATTTACTTCTCATAACCAATGCAAAAGCAACTGAACATTGCACGAAGTCTTTAAACCAAAGAACAAAGTGGAACAAAGACAAATTGAATTGACTTTCAAGAGAGTAAATCCATTGTTCAATTGAATATTGATACATTATTTCCCCTGTAAATGGCTCATGATCTGCAATTTTGTAGGAGGGATGAATTTCTCACTATGCAAGCACTTCTCTTGGTGCTTAGGCACCCTTCTACCATCCAGCAAAAAGATAAAAGACTCCAGAAGGCCTTCCATGACCAAAAGGTGTTCGCGCACGTCCCTTAGTGTCCATTGTGATGTGACATTCACATATGTGAATGTGCATGATCAAGTTCAATAGATAAAGTCACATTGGTGTCTTCCTCATTGGAATCAAGGGGTAACCAAGAGTCACCTGTCTTTTTCCCCAACACCTATATTGGAATGCCAAATAGAATACTTGCCGTGCGATGTGGTATCTAGCCACAACACTGTCTTTGCATGCATAACACCGAAACAGATCACCATTCTATTGACCTATCCTTAAACCCCAACTCTTACCAAGTAGATCCTCAAGCACATTTGCATCAACATTCTTACAAGTCCACGTAGTAGCACTTCTATGCATTCGGACAGTTTTAAAACATTGAGCAAAAATGTGTAAAGGCATATACCAAGATAACCTGCACCATTTGGATCCAAATGTGAACTTCATCGCCATGGCCATATCTTTTCTGATCTTTTCCTTGAAAGATGTTAATGTCTTGGTATCCTCCATGCCACAGTCAATCTCGTCCAGCTGTGGTGCTGCAATGCATTCAAGATGGCCAAATGATGCTTTTCTTTTGGGAGTAATGTAACGTGCATTGTACCAGTACATATTTCTCTATCGCAAAGATGAGGAGGACTCTCCATCATGCAAGAGCTTGCCTATATCTTCATGAACCGCATCAAACTTTCCAATGAATGACTCAAGTGGTTCCCATTCTTTGAAGTCTGAACGGAATATATCTGTCATGGGAAAACAAGCCATCCAAAGTGAATATGGAAGAGACAGAAGATCAAACTAATAAAAAACAAACTTACAATGCAAAGGTATCTGTCTTTGATTTGTTGATGGGGGCAACAACATGTCCTTTGCCATGTACACATGTTGCACCTTTGCAAGCCATCCCTTCTTCCCTAACTTGAATTTCAAGATGCATCCCTTCCACTCATGTAAGAGGTCACCTCTCTTGTTCTTTGGAAGCCTATGTGGACCTTTGGCAGATCCTTTCATGATTATCCAGTCGTTCAAGCTGTATGTGTAAGGGAGCCAGTCATGGAACGCATCTTTGGTGTTGTGGAGCACAAATGAGGCCACCATGTTGGATGGCCTAGTGGATTTTCCCCTCACCATGATTGCAGGGCAACTGTACATTAGAAGGAAGAGCAGCAGCAAAACAGAGGGGTGATCCTCTGGAGAAACCAGCAAAGAGATGGTTGAGGAGTAGCAACAAGAGAGGAGTGATGATGAGGAGCAGAAGCAGTAATAGCAGCGAGAGAGGGGCATGCAAGAGGGGCGTGGATGAGGGGAGGAGTAGCAACAGCTGCAGTGGGAAGAGTAGGAAGAGGGACGCGTGAGCCCCTGATGAAGCAAATCAATGGCCACACCGTCCACAGTCTCATGAAGAACACCCAAAAGGTTGAGCACAAACCTTGTTATAGGGCCATCGTCGATCCTACCATTGGGCCTGCTTGGAGTAGATAGGGCCGCTCAGTAGTTTACCCACTCTTCATCCCTAGGGCCTGGATCTCCTTAATTTTGCCTATCCTTCATGGAGACTTACGAGACGACATCCAAGCAACAAGGCAGGTCATTGACAGTGAGAGCCACCCCCAGACTCTCCACCTTAGTCTAGACCTCGTTTAAGAGGCATTGCATCTCCCCACACGTCCGGCTCGCAAATGTCATGCGCCACGTACGGGATACTTACCATAGGCCCACAACAAAGAACACTATGGAGTGGCAGAACATCTCTCACCCAGGGCTTGTCATGTGGGCCCACGCCCTCTCTTTCCTCTCACCACCCGCTTGACAGATAGGTTCAACCAGTGCAACATGCCCTCTCTTTCCTCTCACCACCCGCTTGACAGATAGGTTCAACCAGTGCAACATGTCCACCCTAGCCCGCGTCCCCCACCAAGGGGTCCAAGTGAATTGGGCGGAATACATCCACAAGGAGCTCCATTCCATGTATGCCAACCCCCAGGGCAAGCGTGCCCCACCTCCTTTCGTCTCACCAAGGTCATCTACCACACGCCATCGGCTAGCCAGAGCTACCACAACCCATTCGCCTCCAAAGCAAATCCCCCATTCCCACTCATTTCCCAGAACCCTGACCCTCTCCAAGCTGTTGTTGTGGCTGCAACTCAAAGTGGAACAAGAGGAAGAAGCCCAGAGAAAAGCATAAGAAGAAAAGAATATCCAGCACACCACCCAATTTTTCGATGAGAACCTTATCAAAACCCCTAGCCCCCACATATTTCCCCTCCCCCGGACCTTTCCTGAAGAAGGCCCATCATCCCCATTCTCCTCTCAAAGGCACACCATGGATATGTTGCACTGGGCCCATGCAATCCATTTCCATTCCTAGGTTGCCTACTCCAAAGGCATCCAATCAACACATGGCGTTGTCCTAGATTTCACCCAAGGGTTCTCCAACATCGCCCGTGAGCTGTTCTCATCCCATAAAAAGATTACATGCAAAGGCAGCAAGAACAGGTCACAACAGCTCAACAAGATGCTCCTTGCCAAACCCAATAAAACCTCCACAAAGCTTCCCTTGCCAACCATCATATCCATGATGCGGCCCTCGAGGACCATGCGGCCACCCTCACCACCCCTTGCCACCATCAACGAGCTCCAACAAAGGCTCAAGAGCACCCCCAAGAGGCTGAACAGCAAGCAACCCAAGCCCTTTCCCTTGCCCACAACGAAGCCCAAGATCTTAAAACAGAGAGCTACATGCAGTTGTGCATCCTTTTGGGGTGAAGGGTGTCTTCCGCCACTTGATGGTACCTACTGGAGGAGAGCTGCATTGACGGTACTCTCCTTCAGTAGGTACTGTCAAGTGGCGGAAGACACCCTTCACCCCAGAAGGATGCACAACTGCAAGTGGCTGAAGACACCCTTCACCCTTCACCCCAGAAGGATACACAACTGCAAGTCCTGGAAGCCCGCACAATCCGCCCTCATCCCACACCCTCTGGGCCAATACCCAACACTATCAAGTGCAAGGTTGAGGCCTTGATGGACTCCGGCCATAGAGCTGCCGTACCTCTCCACCCCCCACAAAACCCCAACCAACTCCTCGACCTCCAACACCAAGACCTCCACCTCAATCTCCTCCAACATGACATCTTCCTTGATGACCCCATCTCCCCTTGGATCATAGAGACCAACGCTTTTTTCCTCATTGAGAGGCACAGCCGTTGATTCTTTTCCATAGAACAATTTTTATCCGAGATTTACTTCATCTATCGTACCATAACAGAATTGAGTCTCATTTTAGGGATCCATCAGTCCAGCCTAACCCCATCTAGTCCCATGGGTTAGCCAACCGCCCAACCACTGTAGTGATGGGATCCATTTAAGAATTTGGTTAGGTTTTGTCTCGGGTACCAGGGAAAAGAGTTCCCAGGCCCCCTAGCCGGATATTCATGCAAACTTAAGACTAGTCACACCACTTACACACCCAATATGAAATTGCCTTTTTCACAGATTCAACTGTCTTTAAAACAATCATTTAATGAAACTATAGTATCACTGATCATAATCCTCCAAAATTAATCCGGTTGAATCCTAATTTCTAATTTTTCCTTCATCGGAGTACTTATGGCATCATTGGCAACCAGAACACTCACCACCTGTCCACTTAGGGGCCTTTTCAATAGTTCCTAGCTCATAGTACCTGGCAATATATTCACTTATAAAAATCAAAATGGAATCTCTGTCGAAGATCAACAAGATCAACCAACAGATCCATATAAAAGAGCCATGGACTCATCCGTTGAGGACCAGCAAGGTCAATCAACCAGATCCATGCCCGAATTTAGAAAACAACTCTTACTCCTTGATCCAAATATCTTCCACGATGTACGTGTGGGTATCTTCGGCGACTCAGAGCCCGAGCACCGTATGGTCAGCACCCTCTAGGATCCTTCGCAGGTCACCTAGTACTTCACTCATAGGCTGCTTCCTTAGTCCCTCATCCACCATACCAGAAGCTCACCATTTAAATCGAACCGAGGCTAGTCAAGACCTCGGCCGACCTTGCTACGCGAGACGTCCTCCGTTGACTCTCCGTCAACTGTTGCAACTTTATCACATAGGCCTCCACGACCTCATTCACAAGACGGTCAAAATGCTTCCCCAACATTTTTGACATAAAACAGTCATTTAAAAACAGGTCATAAATATAGTTTATATTACGAACTCTCGTCTTTCCACATTGTTCCACATCAATCCTCATTTATTTCATATGTATTCCCATTCTCATCACATCATTTTCCATCTCATCACATCTTTTCTCATTTATCCGCATCAGATCTCATCTACTCGCATCTACCATATCCACATCTCATCACATCACATCTCATTCACTCACATCACATATCACATCTATCCCAATTTACATCACATCTCATTCATTCACATCCGATTCACATCACATCACATCTATTCACGTCCATCACATTCATTTACATCATATCCATTTACATCCATCACATCACATTCATTCATATCCATCACATTCATTCATTCATATCCACCACATTCATTCTCATAACCATCCCATCACATACATTCTATCCACATTATATCACATACTTCTATCCACATCATATCTCATTCATACACATCTCATCTCAATCATCCACATCCATCCAATCGTTCACATGTACGACCACCCACATCTATCCATACATTCATATCTATCACTTCACATCCACATATATTCATGTCACATCACATCACATTCTTTCACATACACATCCACATCCATTCTTTCACATACATCCACATCCATTCTTCACATACACATCCACATCCATTCTTCACATACACATTCACATCCATTCTTTCACATACATCCACATCCATTCTTTCACATACTCATACACATCCATTCTTCACATACACATCCACATCCATTCTTCACATACACATTCACATCCATTCTTTCGCATACATCCACATCCATTCTTTCACATACTCATCCACGTCCATTCTTCACATACACATTCACATCCATTCTTCACATACACATTCACATCCATTCTTTCACATACATCCACATCCATTTTTTCACATACTCATCCACATCCATTCTTTCACATACACATCCACATCCATTCTTTCACATACTCATCCACATCCATTCTTCACATCCACATCCATTTTTCACATACACATCCACATCCATTTTTTACATACACATTCACATCCATCCATTCATTCACATCTATTTGATTCAGATCACATCTCATCGCATCTATTCACATCACATCTCATTTCTATGCGAGTTTTTAGTTTGATTTTTTTTTAAATACAAGGAGTATTTCTTGAATCAGTATCCCTAAATTTTCTTGATCAGAATTCCTCGAATTCTATAACCTTGATCCACAGATCAATTCGAAGAGACTCAACTTAGTTTCAGATTTGGCGGGAGTTTTGAGTGTATTTTTCTAAACTGGTCAGACCTTCTTTCCTCAAAACTGACGAAAGAGTTTGGTCTTGGTCATAGTCTGATTCAAGGTTCGAGTCCGATAAGATTTTTCCTGATCTATGTTTCTCGAAAAGCTTTGATAATTCAGTTACTATTTTATTAAATTTTGTCTTTGAATATTCACTTAACTGATTTCTAAATTAGTTATTATGAATTCCAATGAGGAATAGATTAATCATTTATCTGAATATTTCGATCTCGATAGATTTCCTGAATTCTCTTTTTACAATCCATGTGAATATAAAACGATAGAAATTTCACTCTTAGAGTATTTAATTATTCATTTTTCAAATACTCATAGAATTTAAACATATAATTTAAGAGAATTCTAATTTTGATATAAAAATTTATTTATCCATCTATTTATGCATAAAAATCAACTTCAGTGGGAATAACTCTTTTCAAAAAAATCCTTTTATGCATCTATTTTTGCATAAAATCAAATTTAATAGGAATAACACTTTTAAAATAAAAAGAATTTCTTTATGCATCTATTTATGCATAAAAATCAATTTTTATAAGAATAACACTTTTATAATAAAAAAATTTTCTTTATGCATCTTTCTATGCATAAAAATCAAATTTAATAAGAATAACACTTTGTAATAAAAAAAATTCCTTATGCATCTTTCTGTGCATAAAAATCAAATTTAATGAGAATAACACTTTTGTAATAAAAAAATTCCTTTATGCATCTTTCTATGCATAAAAATGAAATTTAATGAGAATAACACTTTTGTAAATGTATGTATATATATATAGGTATGTGTATGTATGTATGTATGTATGTATACACACATACATACATATATGTACATATATATATATATATATTAATGTACATATATATGTATATATATACATATATACGTATATATGTACATATGTACGTATATATTTATAATATATATATATATATATATATATATACATATATATATACATATATACATATATATATATACATATATACATATATATATATACATATATATATATATACATATATACATATATATATATATATACATATATACATATATGTATATATGTATATACATATATACATACATATATATATATATATATATATATATATATATATGTATATATGTATATACATATATACATACATATATGTATATATATATATATATATATATGTATATATGTATATATATATGTATGTATATATATATATATATGTATATATATATATATATATATACAGATAGACTGGGATAGAAAAAGTGATGTGGCATGTGCGTGGACAATAAAAGGAGCATACAAGAAGAATCATTGTGGCTAAATAAAGGGTATTTAATTCTCTCTCTCTACATACACACACACACACACACACACTTTTTTTTTGGTAATATCCAGTGCAGTATATTTATATGCTCATAAATTTACATGATGGGAGGTCTCCGAAATGGAGAGTATCCCAAAGATCAGAAACATAAAAAGAAAAGCTCTATGCAAGAAGCATCCATATCACCCTCATGGCAGGCATCATATAAGGATTATCGCAATGAGGCTCGGAAAGATTCATATGACTTGTGAATCTACCGACCCAAGTATGCCAAATTATGCTCACTCCAGATTGTCCAAAGAGCCCAATATCTCACCCAAGAGAGAAATGGTGAGTATTGAGACAAAGATCTCATAAATCTGCCAAAGAGCCAGAAATGTTTCCCAAATCTGTGACTCGGGAAACGGAGCCGAAGATAATCTGAAATTCTCCTGAGGAGGATCCTAGAACACGGGCAGTGCCAAAGCAAATGAAGAACAGTCTCTGAAGGAGCCTGACATCTTAAACATGTGGATGGTGCAATGCGATGTTTAGCAAGTGTGACCCCCACTGACAATGTGCCTGTCATACATCTCCAAAGAAAAAGTCTTTGTTTCAATGGCATTTTACACTTCCATAACATCCCGAGATTCTTCCGCCACCATGAGAGGGGTTTCCTTATATGCCACAGAGAATTAGCATGTTGCTGAATCCATGGAGCAGGCTGAAGAAGCCTGTAAGCTTTGATGGAGGTTAAGGCAGGAAGAGGAACAGGATGAGTGCATGTAGCAGAGGGTTGCAATTGCCAATCCATAAGCCTGTCTGTGTCAGCCCCACAGGAGGAACATTTAGAAAAAGATGTAATAAATCAGCAATTTTCTTCCATATAGACCTATGATGCATTCCCAATGCATAGAAAGCAGTAGCCTGAGGAAAAGATAAGACATAGCCCTGATCATCTACCACATCATATATGTATCTAATTCCCAATTTCATGAGATTGTATGCCCGAACAGGTTCCTGTAAAGCGAGTGGAATGTCACAGATGGCACTCCAATGAATAATTTCTTTCCTCATTGAGTTTGTCCCCGAGCAATTATCAGGAGCCCATTTGACCTTAGAAAGTACTTGTTTCCAGTCAAGTATCAGAGCAGTAGAGAAAGGACAACCAGGTATCTTCCCTACAAATCTCCCAATGACAACCTCCCAATGATCAGTAATCCAATGACCATAAGCACAAGTCCTCATGTTGACACACATGGATGCTAACATACAAGTCCATGGCTGTTGTTGGCGAAAAAAAGTATGCAGCATAGTCGCCTTCCTTGCAAGTACATGATATCTTATATTGAGGACATTAAGTCCACCATGCATCCTAGGAGAGCACACCATTTCCATCTTCATCAGTCTCAATGCTTTCACAGCAATTTTTATCCTCCATAACATCTCCATAGCTTGAGACATAAAGGCTGAAATATCCCTGGAGGACCAATGCAGCAAAGGCAAATAGAACTGGATATAGGACATTACAATGGACTGTACTATTCTAAGCCTGACATGAAGAGGCCAAGTAGAAATCTTCCAGTATTCCAGTTTATATTGAAGTCTTTGGAAGATCCATTTTAGCTGCTGCTTCCTAGTGATATGCCATCCTATGGGATATCCCAAATGCCTAACTACATCTTTGGAATGCACCACTTGACCCGGCCAAAGAATAGAATGCCAGTCACATTGTTTCAGGGGAAGTAATTTAGATTTATCAAAATTGACATGCAATCCCGCTGCCAAGCCATACAATGAAAGAGTGGTCATAAGCATTTGAACTTCCCGGGAAGAATTCTGTGGCATAAAGAAGGAATCATCAGCATATGCTTGTGCCAGAAAAGATGCAGCGCCCCAGGGATTTTAAGACCAGTCATCTGTCCTGTGTTTGTAAGATGATCAAGATACATTAAAAGGGGATGGGTCGAAATGGCATAGAAGAGAGCACTAAGAGGATAGCCCTGTCTAACTGATCGACCCAATGTCCATGACCGAGATAGATGACCCCCAAGAATGCACTGAGAAGTAGAGCCAAAATAAAGCCAGTAAAGTGCATTTGCCATCTTGGGACCAAAGCCCAACTTGGTCATGATTTGAGAGATAAAATCCCATTGAACAGTGTTAAATGCCTTAGCAATATCCACCTGCAATGTAAGCACATCTTGATGCGAATACTTAGCATATTCAATTGCAGTCAAGGCATTGGATATATTGTCATGGATTTGTCTTCGCGGCACAAACCCATACTGATGAGGATGAAGTCCCGCATCCAGTATCCTGTGAAGCCTATGCACAATCATTTTGGTAATGAGTTTGTAAACTACAGGCATCAAAGTAATAGGCCTCCAATCTGACATATGGTCACACAGATGTTTTTGGGCACAAGTTTGACTATGCCATGCTTCCAAGAGTGCGGCAACTGATTTTCTTGCCAGGCAACATTGATCATTTGCAAAAGGACTTCTTTCAAATCATCCCAAAAAGAAATATAAAATTCCACCGTAAGGCCATCCCAGCCAAGGGACTTGTATTTGCTGAGGTGGAACAATGCATTATTAAGTTCTGTGTCAGTAAAAGGTCTCTCCAAGGTAAGAGCATCATCCATTTCCACTATTCCAGAAACATATTGGAGAAATTCAGTCCTAGCCTCAGTCATTTGATTTGATGGGGAACTAGAGCGGAGAATAATTTCTGGAAATAATTCTGGCTTTCATCTTGGAGATCAGAGAAAGAGTGCGTCCAAGAGCCATCTAGCTTCCTTACCCTCAGGCATGAGTTTTTCTTTCGAGTAGCATACAAGCCCTGAAAAAAGGCTTTTGATGAGCAGCCCTTATCCATGAGGGTCTTCATTCTTGCCCTAATCTGCCATTTGTGCAATTTCCTCTGATCATTAACAGTCAATTTAAACTGAGCATGTGAAAGGGAATCCTTTTCTGAATCAAAGAGAGGCCTTAACTGAGAAAATTCAGTCAATTGTTGTGCTGTCCTTTTTGCCCATTTAACCTCATTCCTCCATTCAGTCATATGCCAATTGCCATACTCCCTAATGACATTCTGCATACGAGAGACAAAGCTGTCCCAAGCATAATTCATGTCCTCCTTGGCATGCAAAGGCAAGGGATGAATTGCAAGTGTGATCATTTGCTAGAAATAGTGATGTCAGAAATAAGCCTGATTAACATGCAATAATCTACTGGAGAGGGATGGCAAATCATCCAGAGGCATGCCAAGCTGTAAATTCATCCACAATGGGGCATGATCTAACAAGCCCAATGAGAAATCTATAAGGAGATGAGGGCTAAAATCTGCAAATTGTTGAGGGTAAAACAAATACCATCTGTCAAGCCTTGCCCAGTATGTAGTAAGTGCATTATGATGAAAAGTATATCCAGGCACTGACCCTTGGAGAAGCACCCATAAATCTTCAGCCTGCATAGAAAGAAGCATGATGTCCCATTTCTGCCTTTCCAATGATAGCATATGGATCTTGAAGTGGTGTTATCTCTTGGCAGAGGGGAATTATTAAAATCTCCACAGATGAATGCATTGGATCTCCATGGATATCTGCATAAAGAATCCCATAATGAAGCCCTCATGGCAGAGGTCTGGGAAACACACACACACACACACACATGTGCACACACATTTCTTGTGACCTACTAAACGTATGCATTTTGCTTACAAGGATGAAGGAGGAGAATAAAAAATACTAAGAGGAAACCACTTTGAAAGGATAGGTGGAGAGATAATTAAGCCCGCGTTCTATACTGTTGATAATGTAAGGTGTAGGAGGTTAATTACCTTATGCTAGCAAGGGCAGGAAGTCTCTCTCTCTCTCTCTCTCTCTCTCTCTCTCTCTCTCTCTCTCTCTCTCTCGCTCTCTCTTTCTCATGTTCTTCTCAACATGTCTTTGTGCAATCAAAGATGAGGAGAACACAAGTAGTCAAGAGTGGGCAAAAGCATTTTAAAAAAAGAGATTCTCTTGCTACTATAGTAAGGATTGTGTGTGTGTGTGTGTGTGTGTGTGTGTGTGTGTGTGTGTGAGAGAGAGAGAGAGAGAGAGAGAGAGAGAGAGAGAGATTATGTGTATTTGTGTGTGTATGTATGCATGTGTGTGTGTGTGTGTCTCTGTGTGTGTGCATATGCATGCACGTGCGTGCATGTGTGTGTGTGTGTGTGTGTGTGTGTGTGTGTGTGAGAGAGAGAGAGAGAGAGTTTCTTTTAATGATATTTTTTTAAGTGTATAGAAGGGATGGAGGTATGGGAAGAGAGGCCTAAGGCAGTGGGTTGTGTTAGTGAGTCCATTCCAAGGGTATGTTTTATGTGAAGAACCTTTGAGGCCCTTTTAAGGGAATGTTCTCTTCTCTAATGAGGGCCTCCTAGAGACTATTACATTGTATCGTAAGAGGGGAATCTTTACTCCTGGAATTGTTTCTTAATGTAATAATAAAGAGTTCAAGTTTAATATATCATGGGCAACATGAATAAGGCTCCTTAACCTCTCTTTACCAAATCATTCCTTGATCTTTCATTATCAATATGCATATAGGTCATTGAAATTGTAGCATTATAGATTTCAAACATCAATTTTATCTTAGGTGCTTTTAGCCTTAATCATATATATATATATATATATATATCTCAACTTTTAAATGTGATTTACTTCCACGTTATTTCCACTTGTTTCATCCTATTATTATCTATGAGGAAGATCATATGCTTTATAAAATTTTACACGACATAAAATTCAAACAATTTATGCATGAATGAGGATGTTTAAGCAAAAAGGACATTTCTATCTACATGTAAACATTTTTGCATTTACATGAGAAAATTTAAATTAATGCAATAACCACCTTTTAGTCAACCACACAATGTAAAATGCAAAAGTTGGCAGGATTTCTTAAAATGATATTTTTTTATTTTCTCAAAATAAGACATGCAAAATATATAATCCTAGATATTTCAAGATACATTATCTTTCAGAAGTCAAAAAAATTATGAGAGATGTTCTTGTAAAAAAGTGAGAAGACAAGACACTTCTATGAGCATGTACTTATACACATGTGCTAGAGACTAGAGCTTTATAGGTCCATGGTTTTAGACTAGACTTGAAGGACCCTTGGGTATTAAAATATCAATATATTAAAGGCCATGTTTTTTTTTCTTAGTAGGTGGGTTGTTGTTGTGTTTGATGGGGTTGTTGTTGTGTGTTTGATGGGGTTGGGGGGGGAAGGCCTAAAATGTGAAGTGCAACCCCAAAATTGCATTTAAAAGGCTCATGCTGCTTAACCTCCATTTGAAGAGATTATAAGGATATACTATTACCATGTCACCCACATTCAAAGGGTTATAAAAAATAAATATACATGTTAGTAAACCCATGTGAGTATGGATATTGGGAAGGTGAAATTGTAATACCCCTTTTATAAGTTACATACATAGGAGGATTTTAAAAAATTATCTTTTATAAGTAAATATATTGGAGGATAAAAAATGGTGTCTTCTATAAACAAATTAATTGTGAGTATATGCATTTTAGAAAACCATCTCGTGTGTGGTTAAGAGGTGTCATGAGTTTTAGCCCTTTGAATGTTGGTGATATAGTAATAGTATGTCCTCTTCAAATGCAATTTTGGGGGTACACTTCAAATTCTAGGCTTGTGCCCCCCCTCTTCCTGCCCAGACCCAACAAACACACAACAACAACCCACCTACTGACCCAAAAACGTGGACCTATGAAGCTCTAGTGTCAACTCATGTATGCGTACTTGGAAGATGAATTTACAATACCCTTTCTGTAAGTTAAATACATTGGAGGGAAAAAAAAATATCTTCTATGTTATATGCAGGGAGCATGTAGCATCGGTTAGGGAGAAAAACTCGTAAAAGAGAAATATATTGGATTTTAACAATTCTAAGCCTTGAAAACTCATTAATCTTCATTTAGTTAATCTTATTTCACAAAAGTCTTGCATAGAAAACGAACATGATATTAGAAAATGTATGCATGCTTTTCAATGGGGATAAAATCTTGGAAGTTAATTCAATGCAAACAGATCATAGATAAACCCTTTAAATGCAAATAGATCAAAACCCTTTAAATGTGAATAGATCAAAACCCTTTAAATGTGAATAGATCAAAACCCTTTAAATGTGAACAAATCAAAACCCTTTAAACCAAGGAAAAATGAATTCCACTTTTTTGATGTGACATGAACTTTGGGCATGTGATAATCTATTATAGGTAATGTCATGACTAGTTTCATATGACACTTACTTGGTTGCTTTAGGTAAAATTTATGACAAGAAGAGGAACATGGATCATATGAGAAAATGAGTAAATAATAAGTAAATGAGAGAAAAGTAAATGTATGTCATAAAAAGTAACGTGAAAGAAAATAAGTGACAATAATGAAAAAGGGGGAGTAGCATGTGAAGGAGGTAGACTCTAGGTTAAAGAGAGTGGGGGAGAAGTTAAAGAGTGTGTGGACAATGCAAAGCATGTGAAGGGGGTGGAGGGTGGAAGGTGTAAAAGAAAGCATGTGAAAAGGATGTTTGTCAGAAGAAACCTGCATAGAAAGACACACTTTTCCATGTGATGACACTTCACTTTAGACAAAAAGATAAGATATTTGGAGGGTTGAACGGGATGTGGGGGGAGCAATGTATAACTTCCTTGTCATATCAAAGTCACGCGGCATGCTTTGTATCAAGTCATGGTTCCCACAAAATGAATATTGGTACTACTTGTAACATGTCAAATAAAGATAGGGCTAGCGAGTCATGTTGATTAGTATGTGGTTTTAGTAATACTCAATGCAATATTTTGATTTCATTTGTTCTTTTGAGGATGGGCCACAATATACATTCTCTCTTTTGTCATAGTGTGGTTTCACTTTTTGAGGAAACTTCTTAGATTGAGACTAAAGGTTGTCTTTTGGAACAAAAGGGAGACGTGTACAAAACATATGCTCAAAAAGATTAGAAAAAAGATTGCACACATTTTTAATGCATATTAGGTTGGAGGGCGTGCTTAAGATGATGTAAGTACAAGACTTGTTGGGTTTATGCAAAGAAGCCATGGTACAACTATTGTAGTGTGTGAGGTGAAGCCTACGTCTTAAGATTGTTTGGCATAAGGCATGTTACCACTTCAAGGCTACCTCATAAGTGTTAGAAAACCATACTTTCCCCCGAGCATAAAGTATTAAGATTATATGAAGGCAACAGTTTAAAAAAAAAACAAGACAAGGACAAGATTAGTAAATTGAAAGATAACTTCATGATTGAAAAGACGACCCCGTGATAATTGGGTGAGTTAAATTGTTACCTCATAAAGGAAGAACACTGTTTCTCTGTTCATGAGAGGAAATGATGCAAGCATCATGCGTCTCTTACTTCAACTTTTTGAGACTACCATGGGAGGGTTTATAATGGTAAAGATGAGGTCGGGGTCTGGAATTTTCTTTGAATTTACAGCCCCAATGTGATGTGGTCTCCTCATTGGGGAAGGCAAGCACCCAAGCCTAGATATTTCTTAAAAGGAAAGGTGGTGCTTTGGTTAGTAATATTAGTGGGGGATGCATCATGAGACGTGTAAACATGTTGGCAAATATTTAATTGGGAGGGGGGGGGACGAACAAGGTGCATAGAATCTTAAGGATTTTGAACCATAAATAAAGACTTAACAAAAGATTGCAATATAATGTGACATTAACAATATGTGCATTAGTTAAACATTAATGATATGTGCATTAATTAATAGAGATATTAGGTTTGCAAATGCATGCACATTATATTAATGTGCTTCAACATGGGCTTAGAGATTACGTGGCTACCACGTGAAGAGCCGCCGGAATACTCTTATTATAGGGATTTTTAAAACTTTGCCAAATTTGAAGATCTACATTTTACAATAAATAATAATATCATCTTTTTTAATAAATAATATTATCGCGCTTTTCTACACAAGGGGTTGGGTTGTACGACTGCACACACCACTGCATCTCGTTATTACTTTTAATTAAAGATTTTCTTTTTGTAAACTAAGTACCACTTTTACGTGCAATCAGTTACTTCCCATGTGCATAATTTAGCTTATTATTTTATTATATTCCTTGGGTACTTCCCCATGTGCTTCATCTTGCTTCCATGGTTCGAAGGGCGTCATTGACAAAAAGCAAAACTTTACAGAGGTGGGTTTCCTGAAGGAGGCGGTACCATTGGCAAAAAGCAGGGTTTTCTTCCCTGGCAAGGGGGTTTTTCCCTGTTTTGTTCAACAGAGGGCTCCATTGGCAAGGTGGGTTTCCTGAAGGAGGCGGCACCATTGGCAAAAATCAAGGTGGGTTTTCTTCCCTGGCAAGGGGTTTTTTCCCTGTTTTGTTCAACAGAGGGCTCCATTGACAAGAAAAGACTGCTGCTTCAGGTGGGTTCTTCTGTTCAAGGAGCTTGGGAAGCCTAGAAGATTATGGGTTCTGATGCTACTGTCATACGGGCTTGGACTAATGAAGATCTGCACGTTATAGAGCAGCTGTTGGGCCCTTCTGCCATAGCCCATCTTTCTTGGAGCTTGCAGGGGTTAACACCAGCAGGTGGGAGAAGGCTGAACGAAGCAGCTCTCCAGCAAAGGCTCCATAACCTTGTGGAAGGCTCTGCCGTGAATTGGACATATGCCATCTTCTGGCAGCTTTCTTGCACAGTGAAGGGTGAAGAGGTCCTGGGATGGGGAGATGGGTACTTCAAAGGACCCAAAGAAAAGCAAGGTGAAGCTGCCAAAACCCCTAGCCATAGCCGTTCTGGTGATGAACAGCTCAAAAGAAGGGTTCTCCGGATCCTTCAAGCTCAATTCTGTGCTACAGATGATGATCTTATGGCCATAGCTGATGGAGATTTTGTCTCTGATACAGAACTGTTCTACCTTATCTCCATGTTCTACTGTTTCCGGCACGGAATGGGCATCCCCGGGACAGCTTTAGAGACCCAGAACCATGTTTGGTTAACAGGAACCAACCGAGATAGCTCTGGCATTTGCATAAGGGCTTCCATTGCAAAAATGGCAGGAATTCAGACCATTGTCTGTGTGCCAACTTTCAATGGTGTAGCAGAGCTGGGCTCGACAGATATGATCTTTGAAAACAGGAAGCTCATTCATGAAATCAAGGTTTCTTTCACTGAAGATGTTTGGGTGAAGACCCAGAACGAAGGCTTTCATCTACAAGCGCAGTCCACTGTCAAAGAGGAGGCAGTATCTTCTCCGCCAGCTAGTCCTAACATGACTTTGAAGAGCAATTCTGGAAAACATGAAGTGGCCAGTATTAGATCAGCTGCAGGAGGCCAGCATTTTCATGGGCAGATAGCAAGAATGCCCCCCCCTGTAGATCTGAGATCATTCCCACCCAATTTTCAAATGAACCCCTTCTTAGCTGCACAAAGGGCAGCTGCAGCCAAGCTTTTCCAAGCTCATGGGTGGCATCCGAAGCAGAATTTCCCCTGCATCAAGCAAGCAGGCCTGGAAATTCTTCACAAAGGCCAAAACCAAAAACCATCTAGCTTCACTGTCGAATTGGGCACCCAGTTCTTGCAGAAGAACGATTTAGGAGCTCAATTCTTGCAGAGAAATGAATTGGGTGCCCAATACTTGCAAAAAAATGAGCTGGGTGGACAATTCTTGCAGAAGAAGGAATTGGGTGCCCAGATTTCCTCTCTCAAGAATGGGGAGGACAAGTTCATGCAGCATTATGATGGCCTGGGTGGCCTCTCGCTGAGCAGCGTTGTGAGATCGTGTGTTGAAGCAGAGAATTCTGACATGGAAGCCTCCTGCAAGGATGCCGTGGAGGAAATCCGGCCACGAAAGCGAGGTAGAAAGCCAGCCAATGGGAGAGAAGAGCCCTTGAACCATGTTGAAGCCGAACGACAGAGGCGGGAGAAGTTGAATCAGCGGTTTTATGCACTGAGGTCTGTGGTTCCAAACATCTCCAAGATGGACAAAGCCTCTCTTTTAGGGGATGCCATTGCGTACATTCAAGAGCTCCAAGACAAGCTAAAGGGCATGCAGCAAGAGAGGGACGAGCTTCTGGCAGGGTCCCCGATCGCTAATGTGGAAGATGTATCTGCAATTTTGCAGAAAAAGGAGGGAGGTAACTCTTCTTCTAGAAGTATGCCACAGGTTGATGTACAGCTGCAAAATGGACAGGCTACAGTACGGATGACTTGCCCTAGAAAAAGTCATCCACTAAACAAATTGATAGAGGGATTGCAAGAGCTAAAGCTAGAAATACCACCAGCCAATGTGGTCATGGTTGATGAATCATTTCTACATACCCTCAAACTTGATCTTAAGAGCTCCAAGAACATTACTGAAGATCTGCTGTATGCGGTCATTACTAGAAGTCATTGAGACTCTGTCATTTTATCTGAATTTTATTTGTGGCCTGTGGTATACAATGGAAACTACTACCAAATCATTAGCCCTTGGTTTTCCTAAACCTTGCATGGGTTTAGACTTGTGTGCTTTTGAAAGGTTGATAAACACATATGATGGACATGGTTGTGGTAAGCAAATCAGCTATCCACAAAGGGTTGCATGATAACACAGGCCATTCTCCCTGCAGTTAGAGGTTCTCTGAACAAAGGGCCATTGCACCTTTTATAAAAACCCTCTTGACATTACTTTTAAGCATTCAAGCTGCAATTGTGTAAATGCTTTGTGATGGTGTCGTTTTAGATAAGTGTATAGTTGATGGCCTTTTTTGTTTAGTGTATGGTGGATGAGAAGTGGTCATGTCAACTTTCTTGGTGAAAGATGTCATGCAGACAATACACCAAACTTATAGTGGCCTGTTTGCTGCAGCTTAGCCGTCTTTACGAGCATCGTTGTCACTCTGTGACAAGCTGCAGCAGGTTTATTTTGCCACTCAATTTTGTGAGTGGCTTTTTTGTAAGTATCATGCTTCGGTTTGGCTGCAGGCATTACACCAATGATAGTGACTGGAGTAACATGGGCAGAGGGGACATCTTGTATGCCTTCAATTTGGCTAAATGTGCACTTCCTCTTTGAGAAGTAAAATGGCCTCCTCCAGCATTTTCTTTTCTTTGTGGAGTTTTTGCAAGTAAGTTAATTTGTTTAAAAGCAGATCAGGTGTCCACTCAGTTGTTAACATTAATGGCCTTGGCAAAGCTACCCTGTGTTAGTATAGCGTCTTTGTGCACAAAAGGTTTTTTTAGTTCAAGTTTTTCTTCTCGAGTGTAGGGCTGTGGGCGTGGCGTTGCCGCCTGACTCTGCCAGCCTCCTTCCGGCTGGGTCTTTGGAGCCGGAAGAAGTTCAGGCTGGGCTTTGTCCTCTCCGCCCTTTGGTGGAAGAGGTCGCAGAGCGGGGAGCTCTGACACCTTCACCATGGGAGCCGGACACAGGTTGAGTGGAGGAAATCTGAGCCCCCGTTTGGCGCAGATTTTTCGTCTCTGCCGGCATTGCATCACCAAGTCCTCCATTGCACAGAAGGCAATACACAGACCTGGCTATGCCTAGTGCAGCTATGGACGTTGAAAGGAGTTGTAGGACAAACACCGTCTCACAACAGGGCTGGCGGAGGAGGGATGCACAGGAGAGGCGGAAGGGGCGCGGGTAGCACTACCGGTGCGCGTGCACTGGAGGTGGATACGGCGGAAAGAGGCCATCCCCATGCCAAAGAAAACGTAGGCCTAGCCCACGTTTTGGGTGGTCTAAAGTGCAAAACTCTTCAAGTTCTTTTGTACTCTTCTTGGTCTACTTATGAGAGCTGGAAGTAAGACTCGATCACGAGACCTTACCCCAAACACACACACGCTTCACCAATTGCTCTACCGCATGTTAGTAAAGGACACTACTTGGTACAAATAAAAATCCCGTATTATAAAAAAAGTTTCTAAGTTTTGGCCTACTTTCATGCTTGGGAATTTGGGTGGTCTAAAGTACAAAACTCTTCTAAGTTTTACTTTATTTTCACGGTTCATTTAATCATCACTAGTTAGTTAGTGACCCGCTCATTGCTAACCTGTTGTGGCTTCCCCTCAGGAGTAGGAGGGTGGGGGGACTATTCACACGGTGAGTTTGCTTGGGAAGTTGGGTGGTCTAAAGTGCAAAACTCTTCCAAGTTCTGGTCTACTTTCATGGTTCATTTAATCATCACTCATTAGTTAGTGACTTGCTCGTTGCCAACTTCTTGTTGCGGCTCCCCCCCACAAGCGGGAGGTGGGGGGAGTATTCACATGGCGAGTTTGCTTAGGAAGTTGGGTGGTCTAAAGTGCAAAACTCTTCTAAGTTCTAGTCTACTTTCACGGGTCATTTAATCATCACTAGTTAGTTAGTGACCCGCTCGTTGCCAACTCGTTGCGGCTCCCCCTCACGAGTGGGTGGGTGGAGGGACTATTATAGAGCTGCCACATTGTAGTTCCAGAATAGATCTTCCTTTGTGAGAGAGAACAACAATGAGTGGGTCACTAGTGTGCATAATAGTGTGGATATGGCAACTTTTTGCTTGTAACACTCGTTAATTTTTCACGTTAACAAACGTCAACACGGATGGCGGGTTTTGCCTACGTGCAACTTAAAAGATGTGACACTCTTAACTACTCACATGAACTTTCAACTTCAAATGCCATCAAATTAGGCGTATTTAAAGCTTTTAAATTTTCATAGAATTTAGATTTTTGAATCATTAGGAAAAATACGGACTCTATTTTTTCCCTTAAGGGATACCTCTCTCTTCCATGAATTAAAAAAAATGTTATAATATTTTCATTCTCTCTCCTCCTTTAGAATCAAGGAGATCTCTTTATATATATTTTTATAAGAGATTCACCTATTATTTTATTGTAGTACTATCCCATGTCTAAAGTTAGGACCACCTGTCCCCTCAAAATTCTCAAATCTGAAATGATAATATTTTATTTGATTTAAAAACGTGAAACATGTAAGATGTGACACTCTTAAATACGCACATGAGTTTTCAACTTCTAAACCCATAAAAATAGATTGCATTTATGTTTTTCAAAATGAAAAAAGTTAAAAAAATGAGATAACTTCATGTAGACATCACATTTTTTAATTTCTTTTTACCCATGCCTACCTTTGTGCTCTAAGAGTGTGGTTATTAATTTTTGTCATTTTTCATTGAGTATACAAGGGTTTATGAAATTTTTTTCTTTATTTAGAGACCTCTAGATTTTTAGAATAAGAAAAAGAGGGTTTTTAGTTTAGGGCGATTTTACTATGCTTTGATGAGATATTGCTTTAACTTTTTCACTTTTCTTCCTTTGTACATAGAAAATTCAAATCTTTGTTTGTTTCCTTTAATAGTTATGCTCAAAAGCTTTATTTCTTGAAATTGAAGGGTATATTGATTATTTGGTGCCATTTAGTTGGAACCACATATTTATCTTTCCCTTCAATCATCTTTGTGTTCATTATTCTTTGCAATAGAGCGATGGAGGTATGTCTATCTTGTCATGTGTTACGTTGTTTTATTATGGTTTAATTTTGTTTGAGTTATTATGTTTAATTTCTTATTTTGCCCACCTTATTATTCTAAATGTGATTTAGTCGTGTGAAATTGAAGTCAATAGTTGAGTTTAATGATATTAATTCTGTGTTATTTGGGTTGTTCATTAATGATTTTTTAAGTGAAACAAGTGTGTGAAAGATAAGTGTTGATTAATAGTTGTGTTATTTGTTGAAATTTTGAGTTATAAAAATGTATAAAAGTTAATTTTTGGTTAATAGTTGTGTTTAATGATGTTTACTTTCCTATTTTGATCATCTTATTGCTCTAAATATGATTTAGTCATGTGTGAAATTGAAGTCAATAGTTGATATTAATGATGTTATTTTTATGTTATTTAGGTTGTTCAATAGTGATTTTCTAATGCCCCAATGCTCAAAGTAGGGGAAGGTAATTTTGACTAGTTGATTTGGGATTGATCCTCTAACACACATCACATTCCTTCACATGTTGCTTGGCAATCTGACACATGTCACATCACATTCCTCTCATACACATCACATTCCTTCACATGCTACTTGCAATTTGAAAAGAGAGAAGGCCACCATAGGTGTGACTGTACATAATCTTTTGGATTGTGATATACTTGGTGTCTTGAGTGAGAATCTTCCATTTAATTTATTAAGGGAACCTCATGTGGATTGTGACACACCTCCCCAATACTGCATCTTTACCCATCTTGTAGAGTTGGCCTATTGTCAAACTAGTTGTGACACAACTCCCCATTACCCATCTTGTGTAGAGCTGGCCTGTTGTCAAACTGGTTGTGACACAACTCCCCATTACCCATCTTGTGTAGAGCTAGCCTGTTGTCAAACTGGTTGTGACACAACTCCCCATTACCCATCTTGTTAAGCTGGCTTGTTGTTAACTAGTATGGTCTATTCTTTAGCAACAACCTCCTATTAGCCTTGGCATCTACAGAGGGAGGAAACCTAGTAGTACTGAGCATGATGACAATATCCTTGTATGAGGTGGGTGTAGCATCTATTGCAAACAACACGCTATCAAGGAGTTCATCACTTATTCCCTCTTCTGAGGATGGCCCTGTCCACTTGGAACCCTTGAGAGGTGATCTGCCAAGACATGTTCTTTTCCCTGGTCTCACCATAATCTTGAAGTTGGGGAAGTCAATTAAGAAGATACCTAAGAAGTCCTTTACGTGCACTTCAAAGATCTTCAAGGTGGCTTTCTACTGAAAGGAAGCCTTGGCATTGCAAAGAGGAGAAATGGCATCATGACATAAGCATATGTGTCCCACTATGTGATGAATGCGATTTTGTGCCAATCTACTTGGTTTGATTACTACCTAATTATAGCCACTTTGAGCCATCCATGAACAAGTAAAGCACATGATCTGCCACATCTTCTCTCTCATAAAGGGGAGGGGGAAGCCATCCTTGATTGTGTACTGGTTTAGCAATTTGAAATCCATGCAAATGTGGATCTTTATTGGCCTTCTTGTTGGGGAGGATCACCACTATTGGGGTAACCATTTTCAGTGCTCATCAATGGGTAAAATGATACTGGCCTCTTCCATCTTTTCTATTTCTTTCTTGAAACTTGTGAATACTTGGGGTTCACATCCTCTAGATACTTTTCCACACCGTAGGTTCCTTGGGTTAGATCTTATGTGTGCAAATGGCTGAGAGGTTCTCGTATGTCAGTGCAAAGACATCTTGATGTTCCTTAAAGAAGGCGGAAAATCTTCCTCCAGCCAAGGTTGAGGTACTCACCTTCTCTTGTTACATGGTAGGAGGGAGAGGAGATAGCACACACAACACTTGTTACATAGATTGTGCATAGATAAGGGGTCATAGGCTGGGCTTGAATCTAAGGGAAAGTATCCCATAAATTCCTCTATCCAAGATGAGGGTAGTACTTCCCCTCTAGGTTTGGAATAATCAACCTGTTTCTCCTTTGGGTGCGACAAGGAGAATCAAATTTTGTTGGCGTTATAGAGGAAGGTGCGACTTCTATGTTACCTGTCAAACTCTAACTCCCCAGGCTTATTACCTTTATGGGTTTTGTATTGGTTGGAGAAGACTCCTCTGCTACAGTGTCTGTAAGGATTCTATGTTACCTGTCAAACTCTAACTCCCCAGGCTTATTACCTTTATGGGTTTTGTATTGGTTGGAGAAGACTCCTCTGCTACAGTGTCTGTAAGGATTCTATGTACTGTTTTGATATATGTGGGCCATTGCTCTCATATCTCATAGAAACACAGTGTGATATTAACGAAGCAGTGTCATCAAAATCTCAATATCGCGCCATCTTTCCATCTGGCCACAAGTTTATTTTTATGCTTATTTTTGTAATATCTAATTTATGCTTGCTTGCATATTGAGCATCAGATTTTTTACCTGCTGGCATATTAAGCAAATGGCTCTTCTTGAATTTCCTAAATCGCGCCATCCTTCTATGACTTAAAATCTACATTAACATTAAGTTTTCTTGTGTCTGATTTGTCATAGATTGATAGAACAAAGAAAACATCAAGGAGGGTGAGACAAGGTCCAGGTTTGGCAGAGAAAGTAAAGTATTAGGGGAGAAGCTAAAGAAGAGGATAAACTACCATATGAATGCCCTCAGAAGAGAGAAAGAAGGCCCAAAAACATGTTGATCTTCTCATTCCCTAAGCTTACATTCATGAGAATTGCAAGACAGATTTGTGATGATTGGAAGCTTGGAATGAGATGGGCCTCCAATGTAATATGTGCCATTCTCAAGAGGCTGCAGAAGATTTTATTATTGACTTTTTTTATTGAAAGCTATATTTGTTCTGCCCATGCTCATAGGGTGACTCTTATGGACAAGCACATTCACACTTACATACTTATAAGACATAGATTTAAAAAGCTATTACATCCTATACCACTGAGTGACTATAGGGCATTTAATATCTTGAATGTGCCACCAGCTAGGAAACCTAAGGATGTAGGTATTAAGAATGAAGATATTACACATGACAGGGATACTAGCAAAGGCTAAGAAGGCCAAAGAAACGATATCTTCTGAGAGGAAGAAAGAATAATGGAGGATGAGCTCTGCTTGAACTTAAGAAGAAGAATCTTAAGATTTAAAGAATGTACCTAGACAATTTGTTGTTCAAGTGAAAGATTTTGCTGATGGTTCAGAGTACCTTGATATAGCACCATTAGATACATATATGTTGGTAGAGAGAAATCGATAAATAAATGATGTAGTGATCCTGATATCCCTCAACTATGCAAGCTATCTTTTTTGCAAATTTTATTTGTAGTCTTTTTTAAAGATAATAAGCTGATTTATCTTGTGATTTGTTTTTTGTAGGCTTATGCGGGCCACCCTACCCCGAAGCCTATTATCCTCTTTTTTTGTTAGACCCTATAGTCTCTGTTTATGTAAGAGACACAAACCCTAATTTTAACAGGCTCGAAGAATGGTTGAGAAGATGCAACTTTGAAAAGGTGCAATATATTATTGTGCCTTATAATGAGAAGTAAGTATTTTGTTTTAAATATGTCTTTTTATACTTCTCTATCCAATGATCATTTTTTTCTCTTTCTGTTGTGTAGGAGCCATTGGAGTGTATTTATAATTGATTTAAAGAAAAGAAAGACACATTTCTTGAATTCCATGCTTGGTATGCATGGAGAAGAAAAATTGTAAGTTTTTAATTAATATGGTGGTTGTGTTAAAGTATTCAAATGGTATTAGATTAAATAATCAAATATTATTCAAATGGTATTAGATTAAATAATCTATGTGGTTTGTTATTTTGTAGGGCATCTAAGTAGATAATAAGCACATTAGAAACCCTACATCCTCGACTCATCGAGACAATAAAACTCCACATCAGTTTTTCATTTTGCTTACATGTTATCAGAGTATCAATAACAATTTTAAAATTTGCAATAGAACTTTTGTTGAGAGTTTTAACAAGAGCCATCATTGTTATAGATTCCATTACAAATTGATGGAAGCTCATGTGGATGGAGAGTGGTCACAAAATACATGGAGATACATGTAGTCAAAATTTTCAAACATATAAAAAAGAGTAGTTATGAGTATACATGCAATCAATATTTACAACAGATACATCAAAAGAGTAGTTGTGAGAAATTTATACTTTTTTCTTAAACTTTCACATCATACTAATATATACTAAGAATTATGTCATATTCTTTGTAGTTTACAACTTCATGTTATACAGATACATACATATAGTGGGTGAGAGAAAAGGTAATTAGATTAATGCTCGACAATCATGTAAATCTAGATTCACCACCACCAGCAATCCCACCTAAGATGACAAAGAAGCCATTGAAAAAGAAAGGGCTTCTCACAGTGTATCCATTGAAAAAGAAAGGACTTCTCATAGTGTCTCCATTGAAATTCGAGTCATGTTCAAAGAAGAAAATGACAGACATGGAAAAGAAGGAAAAAGCTTCTCGAAAACAAAAACATCTAAGGGAAAAGAGGGCAAGTTAAAGACATATACAACACGTGAATAAACCATAGAATCACAAAGAAAATAAATTAAATTACAAAAATAATCTTACAATGAGCTTGCAATGCAGATGTTGGAGTAGAAGGATGCATGTGCATGTCTCTTGTCATGTATACATGTTGCACCTTTGCCTTCCATCCATCTTTTGCTGTCTTGAATTCCAAGATATGCCCCTTCCAATGGTATCATAGTAAGCCTCTTCTTTGGTTTTTTATCATATGAGGACTTTTCATGATAGTTTCATAGTCACCCAATCATTTAACTTGACGTTTATACCTTTCCACACACACTCTCATAATCTTTAACATTGTGAAGGATGCATGATGAAATGACATTAGGAGTGCTCCTTAGGTTAGACTATTTTCTCAACATTAATTTTGATGATGAATAGAGGAGAGGATGATGCAAAAAGACGATGAAAAAGAAGTGCAATCGCGGCGGTAGACTAGGGAAATTCAAACGTATCTACTCAAATGTACAACTCATTTTGGGGGGAACCTAAATTTTTTGAAATTTTATTTTTTGAAGTACTGACATTTGGTATGTGAGGGGTAGGCCCTTGAAGTTGGGACCCCTAGAAATAGCCTTACCGTATTACATTAATGTGGTGATAACCTACTAATATAGCCAAAACTAGTGAAGTTAGTGAAAAGTAAATATGACACCCAATGTCATATTTATGGTTGAATGTCGTGTTTCTATTGATCCAAATCTTAATCCGAATCCGGTATAAGTGATTAAAATACAAACCTTTTTTAAACATTTTTGTCCCTAATGTGCAAAGCTACTTGACTGGTGCATGATTAGGGTCAAGATAACTTACATGTTCCCCAACAGCTAAAGGTGTAGTAACCTTGTCTTTAGAGAAGGGTATTAATGAGGCCTAAAAGTGAAGCTACCTACATGCCATCCCCATAGGGAAGGAAGTAGATTCAAATTCGGAGAATCTTTCGTTAGTCAATGAATCTATTAGGGCTAGAAGGCGAAAGTGCAAAACTTTTAGAGGAGTTAATCATACCATGGCATGAGTTTCCATAGGAGTGTCAATGAATCTATTAGGGCTAGAAGGCGAAAGTGCAAAACTGCTAGAAAACCAACACCGAGCCGATAAAGATGATGCTCGAGCAAATCTCTCCTAAGAGCCTTTGTGAAAATATATGCATAACTCTCTATCGTCAAGCTGTATCTCCCCATCCATGATAAGCTAATGCACATAATGCTTCTTTATCTCAATGTCCTTCCTACAAGTATGTAACACAAGTTCTTGGTTAATCACCATGCAACTATGATAGTCTCACATCGACACTATTACTCCCTTTTGAGTAACACCCATATCTCCTAAAATCCATCTCAACTAGAGAGTTTCACATGAAAATAAACATGTTGCCTTCTTATACTCAGCCTCTGTGTCTAAGAAAGTGCTATTGTAGGCTCCTTCTTGTGCTAATCTAGAGTAGTGTAATTCTAGACCCAATAGGAAAACAAAAAACTAGAAACATATTTTCTTCTACTATCACAACATTCTACCCAATCTAAATCATAAAATGCAGTCATTCGAAGTCTTCACATGTGTGTATCCATCATGTATGTGTAACTATGTTGGGTATTCAGAGTCTTCACGTGTTTGTATTCATTGCATATGTGTACCCATGTTTATGTGCGCACTTGTGTCTATGTGTGAACAATCCCTAAAATGGTTAGATGTATATGTTTAACCTTATTCAAGTGTATGTGTGTATGAACACTTTCTTTGAGGTGTGAAAAAAATAAGATAAGTGTGCCGTTGGGAGGGCTCTGGATGATGGCCTTTATAACAATACCAGACACCACACAAGTGAGAGATATACAGATACAAACGATTGGGGATCTGAAATCACATGTTCCAAAATCACCTAGCAAACCAAAATATCTTTCCTTAAACCCTTGATGATCAAAACTGATCCAGATCAGCTTCTGTTATCCCTTTGAAGAGGTCGGAAAAATCTCTTACATTTCATTAACCCACCCCTAGATCAATGGACTCTCACTCTCCTTGAACCTTAGAAGAATCCCCTATTAGTGTCACTTTGACCTCCTCTGATCTTTCACCTTTCTTCAATTCCAAGATGATTAGACCTATTTCATAAACCATTTGATATCAAACCTGTCTCAGATTAGTTTCCTCTTTTGTCTATCTATAGAGGTCCAACCTATTATGTTCTTTAAGTTACCTTGATCTATATAGAAAAACAATTTCTACTTTATGCTTTAAAGGATGATTTGCTTAATCAAATTGAAAAAGATGAAGTCCTCTTTGATGATCTCCCAACAATAGCCAACCCACAACTAACATCAACTCCAATCACCAACAAAATCTATGGGGAAGAGCCGTGTTCTAACAGAGAAGTGTCCAAGATGCTCTAGCCCTCCAATCCACCTATGCCTCAACCTGTACATCCACCTTTGCTCTGGTTCAGAAACCCACTGATCCAAATTGTCCAAATACCTCTGCAATTTCCAATCATAACCTTTGATATTGATGCTTCCTCTTCAATTTAGCTTTACTTCAGCCTTCTACAATCATCTGCTTGCCTAGATCCATGTTCATTCATCACCTCAACTCACTCTCTTCTCTGCTCTGTGTAAAACTTAACATTTTTTTCGTATGTCCCTTTCTGCTGTTGTGCACCTTGCATGCCAAATTAGCAACAACACACTCCTACCATTCTCAACTTTCGGCTTTTTGCTCTTTCTCGAATGGTGGTGCCCTCTCTCCATGACAAGTGGAGTGCCACTTATGTACAAACATGGGATATACATACCAATGCCTCATCCAGATGCACATGAACAACCATAAGTTATTCTTAACATCATCATACATCCATTCACTTATTTTCATCACCCCTACATCATGCACATGCTATGGCTATTCACAACCATCCTCTATCACACTTGAACTCCCAACAAACCTATGCTACCATGTGAACAAATTCCATGTGGATGTCAGATGCATACAACCATATATCATCATCTCATGAACATCACCAGTCTCACAGCTTATTTTCAACACTCTCTACATGTAACTTAGTCATCTACTATATAAAACACCACACCATAGGGATCTAAGAGCTACCTATAGCTACTCTTTCTCATATTTACACCTACCACCACAGGTTTCTTGCTAGGGCTGTGATTCATCTTGCAAGCATCACTAAAATTCTCCTCACACATTGCCCCACTTCAAGGTGGAACAATTTCAAGTGTTCCACCATCCTTCATACTTCACATGATCTTGATATGGTATGGCCTTAACCGCAGGCAATTAACTCTACTGGCATGTAGTCTGCCAACTAGGTCCTTGAGCTGGTAGCTTCCATTTGGAGAAGGCTTGATGTATCACATAGGGCCCTTCCCATCTAACCCTGAACTTGGTCTGAAAAGTGCCGTCCAGAAGACTATTATATCTTAAAACTAACATGCCCTCTGTCATACCCTTGTTCCCCAATCTTTCATTGAACCTCTCTATCCTTTTTTGATTCACCCCTTCATACTATTTGATTGTTTCATTTCTGTCTAAGCAAAAGGGTATGTAGCTTAGCCCATTTATTCCTCCTCTCTTTCTCCTCTTGTTCTACACCATGTTGCAGCATAAAATCCAGAGATGGCAACATAACATCGATAGGTAAAAAATAGTACTCCCCATAAACCAAATGAAAGGGTGTGAACCCTATTCCATGCTTGTTGGAAACCCTCTAAGCCCACAATGCTCTATATAGATACACATCCCAGTCTTTAGAGTGATCCTCTACAAGATTGAATAGTAGCCTTTGTAAAAATGCATTGAAGCTCTCTACCAATCTATTACACTGAGGGTGGTAAGGTGAAGAAACCTATAAAAATGCATTGAAGCTCTCTACCAATCTATTACACTGAGGGTGGTAAGATGAAATGGACCTGTGTTTGATATGAAGAAACCTGGTTAAATCCTAGATCAAATTGTCTCTAAACTCCTTTCCTTGATCTATCACACCAACTCCAAAGGAACCCCAAATATGTGTTGAGATATCGAGCTCAACTAGTGCTACGACGGACATTGATGATCCGCCTGGGTGATAGATTCCGCACCTATGTCACTGTCATGGTTGGTGAGATTATAGTCGATATGCCGCCAATGGATGTCAGGCTGTGTGACAACCACTTTGGAGTACTAGAGTTATGGCATAGTTATAGCGCCAACTCATATAGTCGGGTTCACACTATAGACCGACCACTTTGTATGTTGTGGGAGAGTAGTTTCCTTTTATGTATGTACTCTTATATTTTAGTTGTATGGTTGTAAAGAAGAGAAGAAGAAAGAAGAAAATTCAGCCATCCATCTCTCTTGTGTCTTGCACTCTTTTATGTAGTGAAAAACTACTTTAATTGATTCTAAATGAGAAAGAGATAATCCTATCAAATTGGGAAAAGAGGAATAATGGAATTAGCTTAATCTAGTGGGATAATCATAATTAAGTTTATGATTATGGTTAAAATTATAATTAAAATTCATAGTTTAAATTTAAGCTAAAAATAGATCTTCTATCATATTTTCATTACAATGTTTTATTCCTTTAAGAAAAATTAAAAATTATTAGTAATAGTAGCGAAGTTATGGTAAATTTTTTTGAAAAAATACATATCTTATTTTTATGTATAATACTATGTATAATACTAAAAGAGAAAATCCTACCATAATGTAGGTTTAGAAATTTAAAATAAAAGAATGATTTTGACCATATTTAGGAAAGAATACTTTTTGTTGTATTTATGCATAATTAATTAATTAAGAAAAAGAGAAATTTTTGATAAATTTATTTTATGTATAAGAATTTTTTAATGATAAAAGAGGAATTCCCATGACATTCAAAATTCAATCATTTAAATACAAAAAGAGGAATTTTAAGCATATTTAAAAAAAATGGAAATTTGTAATTAATTAAAAGAGAAAATTTTATGGCATTTTAAGTAGAAAAAGGTTTAAATTAATTTTGATAACAAAAGAGGAATTTTCACCATAATTCCACTTAGAAAATTAGGGTTGATAATTACATTGGTGGAAGAAATATTCTTAGATATTTTACGTGAATAAATCACCAAATTGATATTTACCCAAAATTGGATTAATGGAAGAAGAGTATCTTTATAAAAACCCAATATTCGCGTATAGAACCATTTCTTAATTTATTATGGTTAGGAAGGAATGAAATTCATAAAGTTAGAATTTTCCTTATTAAGGTTAGAAGTTCAGTAGATGTTTATCTGAAGAAAATCCTTAGGAATCAAAAATAGAAGTAAACCGAATAATTTTGGTTAGACCACGACTGTGAAAATGGCGGCCAGTAAACTACTTGCCCATTTCTGGAATCTGAATCAAGCAAAAACCTCGAGACCAATTCCAATTCTTGACACAAAAAGAATAGACTACCATTGAATTAGCGTAATTTTCACTTATCCGAAATCACCAAGAATCTAGTTGGAAATTCAATCAAATGATGGGTAGATTACCTTGATGAGAGATCAGTGATTCTCATTAAGAAAATCTGGATTAAGGGAAAAGGGTTTTGTGGAACCAATATCGAACCAAGAATTCTACTTGCATAGAACCTCTGTTTTCTTTTAAAGGGCTGTTTTACACCAGAATGCTGGAGGAAGCATTTGGTATGTGATTAATTAAGGAGAGACTCATTTTGCAACAGCTGGCCGGGGAGTCGTCGAGGGACGTTGCTCGCAACAAAGCCTGCCGAGGTCTTAACCAGCCTCGGTATGGTTAAAATGTTGTGCTTCCGGTATGATGGGCGAGGACCGACGAAGCGGTCCCTGATTGAAGTGCTAGGACACCTAAGTAGGATCCTAGAGGGTTCTGACCAAGTGATGCACGGGCTCGCAGTTGCTAGGACACCCATGCGTACGTCTTGGGAGATACGGATGAAGTGAAAAGAATGACTTTTGTGAATTGAATTTTGATATTGGATCTCATTGGTTGGCCAGCTGGTCGGAGAGTTCGGATGATATATTTTGTAAAACAATGGACTCAATATTTTGGAGGATTATGATCAGTAATACTATGATTTCATTTTAAAGACAGCTGAATCTGTTAAAATGACAATTTCATATTGGGTGTGTAAGTGGTATGACTAGCTTGAAGTTTTCTTGAAACGCCAGCTAGGAGGCTTGGAAACTCTTTTCTTGGTACCCGGGCAAAACAAAACCAAATTTTTATAAAGGAATCCCACTAATACAATGGTTGGGCGGTTGGCTAACCCATGGGCTGGTTGGTGGATCGGGGGATTCCTCTATAATACAAATAGTTACGATTAAGTTACGTTAGATTAAGTCCTAGGAAGACCCTTGTTCTGTGGGAGAGAATCAGCGGGCTGGCTGTGCCTCGCTAAAGGAGGAAAAAAGCGGTGATTCTATGGAACAAGTGCAAGTCTTTTCCTTGATCTAACCATGTGGCTTTCGGGGTTCGATCGGATCAATTTGGTTAGTTAAGACTTTGACTCGTTAGATCAATTCTCCCGTTAGATGATTTTCCTAGCGGAATCGCCCGTGCCTTCCGGGGCGAGGGAAGTTTTTCTGAGTTCGGTTTTGGAGGAACCATCGGGCTAGTCTCTTGTCCGGATATCCGTGGGAGAGGCCCTAAGTGTGGATCCCTGCCCCACGCAGAGCGAAAGGCTGACGCTGCTTCCGCCGCCAGCGACCTCAGAGGGGGCGGGGTCTCACAGCTGGTAGGCGGGGGTCTCACAGCTGGTATCAGATCATTGTGTAAAGCTAATAAGGAAAAACGAATTCTTATTAGAAAATTTGTAATAAAAATTCAGAAAGAGCATTTACGTATTGTATTTTCATTCCTTAAGCTTCATTAATGAAGATTTTTAATCAAAGAATTTGGTTTTATAGATGGAAGTTTCACATTTATCCGGTATTCTCGATCTCACCCAGTCGAGTCGTAGGATATGACTACCTTCGCCTTCGAGCATATCGTCTCTTTTGCTACGACTCGAATGAGCCGAGATAGACTCGCAAGCCATTTCGAGGATTTATATTTCCCAGATCCAATGGAGAGACAGCAACACAAGTGGCACGCAAGGCAATATGTCCATGCCTCCTGCAATTAGCGCATGATGCTGAGGAAGAATATCTTGTTGGCCATGGTCCCGTTGAGGTTAAAAGTGATTCATGGTGTTATTCTGTATCACCCCACACCTCGAGATTTCAGACTTTCCTTCCATATCTATAGACTTCTTAGATGTTTTATCCCAAGTAGTAAGATAGTAGCTCCTTTGGAAGTGAGGGAATATTTGTATTGGGGCATGTCTATAGCCCAGTATCACCGTCATGCATTTCTCGAGGAGGTTTTGACTTTCTGGAGCTGAGATGCTCTATGTACATATTGCAATCTTTATATAAATAAAGAAATGTTTTGTAGAAAATTTCTTGTTATATAAGTGATTGTTTATTATATGATGAAATTGAAGAAGCAAGATCTGTTACTCGAACATATGTCATATATCTCCAATAAGATCGTTTATCTTGTTTAAGCAATTATTTTCCGAACCTCTTAAGTCTTAGGATCTTGTTGACAAAATCAAAATAGAAATCTAATAATGTATCATTTTTTGGCAGAATCATGAGTTGAGCGAACTGTGGTGGCCGACAGCTAGATCCTCTCACACTGATGAGAGGAAGAGCTTGACCTCAACGTTCACAAGGCTCTTCATAGAACTTAGCTGTTGAAATTAGAGCAATGTGATGAGCTATGGTGGATCAAATATTAGAATCAATATCATTAACAAAGTGATTAGCAAATAATTAAGACATAATTAGCAAATAGCTTAATGTAGGCATGGATAATAAAAAACCAGCAAAGGCCAATGAGAATTCTCATTAGGCCAATGAGAATTCTCATTAGGCCTCAATTTATAGACTTTACATCCAAGCATCGAATCCCACTAAATTGAGGCCTAATGAGAATTCTCATTAGGCCTCAATTTATAGACTTTACATCCAAGCATCGAATCCCACTGATTTCTCCTTGATTCACTCCACCTCTTTTGCTTGATTCTCTCCACCTCTTCACTTTTCCTAGAATATCTCCACACTTCCTAAATCTTCTCATGCTACCCTTTATTCTCTCCCAGTAGGCGCTCTTCTCACCTTTTCACAAGTTCTCTCACATTTACAGATTCTCTTTTACAGCCTCTAACCAAGGGTTTGTTCCCGCACACACCCTATTCACTTGTATATATCAACACCTCCCCTCAAGTAAATACTCTAGCACACCTGGACCCTATACCAAGTTTTCCTCTTACTTGATAGCCCGCGACCAGTGCCTCAAGTCCCTAAACTCATAGTCCTTGACACTCTCTCTCTCTATGTGTCCAAGGCTGTTACAAGTGCCCGCCGCCGCGACCTTGACTAAAGTGCTCACACATACATTTATCTACCACGTGGCCTACATCATCGGTGGCTCAGAGGTGGTTTTACTTTGTTGGGGCAGGTTACATTGGGTTGTGGGGTCTCTCTCTCTCTCAGAAAAGATGATTCGACTCCACTTCCTTTGGAGCCTCCATGAAGTTTGCCGATGTTGTTCCTTCTCCACTGGGTTAGCTGTAGCAGTCTCTTGCTATGTGTCCTGTCTTTCCACAATTGTGGCAAGTGAAGGTCCTTCCTCCTACTCTGCCTCTTCCTCGTCCTCGTCCTTGAGAGAATCCTCCTCGGGTGAAGAATGCTTTTTCTTCTCCTGCTGTTGAGTCGAGCCATTTCTTCTCTTTGCCTCTTCTCTCTTGCTCTAGTAGAGCTGCTTCTATCTCGTGTAGCTTCAATTCAGGTACATTCTTTAGTGTTGCTACAATATTTTCATATTCACCTTTGTCCACACTTTTTAGAAGCACTGCTAGTGCCTCATCATCTTCTACCTTTTTGCCAATATAGCTGCCAGTTGTTGCTTAATGCTTTTATATCTGTTCAAGTGTGTGATTAGAGGTTCACTTTCCTTCATGTTCAATTTGTAGAATTGCATTAACAGATTTATCTTTGAATTTTTAGCTTGTGTGCCAAATAATTTATTGAGTTCATCCCATGCATCTTTTGCCCATTGTGTCCCTGTGATGTGATGAATGATTTCATCATTTAAACTGAGTGCAATAAGTCCCAATGCTTTTTCATTCCTGCTCTTCCACTCATTTTCACCTCTTGCCTCTGGGCATTCATCTCTTCCCTCAACTAGCCCCCACAGATTTTTCCTCATGAGCAAATACATGGTTTTTGTCTACCATGTGTAAAACTGCTCCCCATTAAATTTGGCTATTTCTTGTGCTGTATTCATGATGATGTGAAGGGGGTCTTATCTCTTGATCCAATTTCAAGATTCAAGGGCAGTGTCTACCCTTTTACAACTCAATATGGTGTTTAAGAGATGATTACAACAAATTTATTAGCATAAAATCACTAGAAATTACATTAAATCAAGGGTAACCAATTCGTACGGAATGGTTGGAGTATCAAACCAACTCCGAACTGCAATCTCAAGTTATAGGGATCTGTATCAGATACCTAATGGTTAATTTGAACCCTCAATTGCACCAAAATACGGCAATTAGCATTGATTAATCACTGATTAGCAAATTAATCCTCTATTTTATGTGCAAAAAATAGAGTATGCGGGGAGTCCAGATCTGGTGCCTTAGACTTCAAATGAGCTCAAATGCCTTCAAGGACATCAATAGCAATGAGTCTAGTAGAGGATTAAGCCAAGAAACACAAGATTTGACCAAATATTAAATGCTATAATTTTATACTAGTCCTAATTAGCAAAATGATTAGGGATCAAATACTAGAACCAACATCATTAACAAAGTGATAAGCAAATAATTAAGATGTACTATTAGAAAATAATTAAGATGTAATTAGTGAGTAATTAGCAAATAGCTTAATGTAGGCATGGATAATCAAAAACCAGCAAATTCTCATTAGGCCAATGCCTCAATTTATAGAGTTTACATCCAAGCATCTAATCCCACTGATTTCTCCTTGATTCACTCCACCTCTTTTTCTTGATTCTCTCAGAGGCAGACTCCTTTGTATCAGTCCAATCAGGGTCCCCCATGCGCCAAAAACAACCCCAAAAGAGTGCCAGCTGAGCTTGCAGCCTCCATGCAAAGTAGTCTCGAAACTCCCTCCCAGAATTGGCGAATCCAAAGAGAGAGAGTTCCACCTTAGACTACTGCATCAGCTAAAGCCGTCACTATAGCTGAGGAAGTGGGGGAAGAAAAAGGACAGACCTATGCCGCCGCAATTGAGCATCAGGGGAATAATCGTCAATTTTCAATCCTCCAGACTCCAGTAGAGTACCAGGGTAAGCAATTCAAGCTTTTGATTGATTCAGGCAGTACTCGTTCTTTTATTTCCCCAGGATGTTTGCAAAGTTAGTCCTAAATAAAAAATCAGGGAAACCTATGCAAGTGGAATTGGCCAGTGGAAAGATTCTTTTCACACACCTTGAGACATACCTTATTAAGTTTAGTCTAGATGGGAACGTAACAGATTGCCAGTTTAGAGTCCTACCCTTGGGAATCTATGATGGAATTATTGGAATGGATTGGCTCCATAAGAATCAGGCTGACATTCATTGTCACAATGGAACCATCTCTTTCCTTGACCTTCACAGGAATAAAGTTCAAGGAACTGGAATTTTCGGATCCCTAGTGGTGCAATTAGTCAAAGCTTCTAAATTGTTAAAAGGGATCAGAAAGAGGCAAGCTGTTTATGTCGTTAAGATGAATCTGGTAGATATAAAATGCAAGGCTAAAGAACCAGAGTGGTTAAGTGAGTATGCAGATGTGTTCCTTGAAGAGCTGACTGAGATACCTCCAACTCATGAAGTAGATCATGAGATCGAGTTAACCCCCGGAGCTTAGCCAGTAGCCCAGCGTGCATACAAAATGCCAGTCCCCTGAAGCCATAGAACTTAAGGAGCAGTTAAGACAACTGTTAGAACAGGGATTCGTCAGACCCAGCGTCTCACCTTGGGGTGCTTCCGTTCTCTTTTAGAAGAAGAAAGATGGAACGTTCAAACTCTGTATTGACTACAGAGGATTGAATCAATTAACAATTAAAAATAAGTATCCTATCCCTACTATGATCGATGAACTTCTGGATTGGTTAAGTGGAGCCGAAATGTTCACAAAGATAGATTGCAAATCCGGGTACTACCAGATGAGAATCAAGGAATAGGACATCCCAAAGACAGCATTCAATACTCGCTATGGGCATTATGAGTTCACAGTCATGCTGTTTGGATTGACTAATGCCTCGGCAACGTTTAATCGGCTTATGTAGAATATTCTCAGAGAATACTTGGACGATTTTGTTCGTATCTTCTTTGATGACATGTTGGTATACTCAAAGAATGCTGCAGATCATGAAGATCATATGTGTAAGGTCCTGGAAATCCTAAGGAAGCACCAACTCTTTGCAAAAAAGAGCAAGTGTTCTTTCTATGCTGACCAGGTGGAATACTTGGGATTCATAGTGTCTAAAGATGGGAATTCTCTTGACCCTGCAAAGATCCAAGCAGTCGTAGATTGGCGGAAACCCAAGATGGTAAAGGAAGTCAGAGGATTCCTAGGATTAACTGGATGGTATAGAATCTTTATACCCAGGTATGCTCAGATAGCATCCCCTTTAACTAACCTTCTTAAGAAGAGTACCCTATTTCAGTGGATTGCAATGTGTCAGAGTGCCTTTGATAAGCTGATGAAGACAGCCTTAGTAACCAACCTTGTCCTTAAATTGCTAAACTTTACCAAACCTTTTGAGGTAGTTACTGATGCTCGTGGGTTTGCCTTAGGCAGTGCTCTTGCAGAAAGGTCATGTAGTGGCTTATGAATTCAGAAAACTCAGAACACATGAGAGAAATTATGCCGTCTATGACTTGGAGTTACTCTCACTAGTTTATGCTCTGAAGTTGTGGAGACATCATCTTTTGGGACAGAGGTTCACCTTGATGACATATCATCAAAGTCTGAAGTGGGTCTTCACCCAAAGGGATCTCAACATGCGTCAAAGGAGATGGATGAAGACCCTGCAACAATTCGATTTTGAAATTAAGTATCAGCCACCAGGGAAAGAAAATGTGGTGATAGATGCGCTCAGCAGAAAAGCCTCCTTGTTTGTAATTACAGTGGTGTCAAATCCATTGATTAGTGAAGCAAGAGAGAGAATCATGCAGGACAAATTCTTTGCCCCTATTGCTACCCTTCTGATGCAGGAAAGCAAGACTCCTTAGGAAATAAGTCGAGTTCTTGGGTACAAATTGGATGAAGGATGCATGTATTATAATAATCGGCTATGCATTCCCAATGATGAGGGAATAAAGGAAAGGATTCTGAGAGAAGCCCATGATAGCCTGATAGCTGAACATCCAGGGTTTATAAAAACCTATATGTCTATGAAGAAAAGCTTCTTTTGGCTAGGACTAAAAAAGGATGTACTTGATCATGTGCGGCAATGCTTAGTGTGTCAGAGAGTCAAGGCAGAGAGAGTCAAGATGCCAGGGAAACTGCAGCCTCTAGACATTCCACAGATGAAGTGGGAATGTATCAGTATGGACTTTGTCACTGGATTACCTTCAATGCAACAATCAGGTTACAACTCCATTTTTGTGGTAGTTGATAGACTAACCAAAGTTGCCCATCTGATTCGAGTGAAAGAAACATACACTGCAGTGGATGTTGCCATAGTTTTCCTTAAAGAGATCTTCAGATTGCATGGCTTACCTAAGAGGATAGTAAGTGACAGAGATCCCAAGTTCACATTGAGATTTTGGACTGCATTCTTTGAAGCAGTAGGAACTTTCTTGGATCTCAGTATACACCTTATCACCCGAAACAGATGGCTAGATTGAAAGAGTGAATCAGGTAATAGAAGATATCCTTCGGTCATGCTGTGGCAGCAGGGAACCCAAGAAGTGGTTAAGCCATTTGCACCTAGTTGAATTTGCTTACATGCTTCTTATCATCGAAGCATTGGGATGAGCCCTGTCAAAGCTCTGTATGAACAAGATTGCCTTACACCATTGACTTGGTCTGACCCATTGATCAGAGTTGAAATGTCGAGACAAATGTTTGATGATATGGACCAGCAAAGGCAATCAATCCGTAAAGATATTAAGGCAGCCCAAGATAGGCAAAAGAAGTATGTAGATAAAAAGAGACCAGAGAGAGAGTTTGAAGAATCAGATATGGTCTTCATTCGAGTACGACCAAAACGAAGTTCCTTATCTTTAGGGAAGTACAAGAAGCTCTCTCCCAGATATTGTGGACCGTATGCTGTTATAAAGAAAGTAGGTGATTTAGCCTATAAACTTCTTCTACCTCCCCATCTCACGGTACATGATGTATTCCTCCACGTCAATTTGCTTAAGAAATATGTACCCAACCCGAGTCACATGCTTGATGATGAATAATTGATTTCTCCGACTCAAGGCCAGATGGTACTCCAACCTGAAGAAATCCTTAACGTTCGGGAGAAGGTTCTCAGGAGCAGAGTCCTCAGAGAGTTTTTAGTCAAGTGGAGGTTCTTCCCTCTAGAAGACGCCACCTAGGAGAAAGAAGAAGAGTTGGAAAAAGATTACCCCCACTTTGCGAGATGAGGACATCTTGCATTTTTCAAGTGGGAGAGGATGTAAGATTCCTTCTCAGCTTGAAGAATAAATAAGATTTTACCTCAATCCCATATAATCATTCCCTATTTCTGAATGCAAGAAAATAATATTTTTCCTTGTTTTTGCCTAGAGAGAAGAAAAATTCTAGAGAGAGGTAATTTAATATTGAGATATTTTTGGATATAAAAATTCTCCTAATATCTAAAATAAAAGAAAATACCAAAAAATGAGTAAATGCTCACATAAGATGAAGAGTTGACTGAGTACAAGGTTTATTAGAGATATTACTAAAAAAATGAGTAAATGCTCACATAAGATGAAGAGTTGACTGAGTACAAGGTTTATTAGAGATATTACTAAAAAAATGATGAATTTTTGATACCTTGGTAAGGAGAGGGGGACCTTTGAGGTAGGCGTCTCTTTCACATGTGTGGAAGGGTTTTTTAATTCAAAAAATTGTGATATTTTTATCTCTCCTCTCTCCTAGATCAAACTGGATCAAACTGGATCAAACTAGATCAAAAAGGGGAGCCAAACTGGTCCAAATCTTGTCCAAATTGAGTCAAATTGAAGCTGGAAAATTCTAGAACCTAGTTGGACTTAGTTAGTGACCTCCCTCACCTACAAATAGACCCTCATTCTTTTGTATTCTCATATGTGAGCTATACCATGCCAGTATTACATTAAAATAATCATATTTTCTATTATCCTTTAAGATTCCACTACTTTTGGGGAGCTTGGAGCTTCTCTCTCTCTTCAACAACTCTTGGAGCTCTCTTCTCCACTTGCTAAACCAATTGATTGGTTGGGGGCTTCACTTCTAAAAAAAGAAGCAAGCTAATCCTTGAGGTAAGAATGAATTTTATGGTTTTTTTGTTAATTTCCTCAAATGACTACTCTTCTCAACCCCTCTCAAGCTTGAGAAGTTTTCTATTTGGTTGTTTTAATTCAAATCAAGCTTTCCCTAAGAATCATAATGTTTAATTAAGAGAAAATTAATCATTATGCTTATTTTGAATGCTTTCTTATGTATATCTCTCTCTCTAAAAAGAAAAGTCATCTCTATGACCATTAGGAAATTTTTGAGCTCATTTTGGGGCCCTGTAAGGAAGTTTGACCGGAATATTCCCTCCAAAAAGGGGCACTGGATAAAATTTTTGCAAACGAACTCCAAATTTGTCGGACCTCACATATTTAGATCCTACTCTTCAAAAGCTATCCATTGATATATAACACGATAGGGTTCGGAGAAGGGACAAGATAGATACCTAGAAGATTCCTTTTTGCCTAGGAATCTTCTACGTAACGTAGAAGATTCCTAGGCAAAAAGGAATCTTCTAGGTATCTATCTTGTCCCTTCTCCGAACCCTATCGTGTTATATATCAATGGATAGCTTTTGAAGAGTAGGATCTAAATATGTGAGGTCCGACAAATTTGGAGTTCGTTTGCAAAAATTTTATCCAGTGCCCCTTTTTGGAGGGAATATTCCGGTCAAACTTCCTTACAGGGCCCCAAAATGAGCTCAAAAATTTCCTAATGTAATTCTTTAGCAAAAGAATGCTTCTCATTGATAATTTCTTATTTCAAAACCAAACTCTAGGCTTGTTAAGCTAGAGATTAAGAAAATGATATTTTTATGATTTTGTTTAACAAAATAATGGTTAACTCTTTTAGATTATTTATAAGTAGTGAAAAACTACTTTAATTGATTCTAAATGAGAAAGAGATAATCCTATCAAATTAGGAAAAGAGGAATAGTGAAATTAGCTTAATCTAGTGGGATAATCATAACTAAGTTTATGATTATGGTTAAAATTATGATTAAAATTCATAGTTTAGATTTAAGCTTTAAAAAATAGATCTTCTATCATATTTTCATTACAATGTTTTATTCTTTTAAGAAAAATTAAAAATTATCAGTAATAGCAGCGAAGCTATGGTAATTTTTTTTGAAAAAAAATACATCTCTTATTGTTATGCATAATACTAAAAGAGGAACTCCTACCATATTGTAGGTTTATAAATTTAAAGTAAAAGAATGATTTTGACCATATTTAGGAAAGAACACTTTTCATTGTATTTATGCATAATTAATTAATTAAGAAAAAGAGGAGTTTTTTATAAATTTATTTTATGTATAAGAATTTTAAAATGATAAAAGAGGAATTCCCATGACATTCGAAATTCAACCATTTAAATACAAAAAGAGAAATTTTAAGCATATTTTAAAAAATGGATATTTATAATTAATTAAAAGAGAAAATTTTATGGCATTTTAAGTAAAAAGATGTTTAAATTAATTTTGATAACAAAAGAGGTATTTTCAGCATAATTCCACCTAGAAAATTAGGGTTGATAATTTTATTGGTGGAAGAAATATTCTTAGATATTTTATGTGGATAAATCACTAAATTGATATTTACTCAAAATTGGATTAATGGAAGAAGAGTATCTTTATAAAAACCCAATATTCTCGTATAGAACCATTTCTTAATATATTATGGTTAGGAAGGAATGAAGTTCATAAAGTTAGAATTTTCCTTAGTACGGTTAGAAGTTCAATAGATGTTTATCTGAAGAAAATACTTAGGAATCAAAGTTAGAAGTAAACCAAATAATTTTGGTTAGACCACGACTGTGAGAATAGCGGCCAGTAAACTACTTGCCCATTTCTGGAATCTGAATCAAGCAAAAATCTCAAGACCAATTCCAATTCTTGACACACAGAATAGACTACCATTGAATTAGCGTAGTTTTCACTTATCCAAAATCACCAAGAATCTAGTTGGAAATTCAATCAAATGATGGGTAGATTACCCTGATGATGAGAGATCAATGATTCTCATTAAGAAAATCTGGATTAAGGGAAAAGGGTTTTGTGGAACCAATCTCGAACCGAGAATTCTATTTGCATAGAACCTCTGTTTTCTTTTAAAGGACTGTTTTACTCCAGAATGCTAGAGGAAGCATTTGGTATGTGATTAATTAAGGAGAGACTCGTTTTGCAACAGCTCGTTGGGGAGTTGTCAAGGGACGTCGCTCGCGGTAAAGGCTGCCGAGGTCTTGACCAGCCTTGATATGGTTAAAATGGTCTGCTTCCGGTACGATGGGTGAGGATCGACGAAGCGGTGCCTGATTTTGAAGTGCTAGGACACCTAAGTAGGATCCTAGAGGGTTCTGACCAGGTGATACATGGGCTCATGGTTGCTAGGACACACATGTGTACGTCGAGGGAGATACAGATGAATTGAAAAGAATGACTTTTGTGAACTAAATTTTGTTATTGGATCTCGTTGGTTCACCAGCAGCTGGTCTTCAACAGAGAGTCTGGATGATATATTTTGTAAAACAATGGACTCAATATTTTAGAGGATTATGATCAGTAATACTATGATTTCATTGAAAGATTGTTTTAAAGAAAAGCAAATCTGTTAAAATGGCAATTTCATATTGGGTGTTGTTGCGTGAGGAGTGGTGATCAATGCAAGGATGAAACACAAAGATGCAAGCAGGAAAACAAGAGACTTGACATTCTTATTTAGGGCTCTTGTAAAAAGTTCCAAGTTGTAGGTGAGTGTGGGAGTGGGCTTGAGAATAATCCCACGTGGGAAGTTTTGGGAGTTTTAGTATAAAAAGTGGCTCATTTGAGAGCTTATGAACACATTGGGCTAAACTTATGCTTGAGCTCTCTTGAGACTAGCTCTCCCTCTTGTTCATAGAGGTGCAAGCTCTTCTCTCTCCCCATCTACACTATTGTATGAGCAATGCTCTTCTAATTCAATGCAATGAGATGATGTTTTTCTCTCTTCTCATTTCTATTCTCTAGTGTGCATGCTTCTTTGTTGATGCTTGTGGATTCTCTATTAGGCTTTGTGTGGTAGTGGATTCAAGCTTAAGCTTCTCCATAGCTTGTAGCTTATCCATGGGTAAGGCATTACTTGAGTAGTGATTGAGAATGCATGTTATTTCAAGTTCCATTAAGCTTCAAGGTTTGTGTGCATGCTAGGGAAGTAAGAGCTTGAGAATGAAGTATGCTTTGAGCTTGTGTATGCATTAGCTTAGCTTTCTTCTTGTATTGAATGCATGAATGAGTGGGATGATGAGTGAATGAGTTATGGCAAGATTGAGCTTGTGTGTATAAAGTCTATGTCAAGGTAGTGGTGTTCATAGCATTTTCTCCATTCGTGGGGATAAGCTTTTGTGCACCGGTACGGGTTGAATCCCTAGCTCCGAAAGGGATGCAAATCCCATTGGATTGAGCTACACATGGATCATACTACTCATGCTACAAGTGAGAGAGTCTTCCGTCTCTCCATTGGCGCCGCTGTTGGGGAGAAGACTCAAAACCGGTTGAGAAGCTTGCATTACTACCACTAATTCTTTTTGTTTTTAGGTTTAGGGTTAGCACGAGTGTGGAATCTCGGAGCTAGTGATTAGAAGAGAAAAAGAGGAGGAGAGGCCGGATAAGGCCGCATGGGTTTTCTTTTTTTTTTTTTTGCTTTTAGCACGACAAACCTTCAAAATTTGAAATTTGGCAGAGGTCCCAAAAGTTTTAATTGGAAACAGATAGGCGTCCTTTGATGAATCACGCAATTATGGAGTAATCATTATTGTACCTCTTTTTATATCCTAAATCAGTTATACGTAGTCCTCAGGCTTCCGGGCTTGGATCGATTGCTGCAACCTCTGCACATACTTCTGGACGTTTTTGCTCTTGCTTTTGTTCTTCAGTTCAAATAGCTTGAATATTTGTAGAGCTCGAGGTCCAAGACATTGCAAAGGAGTGGGCGCCTGGCTATGAAGGTGGCCGAAAATAAAGGCGAAGAGGCCGGGCGAAGGTTGTGGCGGCAGTGGTGAAGTGGTCGAAAGAGAAGCTGACTGGCCGCAAGAAGAAGGTGGCGGCGCCTGCTAGCTGAGGCGCCTGCAGAGCAGCCGGCGAAGGAGCAGGCGCGCAGAGGAGGAGGACAAGGAGAAGAAGGCAAGCAGAGGCGGAGAAGCTGACGGATTGCAGACAGCTGAAGGGAAGGGAAGGCCGAAGCCGGCAGCTGAGGAACCGAAAAAAGAAGGCGCAGCGAAGGTGAAGGCTGGCAACTACGAAGGCTGCAGTGGCCGGCGGGGTCAGGTGGTTAGGTGGCAGCTGAAGGCGGCGAGCAGAGAGAGCTAAGGAGTGGCCGGCGAAGGCTGAAGAGAGAGCCACGAAGCGAAGGCTAAGCTGCCCTGCATAGAAGACGAAGAGGAGAGCCCTCTGATTAAGCTTGGCGAAGCCGACGGCTGGGCCAGAAGGCAAGGAAGTGGCTGCCAGCTGAAGCGCAGCGGAGGTTGTGGTGAGGCAGAGAAGGCGAAGCCGAGAGCAAAGGCGAAGGCGGCGGCGGCTAGCTGTAGTAGCAGAAGGTGAGGAAGCACTTGGAGGAGAGGCGATAAGGTTGACGCATCAGCAGAGGAGGCGACTGCATCAAATCCGGAAGCGATAAGGTGCCGAAGATAAGGTTAGTATTTTTTTATTTTTTATTTTTTATTTTTTGTTAATTTTCATGTTTTTTTACATTTTTTTTAAAAAATAATAAAAATAAAAAGAAAAAACAATAAAATAATAAAAATAAATAAAAAATATTTTTTTTAAAAAAAGAAAAGAAAGAATTTTTTTTAAAAAAATCTATAAATTATGTGTTTTATTTTGAGTCCATATTTCCTGCATATTCTGCATTTTTTTAAGTTTTTGTAAATTTTTTTACATAATTAGTGTAATTTGCATAATTAGTATTTTTTAGAGTAATTCATATTTTTGTGTAATTAGTAAAAAAGTTAAAAAATTAATAAAAATAAAAAAATAAAAAAATAGATAATTACACACATATTCATGTTAGTTGCATTTAGTGGTTAGGTAGGGTTTAAATATATATATATATATATATATATATATACATATATATATATTAAAAAAATTAAAAAATCAAAAAATCAAAAAAATAAAAAATAAAAAAATAAAAAACTGGACACGGCAACGTGCTAAAAATAGCATATGAATCTACGCTCGGGAACTATACTAGGGGGACGTAACACTAGTGCACCATCTAGGGTAACCACTCAAGGGAGTGGCACTCAATCGGTGGTTGGCAACTTAGAGAGTATTCTCGAGACATCTTCGGAGTCTCAAACAGAGAGCCTCTCAAGAACCGAGAGTGATATTTCAATGGACATAAACGAGTCATTTGGCATGAATAGACCATCCACACCCATTGGTATGGTAGATTTTGCTAATCCATTTGAAATCCCAGATGGGGAGTTGATTGACAACATGAGACTCCATTTCTTGTATACAAACGCGCATGGCGGTGAGATCTACAAAGATCCAATGAGCCGGTTTGTTGTTAAAATTGTAGACATTCATTCTGCATTTGAACCAACACCATGGGTAAACTACCAAAACGATATGTATATGGGTAGAAATGGAGTACGCTCTACGAGGTCACCAAAAATCTTGAACAAGTGGATGCTTTGGGTGTACTTCAACCTAGCGCACAAGCAAAGCAGAAAAAGGAGCTTCCATCGGACCCAAATGTGCCAGGAACATCGTGCAGACCTGGTACGCCCATTTCTTTACTTGAAGAATTGTTTTCCGACAGGAATTGGGAGGATAGAAAAACGGGAAAAGAAAAAGAGACCAACAAAAACCCATCGGACATAGTAAAAGGAATTCCAGTAGTTAAAATCTATCAAGACAACCCAATTAAAGAGGTGTATAGGGATGTGGTAGAAACCTACTATGTAACCACTAAGCACCCAAGCTTAGAGCTTCCAGTCATGCATACAATAACTGTAGAGCATCTAGAAGGTTTCACTAAGCGTATTCATGATAGATGGGGGAACGACTTTAGAATCCTTGAATGGCTAGAGGTTAGGGAAATGACATGGAAAGGAAGGCCCTTTTTTACTGAGGTGTCTACCTTAGACACGGCATGTCCAGATGAATCTGCCTTTCGAGGAGAAACACTAGCACCACCATGGGCTAGGACCCCGAGTGTGGCTCGACCAGCACCTTCCATGCGAACAACTGCTCAAGGACCAGTCTTTCCAACGATTGATCCTACGAGGAGACACGGGGCTATTAGAGAATCTAGGGGAGAAGAAAGACCACAAGCAAGTGGATATGTACCTCCAAGAGAACCCCATAGACCAAGTGAACTGACATTTGAAGAGCCTAGATTTAGAGGCCGAGACTCATATAGGAACATGATGATGAATATTCTAGAAAAGTGAGACCATCTGTGCTACAAAAGCTTGTCAAGAAGTATGACGGATCCGGTGACCCATATGACCATATAGCAGCTTTTAAGCAAGCTATACATGCGGAGCAAGTCACGGACACGCATACACAAATTGAAGGATTTGGCTTGACGCTAGAGAGTAAGTCTTTATCATGGTTACAGACTTTAGAGCCTAAGGCAAAGAGGTCTTTCGAAGGGCTGGAAAAGAGCTTTATAGCTGCGTTTTCAAAAATGGGAATTAAGTACAATGCGGTAGCTCAAATTTATGCTTTTAAGCAAAAAGATCAAGAGTCTGTGTGAGATTGTGTAAATAGGCTAAAGCAGTACATCAATCGATGCCCTGACGATGAGAAGCCAAGCCAAGGAAGATTAATTTCTATCTTCCTGGAAGGCTTACGAAACAAGACACTTCACGCTCACTTGTACGCAAAGAAGCATGTCATCTTCAATGAGTGTTGCATGGATGCCATGGATTACGATGATAACTTTGACATGACTGGCATGGAAAACCAAGATAGTCATCTGGATGATAAATGTAGCTCTGGGAAGGGCTCTGACTCTAGTGTGCCATTGGTTAATCCAGATCCGATTGCCAAGATAGTATTGAAAAAGATGGGGCAATACTACAGACCTTCCTACCGACCCCAACCATCATACATGCATACTGTACCTACAGGCCCTTACGTCTGTGGAGGATGTGGAGGTAGCCATAAAACCGAGCAGTGCCCAACCTTCTCACCATTGGTTAGCAACCAACCAACAAAGAAGTGGTGCCAGCTTTGTAAATGGAACTACACACATGTGACTTCGGACTGCAATCACATTGCAAGGATACAAAGGGAACAAGCAAACAACTCTGCACCTAGGCAGCAAGTTGTGAACCATGAGAGAACCTTAGTTGCTCAAGAGCAAGCACGGCCGGTGCTAGGAGCTCAACCTCCTCCATCAGGCAGCTTCCTTTAGATATGTGGAATATGAGAATCCTGAATTAAGTATGGAGATGGTTAGCTCTCAACCATACTACATCGAAGTGGAGCATCCTCCTGTCGGACCCTACTTTGAGAACCCAACCGGACCAAGCCTAGTTCATGACTTTAATGGAGACCCAAGCTCTTTGATGCTTATAGGATCTCAGCCAACCAAGACTCAAGGTTATCCAGGACCATATCCTACAAAGAGACTATACCCCACGCAACAAACAGGACCATGCTACGAATGTGGTGGGCCACATTGTGGTGGGCCACATTGGGTGAGAGAATGTCCAAACAAGAAACGACCCCTCTTAGCTAACATAGGCACAACATCTACGTTTCCACCTATAGAGAGGTTTTGCCAAGGGTGTAGCATTGACCATCTACCAAAGGATTGCTTGTTGAAGCCTGTGGATCCGACAGCACAAAAAGCTAAAGCACCCCTCAACTATGTTGAAGTGATTCCATCACCCACGACATCTGAGGAGGAGAACGAACTAGTGTCGCTAAGAGTAGTGACTAGAGCCCAAGCGCAAAAGAATGTCAAAGAGGTTGTTGAGAAACCCTCTGAGATTAAGGTTCTATCCAAAGATGGAAAAGAGAGAAAGACATCAACTCGACGTAAACCACGCAGCAAGGGGAGTAAGAAGTCAAAGGAGCAAAAGAGATCTGATGGAGGAAACTCTATCCCAAAAGAGCTAGAAGGAATGTTGAAAACGAAACAAATCAGAGAGAAAACTCATAATGAGCAAAAGGGAAAAGCATCCGAGTCTGAGGAAAGCTCAGGAGGATCAGTCCTTGTGGACAAGGTGTACGAGCCTTTAGATGCAGTGCTTCAAGCGTATAATAGTAGGATCACAGCTCTAACCGAGCTGCCTAAGCAGCTGCAAGAATATCCTAACCCTCGTGAAGAGACAATCAACTTGGCTATCCATAACCAGTTGATTAGGGATACTCAGACTCTAATAGACGGCCCACCACCTATGTACGCAAGAGGACCTACTTCTCTGATGACTAACTTAGAGACGATACTAGAAGCCACGCCAAGCATGGAAAAGGGAAGTGAAGTTGTATCTCTACATTTCCCAGAAATGCCTGAAGGAGATGATTTACCTCTCATACCAATGCGGACGAGTCAAAACCATTGACTACCGCGGATTTTGGAGATGAAATTCCTGAAATAGAGGAAGCAATAGCAAGGGAGATGTGGGAAGTGGTGCAAAAACAAGTTGAGGATCTAGCATCTTCTGACAAGTCACTACCGTTATCTATAGTAGAATTCTCGAATCAAAGGGTTTAAAGCATTAGATGCTTTATCTCTACCAGATGATGCTCAGACTGTTGTCTCAGCTCGGAGCAACAAGCTCACATGCAAGACACTGCCCTCATATTTAGGACTGTACGAGGCACATAGCCAAATCATGCGAGTACCATCAATGACACGACAACCTCATCAGGAACGAGACATAGGGAGCTTGCAAGCCTTAATGTCGGCACCAGTTACGTGTACCCTTCCACTCATAGAGTTCTTAAAGCTTAGGCCAAGATTGTGGGGAGAAGTGGCTACACAATTAACTGAGCTTGAGGTTTGTGGAACCAGAACATCCAGGTTAAGGAGTTGTTGAAGGCAAAGGCTTCTGAGCTAATGCTTAAGCAAACAATTCTGGTGCCTATGAACAAAGTTGGCAAGTATTGTGAAGATGATGAAGGAAATACTACGCTTCCTGTGGAGATCAACAAGATTGAATCTATAGCTATTCTAGATAGCGGAGCAGGGGTGAGTATAGCAACAAAAATTGTATGGGAAATGTGGGGAAAACCTGCAACAATTAGAAGTACAAGGATGAGTTTGCAATTGGCAGACGGAAATCTAGAAAGTCCCATAGGATTGCTTGAGAACGTTATGGTCAAGTCATGTGGCATTGAGTACGGACATACCTTTGCTATCGTAGACTTTGGTAAGAACACAAATTACGAAGTGATCCTAGGAAGGCCATTCATGCGCCACTTCAAAATGATTCAAGACTGGGGTTACAATTACTTGTACCTCAAACATGAGAATGTAACCACGAGGGTGAATCTGAAAAACCATGCTTATCGAGATGTGACGCACTCTCCTGTGGATGAGTTTGATTCCGCTTATCGAGATGTGATGGACTCTCCTGTGGATGAGTTTGATTCCGCTTGTTCAGAAATATCGGGAGCAACCATGTCTGAAGGAAGAGCTGATCTATGGATCTGTGGAGCATCTTGTCGAGACTTGTAACCTCGAAATGTTACCATAGACAGAAGTGTGACGGATGAGGCGTATATCCCTATACCTTTTCCTGAGAACTTGATAGACCCCTTAGAATGGAACCATGTTTTAGCTACCATAGACACTTGTGCATTGCCAAGGCAAACACAGTTCTGTGATCCAGATGGGTATGACATTATTCCCGTAAGAATGCTAAGACAAATCTATGTAGAGGAACCTCAAGAAGCCCCTAGGTATGAAGCAAACAAATCATTATTGCTAGGAGATATGGTATCTGTAGAGGAAGTATCCCCTACTGTGATAGAGACATCCTCAAAAGATCCAATGATTTGGGTGAATAATGACAATGACAATACTCAAGGATGGCATGTGCCAACATCTCTCTTATATGCACAAGGCTACGGAAGGGGGGAAGCACTTAGAATTCAAATCTGGTTACCTAAAGCAGCTCGCAAGCCAAGACCCAATGCTCGCAAGCCAAGACCCAATGCTGCTAAGGAACATCCAAGGAATACAAAGCTAAAGAGGAGGTTCACCAAAACCAACAGTTCCACCTCCAACAAGACCACTCAACAACGGTGGATCCTAGAGAAGGTTCTGCAAGCACAAGGCTACTATGAGGGTGCTACTGCCTTGTGGCTACCAAAAAAGAATGCAGGGACTACTGCAGCAAAACATAATTATGTTCCTGAATCTACTCAAGAACAAAAGCAGTCAATACCACCTCACTTACAGAAACCAAATCAATGCTGGAAACCATGCCTTACCAAGCCTGAAAGAGTCCAGGTGGAAACACAAGCTGACGTGTCAATCGGACATCATCAGAGGGTCCCGAATAGGAAGGGATACTCCAAACTGACATGGGAAGAAAAAGGCAAGTGGGTACCTTTACTCACTTCTATCTCAGAGGCAACACATCAGAAGGAGGATATTGCAACCGAATCAAGTTCAGAGTCTATTCCTCAAAACACAAGGAATGTCAAAGTTTGTCTTACAAAGCTGACAACTTTCAATCAGGCTCCTACACAAGTAGACTCCCTAACTATTAAGGAAAGAGCGTTCTTCCTACAACTCCAATTATTTGGAATGTCATCGGTATTCTACTCTTTCCCTAATCAAATTACATTACCAGCCCCATAAGTCTACAGGCATAGGTTTTAGAGTTGGGCACTCTGAAGACCCAAGAAAATTTTGAAAGCCCAATGGGATGGCAAGAACACAGCTGCCATATGGGTGCCAAAGCTCAGAAGTGTTCAAACATCTCCATTCACACCTCCTCTTATTTGTCCCAATGCATTTCCTATGCCTATCGCTAAAATCTGAGAATGTAGACATACATCCACCCCCAGTAGTGCAAGACTAGCACTTGTACTCTCTTAATAAGAACTAGAAGCCAGGGCACTTTTTCCCATTGGGTTTTTCCCCTCGGCCAAATCCGATGTTTAGCACCAATGTTTTTTTATTTTTTGTCTTTTTAATTTTCTTTCTCTTTAGTTTGTTTTGTCAGAATAAAACAGATACAAGCACCAAACTACATCTTCCGCTTCAGTACCGCAACTGACAGTCATACAATCAAGTGCAAACAATTCTTCAACAACCAACACTTTTACAGAAACAGGTGAACTCATGCCAATCTCTAGTGTTTTCTGTATTTTTCTTGTTGCTTGATTGTTTATAAATTTCACTTTACTAAGCATGGCAATATGCATCTCCTTTGGTCTAGAGTAGGGATAGCATTTTAGTAGCTTTAGACTTGATAATGTAAGTTTGACCGTAATTATTTTTACCCATTTAGCAATACAAAGTAATTAGTGTCTTGTGCTAAAGGTAGAGTTCCAGACTTAGGACAAAGAGACTAAATTAATCATAGGACTGTCAGTGGATGTCTTGCCCTTACTAGGACATTGCTTAGGGACAATCTAATAAACCTTCCATAACAAAAATTGGCATGACAAAAATAAAAGAAAAGTGTATATATTTGTGGCCTATTGCCTTGTTATTCATGGTAGGCAAGGGAGGTCTATACCTTTCCCAGACTAATGCCTTGTGTAGCAAGGAATAGCCATACCGCGAGTGCACAAACAAACTCTTGAAGAAAGCCCCGTCCAAAAAGAAAGAAAGAAAGAAAGAAAGAAAGAAAGAAAAAAGGGATAGAAAGACACCAAGAGAAGTGCTTGTCTAATCCAGGATGGTCGCCGTTGTGCTTAAAATAATAAACCTTAACACTAAGCAATATCAAGAGTCTGCTAATACATAATTATGTTAGATTTATTAGTGTTGAACTGACATCTTTGACTTAGCATAGGTTAGGTATACTACTTGATAGTCCCTCGATTAACTGTTGTCTTTTGCCTTCTAGGAAAAGAACAATACATTTGGCATAAAACATTCTTTACTTTAGTTAGCTAAAGGTAGTAATTATTAAGGCTTGAACAAATCTATTCAATCTCTACACTGCTTCAATGTTTCCTTCCTCTAGCTAATTGGACGTTTATTGCCATGTCTTATTCAATAAAATTGCTTGTTTCGTTATTGTCTGTCAGTACTTTTGCTTTCAAAAAAAAAAAAAAGAACACACAAATCACCTATCGTTTTGCTTGCAGGTACACACTGGAGATGCTACTCTTCCTTGGCATCTACGCGCTCGAGGACGTGCGCAAAATAGGAAGGGGGGAGTGTTGCGTGACGAGTGGTGATCAATGCAAGGATGCAACACAAAGATGCAAGCAGGAAAACAAGAGACTTGACATTCTTATTTAGGGCTCTTGTAAAAAGTTCCAAGTTGTAGGTGAGTGTGGGAGTGGGCTTGAGAATAATCCCACATGGGAAGTTTTGGGAGTTTTAGGAGTTTTAGTATAAAAAGTGGCTCATTTGAGAGCTTATGGACACATTGGGCTAAACTTATGCTTGAGCTCTCTTGAGACTAGCTCTCCCTCTTGTTCATAGAGGTGCAAGCTCTTCTCTCTCTCCATCTACACTATTGTATGAGCAATGCTCTTCTAATTCAATGCAATGAGATGATATTTTTCTCTCTTCTCATTTCTATTCTCTAGTGTGCATGCTTCTTTGTTGATGCGTGTGGATTCTCTATTAGGCTTTGTGTGGTAGTGGATTCAAGCTTAAGCTTCTCCATAGCTTGTAGCTTATCCATGGGCAAGGCATTGCTTGAGTAGTGATTGAGAATGCATATTATTTCAAGTTCCATTAAGCTTCAAGGTTTGTGTGCATGCTAGGGAAGTAATAGCTTGAGAATGAAGTATGCTTTGAGCTTGTGTATGCATTAGCTTAGCTTTCTTCTTGTATTGGATGCATGAATGAGTGGGATGATGAGTGAATGAGTTATGGCAAGATTGAGCTTGTGTGTGTAAAGTCTATGTCAAGGTAGTGGTGTTCATAGCATTTTCTCCATTCGTGGGGATAAGCTTTTGTGCACCGGTACGGGTTGAATCCCTAGCTCCGAAAGGGATGCAAATCCCATTGGATTGAGCTACACACGGATCATACTACTCATGCTACAAGTGAGAGAGTCTTCCGTCTCTCCAGGTGTGTAAGTGGTATGACTACCTTGAATTTTTCTTGAAACGTCGGCTAGGGGACCTGGGAACTCTTTCCCTGGTACTTGGGCAAAACAGAACCAAATTTTTATAAAGGAATCCCACCAATACAGTGGTTGGTTGGTTGACTAACCTATGGGCCAGGCTAGATCGGGGGATTCCTGCGATACAAATAGTTACGATTAAGTTATGTTAGTTAGATTAAGTCCTAGGAAGACCCTTGTTCTATGGGAGGGAATCAGCGGGCGGCTGTGCCTCGCTAAAGGAGGAAAAAAGCGGTGATTCTATGGGCCAAGTGCAAGTCTCTTCCTTGATTTGACCATGTGAGTTTCAGGTTCGGTCGGATCAGTTTGGTTAATTAAGACTTTGACTCGTTAGATCAGTTCTCCTGTTAGATGATTTTCCTGGTGGAATCGCCCGTGCCTTCCGGGGCAAGGGAAGTTTTTCCGGGTTCGGTTTCAAAGGAACTGCCAAGCTTATCTCTTGTCCAGATATCCATGGGCGAGGCCCCGAGAATGGATCCCTACCCCGAGAATGGATTCCTACCCCGCACGAGAGGCTTGCACGGCTTTCGCGGCCAGTGACCTCGGAGGGGACATCTCAGAGGGGGCGGGGGTCTCACAACAATATATTTTTGATAGTTTTGGGAAGTTCTGGTTGAGAATTGTCTACTCAAAATCTGGTTACTGTAGTGCAAAAGTGCATTTTGGAAGTGCAGACAGTGTTTACACATGTATTGTTGACATTGGATGCATGTACATGTACTTTGGTTAGATTTGGTGACTTGCAGGTTGTGCTGAAGGACCCCTACACAGAAGATACTACTGTGTTATAGGTTGCATATAGAAATTGTCTATTGCAGTTTTTTTTATTGTTGCTGCAATAAAACATGTCTGGTGATGGAATCAATCAGATTTTCAGTGAGAAACTAGACAAGAACAACTTCCATGCCTGGAAGTTTAGAATGACCAATTTCTTTATGTGTAAAGGATTTTGGGACTATGCCAAAGGATACAATGAGGAGCTTCTTGAGTTGTCTGAAGAGAATGCCACTCCAGCAGACATAAAGGCATTCAAGGATTGGAACCAAGGTGCAACGAAAGTCATGTATTGGCTTTCAATTAGTTTCAGAGACATGATGAAAGGACACATACAAGATGCCAACACTCCAGCAGTTGCGTGGGCAGAATCTAGTGCAGATGTTCTAGACCAACAGAAAGGCAAGCAAATTACAGCTAAAGCAAGATCTTTATACTGTGGGTGGAAAAGAAAAGAATGTCAATCAATGATTTAAATATCAAGGACATTGTTGAATCCCTTCAGTTTATCAATGTATTGGTGGAAGACGATGACTTGGTAGGTGTCTATTTGAATGGGCTTTGCAAAGAGGACAAGCCATTCAAGACCTCCATTGTAGTTAGGGAGAATATTCCCAACTTTCGGGACTTGGTATTTATGCTAATCATAGAAGAAAAGTATTTAGGTGAGGACTCTTCTTCACAAAGCAAGAAAACATTAGAACAGGCCTTCTACTCTAATTCAGGTAGAGGTAGAGGTAGAGGTCGTGGTCAAGACCAAGGTGGTGGCCGACAAGGAAATCATAATTTTGGAGAACAACAATCCAATGATTTGCAACAATAATTATACACAGATGGAAGAGGCCCTTGTTTCCATGCATTGACCTTCGTATACCATTCTCAAACTGACCTCTGTATCTATGAAATGTTGTAGTTGGAATACCATGCATCTCATACCATGCCCTTTAACATACTTTCACACAATTAAATGTGAAGCTATATTGTCTGGTCCCCACTCCATCCACACGGCATGCCATTTCCATGGAAGCATACACATAATCAGTGCAAGATTGCAAGCAACACCCTCAAAAATCTTTCTGCAATTCTTATCACTACATCATGATCAATAACTTAGCAACATTTGCTCTTGCAAAACAATCGATTTTGGCTACATGGAAAATAACATCTAGTGTTGTCCTCTTTGAATTCCTCATTATGCGCAACACTTTGTGGTGCTACCTCTTCACCATGTAGTGTCTTTTTGTAGTTGGAGCATCAATACATTCATTGATGAACTGGTCATCCATATTATTCGATTCCTCTTCAATCAAGAGTGTTGAACCATCCTCAAATGTGAGTCTTTTAATAGGCCACCTAATGAGATTAACATCATTATCTAAAGAAGGTAGTGATGACAACTTTTTGGATGGCTTGATCAACCATCACTTCCACATCATCTCCCCCTAAAACTTCAAAACCAATAATCTTGTATGGAAATACCAACAATATTACCCACTCAATCTACATTTGGCCAATTATCCAAATCTATATACAATATGAATTCCCTCAAGAACATGTCATATGAACTAGCCATTTCTACATGCCCTCTCCCATTCAATGATACACACGAGGGCTTCACCTAAAAATATTTAAGTGTAGCATATGTGTTTATCAGGAGGGGTATATTAATTTACAAAAGTTACATAATTACATTTATAGGAGGGGATTTTTTAACCAATTTTGAAAAAAAACCAAAAGTTTATGAAGGAAAAGGGGTAATTTTACTCACAAAAGTATGTAAGTGTAAGGGGTTTTTTAAATACTCCTTGAATGCACATGATACATAGGATTTCTTCATATTTCACCCCCCAAGATGCTACTTCTTTAGTATTCACCTAGGTGTCCAAATTTATATCTGAAAGACACACATCATACCCTACTTTTTAGAACCTAACCATCCATATACATCCCCCTCCAATGCTAATTCTCTCCAAAGTTTTGACCATGTGTCCAAATCTACTAGGGCCTTAGCTTTGGACAAGTGTTCGAATCCACCTCAAAATTTGATTTCTATCACCTCCTAGTTTTATAGACCTGGCCATTTGTAAGGCCACCCTAGTTTTGGTCAAGTGTCCAAATCTATCTCTTGTTAGAAATAGGCTTTCAAGAATGCACACACACACACACACACACACACACACATGCAGTGGGAATCTCAAGGAAGCACACAATGAGATGATAGATAGATAATAAAAGTGTGCTATGCAAAGATGATAATTATATCCCAATATGGGTATATACTAGCATAGGGGGAAAAAACTCATAAAGAGGGGGAAAAAGCCTCAGTTGTTGGTCATAGTGTGTTCACATACATCACTACCAAATATGGCTACAAATCCCCCCTTGAGTGATGATGCAAACAAGAGGTGAGCTAGAATTAGAAGTACAAAGATGTTCTAGGCTCTATGGACTGTGATAGGGAGCCCAGAAAAGGAAGTAAGTTTAAAGCTTTGTGAAAAGCTTCAAACTTCTCTTATAGGAGAACCTTCATGAAAAAATATGCCAAGTTTTCCTATGTTGGCACATAAGCCAAGCTGATTTCCCCTGTAGAGCATCTCTCCATGATAATAATAGTGCACCTCAATGTGCTTTATGTGGGAGCATGAAAAACTAGATTCCTTGAAAATTTTCATAGAGCAGTATGACTGTTCACTCGTGTGTCATAACATCCAACCCAGTTTGAGTCTGTAAATGCATGCAACTATGATTTACCCCCCTTGGCATAAAACAACCCAAAGTGCTTGATGTCTTTTAGGTAACAAAACACCCATTTAATAGACTTCCAATGCTTTATGCTTGGGCTATGCATAAATTTGCTCAATATTGAGACCACATACTAAATGCCAAGCCTAGTGTTACACAAAAAGATATTTCATCCAACCTCTTCTTGTTGATACAAGCTAGCATCAAAAGGGTCACATGCATCTTCAAGACTTGGTCATATACCCAACTCCATAGGTGTAGCCACAGGTTTATAGTCTTCACTAATGAATCTATGTATTTCCTCTACAGCATAACAATGCCATCATCCCACTATAATTATGCTACCAAAACTCAATGCCCAAATAATAGTGCGACGTTCCAAGATCTAACATCTCAAAAGACTTCTCTAAATTAGCTATATATAAAAGCTGAAATATGATCATCATTAGGGCCTGTGAGAGTAGCATGTCATCAACGTATATCATGATGACCAATTAAATATCTTTAGTCTTCTTAATATAGAGGGTATTGTCAGTTTGGCTATTGCAAAAACCCTATGCAACCAAGTATTCATGTATCTTTTTGTACCATACTCCGAGAGCCTACTTAAGACCATATAAAGTCTCAACTACATACTTTTGATTCTTGACCTTTTTAAACAAAAAAACGAGGCTGAGATACATAGACCTCCTCATGTAAGTATCCATTGAAGAAAGCAATTTTGATATCCAACTGATATACATTCCAACCTTTATGTACTGCTACTGCAGTACTACTCCACATGGTAGTCATACAACATGTGGGTGCAAAGGCCCTCACCATATTCCATTCCTTTCACTTGTGCATAACCCTTTGTAACAAGCCTATCTTTGTATCGCTCAACATTGTTGTTTGCTCTATGTCTGAGCTTGTAAACCTATTTCATACCAATGGCCTTCTTTCTAAAAGGCAAGTCTACCAAATCCCATGTATCATTTTAGAGTATCGAATCATACTCAGATTTCATAGCACTCATCTAATTTTCAAATTTTTTTGCTTCATCAAAGGAGACAGGTTCCTCTTTATTATATAAATTGGCAATAAGAGCATGACATGTGTCAACATGAGATGCAAGATGAGAATCTGCACGTGTTCTGCTAGGCAAAGGAGTGGTCGATTTGTTGTCACATAGTGTGTTTACGCCATCTTGGCATACTTTTTGACTCCTCAATTTTCCATCTCTCCTATCAACTACATTATCCACAATTGCCTCATCAATAGGCTGATCTGTGGACTGAAAAATATGTTTATTTGTAACTTGTGTGGGCTGATTTTCAACATTTATTACCCAAATGCTCTACATCAATGTGTTTTGTATTAAACAATGGAAGGAGAGTGTTGAATATGTCTTGCAAACATACATTTTTCTATTTTTTGCAAGAAAATAAGGGTTGAATTGCATCTTCCACAAATATAATATCTCTACTCATAAGAATTTTCTTGGTTGTAGGATGATAGAGATAATAACCTTTACTTTCCAAGTTGTACCCCATAAAAATACATTTAATGGCCCTATCATCAAGCTTGGTAGTAGGATGATAGAGACGGTAACCTCATCAAGCTTAGCAGTAGGATGATAGAGATGGTAACCTTACTTTTCGAGTTGTACTCCATAAAAATACATTTAATAGCCTTATCATAAAGCTTGTTGTGAATTTTCTCCAGCACAAGTACATAAGCAAGACAACCAAAAATGTATAAGTGAGCCACAAAGGGATTTTTTCTTACAAGCTTCAAAAGGCATATTTAAATGCAAAGCCTTTGTAGGACACCTATTTAAAATATATGTTACACAGATGACTCCTTCTAGCTAGAAACCATGGGTAACTCCTCACTTTTGACCAGGCAATGTGCCATCTCCATGAGAGACTTGCTTTTGCATTCAGCTAGACCGTTTTATTGAGGTGGATAGGGCACAGTATAATAGATCAGATCGACCTTCTACATGGAGCCACTCTCTCTGATATAGTGGTAATGCACTTCAACCTCCTTGGTCCTATCATAAAATTTATAGTGGTAATGCACTTCAACCTCCTTGGTCCTATCATAAATTTATGATTCTTTGTAACTTCCATTGTGCTCTGACTGTTAGCAATAATAGGAGTGAGGGTGTTTTAAGGGACAAAAGGATCCTCCATCAACCATATATATTCATTGTCAGCCGATGAATGTTGCTCTATATTCAAGTTCACACAACGATGTTATCATAGTTGGTTGCTTCTTCCTTAGCCAAGTTATGCACAAATTATATAGAAAGAAGTAGTCCAAATGTAGATTGTGGGTGCATCATAAACCACCTCCCAGTCAGAATAGTTGGAATCATTGAAGGCCTGTAGTGCTAAATCACCACCCTTGGCATAGAACAAGCCAAGATCTTGAGTACCTTGCAACAAGTATATGAAGATACACTTACTTGTTGTCGCAATGCATAAACTTTGAAAGTTGTGACATACCATACTGGATGTCTCGCCATGAGTTGCATAAATATTTTAGGCAACCAACATCTTAACCATAAGTGGCTATGTCGAATGGTTCATTGGCATCCTACATATTAAGCTTTACACCAGGTTCTATTAGTGTAGAGATTGGTTTGCAACTTTCCATATTAAACCTCTTGATCAGTGTCTTGATGTACTTTGACTACTTAATGACTATACCATCATCTTGCTATATAAAAACCGCATACCCAAGTAGTAGTTCAAAATACCCAGATTTGACATCTTAAAATTTGAGGTAAGATTAGCCTTGAAAGTTGTAATAAAATTCTCATTGGTTCCTATTACTAACATGTCATCTACATAGAGATTTACAAACATAATAACAACAAGAAAATCCTTCTTGTCCTTTTTTCACATATAAAGTGCTTTCCGTATGATTGTTTTGGAATCCATGTCTAGTCAAATAGGTATGAACCTTTTGATACCAAGCTTTGGGAGCTTGTTTCAAAACATATAAAACTTTGTTAGGCTTGCATACATTTTGGTCATAACTAGGTTGGGCAAATCCAATTGGTTGACTCACACAAATTTCTTCCTACAAGTCACCATTAAAGAATGTTGTTTTGATATCTAACTGATGCACTTTCCATGATGGGCTACCAAATCAATAATAAATCAGACAGTGGTCATACAAGAAGTGGGAGTAAAATTTTCATCATAATTAATCCCTTTCTACTGGACATAACCTTTGGCAACAAATCTAGCGTTGAATTTGTCAATGGATCCATTTTTCTTTCTCTTAACTTGGAAAACCGACTTAGTACCAAATAGCTTTCTTGCCAAGTGGTATATCCACTAAATCCCAACAAGTATCATTTTTTTAAGTTTCATCTTGCATGGCTTTCACCTAATTTGGATCTTCTTGAGCATCTTCAAAAGACTCAGGTGTAGAGAACTAAGAAATGTAAACTCAGCAATATCTACTGAAGAAGTGGTTGTAGCACACTGGATCAGGTTCTACTCTACAAAGGAGCATATAATTTGCTATCTTGTAAGGTGCTTCTAACCCATCTAGGCACAATCCTAGCTTCATTGATTGCTAATCCACCTGATCTGAAGTTAGTGTATCAAATCCTTGAGCATCCCCCCTTGCAATAAACAAGGATCAATAGGTGAAATCTGCTAAGAATCAACACATATACTAGCACAAGTAATAACCCATAAACATGGCTAGCATGCTGATCTTTCAACATTTACTACATCCACCTGATCTAAAGCTGATGTATCAAATTCTTGAGCATTCCCCCTTGCACAATAAACAAGGATTAGTAGGAAAAATCTATTGAGAATCAACATATATATTGGCACAAGTAATAACTCATAAACATGGTCGGAGAATTGGCATAGGCATGCTTATTGATTTCCATCATAGGATAGATAAAATCCTCTACAAAAATGACATCCCTAATGAGACAAGAATCTTCCTTGTGAGAGCATTGTAAAAATGACATCCTTTGCTTTCAACACTATAACCACTAAAAATACATTTCACTGCCTCATTATTAAACTTAATTCTGCTTTGTGTTGGCATGTGCATATGCCAAACAAGCAAAAACATGCATGTGTTCAACCTTAGATTTTCAATTGAATTAAGCCTCCTAAGGAGTGTCAGTCTTCAATGAAAAGACGAAAGAGAGATGCAGACTCTCATCAACGTGGATTGTAGAGCCATGTAGACCTCATTTACATGGATGTCTATGACATGGGAGAGTTCTCCATGAAATCTTGGTAAGATTAACGACTTGATTGGTAATATTAAAAGTGATTATGAGTTATGCACAATTAGGATTTATAGTTATGTTATATACTTTTCCCATGTTCACATACACTTATTGCCTTGGACCCCACATTAGACCATGCCCATGGACCCTCTTATTAGGTCCATAATTTACCCTTTTATGCATTAGCACTTCATAACAACCCCACCCATAGGTTTCTCATCAAAACCATGTAGCCCATATGTGTTGGATATTCCATATGGGTTGTATATTCATGTGTAATAAGTTCTCCAAACCATATCCACAGAGCATAGGAATGACTGGCATATCACATCAATATACGAGAGCATCCTCATGTGATTCATGGGTGTAAACGGCTAAAAAATGTATCTCATGCCTTCAAAACAACCCCAAACTTGCTTCCCCATGATAGTAACTCAAGTACCAAAAATCATAAATGCAAGTATCATGATCCTAAGTGGTATGAAGCTCTAGTGGTTTACAAGAAATTCTAGCAAGAAAAATCACTATTATTACTCTTCATTTGTCCCACCAAATGCACCTAAAAGTTCCTCATATCATTCCAAGACCGTTGTGGGTTGCCATGAAGCCTCTTTGTTGGGTAAACCCCTCCATTTGAATGGTTGCGTAATAACCTTTCTCTAGTGCCCACTAACACTTTTTTGAGAACATGTTCTACCATACCTTCCTCATTCATAACAGGTAACTCATCTTACACTTCCACTATAGGCCCCACATATGCCTTCAATTAAGAGACATGGAACACATCATGTATACATGTAGTTGGTGACAACATTAGCTTGTAAGCCACTTTCCCAACTCTTCTCTCACTCTTGTGTGGACCATAGTATCTATGTGCCAATTTGGTGTTTGTATTTCCTTTAAGAGATACATATCTTAATTTTGGTATACATAAAAACACCCAATTATCCACATTGAACTCCACAAACCTCCTATGGGCATCGTCATATTGCTTCATAGTTCTTTGAACATTATTTAAATTATCCTTGCATTGTTGTAGGAGACTTTACATTCTCTCAACCTCCTATTATGCATTGTGATTTGCAATCTCTTCATTGTTTATCACCATTGGCGCATTCACCTTGTATCCATAAGTGGTCTCAAAAGGCAACATACCAATGATTATATGATTTGTGCTGTTTATAAGAGAATTACACCATGAAGGTAACCAATCATCCCATGCATGTTGAGTGTCATGAGACAAAAGTGTCTCAAGTATGTCTCCACCCTAGCATCTCAATCACTTACAATTTTTTGAGGCATACCATGCAATTTGAACACAAGCTCCACAAATTTCTTTGCAACCATAGATGTCGTATAAGTGACCTTGGTAGGAATAAAGTGTGTCATTTTTTTAAATATATCCACCACTACATACAAGCTATCCTAACCCTTCTTTGTGTGAGGAAGTCCCATGACAAAATTCATAGATATATGTGTCCTTTTCCCCTCCAGAATAGATAAGGGCTAAAGCAAACCTCCCAACTTATGTGTGAGATCTTTGTTCAAGTGACATGGTAAACACATTGTGACATATGCATGCACATCTCTCCACATCATGTTCTAAAAGAAACTCTTTCTTATATTTTCAAAGGTTTTGTAGATACCCATGAAATGACCTACCATAGGGGTTGCATGCATTTTCTCCATCACTTTGACCTTGTATGATGAACTAGGGTACAAGATAGACCTTTTCCTTATAGTACAAGAGACCATTTTTTAGCTCATGAGGTAAATCTTCATGGGTAGCTGTAATTTTTGCACGATTTGTGACACTTCCTCATCCAAGAGATATTCCTCTTAAATGTCCATGAACTAATCTTTGTGTACCTCTGAGATTACATTCAAGGAACAAGCCCACGTCCGTGAAAGAGTATGGTCCTTAACATTGTCCTTCCATTTGTGTAATTGATTTCAAAATCATAGTTTTATAAAGTGGCCATCCATCTTATTTGTTTTGGAGATAGATTCAGTTGAGATAGAAACTATTTAAGTACCCTATGATCACTTCTCACATAGAAATGACTCCCATAGAAATAATTATGCCACTTCTTAATTGCATGTAAAATAGCAATCATTTCTAGATCATAGACTTACAATTCCATCTCCTTGTCATTCAATTTGTGACTCTCAAATGTAATTACCCATGATCTTGATATAATACAATACCAATGTCTCTTCCACATCATCCTCCCCTATGGTGAATGGCTTTGAAAAGTTGAGATACACCAAAATAGGGGCTGATGTAAGAATCCTCTTGAGCTTCTCAAAGCTCATATATGTAATTGCATCCCAAAATAATGCTTCCCTCTTGAGCTTGTCCAATACAGGTGCGGCTTATGTGCGCATATCTTTCAATGAATGATGCAAGGCCCAAGAACCCTCTCAATTGAGTTGTATTGATTTTGGAATATACCACTTTTGTGTTGAGATACTGATGTTAGCATGCCTAGGATGAGCAAATGTGCACTAGATCATAAGTAAAATAATGGAAATCAAATGGTTGTAAAGCCCCTCCAATAGCATTGCAAGGGAATGGGAGAAGCCAATGAAGAAAAGATCAAGTCCAAGTGGCACCAATGGGTGCAAGCTACTATGTAAGCAATGGCCCATATTATGGCATAAGAAATTAATGGTTTGTGTGATCTTTTTGCAAAACATTGTTGGCCACAAGTTGCAAACTCGTGTCTTCCTCTTTTTCATTCAATATCTTTGTCACAACCAATATGAATGCTACACTCTCTCTACCTCCATAGCCATGGAAGCTCCATAGTTTTTTGCATATGCATCATAGAGATACATCCTCCTTTCTTTACATGGTATCAAAGTATGGGGCTCTTAGAAAGTAGCTACTCTATTCCATGCACATTTGCATTAGCCTAATTACACCATTAAGCTCACTAATATCAAGCATTATCCACTCCTCCCTCAAGAGGTTGTGATTGCATAGCTCAATGTGATCTACTTCCTCAACCATTTCTCTTCAAATCTTGGGAGGTGCTTTCTCACATGAAGGCACATGTGCCTACTGGAGGAAAATATGTGATTCGATTCAAGAGGTTTGATTTCTGCACTGCAGCTTGTTTTTTTTTTGCAGAGAGAGGCATTAATGCCCTATGTCAAATTGGGAAAAATCCTTCTGTGTGGTATTTTTATCCATACTATAAGAAAGCTACTCATCACATTTTGTCATGATTGGTGCACCGAGTGAGCTACGGAGGAGCTCTGTAATAGTCTGCTCCTTCTGACGTTTTACACCCCAACTGAAGGTGTTCAACTCCACTTCTTGGCTTAGGGAGCTCCTCTTCATCAAGGGAAATCGCAACCTATCAAAAGCCCCATAAAAATTTCAAGTGGTATGTGCAATTTCTTCCTCCAGGTCTAGCTTATGATAATCACTATTTTAATCACTAATTATAGTTATTAAACAAGTGATTTAAGAAAAAATAGGGCTTATAGAGTCCAAACTTGAGAAATTTATGTTGCTTTTGGGATAGGAAAATATTCATTTACACTCATTTCATCTTCCCTTGCCAATTATCACTTGAATAGCATAAATATGTCAAGACAATCCTCACACTACATGTGATTTGTTTGCCTGATTTGTAAAGCAGTTAGACACCGCCTCAAGAGTCTTGAGGTAAGACCTTACTAGTGAAACATCACCATGGCACTTACCATTGAAGTGGATAAATTTAATGGCTTTAGGTTCCACACTTGGCAATCCAAGCTTATGTACCTCCTCATGAGGAAAAACCTATGGGGGTTAGTTCAAGGAAGGCAAGTTAAAGAAAGCTTAGGAGATCTTTCGATAGAGAAACATTAGGCACAATTTCATCTGCTTTAGGGGATGAAGTCATACATAATATCATGGAAATCACTAATGCTAAGGAAGAATGGGATAAGCTAGAGATGATATTTGGGACAAAGTCTTAGCACTCTAAGGTTAAGCTACTCATACAACTATATAATCTTAAGCTTAAACCTAGTGATGACATGATGAGCCACATAAATAAGTACAAAAGTATTAAGCAACAGCCCACTTCCATAGAAAAAAAGCTTGAAGAAGATGAAGCCAAAGCAATTCTATTAGCTAGTTGTGACATTGAAGGATATAGTGACCTTGTGGTAGAGTACTTATCAAACATGGACAATCTCTCAATACAACTAGCAATTCTATTAGCTAGTTGTGACATTGAAGGATATAGTGACCTTGTGGTAGAGTACTTATCAAACATGGAAAATCTCTCAATACATGACATAGAGTCTTCTCTACTTGAGAAGGAAGCCAAAGTAAAGAATGTAGGTGAAGCTTCTATACCAAATGTTGAGTGGGCCTTCTATTCAAGAGGAGGTAGATCATTGGCATCAATAGGAAGAGGAAAAGGAAGAGGACAAGCACCAAGGAGGACCACTTGTGACTATTGTGGCATGCAAGGCCACATAGAGAAGTTTTGTTGAAACAAGGGTAAGCCTCAATGTAAGAACTTTAACAAATTTTGTCATGAAATGAATCAAATTGTTGGTCAAAAAATTATGTAAATTCCCAATCAAATAATGTAATTGATGTACCCCAAGATGTGTTATTTTAAAGCTTATGAGCTATAAGACTTATGAGTCTATCTTGTAATCCTTTTCTTTTTAAGAATCCTACACCCAAAAGTGACATTGCAGTGCTAAAGGCCTAAGTGGGCACTAAGGGGGGATTTTCACCTTTACAGTATGGTAATGACCATGCACACATCAAGGGGGGGTTATGAGATAATGATGTTAGCATGCCTAGGATGAGAAAATGTGCACTAGAGCACAAGTAAAAGAATGGAAATTGAGTGGTTGTAAAGGGGATCCAATAGAATTTCAAGGGAATGGGAGAAGCCAATGAATAAAAAGATCAAGTCCAAGTGGCACCAATGGGTGCAAGCTACTATGTAAGCAATGGACTATATTATGGAATAAGAAATGAATGGTGTGTGTGATCTTTTGCAATTGTTGTCCACAACTTGCAAACTCGTGTCTTTGTCTTTTTCATTCATTATCTTCCTCACAACTAATATGAATGCTACACTCTACCTCCATAGCCATGGCAACTCCATAGTCTTTTGCATATGCATCATAGAGCTATGTCCTCTTTTCTTTACATTTTACACACACACCACCTTCTTGGGATCCACTCTTATGCCATCTTTGCCAATAATGTGACGAGGGTACTCCACCTCACTAGCCCCATGAATGTACATTTTCTTTCCCTAATTTTCTTTCCCTAGCATACAATTGGTTGGTGCACAAGGCATCCAAAACCATGCACACATGCTTCAAGTTCTCATCCTCACCCTTACTATACACCAAAATGTCAAAGAAGACTAACACATTTGCTTTCCTTGGCATAAATTGGTTGGTGCACAAGGCATCTAAAACCATGCGCACATGCTTCAAATTCTCATCCTCACCCTTACTATATACCAATATATACCAAATTGTCAAAAAATACCAACACAAACTTATAGAGAAAGAGTTGAAGTCTTAAAAAGTAGCAAATGCATTGCTGCATGGCCCAAACTGCATAACCATGTAGCGATAAGGACCCCTCTTGGTCCTAAATGCTGACTTATACTCATTACCACTCTTCATCTTTATTTGATGACCATGTAGCGATAAGGACCCCTCTTGGTCCTAAATGCTGACTTATACTCATTACCACTCTTCATCTTTATTTGATGACCATGTAGCGATAAGGACCCCTCTTGGTCCTAAATGCTGACTTATACTCATTACCACTCTTCATCTTTATTTGATGACCATGTAGCGATAAGGACCCCTCTTGGTCCTAAATGCTGACTTATACTCATTACCACTCTTCATCTTTATTTGATGGTATCCGTACCTCAAGTCAATCTTGGTGAAGACACAAGAAACCTTTAACTCATCCAAAAGGTATGTAATTCCTAATCTTGATAGAAGATTTGTTCAAATCACCATAATCAATACATATCCAAAAGGTCCCATCCTTCTTTTTCACAAGAAGCATTGGAGATGTAAAAGGAGATTAACTTGGCTCCACCTATTTCTTATCCATCAATTCTTGCACTTGTTTCACCATCTCATCTTTCTCCACTTTGGACAATTTATATGGTATCTTGTTGTGGGTCTAGCATTAGGCTTAAGCTTTATCCCATGATCAATATCTCTTTTTGATTGGAAAATATTTGGGCATATTGAATACATCCTTGTACTCATCCTTGTGCACTCCCTTTTTTTTGCCATCATTGTCATCATCCTTATGAAGCTATAACCCATCTTCTTGAGATATCTCTTAAGTTGAGTAGCATTGATCAAGGTAAGATTTGCTTCATTGACTCCCATCAATATGACACTCCGTTCACCATGCATAAACTACATAAAAACTTGCTTTAGATTAATAGTGCTTAAACTACATAAAAACTTGCTTTAGATTAATAGTGCTTAAAGGTGAACTCCAAATGGTTGGTCTTCTTACCAATGATGTAACCTCAAACACTTGTCAAATCTCCTTCCTAATCTATGCTTACTTTTTCTCACATGACATTCTCCCTTTCTTGCACAAACATGCAATATCTTCATGCACTTCCAAATGCAGAAACCAATTCCTCAATGCCACATATGCATGATAGAGACCAAATGCATGTAAAAATCAATAAAGAAACTCATGTTCTTGATCAAATGAGTGGAGATGATCATGCATTGATGTTCATAAGCTTGATTGTTGATGATGGTTGTTAGCTTTGGAAATAAGCCACCACTTTAATCTTATATGCTTTGATTAGGGTTAGTTTAGGAATAGGATTCCAATAGTCATGTGTCGTTCTATTTGTCAAAAGCTGATAACTATATACTGGCTCACAAGGGCTAGTTGTAATCGTGGATGATCAAGAAGGAGAAGAAAATTGAGAAATACACAGAGTCTATTTCCATCTTTGTATTGTCTATGCAATGTTGTCCACATTATGTCAATTGTCCCTACTACTACTGTTGCTTAATTTTGTCATCATGTTTAATGTTAAATCTTTCTTTACCGTGTTTAATGTTAAATCTTTCTTTACCGTGTTGGTTTATCTGTCACTATGAACATTTTTATTGATTCCTTGCCCATGCTCTGGTTTTATGATCTAAGAATTATGCCATTGCTACTTGGAGTTGGCATGGATGGATTCTCTAACCTCATCAATTAAGTGGCAGATCGTTTACTATTTTGTTACGTCCTCCCTTTATCAGTATTTGTTTTCATTTAGATCTTGTCATTTAGTTTTGCATGTCAATGTGTCTTCTTGTATGAAGAGGTTTCACCTGTGCAGAGGTGCCACGAGACTAGATTGAGTCTCTCAATCTAGCAAAATGTGCTTTTGTTAGTAAGCAGTGGAGTTTTGCTTGGCCACATTATTTCAGATGATAGGTTAGTAGTGGATCCCTAAAAGGTGAGCATTATTGTTTGATTACAATTTCCATGTAATACTAAAGAATTGAATAGATTCATGTGATATATTAATTGGAATACAAGTTTTCTCAGATATCTGGCACATGTGGCATACCCAATATACCTACTTACAAAGAAAAATGACAAGTATATCTAGAATGCAAAGTGTGAACAAGTATTCTAGCACTTAAAGATGATACTATGTGCTGCAACATTCGATCTTGCAACCTCTAGATTGGGAGTGGCTATTTCATGTCTATATGCATGCATCCAATGTTGCCATCGGCAATGCCTTAATGCAACAAATCAATGTCAAATGGTTTCATCTGACAATTGGATGTTGTTAGAGCGAGCTAAGAAGAACTACTCCACAACATATAAAGAAGCTCTAGGCATGGTGTATTATGTCAACAAGTTAAGGAATTATCTTTTAGGTAATCCATTTGTTTTTCACGCTCATCACCCACACACTAATTTATATGGTGAGAAAGCCTAATCTTATAGGCAAACTGGCAAGATGGATGCTAGTGCAGGAGTTTGAGTTTACCATCAAACACAGACCCAAAAATAAACTAATTTTCTCTCCCCAATAAAATCCAAAGAACTGACGGATGGTGTTCCCTCAGATGCAAAGCTGTTTATTCTGGTATTCCACCAAATACATGGTATGATGAGATGTTGTTTTTCGTGATGAATGGATCATTTCTAAAAGGTATGAGTAGAGATCATCAAAAGACATTGGCACTACAAAGCAAAACATTTACAGTTGTGGTGGTAGGATAGTTGTATAGGATGGGAGTGAATCAAATCTTGAGGCAGTGCATTCTATATTGCCGAAAATATTCCAGGCCAGAATATGGTGCCCTAGAAGTGTTGAAAGATGCATGGAAATTTACCAAAGCCTGTGATTTTTGCTATACATTAGGGTAACTAGATGCAATGGATAAGATGCCGCACAACCCAATGTTACCTTTGGGACCATTTCAAAGGGGGGATTAGATATTGTGGGTCGATTCCAATCACTACGAGAGAACTGGAAATAAACATATATTGGTTGGCCACCCATTGATTACTATACCAAATGGGTGGAAGCTAAGGCTCTCATCACACAGCTATGTTTGTAGCAAAATTTTTATATGAAATGATAATGACTAGGTTTGGTTTTCCAGTGGAACTAGTTAGTGGTTAGGGTGGACACTTCCTAAATCAAGTTATCCAAAATCTTACTAAATATCATATGATCATCCAAAAAAAATCTATAGTGTATTTTCCACAAGCCAATGGTTAGGGAGAACCCACTAAGCAAGTATTACAATGAATATTAAAGAAGATCATGAATTAGAATAGAACAAATTGGGACAAAAGCTATATTCGGCACTATGGGGTTGGCGGTAGTGCTATCTTTAGTTCTCTATGAATGGGCTGTTAAAATTATAGCAATGTGATGAGCTATGGTGGATCAAATTCTAGAATCAACATCATTAACAAAGAGATTAGATGATAATTAAGATGTGATTAGTGAGCAATTAACTAATAGCTTAATGTAGGCATGGATAATCAAAAACCAGCAAATTCTCATTAGGCCAATGCCTCAATCTATAGAGTTTACATCCAAGCATCTAATCCCATTGATTTCTCCTTGATTCACTCCACCTCTTTTGCTTGATTATCTCCACCTCTCCCAGAATATCTCCACCTCTCCCAGAATATCTCCTCACTTCCTAAATCTTCTCATGCTACTCTTTATTCTCTCCTAGTAGATTCTTCTCACCTTTTCACAGGTTCTCTCACATTTATAGATTCTCTTTTATAGCCTCTAGCCAAGGGCTTGTTCCTGCACACACCCTATTCACTTGTATATTTCAACATGGGCTTCTTTCTCTAAACCAATTTTTGTACTTGCTTGGGATTTGCTTTAGCTAGAAATTGGTCTTGTTTGCTTTTATTGTCCTTTCCTATTTTTTTGAAAGTATTTGAGTACTGAACCTTGGGTAGGACTTTAGCACCCATATTGTCGTATTGCCCTCGTAATAGCCTTGTGGTACAGATAGCAAATCCCTTCGAACCCATTGCTTTTGAGTGCTTTTTGGATGGTGGATTTGTTTGGAATACTGCTAGCTCACACTAGATGGCCATCTGTGTCCCTTGTATGTAGCGTAAACTTTTTGCCCTAATCCCCCAATTACTTTGTTTGCATCATAGTATTTCTGGGCTCGAAAGCTAGTTCCTAAGAACCCATTGCTGAATTACTCCCGAGACTTTGATTGTTTTTTGCATGGGGACTGTGATGTTGATGCCTTCTCTATATGATAGTTGCATTCTTTGGCATTGGCATTTCTATGTCATCTATCATAGCGTGCTTTCCCTTGTTTAATGGGCTCCATAATGGCACGGTAATAATATCCTTGTCTTCATCAAGTTGTACAACCCTCTTTTCCCATTGGATATTACAATTACTAGCGTAAATCCTGTAGGCATATGCTCACTTATTGTAGTGCTATGTGTGAATTGGGCTTAACCAAGGGCACTTTTTCCCATGTGGTTTTTCCCCTTGGATATCAAGTGTGAAAGGACACTCTTCATATAATATTTTGTACTTCTATATTATATGGATGTGAGAGACATGCAAGGGTTGACTTGCATTTTGTGGCTACCACACTTTTGGCTCTCTCTCTCATTTCTGTGTGAGCTAGGCTCCATCCTACACCTAACCTTAATGTGCAGGCTTGTGTGTGTGAGTGTGTGGGTCCAACACCAACAATTGGTATCAGAGCTGGGGGCTGCTTGTGGAGTTCTATTCCTGAATTCTGTAGCAAACTATGAGTTTCCATCCGTCACCTATAGAATTTCGTCCATCGCCTGTGAATTTTTGTCGACCGGGCTGCTTCTGTCGACTGGGTCTATCGTGCTGCTTCCGTTGCTGACGCTTCCGTCCGCCTCACTGCTACTTTTGGCCACCAATCGCGGGCGGCACTAGTGGGGAGACCACCACCGCCGCTTAGTCCACGGGCGACACCTACCACTCCAGTCGCCGGTGATAGTGTAGCCAGGATTGCCGTGGCTCAGCCCGCAGCAGGTAGCACCTCCCACTCCACCGTCGGCGGCGGCGATAGTGCAGCCAAGTGCACCTCCCATCCGCCGTCGTCCGTCCCTGCTCCGTTCCCGGCCACCACTGCTCCATCGCCCAGATCCTCCGTCTGTTTTCACCTCCAATGCACCCAGAGCCTCCGCACATGCCCAGTAGATGACTCCCGCCCGTTTTCACCTCCAACGTCGTGCACATTCGTACTGCCCCTCCACGTGCAAGTACTTGTGCTCCAGGAAACTTAAATATTCAAATTAAGTAAACAAATAAAAGGGGGAAAAGCTTGCAGGCACTCTACTCCAGATTCTCGCCACCAGGAAATTTTGCAAGTTGCGGGTGGTCTAGGGTTCAGGCAATTTGGGGGATTTCTCAATTTGAGGCTAAATTGAAAAATTGGACATGTTACTTTGCTTGCAATTTGGGAGTTTTCCAAAAATTAAGGTCAAAATCAGCAAATTGAGCCTCTTTCAGTTTGCAAAAATTTGGGGCTTTTGTGAAAATTGGCCAATTACCTGCACATTGAAGCGTTGGAGTGCATAAAAATTGGGGCTTTTCAGATTGGAGCATGTAATTGGACATTACAACTATGATTTGTCGCATATGTATACACATTGTGTGTAATTGGACAATTTGGTGCAGGTTTACACTTGCTTCAGTTTGCAGGCAAAAATTTGCACAGGAGATTTGGTTGCCTGGCAGTGCTTGGTTTGCTTGCAGGTATATTTTGTTGACATGGCTCAAAATGCTACAGATGTATTTGGTGTGCTCACCTAGGAGGACAAGCTGGATGGATTTAACTACTCCCTCTAGAGTTTCATGATCCGTAATTTGCTGGTAGCTAAAGGGCTTTGGGGCATCGTGTGTGGTGATGACACACGCCCACTTACCATACAGCCAACTGTTAGGCATTTTTCTGTAAAGGTGTTTTGAGTCCGTGTACATATGGGATGCATGGTGTGCAATAAAACTTTGCCCTGAATGCCCTTGCAAGTGTACAGACTGAATGGCTTTGGAGTGAGTTAGTGCATGCATTTTTCTTTGGAGCAACTGCTGGAGACTTGAAGTTTTTATTTGTATGAGCTTTTTATTTGTCAAGAAGGTGTTTTGGATGGGTGTAAATAAGAGGTGGATGAGCATGAGGATGTCAATGATAGGGTTTTGATGAGCCTCTGGTGGAAATGGATGTACATATGCTGGTTTATATGGAGAGAGCCCAATTTAGACGCTAGTAAAATATGAATTGCTCTTATGCTTGAGTTTGGAGAGTCTTTCAGGTTTGGAATGGCCGTGTCTTGGTAATGATGATGTCGATGATTCAAAGCCGTGGGCAGCTCTTATCAGTTTTGGAAGGTCATGAGTACTACACGTGAAATTGAGGCACAAGGTGATGTAGAGGGGTGTGGTTATTGTGAAGTTTTAAAAAAATAAAAAATAAAAAAACATAATGTACATGGCCAATAAAAAAATGGCCACTTGGAAGTCTTTTAGGGCCGCCAGCTCGACGTCTAGAAGACTGGAGAGAAGGAGAAGGTGGCCGCTTGGAGCCGACGAGACGGGGGTGAAAAGTAGAGAAAAACCGCCTTGAGGGATTTCTGCAGACACGATGCTAGTGAGAAGGGACTAAGAAAAAGCAGTTGGCGAGGGTCGTGAAGGGACAGAAAAAGAAAAGTAGAGCCGCCTGGTGTGTGTGAAGGATAGGAGGAAACTCGGTAGCCACGACAACATGGAGATGTTTGTTGCCAGAAATCGGGTCGCCAAGTAGAGAGGGAGGATCACCTTGCGTAGGTGCTGCAGAGCAGACAAGCATGAGGAGCCTGGCCAGTGATCGAGTGTAGAGAGAGGTTGTGGGGGTGATTCTTGGGCACAACAGCAGGCTGTAGAGAAGGCCGCCACGGCATCGCAGGTAGCCGCTTGTTGTGGAGCACAGCTGGTAGTGGGCTGACGGGCTGCAGAGGTGGTGGGGCCTCCCGTGTGAAGAGAAGAGTGCCGATGTGTAGGCTGGCGTGGCTGAAGCGCAAGAAGTGAAGCGGGAGCAGAGAAGTGAGAGCTGCTGGTTGACAGTGGCGAGGCGAGCACAGAAGCCTGGCTAGAGGACTTCTTGGGCACTTACAGGTTGGCTAAAGAAGTAGGCAAAGCTCGAGTCGGCGCAGCTGCAGGTCAAAGGTGTTGGCCACCTCATTGAAGGAAGGATGCTGGTCGAGCTACTGCAGGCGTGGAAAGCAGAGGCCAGGTTTCATGTTTGGCAGCCAGAGAAGTTGCTGGCATCAAGGGTGACAGGTTGGTGATAGTGGAGAGCAGAGGTCGCCTGGAGGAGTTGGCCATAGATGCGGGTATGGAGGGTGCTTCTTTAGGAAGGGTATACAGTGCTAAGTGCTAACAAGGGAGAACCTAAGGGAACTGGCGAAACTCCTATTTGTCTTGCTTGACCTTTATAGTGGATTTCATTGCGGGTTCCTTTGCGCCTGGTGTTAACGGGCAAGGATTAGGTTGGCTCTAAACTTTACTGATTGTAACATTGGATTGTGGTGCTAAATCATGGGAGTTCATGCTTGGTGTTAACAAGCTTGTACCTTCTAGCCGGTATTGGGATCATGTATCTTGTGGGTGTGGTGGAGTTTTGGTTTGAAGTTCTGATTGTACAACGTATTTGGTGGCTAAGGTATATCAAGTATGAATAGTTGCACAATGATTATGAGACCAAGTTGTTTGTTTTATGTGAAGAATTCCCTATTTGTTGCCAGTTGTGGTGAGCTGAGTGAGTTGAGAAGGAAAGGGAATCTAAGGGTCTTGAATTGAAGGTGCTGGTGTATATTCTGGCTTGAATCCGTGTGGTGTTTTGAGAGTTTTCTGTTTCCAGCATTGTGCTGGTGGTGCCCCTGGTGTTTATTGTGTCTTCCAAGGCTACTGGGTAGGTGGCTGTAGAGGCATTTCTCCTTTTCCCAGCCTCCCAACAGCTTTCTGGTGCCCCCACTGAGGATAGCTCTGCTATTTTCTTCAGTTTACTAGGGTGTCCTAGGAGTTGAGAGTTTTAGGGAAGGTGTTCTTCTTGGGTTTCAAGGTGAAGTTTGGGGGTTAAAATGATGTCTTATCCAGAGTTTTATGGTAGCCCTAATGAGGATGTGGCAGATTTCTTGGAAAGGATGGAGGTTGCATGTATAAGCAACCACATCAATGAGTCGGTACAGGTGTTGCGGCTACTGAGCATCTGGCTTGAAAGGGGATGCAAGGACCTGGTATAGGGCTTATGAGGAGCCATTGAGGGTTACTGTTCCACATCTTGATATGACTGAGAATGGATTAAAGACAGCACTTAGCAACAGGTTCAAGAAGGTAGAAGACCCCGACAAGTTTTGGCATGAGGTGCAAGCTTTAACACAAGGTGAGTTGGAATCAATAGATGATTATATCAAGAAATTTTCTTTGCTGTGGGGAACTTTATGCAGGGCTTTAGGGGAAGACCAGGTACCTCCTGATATGATGAAGAAAAACAAGTTTGTAGCCGGGCTTAAGAGGAGTATTCGCTGGAAAGTGGAATTGAAGAAGCCCAGGTCTTATGAGGATGCGGTGGAAATTGCCAAATCAAAACACTGGAAGTTGCAGCAGATGAATCAGCTGGGGATGATTCCAGTTGTTGCACAGCCAGAGATTCGTAGAGTGGAGGCTACACCCATGAATGTAGTGATTGAGAGGATGAAGCCCACTGAAGCCCAAGCTATGCAGATGGTGCCACAAGCTAGTCAAGGAGTACCTATGGTTCCTGCAGGTTCTGATGAGGGATTCCGACAGGATATGAAACAGATGGTTGATCTTATGAAGAATTTGAGCTTAAATTTAATGGGAAGTACAGGTGGTGGACGTGGTAGAGGTAGAGGCAATAATCATGAAGGGGGAGATGGACAAGCAGGGTATGGACATGGTCGCGGTAGGGGTCGTCGTTTCATCCCTACATGCTGGAACTGTGGTGAGCTTGGTCATCTAAGTAGAGATTGTGATAAGCCTCAGCGAATGGGTGGTGATATGTACCCACTACCTTCACAGCTACCTGACAGGTCAAATGATTATGGTATTGATATCAGGGATCAAGCAGGCCCAGTGGAATCACAGCTGAGGAGAAGGGGAAGGCAAAGGTCGTGAATGTTGTTACTCTGGAGAATGTTCAGGTGAGAGAAGAAGGGGATGTGATGCCTGTTGGCAAGCGCACAACAGATGAAAGAGAAGGAAAAGGGGTGGCTGGACCCAGCCGTAAGAAGGGGAAGCAACAGGAAGGAGAAGATGTGAAAGCCAAAAGGAAACGGAAGCCTCGTAGAAGGTTCCAGGTGTCAGACTTCCCACTGGGGGATGGGCAAACCAGCTATAACTTGAAATCTGATTTGGTGAACAGGAAGGCCAACATCACCTTTGGGCAGTTGGTAGAGATGGTGCCAAAATTGAGAAGGCAATGGAAGGGACTTGTGAATCCAATAGAAAAGGAATCAGAGAAGAGGTCAGTCAAAGTACTATCTTTAGAAGAGCTTCTAGATATTTGCCCTATTGTGGAGCTGTGGAGTAAAGGTAGGAACCTTGGTCAGGCCTATATAGATGGAGGAGCTCAAATCTGTGTGATTACCCAATCATGTGTGGAGCAGTCAGGCTTGAGGGTGTCTGGGGTTTCTGGTTTTCGAATCAGGATGGCTAATCATCAAAAGGTAAAATGTCTTGGTATGATAAAGGAATTGGAAATTGAAGTTTTTAATGTCAAAGCTACTGTAGATTTTCATGTGATGCCTGCGGGTCTTGGTGCTTTTCCAATTATTCTTGGACGACCCTGGTTGCGAGTGGTGGGTGCAATACAAGACTGGAGGTATGGGACCATTTCTTTGCATAATAAGTGGGGTAATAAAAAATCTTTTGAGATGCATAGTAGGAGATCTTTGAATGATGTGTGGGAGAGGCCACAGGATTCGAGTGAAGAAGGAACTACCACCACTACTTCTGAATCAGAGATGGATTCATCGACCACTGCTTCTAGTGAAAAAGAGGCAGATGTGGCTTTCCTAATATCAGAGCAACAAGGTAATGAAGATAAAGAAGTGCATGAAGTGGGTGCTAAGGGAGAAGATACCTTGGGGTCGTATGAAGTGATCGAGGAATTACTGCAGCCAAAGATAGAAGTGAAGAAGAAGCAGGAGTTGATTGAAGGAATGCTGGATCTCTCGAGTGGAGAAAAGGTTAGATATGTAAATATGCTGTCTCATTTTCCAGAATTGTTTATCACCTCTTATAAGGAGATTCGAGGATTTAAAGGGCCAGATTTGAGGATTGAATTGAAAGAAGGTGTAAAAACAGTTAGGCAGAAGCTTCGCAGGATGGGACGAGAACAAATGCAGGCCCTGAGAGAGGAAGTTGATAAGTTGTTGAGTGCAGGTTTCATTACACTAGTGGACACAGCTGAGTGGGTAAGTCCTACGGTGGTGAGTCCAAAGAAGGATGGCAGGTGGCGTATATGTGTGGATTTCAAGCCTTTGAATGCTGCTACAAAGAAGGATTCTTATCCACTACCTTTTTTGGATGAGATCTTGGATACTGTAGAGCTGGATATGAAAGATATAGTGTTTGTGATGGGTATTCAGGTTATTTTCAATTAAAGATTGTAGAAGAAGATCAGCATAAGACGACTTTCATTACACCGTGGGGGTGTTTCTGCTACAAAGTTCTTCCTTTTGGATTGATGAATGGGCCAGCCTACTATCAGAAGAGGGCAAATTGGGTATTATCTCCTTTTTTGAACAAGTTTGTCAAGGATTTTATTGATGATTTTTGTATATACAGCTCCAGGCAAGAGATTGTGATAGGCTAGCTACAGTTTTTCAGCGTTATGATGAGTGTGGTGGTCAATTAAATCCAAAAAAGTGTTTTTTGGCTCAACCGAGGGTGAAGCTCTTGGGCCATGTTGTTTCAAAGAACGGTATTGATCCGGATCCTGATAAAGTCAAGTCTCTTCTTCTTCTTCCTACACCAAAGAATACAAGGCAACTGGCTACTTTTGTACAAAAGGTGAAGTATATGGCTCAATTCATCTCTTTATCTTCGCAGTTGTTATATCCTTTGCAGCAAGCAGCAAAGCATGATCCTTTGCATTGGACGGAGGAGTGTGAGGTAGTTTTCCAAAAAAGTGAAAGAGGTGTTGGGTGCTATTCCTACAATGCAGGCGCCTAACTGGGAATAGGTATTTTATGTCAACCCTTCAGTAGGTGAAGATGCAATTGGAGCTATGTTGTTACAGAAGGGGAAAAGAATCACATTATATGAAACCAGTCTACTGTGCTAGCAGGGTAAAACTTGTCAGAGAAAGGTTATTATCAGAGGTGGAACTTGTTATGGTTAGTGTGATGTATGCATGTAGGCGGTTCCACCATTACTTGTTGCCTCGCCCCTTTGTGTTTTTGACGAGCTACATGTTTTTGCCTCAGTTGATAAATGGCACAAATTTATCTAAGGCTATGATGAAGTGGGTGATTGAGTTGCAGGAGTTTACTTTCTCATTCTTGGTGGAAGAGAGTACCAGGGCTACCTTAGCTGATCTATTGACATATAAGGAGAGTCCTCTTCTTATAAAGGAGGAGACCATCAAGAAGCCAGTTGAGGATGCGGCTGAATTGGTGAATGCACACTTATTATATTTTGATGGTTCTTACAGGAAAAGCCATGATGCAACCTCAGGAGGTTTGGTGCTTTATGATCCACAGGGTTGCCTTGTTTTTAAGAAGGGTGTTAAGGTGGATGCACATAGCAACAATGAAGCAGAGTATCTAACTTTGGAAGTTGGATTGCAAACCTGAATGCCCTGGCAAGTGTACAGACTGAATGGCTTTGGAGTGAGTTAGTGCATGCATTTTTCTTTGGAGCATCTGCTGGAGACTTGAAGTTTTTATTTGTATGAGCTTTTTATTTGTCAAGAAGGTGTTTTGGATGGGTGTAAATAAGAGGTGGATGAGCATGAGGATGTCAATGATAGGGTTTTGATGAGCCTCTGGTGGAAATGGATGTACATATGCTGGTTTATATGGAGAGAGGGCCAATTTAGACTGTAAATATTGAAATCTCTCAAGCGACGCCAGTAAAATATGAATTGCTCTTATGCTTGAGTTTGGAGAGTCTTTCAGGTTTGGAATGGCCATGTCTTGGTAATGATGATGCCGATGATTCAAAGCCGTAGGCAGCTCTTATCAGTTTTGGAAGGTCATGAGTATTGCACGTGAAATTGAGGCACAAGGTGATGTAGAGGGGTGTGGTTATTGTGAAGCTTTAAAAAAAATAAAATAAAATAACATAATATACGTGGCCAATAAAAAAATGGCCACTTGGAAGTCTTTTAGGGCCGCCAGCTCGATGTCTAGAAGACTGGAGAGAAGGAGAAGGTGGCCGCTTGTTGGAGCTGACGAGACGAGGGTGAAAAGGAAAGAAAAACTGCCTTGAGGGATTTCTGCAGACACGATGCTGGTGAGAAGGGACTGAGAAAAAGCAGTTGGCGAGGGTCGTGAAGGGACAGAAAAAGAAAAGTAGAGCCGCCTGGTGTGTGTGAAGGATAGGAGGAAACTCGGAAACCACGACAACATGGAGATGTTGGTCGCCAGAAATCGGGTCGCCAAGTAGAGAGGGAGGATCACCTTGCGTAGGTGCTGCAACAGACAAGCGTGAGGAGCCTGGCGAGTGATCGAGTGTAGAGAGAGGTTGTGGGGATGATTCTTGGGCACAACAGCAGGCTGCAGAGAATGCCGCTAGGGCGTCGCAGGTAACCGCTTGTGGAGCACAGCTGGTAGTGGGCTGACAGGCTGCAGAGGTGGTGGGGCCTCCCGTGTGAAGAGAAGAGTGCCGATGTGTGGGCTGGTGTGGCTGAAGCGCAAGAAGTGAAGCGGGAGCAGAGAAGTGAGAGCTGCTGGTCGACAGTGGCGAGGCGAGCACAGAAGCCTGGCTGGGGGGACTTCTCGGGCACTTACAGGTTGGCTAAAGAAGTAGGCAAAGGGTGTAGCTCTAGTGGACAAGCTCGAGTCCGCGCAGCTACAGGTCAAAGGTGTTGGCCATGTCATTGAAGGAAGGCTGCTGGTCAAGCTGCTGCAGGCGTGGAAAGTAGAGGCCACGTTTTGTGTTTGGCAGCCAGAGAAGCTGCTGGTGTCAAGGGTGATGGGTTGGTGATAGTGGAGAGCAGAGGTTGCCTGGAGGAGTTGGCCATAGATGTGGGTATGGAGGGTGCTTCTTCAGGAAGGGTATATAGTGCTAAGTGCTAACAAGGGAGAACCTAAGGGAACTGGCGAAACTCCTATTTGTCTTGCTTGACCTTGATAGTGGATTTCATTACGAGTTCCTTTGCGCCTGGTGTTGACGGGCAAGGATTAGGCTGGCTCTAAACTTTACTGATTGTAACGTTGGATCATGGTGCTAAATCATGGGAGTTCATGCTTGGTGTTAACAAGCTTGTACCTTCTAGCCGGTATTGGGATCATATACCTTGTGGGTGTGGTGGAGTTTTGGTTTGAAGTTCTGATTGTACAACGTATTTGGTGGCTAAGGTATATCAAGTATGAATAGTTGCACAATGATTATGAGACCAAGTTGTTTGTTTTATGTGAAGAATTCCCTATTTGTTGCCAGTTGTGGTGAGCTGAGAGTGAGTTGAGAAGGAAAGGGAATCTAAGGGTCTTGAATTGAAGGTGATGGTGTATATTCTGGCTTGAATCCGTGTGGTGTTTTGAGAGTTTTCTATTTCCAGCATTGTGCTAGTGGTGCCCCTGGTGTTTATTGTGTCTTCCAAGGCCACTAGGTAGGTGGCTGTAGAGGCATTTCTCCTTTTCCCAGCCTCCCGACACCAACCATGCCTCGAAGGGGAGGTGCTCAAAGAGCTCCGGAAGTAGAACCTGCTCCCACACAAGAGAAGAAGAGATGGGACTCTAGGGATGCACAGGCCATGTCATTGATAGCCCTTTTAGTGAAAAGGACTATTATTTCGCACATTTGTTCTTGCAAGACATCAAAGCTTGCATGGGACACATTGGAAGCAATGTATCAGGTACGCAACGAGGCAAGAGTTGCCTACTTGAAGAGGCAATTGGATCTTCTTTCTATGGATGAGGGTGATTCCATGGCAGATCATCTCACCAAAGTGAAAGATTTGCAGGAACAATTGCTCAATATTGATGAGGTTATCCCAGACAGACAGCTAGTCACCAACACTCTTCATTCTTTACCACCTTCCTACTTGGGCTTTCACACCTCTCTCAACCTCTCTATGAGAGGAGGTGGTGATCCCGTCACTTTTGAAGAGCTAGTGGGTTTACTCTTGCAGGAAGAGCAAACAAGAGCAAACTTAGCGAGCAACTGTGGTGGAGACAAGGCATTTATAGCCAAGGATAAGGGTAAAACAAAGAGCTTTAAGCAAGGGGGACAACAGTCTAGCAAGGCTGGTCATGGTGGACAACCCTCTTCTGGTGGTAAAAAGTCTGACAAAGGGGATGCAAACAAGCCCAAAAAGAAGGGAAAATGTCACAGCAGCCTGGACACTACATCAGTGAATGTAGGAAGCAGATTGCAAAAGAGAAAAGGAAAGAAGCAGGCAATGCAGTAGCAGACCCTTTTGATGAGACAAAGCACAACAATCAGCTAATGTAATTCAGGAAGAGTACACTTTTTTGGTCACATGCACTAGTGACTCAAGTGCTTCAGACAATGATATGTCTTGCATTGCATCTGACAGACAGGATGTATCATGGTATTTTGATAGTGGTGCTTCGAGCCACATTACTTCATGCAAAGATGTATTTTAGCACTTGGTTTATGCTTCAAATGGCCGCGCTGTATCATGTGTAGATCATACCACATATCTAGTAAAGGGAATTGGCAATGTCATACTTATTTGCAGCCAATGGTGCCAATATATGTATGAAAAATATATTGTATAATCCAGGCATAAAGAAAAATCCGCTCTCTATCTCAGCCATAAACAACCAAGGTTTAAAGGTTGAATTTGAAGATGGGAAGTGTTTGGTAAAAGACCCATCAAAGGGTTATGAAATAGTCACTTCTAGAACATGATACAAAGGCTTGTATAAGCTGGACAGCTATGACAAGCGTACTTATGATGCAAATATAGTGGCTGCCCACACTCCTGCTATGCATGATGCAGAGCTATGGCATGCTCGTTTTGGGCATGTAAATTTTCAAAGTTTCATGCTTTTGCAGAAGCATCATATGGTTGATAATATGCCGCCTCTTGAGTCTCCTCCAAGACATGTATGTGAAGGGTGTATTTTGGGAAAGATGCAACGAAAACCATTCCCCAAAGATGGAGCTATTAGAGCTGAAAGTAAATTACAGCTCATACATAGTGATGTATGTGGTCCAATGCGGACACCATCCATAGGAGGGCATCTTTACCTCGTCACATTCATTGATGAGACTACTCGAGGTTTGCTTGAGTTTACCCTTTGAAAGCGAAAGCAGAGGTGTTTGCATGCTTTCGTTTGTAGCAATGGTTGAAAATATGTGTGGATGTAAAGTCCAAACACTCCACTCAAATAGAGGTGGAGAATACATGTCAAATGCATTCAAGGATTCTATGCTTCAAAAGGGCATCAAACACCAATGTACTGTGCCTTATACACTGCAGCAGAATGGTGTAGCTGAGAGGAAAAATAGATCTCTCATGGAGATGGCAAGATGCATGGTAAAAGCACAAAAGTTGTCTCACGATTTTTGGATGGAAGCTATAATGTGTGCAACTCGTGTGTTGAACAGGTGTCCAACAAAAGCTGAAAGATCCCTGCCCCCTCCGTGCAACCGATTCGGGGGTGCTAGTAGCGGAAGTAGCACTCCTTGCACGGTGCAGGGTCCTCTCACTCGGGGCCTCACCCACGGATATAAGGACAGGAGACTAATCCCTCGGTTCTTCCAACCCGAAAAAAACTTCCCTTGCCTGGAAAGCACGGGCGATTCCTCCAAGATATTTTTACTCTAACGTAGTCAAGGTCATTACTAACCAAACTGATCCGACCGAACCTATAAAGACACTCGGTCAGATCAAGGAAGAAACTTGCACTTGGATCATAGAGATCAATGCTTTTTTCCCCATCGAGAGGAGGCACAGCCATTGATTCTTATCCATAGAATAATTACTATCCGAGATTTACTTCATCTATTGTATTATAACAGAATTCAGTCTTATTTTACGAATCCATTAGTCCAAGCCCAGTCTAAAGGGTTAGCCAACCGCCCAACCATTGTAGTGATGGGATCCAATTTAGAATTTGGTTAGGTTTTGTCCGGGTACCAGGGAAAAGAGTTTCCAAGCCCCCTAGCCGGATATTCATGATGCAAATTTAACACCAGTCATGCCACTTACACACCCAATATGAAATTGCCTTTTTCACAGATTCAGCCATCTTTAAAACAATCATTTAATGAAACCATAGTATCATTGATCACAATCCTCCAAAATATCTGGTTGAATTTTAATTTCCAAATCATTCCTTCATCAGAGTATCTATGGCAACCAGAACGCTCACCACCTGTCCACTCAGGGGCCTTTTCAATAGCTCCTAGCTCATAGTACTTAGTAATATATTCACTTATAAAAATCAAGATGGAATCTCCGTTGAAGATTAGCAAGATCAACCAACAGATCCATACATAAAAAAGCCATGGAATCTCTGTTGAAGACTAGCAAGGTCAGTCAACCAGATCCATGCCCGGTTTTAGAAAACAACTCTTACAATATCTTCCATGACGCACGTGAGGTTTCTTCGGCCGAGCACCGTATGGTCAGCACCCTCCAGGATCCTTCGCAGGTCACCTAGCGCTTCACTCATAGGCCGCTTCCTTGGTCCCTCATCCACCGTACCTGAAGCTCACCATTTAAATCGAACCGAGGCTGGTCAAGGCCTCGGCTGGCCTTGCTATGCGAGACGTCCTCCGTTGACTCTCCATCAGCTGTTGCAACTTTATCACTTAGGTCTCCACGACCTTATTCACAAGACAGTCAAAATGCTTCCCCAGCATTCTTGACATAAAACAGTCATTTACAAACATATCACAAAATTCAATTTCTATAATGAACTCTCGTTTTTCCACATTATCCCTCATCAATCCACATTACTTATTCCACATTCAATTCATATGTGTACCCATTCTCATCCAATCACATCATTTTCCATCTCATCACATCAGATTCATTCACATCACATATCATTCATTCACATCCCATATCATTCATTCACATCCTGATTCACATGTCATCACATCTCATCCATTCACTCATATCGACGTCACATCCTTTCACATACACATTCACATTCAGTATTCCACCTACACCTCCACATTCGTACATCCACATCCATATCCACATCTATACATCCACATCCACATCCACATCCGCATTCATACATCCACATCCACATCCATATCCACATCCACATTCATACATCCACATTGACATCCACATCCATACATCCATTTTCACATCCACATTCATACATTCACATCCATACATCCATTTCCACATCCACATCCACATTCATACATCCACATCCACATCCACATCAATACATCCACATCCACATCCACATCCATACATCCACATTCACATCCACATCCATACATCCATTCCCATATCCACATTCATACATCCACATCCACATCCACATCCACATCCAAATCCATACATCCATATCCACATCCACATCCATACATCCATTTTCACATCCACATTCATACATTCACATCCTCATCCATACATCCATTTTCACATTCACATTCATACATCCACATCCACATCCACATCCACATCCATACATCCATATCCACATCCACATTCATACATCCACATCTATACATCCACATCCACATCCACATTCATACATCCACATCCACATCCATACATCCACATCCACATCTACATCCATACATCCATTTCCACATCCACATTCATACATCCACGTCCATATCTACATCCATACATCCATTTCCACATCTACATTCATACATCCACGTCCATATCTACATCCATACATCCATTTCCACATCCACATTCATACATCCACATCCACATCCACATCCACATCCACATCCATACATCCACATCCACATCCACATCTACATCCATACATCCATTTCCACATCCACATTCATATATCCACATCCATACATCCATTTCCACATCCACATTCATACATCCACATCCACATCCACATCCACATTCATACATCTACATCCATATCCACATCTATACATCCACATACACATGCATATCCCTTCTTTCATATATACATCCCTTCTTTCATATATATATCCCTTCTTTCATATATACATCTATATTCACATCCACATACTTCCCATCTCACCCTTTCACATATCCTCTCAACCCTTTTCTCATCTTATTATTCACATTTACATTTATTTCCATTACATCACATCTTATCACATCCTATTTTCATCTTATCACATTCATTCACATCCTATCGCATCCCATACACACATCCATTCTCATCCTATCTCACAGCCCATACACATCTTATCACATCCTATTTTCTTCTTATCACATCCAGTCACATGCTATTACCATTTAATAGCTTTTTCTAGATTGATACCGATAATAGCACTTTTTCTAAATTTCAGCCAATTGCTTGGCCTAATTAAAGATTTTTTTTCTGATAACTAGTTTCGTATGCCTTCTCAATTCCTCAATTGCTTGGCCTAATTAAAGATCATTTTTTTCTGACAACTAGTTCCGTATGCCTTCTCAATTGAATTATATTCAATATTATTCTTTTGAATAAAAGAATTCATGGGATTTGTAGAAATCAATTCTGTCCATATTTCCTCTTATGGTAAAATAATCATAAATCCAATCTATGCTAAAAAATTCCTCTTCTTCCCATTTAATTTCTAAGATCCCAATTACCATGGGAATTCCTCTTTTCCCATCAAATATTTCTTATAAAATAAATTCATTTAAAATATCCATTATTTCAATATGCTAAAAATTTCTCTTTGTCCATCTAAATGATGGAATTCCAAATGCAATAGGAATTCCTCTTTTAACATTTAATTACTTCTCGTAGATAAATAAATTTATCTAAAAATTCATCTTTGAGTTTAAATGAATTACCCCATAATTCCAATATGATAGGAATTCTCTTTTTCCTATCTAATGATGGAATTCCAAATGTAATGGGAATTCCTCTTTTAACATTTAATTATTTCTCGTAGATAAATAAATTTATCTAAAAATTCATTTTTGAAATTAAATGAATTATCCCATAATTCCAATATGATAGGAAATTCTCTTTTTTCCATCCAATGATGGAATTCAAAATGTAATGGGAATTCCTCTTTTAACATTTAATTATTTCTTGTAGATAAATAAATTTATCTAAAAATTCATTTTTGAAATTAAATGAATTATCCCATAATTCCAATATGAAAGGAAATTCTCTTTTCCCATCCAATCATGGAATTTCAAATGTAATGGGAATTCCTCTTTTAACATTTAATTATTTCTCATAGATAAATAAATTTATCTAAAAATTAATTAATTATGCATAAACCTAAAAATCAATATTTCTATGATTACAATGAGAATCAATCAGTTTATCTAGGATGATAATTCCTAGAATATGGTAGGAAGTCCTCTTTTCATACTTTGAATGAAAATATTTTATGTGTAATTTTTACAAAAATTTCACCATAGCTCCGCTACTATTACTGATAAATCTCAATTCATTCTAAAAGAATGAACTTTAACATTATGGATATGATTATAATGATCCCTAATTGGATCATTAACCCATTATGGATTGAATCATAAATTTTTTATGAAATAACTAACTTAAAAGCATAAAAAAGCCATTAATTTGGCCTCCAATTAAACAAGCATAGAATTTATTCTTGGATTAGGGAAAAACTTCATGAGAAGCTTCATTTGGATTGAGAATAGGTCATGGGAATGACCATTCTTTGAGTGAGAGAGAGAAATTACATAAAAACCATTAAAATTAAGCATAAATAAAAATTTATATATTTCCTTACTACCATTCGTCAATTAAGTTCAATAGCATTAAAAAGCCATCCCAATTAAGCTTCTTAAGCCTAAGAGGGGTTGAGAAGAGAGAAACATTAAGAAATTATAGAAAAAGATCAAAATTCACCCTTAACCTTACAAATTGCTTGATTCTTTGATCACGGTAGAGGCCCCCAACCAATCAATTGGTTTGGTATGTTTATGGAGCCACCAATGGAGATTGAAGAAAGAGGGAAGCTCCAATTTCTTCAATTTGGAGAGAATTTTAGAGAATAGTAAAAATTATCATTATTTCAACATAATACTGGCATAGTATAGTTCTCATATTTTTTTACAAAGGGCTAAGGATGTATTTATAGGAGAGGGAGGCCTCTAACCAAGTCCAACTAATTTCTAGAATTTTCCAGGCTCAGTTTAGTTGAATTTGGACAAGATTTGGACCTAGTTTGGTTCCCTTGATTTGGTTTGATCCAAGAGAGAGGAGAGATAAAAATATCACATTATTTTTGAGTTTAAAACTCATTCAAGCATGTGAAGTAGGTGCCTCCTTGAAGGGACTCCCCTTCCTTACACGTGTCAAAATAGAATCATTATACCCAAAATATCTCATTTTTTTAGTAATACTCATAGTTTTTTTACTAATAAACCTTGTACATAGTCAACTCTTCATCTTATGTAGGCATTTACTAATTTTTGGGTATTTTTCTTTTACAAATTGGATTTATCTCCTCCCCACACATGGATTGATCTTATTGGCCCATAGGAACCTTAATTGGACCATAATCTAAATTTTTTTGAAAATCTAGACCCTTAGGCTAAGGTCCTTTATATCCATTTCCAATTAATTCCAATTGCACATTGGAAAGTTCTTTTTGAATTCATTTTAGACACTAGGAGGATTTTTATATCCAAAAATATCTCAATTTTGGACTACCTTTCTCTAGACATTTTCTCTCTCTAGGTCAAAACAGGGTAAAACAAAATCTTTCTTTTATTTCAGAGAGGGGAATAATTATAAGACTATAAGGGGAGGTTCTTACACTTGCACACCTCAAAAAGCTGGAGGGAGGAATCTTACATCCTACCCCACTTAAAAAACGCGAGATGTCCTCATCTCGCAAACTAGAGGGGACAACTCTTTCCCTTAAGATCCAATTGTCTCTAGGGTTCCTTATATTCTGGTCAACCCAACAGAATCCTGGGATAAAGATCCCTTATATAGAACTCATCATCAGATAACAATTCATTGAGAACATATCATTCATATCTTTAACACAATAATGGTCCTTTAGACCGAAAAATTTCTTTCCGAACATTCCTCCACGGGAATTTAAGTCAAGCAAGTCCTCAATTTGTCATCTAATTAACTTGATCCACTGGGTCAAGTGTTAACAGTAGCAATCTAATAGCACAAACAACTAATCTCATAGTGATTTGCTGAAGTCATTATCATCATTCCAGTTACGAACATTATGACAGGGACTTGTCCTATTCATCCTCATTGTGGTTTTTGCTCAGCTTAACGCTTTTTAACCAAAATTCAGGAATCATCTTTTTCCAATCAGAATCCAAATCAACTCATCAATTCTCAACCAGAATTTTAAAATCATATCAACCACATTCGAATTCATCATATGGATAGCATTTTAGCTTATAATTTCAAGGTTTTAGATTTACTTGTATATGCTACCAGTAAAGAGCTGCAGTTATACCCTCGGTATATACAGGTAGTCACGGTCCTTGGAACTATAAAGTAAATACCATTCAATCTAGGCCTCAAGCAAGTCAGGGATTCCCTACAATTGCGGTACTTCCATCTGAAGACCCAATTACTAACTTATGAATTTCAGTCTGAATACCAATTTGTATGAATTTCATCACACAATTCCAACCTTTTACGGTTACTTCATAAATTTTTGACATTTTTGGCTTCTCAGTTGATCCTCATTAGCTAATTTGCTCTGATACCAGCTCAAAGATCCCTGCCCCCTCCCGCGGATATTTGGACAGGAGACTACTCCCTTAGTTCTTCCAAAATCGAACCCGAAAAAAACATCCCTTGCCCAAAAAGCACGGGCGATTCCTCCAGGATATTTTTACTCTAACGAAGTCAAGGTCATTACTAACCAAACTGATCCGACCGAACCTATAAAGACACTCGGTCAGATCAAAGAAGAAACTTGCACTTGGATCATAGAGATCAACGCTTTTTTCCCTATTGAGAGGCACAGCCATTGATTCTTATCCATAGAACAATTACTATTCAGGATTTACTTCATCCATCGTATTATAACAGAATTGAGTCTAAATCTTCATGCATATATCCATTTTCATGTTCATACATCCACACTCCCATCTCCATATCCACACATCCACATACATACATCCATTTTCACATTCCCATTTATATAACCCCATATACCTTCACATCTAATCTTTTACATCACATCGATTCTCGCCCTATCACAACCCATATACATCTTATCCTATCACATACACTTCTTACCTCATCCCCCCATACACATCTTAATTCATCTTATCACATCCTAACTTATTTCATAAGCATCTTATCACCTCTTATCACACCTCTTATCACATCCTATCACTTTCCATACGCATCTTATCAATTCTTATCACATCTCATACACCTCTTATCACATCTTATCACATTTCATATCTTTTTTTTTAAAAAAAAGAGAATTCTTTTATTTGATATAAGATTTCTCTACACATTTATTTATACATAAATTCCATTTAAGGAGACTAACACTTTCGAAATTAAAATCAATCTTTTATGCATCTTCTTATGCATGATTTCAATTTGGTAGGGAATTATACTTTTAGAATAAAAGAATTTCTCTTATGCATCTAAGTTAAGCATAAAATCCATTTATGAGGAAAATCATACTTTTAGTATAAAAAGAATATCTTTTATGCATACCTATATGCATGAAATCCAATATGATAAAAGTAACACTTTTGATATAAAAATTTTTCCTTTATGCATACTTCTATGCATGAAAATTAAAAATGATAAAAGTAACACTTTTGATATAAAAATTTTCCTTTATGCATACTTCTATGCATGAAAATTAAAAATGATAAAAGTAACACTTTTGATATAAAAATTTTCTTTTATGCATACTTTTATGTATGAAATAAAAATGATAAAAGTAACACTTTTGATATAAAAATTTATCCATTATGCATACTTCTATGCATGAAAATAAAAATGGTAAAAATAACACTTTTGATATAAAAATTTATCCTTTATGCATACTTCTATGCATGAAAGTAAAAATGGTAAAAATAACACTTTTGATATAAAAATTTATCCTTTATGCATAATATTAAAATTCAATTTCTCCATGATTATAATGAAATTCTTTCAATTAATCTAGGATGATGATTCCTAGAATATGGTAGGAAGTCCTCTTTTTATGCTTTGAATGAAAATTTTTTATGCATAATTTTTATAAAAATTTTGCCATAGCTCCGCTGCTATGACTGATAAATCTCAATTTTTCTAAGGGATAAAGCTTATCATTAAGGAAATAATTAAAATGATTCTCTAATTGGATCCTTAATCCATAATGGATTGAATCATCAATATACATAAACTAAAAGCATAAGAAAAAGCCATTAATTTGGCCTCAAGCATAGCTTAATCTTGGGTTAAGGAAAAGCTTTATGAAAAGCTTGATTTGGATTGAGAATGGGTCATGAGTATGACCATTTCTTGAGTGAGAGAGAGAATTTACATAACAATCATTAGAATTTAAACATAAATGAAAATTAACTTCAATAGTATTTATTAAATTATGTAACTCTTCACTACTATTCAAACTTCAATAGCATTTAAAAAAAAACCATACCAATTAAACTTCTCAAGCTTGAGAGGGGTTGAGAAGAGAGAAACATTGAGAAATTATAGAAAGATGAATATTCACTAATTACCTTACAACTTGCTTGATTCTTTGTTCACGGTAGAGGCCCCCAACCAATCAATTGGTTAAGTATGTTGATGGAGCCACTAATGGGGATTGAAGAAAGAGGGAAGCTCCAAAAACTAGTGAATTATTAAATGAATTCACAGTTCTTGGCTTAGGTGGAGTAGAGTAACGATGCATAAACACTATCTATTTTTCAACAAGGGGGAGGCTTCTATTTATAGAAAAAATTGAGCTCCTAACCAAACAAACTGATTCTAGAATTTTCTAAATCAGTTTGGTCAATATTTGACCATTTTTAGGTCAGTTAAGCTAACTTTTTGGAACTAGACTTGAATGAGGAGAGAGGAGAGATGAAATATCTCAATTTTTATGAGTTTAAAACTCATTCAAGCATGTGAAATATGCACCTCCTTTAAAGAACTCCCCTTCCTTACATATGTCATATTTTTAATATTGCTCATAGTTTTTTACTAATAAACCTTGTACATTTTCAACTCTTCATCTTATGTGAAATATGCACCTCCTTTAAAGAACTCCCCTTCCTTACATATGTCATACTTTTAATATTGCTCATAATTTTTTACTAATAAACCTTGTACATTTTCAACTCTTCATCTGAAACCGGGCATGGATCTGGTTGACTGACCTTGCTGGTCCTCAACGGATGAGTCCATGGCTCTTTTATATGGATCTGTTGGTTGATCTTGCTGATCTTCAACGAGAGTCCATCTTGATAAGTGATTATATTGCCGAGTATTATGGGCTAGGAACTATGGAAACGGCCTCTGTGTGGACAGGTGGTGAGCGTTCTAGTTGCCAATGATGCCATAGATACTCTGATGAAGGAATGATGGGAAATTTTGAATCAACTGGATAAATTGGGAGATTGTGATCAGTGGTACTATGGTTTCATTAAAGGATTGTTTTAAAGTTAGCTGATGCTAAGAAAAAGGCAATTTTCATATTGGGTGTGTAAGTGGTGTGGCTAGTTTTATGTTTGCATGAAATTCCGGCTAGGGGGCCTTGGAACTCTTTTCCTTGGTACCCGGGACAAAACCTAACCAAATTCCAAATTGGATCCCATCACTACAGTGGTTAGGCGGTTGGCTAACCCATGGGATCGGATGGGGTTAGGCTGGACTGATGGATCCGTAAACCGAGACTCAAATTCTGTTATTACGATAGATGAAGTAAGTCCCGGATAGTAATTGTTCTATGGATAGGAATCAACGGCTGTGCCTCTTGATGGGGAAAAAAGCGTTGATCCCAATGATCCAAGTGCAAGTTTCTTCCTTGATCCGACCGAGTATCTTTATAGGTGCAATTGGATCAGCGTGATCAGTAATGATCTTGACTACGTTAGAGTAAAAAAATTATCCTGGTGGAATCGCCCGTGCTTTCCGGGTAAGGGAAGTTTTTTCCGGGTTCGGTTTTGGAAAAACCGACGAATTAGTCTCTTGTCCGGATATCCGTGGACGAGGCCCCGAATGTGGGACCCTTGTCCCGTGCGAGAAGTGCTACTTCTGCTGCTAGTACCCGAATCCGTTGCTCGGTGGGAACAGGGGGATCTCACAGTTGGTATCAGAGCGAATTGGTTAATAAAGATCAACTGAGAAGACAAATATGTCAAAAATTTATGTAGAAACACAAAAAGGTTGTAATTGTGTGATATAATTCATACAATTTGATATTCAAACTGAAATTCGTAATTTGGTAATTGGGTCTTCAGATAGAAGTACCGCAATTATATAGAATCCCTAACTTGCTTGAGGCCTAGACATGATGGTATTTACCTTATAATTCCAAGAGCCACGACTACCCATATATACCGAGAGTATACTGCAGCTCTTTACTGACAGTATATACGAGTAAATCTAAGACTTGAAATTATAAGCGTTAATGCTATCCAGATGATGAATTTGAATGTGGTTGATATGATTTTTAATTCTGTTTGAGAATTGATGAATTGAATTGGATTCTGATTGAAAATTCTGATTGAAAAATGATGATTTCTGAAATTAGTTGAAATATAAAAATCTAAACAAAACCATAATGAGGATGAATGGGACGAGTCCCAGTGATGATATTCATAACTGGAATGATGATAATGAATTCAGCAAATCACTATGAGATTAGTTGGTTGTGCTGTCAAATTGTTACTGTTAACACTTGATCAGTAGATCAAGTTAAGGGATGACAAATTGAGAACTTGCTTGACTGAAATTCCCGTGGAGGAATGTTCAGAAGGAAATTTTTCGGTCTAATGGACCATTATCATGTTAAAGATATGAATGATATGATCTGAATATTAATGATGAGTTCTATATAAGGGATATTTATCCCAGTGTTCTGTTGGGTTGACCAGAATATAAGGAACCCCAAAATAAAATTGGATGTTAAGAAAAAGAGTTGTCCTCTACCTTGCGAGATGAGGACATCTCGCACTTTTTAAGTGGGGTAGAATGTAAGATTCCTCCCCAGCCTTCGAGGTATACAGGAGTAAGAATCTCCCTTTCTGATCTTATAATTATTCCCTCTCTAAAATAAAAGAAAGTTCTGTTTAACAAAGGAAGACCCTTTTCCTAGAATACTTCTCAAGAGTCCCACCTATTTTAAGGATTCAGAACAATGAGTTCAGAAGTGAGAATCGATGTTTTGGATATCAAGGTTTTGGTCTTCATTCGAGTACGGCCCAAAAGAAGTTCTTTATCTCTTGGGGAGTATATGAAGTTATCCCCCAGATATTGTGAGCCTTATATCTGAATTCAATGAAAGTAGGTGACTTAGCCTACAAGCTTCTTTTATCTCTTCATCTCAAAATTCTTAATGCCTTCTATAGAAAAATGTGTCAAATCCAAATCATGGAAAGACGGTAAAACTTCAGTGGCAAGTTACCGTTGGCTTCTAAGTTACGCTAGCTCCTTCCTTTATATAAGTCGTAACTTTTACTTGTCGCTCACAGTAATCTTACTTCCATCGATCTCCTTTCTTTCTTAATCTCCTTCATGGCTTGGCAACAAGAACTAGTTTTATCCATTATGATTCCTCACCTTCAAGACGCAAGTGAATCTGTGAAGAAGGATTTTATAGAGCAGTATGAGCGCTCACTTTTCCCTCACTTGGGAACTTCTGTAGCGCAAACCAAATGGCAGACCTATCAAAACATAACTAGGGTAACACCCTGGGGTCAGCAGCACTTTCGTAACAATGTCCGCTTGGCCATGGTTATTGAAGCTTTGGGTTTGGGTCCCCGATACTACTGCGTCATGAGATCAAGGCATCCTGGGTTTTCTGAGCGGGTCTTCTTACTGGCGTGTTTTCTTCCTCATGAGAAGATATGCCTTTACCCCGTTTTTGGCTTGCCTCTCAGAGGTCCTTTTGTTAGAACACCTCATACCACTGAGATAGGCGCAGCAATAACCCACAGAATCATTCCCATAGATGAGTTACCTTATACTTGTGCAGCTTGTGAGGACTGCTTTTGTGACCATATGATGGACGGGCTTATGGAAGTGTAAAGAGTTCCTCTATCTTTACTGTATAAGTTCCGAGAATGAATAAAGTTTAAATCTTGTTCGTATTTTGAATCTTGCTCTCTTTAAGACTTATCTTGGTGGTTAATCTTGATTAAATTTTTTTTCTAAGTCTCATATTCGTGAATCTTGCGAAATTATCACAAGTTGCGAGATGAGGACATCTCGCGTTTTTTAAGTGGGTTAGAATGTAAGATTCCTCCCCCAACCCCTTTTTGATGTCTAGTATCTTCTTCTATAATCAATCCCTCTTCAGAAATATAAAAGACTTGTTTCTAACTGTTTTAACCTAGAGAGAGAAAATATTCTAGAGAGAGAATATTCAGATTTTTAATATTTTTGGATAGAAAATTATCTCATCTTATTAAAATAAGTTTCCCTGAAACAGAAATTCAAAAAGAACTTTCCAATGTGCAATTGGAATTAATTGGAAATGTGTATAAAGGACCTTAGTCTAAAGGTCTAGATTTTCAGAAATTTTTGGATTATGGTCTAATTAAGGTTCTTATGGACCAATAGCATCAATCCATGTGTAGGGAGGAGATAAATCCAATTTGAAAAAGAAGATACCCAAAAATGAGTAAATACTCACATAAGATGAAGAGTTGAAAATGTACAAGGTTTATTAGTAAAAAATTATGAGCAATATTAAAAGTATGACATATGTAAGGAAGAGGAGTTCTTTAAAGGAGGTGCATATTTCACATAAGATGAAGAGTTGAAAATGTACAAGGTTTATTAGTAAAAAATTATGAGCAATATTAAAAGTATGACATATGTAAGGAAGAGGAGTTCTTTAAAGGAGGTGCATATTTCACATAAGATGAAGAGTTGAAAATGTACAAGGTTTATTAGTAAAAAATTATGAGCAATATTAAAAGTATGACATATGTAAGGAAGGGGAGTTCTTTAAAGGAGGTGCATATTTCACATAAGATGAAGAGTTGAAAATGTACAAGGTTTATTAGTAAAAAACTATGAGCAATATTAAAAATATGACATATGTAAGGAAGGGGAGTTCTTTAAAGGAGGTGCATATTTCACATGCTTGAATGAGTTTTAAACTCATAAAAATTGAGATATTTCATCTCTCCTCTCTCCTCATTCAAGTCTAGTTCCAAAAAGTTAGCTTAACTGACCTAAAAATGGTCAAATATTGACCAAACTGATTTAGAAAATTCTAGAATCAGTTTGTTTGGTTAGGAGCTCAATTTTTCCTATAAATAGAAGCCTCACCCTTGTTGAAAAATATATAGTGTTTATGCATCGTTACTCTACTCCACCTAAGCCAAGAACTGTGAATTCATTTAATAATTCACTAGTTTTTGGAGCTTCCCTCTTTCTTCAATCCCCATTAGTGGCTCCATCAACATACTTAACCAATTGATTGGTTGGGGGCCTCTACCGTGAACAAAGAATCAAGCAAGTTGTAATGTAATTAGTGAATATTCATCTTTCTATAATTCCTCAATGTTTCTCTCTTCTCAACCCCTCTCAAGCTTGAGAAGTTTAATTGGTATGGTTTTTTTTAAATGCTATTGAAGTTTGAATAGTAGTGAAGAGTTACATAATTTAATAAATGCTATTGAAGTTAATTTTCATTTATGTTTAAATTCTAATGATTCTTATGTAAATTCTCTCTCTCACTCAAGAAATGGTCATACTCATGACCCATTCTCAATCCAAATCAAGCTTTTCATAAAGCTTTTCCTTAACCCAAGATTAAGCTATGCTTGAGGCCAAATTAATGGCTTTTTCTTATGCTTTTAGTTTATGTATATTGATGATTCAATCCATTATGGATTGAGGATCCAATTAGAGAATCATTTTAATTATTTCCTTAATGATAAGCTTTATCCCTTAGAAAAATTGAGATTTATCAGTCATAGCAGCGGAGCTATGGCAAAATTTTTATAAAAATTATGCATAAAAAATTTTCATTCAAAGCATAAAAAGAGGACTTCCTACCATATTCTAGGAATCATCATCCTAGATTAATTGAAAGAATTTCATTATAATCATGGAAAAATTGAATTTTAATATTATGCATAAAGGATAAATTTTTATATCAAAAGTGTTATTTTTACCATTTTTATTTTCATGCATAGAAGTATGCATAATGGATAAATTTTTATATCAAAAGTGTTACTTTAATCATTTTTACTTTCATGCATAGAAGTATGCATAATGGATAAATTTTTATATCAAAAGTGTTACTTTAATCATTTTTACTTTCATGCATAGAAGTATGCATAAAGGATAAATTTTTATATCAAAAGTGTTATTTTTACCATTTTTATTTTCATGCATAGAAGTATGCATAATGGATAAATTTTTATATCAAAAGTGTTACTTTTATCATTTTTATTTCATACATAAAAGTATGCATAAAAGAAAATTTTTATATCAAAAGTGTTACTTTTATCATTTTTAATTTTCATGCATAGAAGTATGCATAAAGGAAAATTTTTGTATCAAAAGTGTTACTTTTATCATTTTTAATTTTCATACATAGAAGTATGCATAAAGGAAAAAATTTTATATTAAAAGTGTTACTTTTATCATATTGGATTTCATGCATATAGGTATGCATAAAAGATATTCTTTTTATACTAAAAGTATGATTTTCCTCATAAATGGATTTTATGCTTAACTTAGATGCATAAGAGAAATTCTTTTATTCTAAAAGTATAATTCCCTACCAAATTGAAATCATGCATAAGAAGATGCATAAAAGATTGATTTTAATTTCGAAAGTGTTAGTCTCCCTAAATGGAATTTATGTATAAATAAATGTGTAGAGAAATCTTATATCAAATAAAAGAATTCTTTTTTTTTTTAAAAAGATATGAAATGTGATAAGATGTGATAAGAGGTGTATGAGATGTGATAAGAATTGATAAGATACGTATGGAAAGTGATAGGATGTGATAAGAGGTGTGATAAGAGGTGATAAGATGCTTATGAAATAAGTTAGGATGTGATAAGATGAATTAAGATGTGTATGGGGGGATGAGGTAAGAAGTGTATGTGATAGGATAAGATGTATATGGGTTGTGATAGGGCGAGAATGGATGTGATGTAAAAGATTAGATGTGAAGGTATATGGGGTTATATAAATGGGAATGTGAAAATGGATGTATGTATGTGGATGTGTGAATATGGAGATGGGAGTGTGGATGTATGAACATGAAAATGGATATATGCATGAAGATGTATATGCATAGATGTAAATGTGGATGTAGATGTGGATGTATAGATGTGAATGGATGTGGATGTATAGATGTGAATGGAAATGTGGATGTGGATGTATGTGAATGTGGATGTAGATGTGGATGTATAGATGTGAATGTGGATGTATGTATGTATGTGGATGTAGATGTGGATGTATAGATGTGAATGGGAATGGGGATGTGGATGTATGTGAATGTGAATGTAGATGTGGATGTATGTGAATGTGAATGTGGAATGTGGATGTATAGATGTGGATGTATGGGAATGTGGATGTGGATGTATGTGAATGTGAATGTAGATGTGGATGTATAGATGTGAATGTGGAATGTGGATGTGGATGTATGTATGTATGTGGATGTAGATGTGGATGTATGGATGTGTATGTATGAATGTGGATATGGGATGTGGATGTATAAATGAGGATGTGAAAATGGAGGTAAGCATGTAGATGTGGATGCATGTATGTGAATGTGAATGTAGATGTGAATGTGGAATGTGGATGTATAGATGTGGATGTATGGGAATGTGGATGTGGATGTATGTGAATGTGAATGTAGATGTGAATGTGGAATGTGGATGTATAGATGTGGATGTATGGGAATGTGGATGTGGATGTATGTGAATGTGAATGTAGATGTGGATGTATAGATGTGAATGTGGAATGTGGATGTGGATGTATGTATGTATGTGGATGTAGATGTGGATGTATGGATGTGTATGTATGAATGTGGATATGGGATGTGGATGTATAAATGAGGATGTGAAAATGGAGGTAAGCATGTAGATGTGGATGCATGGATGTGAATGTGGATGTGGATGTGGATGTGGATATGGATGTGTATGTATGAATGTGGATATGGGATGTGGATGTATAAATGAGGATGTGAAAATGGAGATAAGCATGTAGATGTGGATGTATGGATGTGAATGTGGATGTGGATGTGGATGTATGGATGTGGATATGGATGTGAATATATGATATGTGATGTGAAGGAATCTGAAGTGAAGAGATGGAAAAAGAGGTGATTGGATGAGTACACATATACATGGAATGTGGAATAAGTAATGTGGATTAATGAGGGATAATGTGGAAAAATGAGAGTTAATATAGAAACTGTATTTGTAAACTGTTTGTAAATGCTGTTTGTAAATGGCTGTTTTATGTCAAGAATGCTGGGGAAGCATTTTGACCGTCTTGTGATTAAGGTCGTGGAGACCTAACTGATAAAGTTGCAACTGCTGACGGAGAGTCAATGGAGGACGTCTCGCGTAGCAAGGTCGACCGAGGTCTTGACCAGCCTCGGTTCGATTAAAATGGTGAGCTTCCGGTACGGTGGATGAGGGACCAAGGAAGCGGCCTATGAGTGAAGCGCTAGGTCACCTGCGAAGGATCCTAGAGGGTGCTGACCATACGGTGCTCGGGCTCTGGGTCGCCTAGGATACCCACGCGTGCGTCGAGGAAGATATTGGAACAAGGAGCAAGAGTTGTTTTGTGAAACCGGGCATGGATTTGGTTGACTGACCTTGCTGGTCCTCAACGGATGAGTCCATGGCTCTTTTATATGGATCTGTTGGTTGATCTTGCTGATCTTCAACGAGAGTCCATCTTGATAAGTGATTATATTGCCGAGTATTATGGGCTAGGAACTATGGAAACGGCCTCTGTGTGGAGAGGTGGTGAGCGTTCTAGTTGCCAATGATGCCATAGATACTCTGATGAAGGAATGATGGGAAATTTTGAATCAACTGGATAAATTGGGAGATTGTGATCAGTGGTACTATGGTTTCATTAAAGGATTGTTTTAAAGTTAGCTGATGCTAAGAAAAAGGCAATTTTCATATTGGGTGTGTAAGTGGTGTGGCTAGTTTTATGTTTGCATGAAATTCCGGCTAGGGGGCCTTGGAACTCTTTTCCTTGGTACCCGGGACAAAACCTAACCAAATTCCAAATTGGATCCCATCACTACAGTGGTTGGGCGGTTGGCTAACCCATGGGATCGGATGGGGTTAGGCTGGACTGATGGATCCGTAAACCGAGACTCAAATTCTGTTATTACGATAGATGAAGTAAGTCCCGGATAGTAATTGTTCTATGGATAGGAATCAACGGCTGTGCCTCTTGATGGGGAAAAAAGCGTTGATCCCAATGATCCAAGTGCAAGTTTCTTTCTTGATCCGACCGAGTATCTTTATAGGTGCAGTTGGATCAGCGTGATCAGTAATGATCTTGACTACGTTAGAGTAAAAAAATTATCCTGGTGGAATCGCCCGTGCTTTCCGGGTAAGGGAAGTTTTTTCCGGGTTCGGTTTTGGAAAAACCGACGGATTAGTCTCTTGTCCGGATATCCGTGGACGAGGCCCCGAATGTGGGACCCCTGTCTCGTGCGAGAAGTGCTACTTCTGCTGCTAGTACCCGAATCCGTTGCTCGGTGGGAACAGGGGGATTTTCTAAATCAGTTTGGTCAATATTTGACCATTTTTAGGTCAGTTAAGCTAACTTTTTGGAACTAGACTTGAATGAGGAGAGAGCAGAGATGAAATATCTCAATTTTTATGAGTTTAAAACTCATTCAAGCATGTGAAATATGCACCTCCTTTAAAGAACTCCCCTTCCTTACATATGTCATATTTTTAATATTGCTCATAGTTTTTTACTAATAAACCTTGTACATTTTCAACTCTTCATCTTATGTGAAATATGCACCTCCTTTAAAGAACTCCCCTTCCTTACATATGTCATACTTTTAATATTGCTCATAATTTTTTACTAATAAACCTTGTACATTTTCAACTCTTCATCTTATGTGAAATATGCACCTCCTTTAAAGAACTCCTCTTCCTTACATATGTCATACTTTTAATATTGCTCATAATTTTTTACTAATAAACCTTGTACATTTTCAACTCTTCATCTTATGTGAAATATGCACCTCCTTTAAAGAACTCCTCTTCCTTACATATGTCATACTTTTAATATTGCTCATAATGTTTTACTAATAAACCTTGTACATTTTCAACTCTTCATCTTATGTGAGTATTTACTCATTTTTGGGTATCTTCTTTTTCAAATTGGATTTATCTCCTCCCTACACATGGATTGATGCTATTGGTCCATAGGAACCTTAATTAGACCATAATCCAAAAATTTCTGAAAATCTAGACCTTTAGACTAAGGTCCTTTATACACATTTCCAATTAATTCCAATTGCACATTGGAAAGTTCTTTTTGAATTTCTGTTTCAGGGAAACTTATTTTAATAAGATGAGATAATTTTCTATCCAAAAATATTAAAAATCTGAATATTCTCTCTCTAGAATATTTTCTCTCTCTAGGTTAAAACAGTTAGAAACAAGTCTTTTATATTTCTGAAGAGGGATTGATTATAGAAGAAGATACTAGACATCAAAAAGGGGTTGGGGGAGGAATCTTACATTCTACCCCACTTAAAAAACGCGAGATGTCCTCATCTCGCAACTTGTGATAATTTTGCAAGATTCACGAATATGAGACTTAGAAAAAAAAATTTAATCAAGATTAACCACCAAGATAAGTCTTAAAGAGAGCAAGATTCAAAATACGAACAAGATTTAAACTTTATTCATTCTCGGAACTTATACAGTAAAGATAGAGGAACTCTTTACACTTCCATAAGCCCGTCCATCATATGGTCACAAAAGCAGTCCTCACAAGCTGCACAAGTATAAGGTAACTCATCTATGGGAATGATTCTGTGGGTTATTGCTGCGCCTATCTCAGTGGTATGAGGTGTTCTAACAAAAGGACCTCTGAGAGGCAAGCCAAAAACGGGGTAAAGGCATATCTTCTCATGAGGAAGAAAACACGCCTGTAAGAAGACCCGCTCAGAAAACCCAGGATGCCTTGATCTCATGACGCAGTAGTATCGGGGACCCAAACCCAAAGCTTCAATAACCATGGCCAAGCGGACATTGTTACGAAAGTGCTGCTGACCCCAGGGTGTTACCCTAGTTATGTTTTGATAGGTCCGCCATTTGGTTTGCGCTACAGAAGTTCCCAAGTGAGGGAAAAGTGAGCGCTCATACTGCTCTATAAAATCCTTCTTCACAGATTCACTTGCGTCTTGAAGGTGAGGAATCATTATGGATAAAACTAGTTCTTGTTGCCAAGCCATGAAGGAGATTAAGAAAGAAAGGAGATCGATGGAAGTAAGATTACTGTGAGCGACAAGTAAAAGTTACGACTTATATAAAGGAAGGAGCTAGCGTAACTTAGAAGCCAACGGTAACTTGCCACTGAAGTTTTACCGTCTTTCCATGATTTGGGTTTGACACATTTTTCTATAGAAGGCATTAAGAATTTTGAGATGAAGAGATAAAAGAAGCTTGTAGGCTAAGTCACCTACTTTCATTGAATTCAGATATAAGGCTCACAATATCTGGGGGATAACTTCATATACTCCCCAAGAGATAAAGAACTTCTTTTGGGCCGTACTCGAATGAAGACCAAAACCTTGATATCCAAAACATCAATTCTCACTTCTGAACTCATTGTTCTGAATCCTTAAAATAGGTGGGACTCTTGAGAAGTATTCTAGGAAAAGGGTCTTCCTTTGTTAAACAGAACTTTCTTTTATTTTAGAGAGGGAATAATTATAAGATCAGAAAGGGAGATTCTTACTCCTGTATACCTCGAAGGCTGGGGAGGAATCTTACAAGTCACATTGTCAGATCAAAGAAGAGACTTGCACTTGATCCATAGAATCACCGCTTTTTTCCTCCTTTAGCGAGGCACAATCGCCGCCGCTGATTCCCTCCCACAAAACAAGAGTCTTCTAGGACTTAATATAACTAACGTAACTTAATCGTAACTATTTGTATTGCAGGAATACCCCGATCTAGCTGGCCCATGGGTTTGGCCAACTGCCCCACCAATGTGTTGGTATGATTCCTTCATAAAAGTTTGGTTATGTTTTGCCCGGGTACCAAGGAAAAGAGTTCCCAGGCCCCCTAGTCGACGCTTCAAGCAAAATTTAAGGTAGGCAGACCCCTTACACACCCAATATGAAATTTCCATTATAACAGATTCGGCTGTCTTTAAAATAATATTTCAATGAAATGATAGTATTACTGATCATAATCCCCCAAAATATTGAGTCCATTATTTTACAAAATATATCATCCGGACTCTCCATTAAAGACCAACTTTGTTGGTCAACCAACGAGATCCAATATCAAAATTCAGTTCACAAAAGTCATTCTTTTGAGTTCATCCATATCTTCCTCGACGTATGCATGGGTGTCCTAGCAACCGCGAGCCCGTGCATCGCCTGGTCAGAACCCTCTAGGATCCTACTTAGGTGTCCTAGCACTTCACTCAAGGACCGCTTCGTCGGTCCTCGCCCATCGTACTGGAAGCGCACCCTTTTAATCATATCGAGGCTAGTCAAGACCTCGGCAGGCTTTGCCACGAGCGACGTCCCTCGACGACTCCCCGCCAGCTGTTCCAGACAGCGAGTCTCTCCTTAGTTAATCACATACCAAATGTTTCCTCCAGCATTCTGGTATAAAATAATCCTTTAAAGAAAATAGAGGTTCTATGTAAGTAGAATTCCCGGTTCGAGATTGGCTCCACAAAACCCCTTTCCCTTAATCCAGATTTTCTTAATGAGAATCATTGATCTCTCATCAGGGTAATCTACCCATCATTTGACTGAATTTCCAACTAGATTCTTGATGATTTTGGTTAAGGGAAAACTATGCTAATTCAACGGTAGTCTATTCTTTGTGTCAAGAATTGGAATTGGTCATGAGGTTTTAGCTTGATTCAGATTTGAGAGATGGGCAAGTAATTTACTGGCCGCCCCTCTCCTCACAGTCACCAAAATTATTCGGTTTACTTCTGACTTTGATTCCTAAGGATTTTCTTCAGATAAAAATCTACTGAACTTTTAACCATAAGGAAAATTCCAACTTTATGAATTTCGTTCCTTCCTAACCATAATAGATTAAGAAATGGTTCTATATGAGAATATCAAATTTTTATAAAAATACTCTTCTTCCATTAATCTAATTTTGGGTAAGTATCAATTTGGTGATTTATCCACATAAAATATCTAAGAATATTCTTTCTACCAATTTAATTATCATCCTAATTTTCTAGGTGGATTTATGGTGAAAATTCCTCTTTTGTCACCAAAATTTAATTTAAACCTTTCTCTACTTAAAATACCATAAAAAGTCTTCTTTTAATTAAATATAAATATCCATTTTTTTAATATGCTTAAAATTCATCTTTTTTTATTTAAATGATTGAATTCCAATTTTCATGGGAATTCCTCTTTTATCATTTAAAAATTCTTATGCATAAAATAACATTATCTAAAATTTTCTCTTTTTTAAAATTAAATAAAAATATTCATTATTTTAAATATGCCAAAAATTTATATTTTACCATTTAATTACTTGGATCTCAATTATCATGGAAATTCCTCTTTTTGCATAAAAAAATTTACCAAAAATTTTTATTTTCTTTTAATTAAATATTTATGTATAAATACTAAAATTTATTTCACATGAATATGATGAAAATCATTCTTTTTTGCATAGGATGTCCAATCCTAGAATATGGTAGGAAGTCCTCTTTTAGCATTATGCATAAAAATAAGATATGTATTATTTTCTAAAAATTTTACCGTAGCTTTGCTGCTATTACTGATAATTTTTATTTTTTTCTTAAAAGAATAAAACATTGTAATGCAAATATGATAGAAGATCTATTCTTAAACTTAAATCTAAACTATGAATTTGAATCATAATTTTAATCATAATCATAAACTTAATTATGATTATACTACTAGATTAAGCTATTTCCATTATTCCTCTTTTCCCAAATTGATAGGATTATCTCTTTCCCATTTAGAATCAATTAAAGTAGTTTTTAACTACTTATAAATAATCTAAAAAAATTAACCATCATTTTATTAACATAAAAGCATAAAAATACCATTTTCTTATTCTCTAGGTTCTTAACAAGCTTAGAGTTTGGTTTTGAAATAAGAATTTATCAATAAGAAGCATTCTTTTGCTAAAGAATTAGCCATTGGAATGACTATTCTTTTTGAGAGAGAGATATACATAAGAAAGCATTCTAATTAAGAATAAAGATTAAATTTTTCTTGATTACACATTAAAGTTCTTATGGAAAGCTTGATTTGAATTTAAAACAACCAATTAGAAAACTTCTCAAGCTTGAGAGGGGTTGAGAAGAGAAGTTATTTGAGAATATTAACAAAAAACCATAAAATTCATTCTTAACTCAAGGATTAGCTTGCTTCTTTTCTAGAAGTGAAGCCCCCAACCAATCAATTGGTTTAGCAAGTGGAGAAGAGAGCTCCAAGAGTGTTGAAGAGAGAGAGAGAAGCTCCAAGCTCCCCAAAAGTAGAGGATTTTCAAAGGATAATAGAAAATATGATTATTTTAATGTAATACTAGCATGGTATAGCTCACAGATGAGAATACAAAAGAATGAGGGTCTATTTATAGGTGAGGGAGGCCACTAACTGAGTCCAACTAGGTTTTAGAATTTTCTAGCTTCAATTTGACTCAATTTGGATAAGATTTGGACCAGTATGGCTCCCCTTTTAATCCAATTTGATCCAGGAGAGAGGAGAGATAAAAATATCACAAAATATCACAATATCACAAGATTTGGACCAGTATGGCTCCCCTTTTAATCCAATTTGATCCAGGAGAGAGGAGAGATAAAAATATCATAATTATTTTGAGTTAAAAAACCCTTCCACACATGTGGAGGTGCCTACCTCAAAGGTCCCCCTCTCCTACCATGGTGTGTCCAAAATTCATCATCTCTCTAAAATATCTCATTCTTTTAGTAATCTCTCTTAATTTTTAACTAATAATCCTTGTACTTAGTCAACTATTGATCTTATGTGAGCATTTACTCATTTTTGGGTATTTTATTTTATTCATTGGAATTTTCTCATCCCAACACTTGGATTAATCCTATTGGCCCATAGGGACCTTAATTGGACCATAATCTAGAAATTTCTAAAAATCTAGACCCTTAGGCTAAGGTCCCTTATACCATTTTTAATTGATTCCTAATGCACCTTGGAGAATTTATTTTGAACTTTACGGATTGATTGCATTTACTGGTCCATGCCATCAAGCATTTGTCTAGACATTTCGACTCTGATTAATGGGTCAGACTAAGTCAATGGTGTAAGGCAATCTTGTCCATACAGAGCTTTAAAAAGGTTCATCCCAATGCTTCGATGATAAGAAGCATTGTAAGAAAATTCAACCAGATGCAAATGGCTTAACCACTTCTTGGGTTCCCTGCCCCACAGCATGACCAAAGAATATCTTCTATTATCTGATTCACTCTTTCAGTCTGGCCATCTCTTTCGGGGTGATCGGCTGTATTGAGATCCAAGAAAGTTTCTAATGCTTCAAAGAATGTAGTCTAGAATTTTGATGTGAACTTGGGATCTCTGTCACTTGCTATCCTCCTGGGTAAGCCATGCAATCTGAAGATCTCTTTAAGGAAAACTCTGGCAAAATCCACTGCAGTGTATGTTTCTTTCACTGGAATCAAATGGGCAACTTTGGTTAGCCTGTCAACTACCACAAAAATGGAGTTGTAACCTGATTGCACTGAAGGTAATCCAGTGATGACAAAGGCGATACTGATACATTCCCACTTCATCTATGGAATGTCTAGAGGCTGCAATTTTCCTGGCATCTTGACTCTCTCTGCATTGATTCTCTGACACATTAAGCATTGCCGCACGTAATCAAGTACATCCTTTTTGAGTCCTGGCTAGAAGCTTTTCTTCACAGACATATAGGTTTTTATAAACCCTGGATGTCCAGCTATCAGGCTATCATGGGATTCTCTCAGAATCCTTCCCTTTATTCCCTCATCATTGGGAATGCATAGCCGATTATTATAATACATGCATCCTTCATCCAATTTGTACCCACCAAGAACTCAACTCATTTCCTGAAGAGTCTTGCTTTCCTACATTAGAAGGGTAGCAAAGGGGCAAAGAATTTGTCCTGCATGATTCTCTCCCTTGCTTCAATGATTAATGGATTTGACACCATTGTAATTGCAAGCAAGAGGCTTTTCTGTTGACCGCATTTGCCACCACATTTTCTTTCCTTGGTCGATACTTGATTTTAAAATCGAATTTCTACAGGGTCTGCATCCATCTCCTTTAACACATGTTGAGATCCCTTTGGGTGAAGATCCACTCTTGAGACTTTGATGATCTGTCATCAAGGTGACCCTTCGTCTCAAAAGATAATGTCCCCACAACTTCATAGCATAAACTACTAAGAGTAACTCCCAGTCATGGACGACATAATTTCTCTCATGTGTTCTGAGCTTTCTGGATTCATACGCCACTGCATGACCTTCTTGCATAAGAGCAGTGCCTAAGGCAAACCCATTGGCATCAGTAACTACCTCAAAAGGTTTGGTAAAATCTGGCAATTTAGGGATAGGGTTGGTTACTAAGGCCATCTTCAGCTTATCAAAGGCACTCTGACACACATAGCAGACCACTGAAATAGGGTACTCTTCTTGAGAAGGTTAGTTAAAGGGGATGCTATCTGAGCATACCTGGGTATAAAGATCCTATACCATCCGGTTAATCCTAGGAATCCTCTGACTTCCTTTACCGTCTTGGGTTCCGGCCAATCTATGACTGCTTGGATCTTTGTAGGGTCCCATCTTTAGACACTATGAATCCCAAGTATTCCACCTGGTCAACAGAGAAAGAAAACTTGCTCTTTTTTGCAGAGTTGGTGCTTCCTTAGGATTTTGAGGCCCTTGCGCATGTGATCTTCATGATCTGCAGCATTCTTTGAGTATACCAAGATATCATCAAGGAAGACAAGAACAAAATCATCCAAGTATTCTCTCAGAATATCCTGCATAAGACGATTAAATGTCATTGGGGCATTAGTCAATCCAAACGGAATGACTGTGAACTCATAATGCCCATAACGAGTATGAATGCTGTCTTCGGGATGTCCTGTTCCTTGATTCTGATCTGGTAGTACCCGGATTTGAGATCTATCTTTGTGAACATTTGGGTTCCACTTAACCGATCCAGAAGTTCAACAATCCTAAGGATAGGATACTTATTTTTAATTGTTAATTGATTCAATCCTCTGTAGTCAATATAGAGTCTTAATGTTCTATCTTTATTCTTCTGAAAGAGAACGGGCGTACCCCAAGGTGAGACACTGGGTCTGACAAATCCTTGCTCTAACATTTGTCTTAACTGCTCCTTAAGTTCTATGGCTTCAGGGACTGGCATTTTGTATGCACGCTGGGCTACTGGGATGAGCTCCGGGGGTTAACTCGATCTCATGATCTACTTCGCGAGTTGGAGGCATCTCAGCCAGCTCTTTAGGGAACACATCTGCATACTCACTTAGCCACTCTGGTTCTTTAGCCTTGCATTTTATGTCTACCAAATTCATCTTAACGATATAAAGAGCTTGCCTCTTTCTAATCCCTTTTAATAATTTAGAAGCCTTGACTAATTGCAGCACACTAGGGATCCAAAAATTTCAATTCCTTGAACTTTAATCCCGTGAAGGTCAAGGAAAGAGATGGTTCCATTGTGACAATGAAGGTGAGCCTGATTTTTATGGAGCCAATTCATTCCAAGGATTCCATCATAGGTTCCCAATGGTAGGACTCTGAAACTGGAACTCTGTTACATTCCCATCTAGATTAAACTGAATAAGGTCTGTCTCAAGGTGTGTGAAAAGAATCTTTCCACTGGCCAATTCCACTTACATAGGTTTCCCTAATTTTTTATTTAGGACTAACTTACGCAGACATCCTGGGGAAATAAAAGAATGAGTACTGCCTAAATCAATCAAAAGCTTGAATTTCTTACCTTGGCACTCTGCTGGAGTCTGGAGGACTGAAAATTGATGATTATTTCCCTGATGCTCAATTGGGACATAGATCTGTCCTTTTTCTTCCTCCACTTCCTCAGCTATAGTGATGGCTCTAGCTTCTGCAGTCTGAGGTGGAACTCTCTCTCTTTGGTTTCCCCAATTCTAGGAGGGAGTTTGAAGACTTCTTTGCATGGAGGCTGCAGGTTGAGCTGGCACTCTTTTGGGGTTGCCTTGATTTTGGCGTAGGGGACCCTGATTGGACTAATACAAAGGAGTTTGTCTCTGAACTCTAGGACTCTGGCTTCCTTGACCCACAGAAGGAGATGGGCAATCCTTGAGCTGGTGCCCAGACCCCTGACATCCGAAGCACATGTTCTCACTTTGAAGCTCTTCCCTCTGCATTCTTGAAAGAGCCAGAGTTCCTAAGAAAGAGCTTCGTGGAAATGGTATTTCATTCCTCAAACTTCCTGACTTTAGATTCTGGTTGAGAACTTGGTGTCTCTTTGGAGACGGAAGGTTGGAAGAACTTGCCGGTGTCTGGAATCTCTTAAAGGATGAGGGAGCTGGCTTTGGCATGACTTTAATGAGATGAAGGCTTTGGCAAAGTCCTTCTCCATTCTTACAGCTTCAGCCATGGAAATTGGCTTGGCATTCTTGATCAGGGTGTCTAAAGGTTTGTTCATTCTTCGAATGAATCTGGCCATAAGTTGCTCTTCGTCTAGTGGTGGTGAGTACTTGATGAGAAGAGCAAATGCCTGGTGATATTCTTCAATAGTTTTGCTCCCCTGGTTTAGCTCTAAGAATTCACTGATCTTGGTTTCTAAAAATCTGGGGGGACACGATATCTTCCTTAGATAGTCTTTGAGATCATTCCAGGACACTGGGTATTCCTATCCAGATGGTTGGTGTCGCAATGGTTGGCTGTTTCCACAATCTTCACCTTAGCGAGAGCCATTTTGCTCCTCTCGTTGTATCTGGTGACATCCAAATATTCCTCCATGGCTTCAACCCACTTCTCCATAGCCTCGCCCAAGTTCTCCCCTTCACCTTTGATGAAGGGTGCTGGCTCAGATCTGTGAAGAGCCTTGCGAACGTCGGGGTGAGGATCTGGCTGTCATCCACGGTTCCCTGGCCTCATAATTTTGCCAAAAATGATACATTGTTAAATTTTTATTTCGATTTCGTCAACGAGATCCTAAGACTTAAGAGGTTCAAAAAATAATTTCTTAAACAAGATAAACGATCTTATTGGAGATCTATGATGGAGATCTATGACATATGTCCGAGTAACAGATTTTGCTTCATCAATTTGTCAAATAATAAACAATCACTTAAATAACAGGGAATTTTCCACAAAACATTTCTTTATTTATATAAAGGTTACAATATGTACATAGAGTATCTCGGCTCCAAAAAGTCAAAACCTCCTCGGGAAATGCATACAGACATGCCTCGATATATAAACGTTCCCTTACTGCTAAGGGAGCTACTACCTTCTCCTTTGGAATAAGAAGTCTGTAGATATGGCAAGAAAGTCTGAAATCTCGAGGCGTAGGATGATATAAAATAACACCATGAATCACTTTAAGCCTCATCAGAATCATGGCCAATGAGATATTTTCCCTCAGCATCACGTGCTGGTCGCAAGAGACGTGGACATACTGCCCTGCAAACCACTTGTGTTGCCGTCTCTCCGCTGGGTCTCAGAAATATAAATCCTCAAAATGGCTTGCGAGTCTGGCTCGGCTCGTTCAAGTTGTAGCGAAAGAGATGAGATGCTCGAAGGCAAAAGCAGTCATATCTTGCTGGGTGAGATCAGGAATACCGGGTAAGAGTGGAACTTCCATCTATAAAACCAAATTCTTTGATTAAAAATCTTCATTAATGAAGCTTAAGGAATGAAAATACAATACGTAAATGCTCTTTCTGAGTTTTTATTATAAATTTTTGATAAGAATTCATTTTTCCTTATTAGCTTTCAACAAAGCTCTGATACCAGCTCTGAGATCCTCACCTTGATAAAAAAAAATAGAAGAAGGAGGGAGCACACACGAAGAGAAGCAAACCCTAATCCATATTCATCAATCATAAAGAAGGAGAGAAGCCATAGTCATCATCTCTCTCACACACACAAAAGAGAACACAACATAGTGTTATGTCCACACTACAAAGTAAACCTAATGTAATGTCCACAAACTACACATGACCAGCTGGACGCGGTCATAAACACACCACACGATATCCACCCCATCTCTAGGACTCCCAATCTAGCTCGGAAATACTCGAACTTATCCTTACCAAGTGCTTTGGTAAAGATATCTACAACCTGCTCATCTGTCTGTACATATGTCAAATTAACATGCCCATCTAGCACTTTCTCTCTGATGAAATGATAGTGGACCTCAATATGTTTGGTCCTAGCATGATAAACTGGGTTGCTAGCAAGCTGAATACTACTCATGTTGTCACAATGAATGACAACTCTCATATCACTCTGTAACCTGACATCATCTAGCAACTTCTTCAACCACATGGACTCACATGCAGCTATGGCTACTCCACGATACTCGGCCTCTGTGGTAGATAAAGCAACTGTAGGTTGCTTTTACTGCTCCAACTCACAGCTCCACTACCAAGGCTGAAAACATAGCCACTGGTAGACCTCCTGTCATATGCACTATCGGCCCAATCTGCATCTGTATATCCATAGACATGCATGTCTTTTCCTGCCTCATAGAAAAGACCATAATGCACGGTAGTTTTGACGTATCTCATAATACGTCTCACAGCATCCAATTGAGGTTTACGCATAAACTGACTTACCAAACCAACTGCATAGCTGAGATCTGGCCTCATAATGGTCATGTAGATAAGGCTACCAACCATTTTTCTGTACATGGTTATATCATCAAGCTCATCACCCAAATCAGCCCTAAGCTTCATGTTTTGCTCTAATGGTGTCAACATTGGTTTGCATGCTGTCATACCATACTTTGCCAGCATGTCAAGTGCATATTGCCTTTGCACCAGCCATATACCCTTGCTTGTTCTAATCACCTCAATGCCAAGAAAGAACCTTAAATCACCAAGGTCTTTCATATCAAACTCTTTGCATAAAGAGGCCTTAACCTCATCAATGCCTTTCCCACAATCACCTGTGATAATCAAATCATCAACATAAATGACTATCATCACGATACCATCATGTGTCTTCTTCACATAAAGTGAAGAGTCTGCATTTCCAACCACAAATCCAATACTGACAAGATATCTGCTGATCTTGTCACTCCAAGCACGAGGTGCTTGCTTCAAACCATATAATGCTTTCTTTAACCTGCAAACAAAAGTAGGATATTCTGGATGTACATATCCTTCTGGCTGTTCCATGTACACCTCTTCTTGTAGTTCACCATTCAAGAAAGAATTTTTTACATCCATTTGATGTAAAGCCCAACCTTTTTGTGCTGCTAGTGCAATGATAGACCTCACAGTAGCCATCTTAGCCACTGGGTTGAAAGTTTCATCATAATCAAGACCATAAGTTTGTGCATATCCTTTAGCGACCAGCCTTGCTTTATGTCTCTCTAGGCTGCTATCTGACTTGCACTTTACCTTATACACCCATTTGCAACCAATTGCATTCTTTCCTTGCGGTAACTCAACCAATTCCCATGTATCATTTTTGTCCAAAGCATCCATCTCTTCATCCATGGCTGTCACCCAAACCTGCTTTCCATGTGCTTCTTCAAAGCATGTTGGTTCCTCATGTGTCAACATTGAGGTCATGTATGCATAGTGCATTGCATAACCCCTATATGTCAACCTCTCTACAGGGTACCTTACCCTTTGTGATCTCCTGACAACCTGTGGTTCACTATGACCTCTTCTAGCATGAGGTGGGACATACCTCTCATGCCTATCAACACCTGGAGTACGAATAACTGGAATCCCAAGTTCTTCATCAAGACTTTCGGAACTTGAGGAATCATAACTTGTAATCCCAATTCCTTCAACCTTCTTCTTTCCTTTGTCCACAGCACTACTACTAGTGCTTGCACTCTCATTTCTAAGTCTCCCTGACCATGGACTCACATTACATGTGTCACTAGAAGAACCTACAGGTCCTGACAAAGAAGTAGAAACCTCATTTGGCAAGTTTACATGCACATCTGCATCTATGTCATCCACCATGACATCCACTTTGTCTTTATACCAACTTGCCAGCTCATCAAAAACCACATCTCGTGAGATGAGAACCTGCCTAGTGATTGGGTTGAAACATTCATATGCCTTTCTATCTTGTGCATAACCAATGAAAATGCACTTTTCTGCCTTTGGGTCAAGCTTCGTTCTCTTCTCATCTGGGACATGAACATAGGCAATACTTCCAAAAACTTTGAGATGGCCAATGTCTGGCCTATAACCTGTCAACTTCATCTCTGGTGTGCTCTCGTGTATGGCTGCCATTGGTGTCTTATTCAAGACATACACTGCAATAGCACAAGCTTCGGCCCAATAGTGATTTGGCATGTTCTTTTCATTCAACATGGCTCTCGCAACTTCACAAATAACCCTGTTCTTCCTCTCAGCAACTCCATTCTGCTGAGGAGTATACCTGCAAGTAAGTTGCCTTCGAATACCATGCTTCCTCAAGTAATCTTCAAATGCATGAGACACATACTCTCCACCTCCATCTGTCCTCAAGCATTTAACCCAATTTCCATATTGCTTTTCCACAAATGTTTTGAATTCCATGAATTTTCCAAGGGCTTCACTTTTCTCCTTGAGAAAATACACCCAACTGAACCTCGTATAGTCATCAATGAAGGTGATATAATACCTGTTGCCATTAATAGTTGGGGTTTGAGCCAGACCCCAAATATCACTATGTATAATCTCCAAAGGTCTCCTGCTCATGTTCCCTTCCTTAGGGAATGGCAATCTTGCTTGTTTTCTAAACTGACATGCTTCACATACATGATGACTACCATCATACTTGAACCTTGGTAGTCGTCCAACAATGCCTTTCACCTGCATATTCTTCAATCTCTATATGTTCACATGTCCAATCCTTTTGTGCCACATATCAATGTCTTGCACAATCCCATTGCTTTTAGAAAACATGGCTGAGTTCAACTCTAGTATGCATGCATCCAATTTGAACAACCTTCCTTCCTTCTTGCCCTTGGCAATCAATCTACAGCCATGCTTAAAGTCTTCCACAAAACAGCCATTCTCATTGAATCTTACTTGTAGTCCCTGCTCAACCATTTGGCCTACTGATGCCAAATTCTTTGTAATGGATGGAACACATAGCACTTCTGACATATTCTTCACATTTCCATCCTGCATCCTCAAAGGCACACTGCCAAAATGTGTTATAAGATGCCGAGTATCATCTCTTGTGACCACATAACCATTTGTACCCAATGGTTGCATCTTCTCAAACCACTCACCATGACATGTCATGTGGTTTGAGGCACCCGAATCCATATACCATGACTCATCTCTAGCATTCTGAGAATACATTGTCCCCATAATGTGCTTCATTGCAAAAAGATGATTTGAACTCCCATCATTGTTACTAGTAGATGCATAATTTCCATAATGTGGTCTTCCATTCCTGACATCATTCTGCTTTTTGTAACAATCTTTTGCCATATGTCCAAGTTTGCCACAATAGTGACATTCAATCCCATTCAAATTTTGTTGAGGACCTTGCCATCGTCCTCTACCACGAGCACCTGTTCCAACTCTCCCCCTATGGGATTGAAATCCACGACCACCGTGTGAACCAAAAGATGACTGTGAATTCTGAACATTCTGATTTGATGGTGGTTGACTAAACCTGTTATTCCAACCACGTCCTCCACGACCTCAAGGGGCAAATCTCCCCCTGCCTCGAGAGCCTCTAGATGAGTAAAAAGCCTGATTTCTTGCATGCTCATCATTACTGGATGAGGATGCACCACCTGTAATATTCATACCACCAAGTCCAAGCTTTAATTCTTCCACAATGAGCAATGACACAAGCTCATTAAAGTCTGGCATTCCTCCCAACCTTACTGAGATGGAAGTATCAAAAGATTTGTACTCCCGGCCTAAACCACGCAATGTGAGAGCAACCAAATCATCATCATCCATTGGGGCATGAATTGATGATAGTTAATCTGCATAACCCTTGATTTCCTGAACATACTCATGAATACTTCTATTCGTGCGTGTCACACTATGAATCTGTTGCTTAAGTTGTATCTTTCGAGCACCTAGAAGGGTTTGATCAAATTCTTCAAGTTGAGTGAGAACCACCAAGTTTTGCAACTCTCTAGAATGCTGTTTTCTGCAAATGTCAGGTACCACCTCTCACTAAAAATGCTCTATCTCCTTCAATTCAGATCCAAATCCAAAAATTCTTGAACCAATAATTTAGCAACTCTTGGGACTTTGCTTGTACCAAAGGAGTTTGTCCAATTTGATATAGACAAGGATTAATGCCTTGATTAGTGATGCTCTGTTTCTGGACAGAACTTTTGCAAACCTGTAAATCTCTGATAATTGACCTCAATGAGCTCCAAGTACATCAAATGAGCTGCAACCAAGCTTCACAATGCCTTAGCAATGCCTTTGCTCAACTCCCCAAGCTTTGAATGGCATCAAATGGTGTAGAAATGAGTGGATGGCATGATATTTGATGAAACCTGTCCAGAATTCTGCTCAGAAAAGCGCCACCTGTTCCAGAGGGCTGTAGGAGAGGGGCATTTCACATTTGAGTTGATAGGGTTCTTAGCAATGACCTAATCTACCTTGTGCTTGAAGGGTTTGGCTCAATTCTTGCTCTAACTCCTGTAATCAATCCTCCACGGGGGGGTATGTTTTCTGCTTTTGTGAAAAACCAGAAACTTTTGCATAAATTCACTTCCACTTGATTTTGCTCAAATATGTATGCATCAATCTGCTTCAAGATTCTGTATGTTGCTTGAGCCCACTTTGCTAATACATGTGCAAGCTCAAATACACGTGCCTTTGTGTATACATTTGCCAAGAGTATATTCACTTCAAGCTTTCCATGAAAGCTTAGAGAAAAACCAGAAATTTTCACTTGCTTTATTCACTTCAATCTTCATTGAACCTGCTCTTTGTACTCTTACCCGTTAGGCCAAGCTTCAGATCTGTACTGAGGTGAGCTCCACAGCTTTCTTTTTCTCCATAGCTTCAATGGAAATCTTCACAACTTCTTCTTCTTCTTCCCTCTTCTCTCACTCACTCTCACAACACAACTAATGAGCTCTAGGCTCTGATACCATGATAAAAAAAACAGAAGAAGGAGGGAGCACACACGAAGAGAAGCAAACCCTAATCCATATTCATCAATCATAAAGAAGGAGAGAAGCCATAGTCATCATCTCTCTCACACACACAAAAGAGAACACAACATAGTGTTATGTCCACACTACAAAGTAAACCTAATGTAATGTCCACAAACCACACATGACCAGCTGGACGCGGTCATAAACACAGCACACGATATCCATCTACCATACTGTCACTCTGTCAGCACCCATGTGCTATCCTCCAGCTGTATACGAGCTTGACATTTCAACACACCCCTTCGTGATGCCCCCTCCAAGAGCCCTGGCAGTGGAAGCAGCATCACAGCCTCTTGCGCGGGGCATGGATCCACACTCGGGGCCTCGCCCACGGATATCCGGACAAGAAACTAGCCCGGCCCGGAAAACTTCCCTCAACTGGAAGGCACGTGCGATTCCACCAGGAAAATCATCTAATGGGAGAATTGATCTAACGAGTCAAAGTCTTAACTAACCAAACTGATCGGACCAAACCCGAAAGTCACATGGTCAGATCAAAGAAGAGACTTGCACTTGGTTCATAGAATCACCACTTTTTTCCTCCTTTAGCGAGGCACAACCGCTAATTTCCTCCCACAGAATAAGGGTCTTCTAGGACTTAATCTAACTAACGTAACTTAATCATAACTATTTGTATTGTAGGCATCCCTCGATCCAGCCTAACCCCAACCAGCCCATGGGTAGTAAGCCAACCGCCCAACCACTGTATTGGTGGGATTCCTTTATAAAAATTTGGTTATGTTTTGCTCGGGTACCAAGGAAAAGAGTTCCTAGGCCCCCAAGCCAGTGCTTCAAGCAAAATTTAAGGTAGGCATACCCCTTACAGACCTAATATGAAATTGCCATTATAATAGATTCAGCTATGTTTAAAATAATCTTTCAATGAAATCATAGTATTACTAATCATAATCTTACAGCTATCTTTAAAACAATCTTTCAATGAAATCATAGTATTACTGATCATAATCCTCCAAAATACTGAGTCGATTGTTTTATAAATTATATCATCCGGACTCTCCGTTGAAGACCAGCTGGTCAACCAACGAGATCCAATATCAAAATTCAGCTCACAAAAATCATTCTTTTCAGTTCATCCATATCTTCCTCGACGTACGCATGGGTGTCTTAGCAACCGCGAGCCCATGCATCACCTGGTCAGAACCCTCTAGGAACCTGTTTAGGTGTCCTAGAACTTCACTCAAGAACCGCTTCATCGGTCCTCACCCATCGTACTGAAAGCGCATCATTTTAACCATACCGAGGCTGGTCAAGACCTCGACAGGCTTTGCTGCGAGAGCGACGTCCCTCGACGACTCCCCGCCAACTGTTACAACAACGAGTATCTCCTTAGTTAATCACATACCAAATGCTTCCTCCAACATTTTGGCATAAAACAGTCGTTTAAAAAGTAGAATTCCCGGTTCGAGATTGGTTCCACAAAACCCTTTTCCCTTAATCCTGATTTTCTTAATGAGAATCATTGATCTCTCATCAAGGTAATCTACCCCTCATTTGACTGAATTTCCAACTAGATTCTTGATGATCTTGGTTAAGGAAAACTATGCTACTTCAATAGTAGTCTATTCTTTGTGTGAAGAATTGGAATTGGTCTCACAAGGTTTTTGCTTGATTCAGATTCGAGAGATGGGCAAGTAGTTTATTGGCCGACCCTCTCACAGTCATGGTCTTAACCAAAATTATTCCGTTTACTTTTGACTTTGATTCCTAAGGATTTTCTTCAAATAAAAATCTACTGAACTTCGAACCATAAGGAAAATTCCACCTTTATAATTTTAATCTTTCCTAACCATAATAGATTAATAAATGGCTCTATATGAGAATATCCGATTTTTTAATAAAAATACTCTTCTTTCATTAATCTAATTTTGGGTAAGTATCAATTTGGTGATTTATCCACATAAAATATCTAAGAATATTCTTTCTACCAATTTAATCATCAACCCTAATTTTCTAGGTGGATTTATGGTGAAATTTTCTCTTTTTTGTCACCAAAATTTAATTTAGACCATTCTCTACATAAAATACCATAAAAATTCTTCTTTTAATTAAATACAAATATCCAATTTTTGGAATATGCTTAAAATTCCTCTTTTTAAATTTAAATGATTGAATTCCAATTGTCATGAGAATTCCTCTTTTATCATTTAAAAATTATTATACATAAAATAAATTTATCTAAAATTTCTCTTTTTTTAATTAAATAAAAATATCCATTATTTGAAATATGCTAAAAATTTCTATTTTACCATTTAATTACTTGGATCTCAATTATCATGGGAATTCCTCTTTTTGCATAAAAATAAATTTACCAAAAAATTCTCTTTTCTTTTAATTAAATATTTATATGCATAAATACTAAAATTTATTTCACATGAATATGATGAAAATAATTCTCTTTGCATAGGATGTCCAATCCTAGAATATGGTAGGAAGTCTTCTTTTTGCATTATGCATAAAAATAAGATATATATTATTTTTTAAAAATTTTACCATAGCTTTGTTGTTGCTATTTTACTGATAATTTTTAATTTTTCTAAAAAGAATAAAACATTGTAATGCAAATATGATAGAAGATCTATTCTTAAACTTAAATCTAAACTATGAATTTGAATCATTATTTTAACCATAATCATAAACTTAATTATGATTATTCTACTAGATTAAGCTATTTCCATTATTCCTCTTTTCCCAAATTCATAGGATTATCTCTTTCCCATTTAGAATCAATTAAAGTATTTTTTAACTACTTATAGATAATCTAAAAAACTTAACCATTATTTTATTAACATAAAAGCATAAAAATACCATTTTCTTATTCTCTGGCTTAACAAGCTTAGAGTTTAGTTTTGAAATAAGAATTTATCAAGAAGCATTCTTTTGCTAAAGAATTAGCCAATTGATAGGTGCAGGATGGAGAAGCTCACACAGAAATGTGTGTGTGTGTGTGTGTGTGTGTGTGTGTGTGTGAGAGAGAGAGAGAGAGAGAGAGAGAGAGAGAGAGAGAGAGAGAGAGAGAGAGCCAAAAGTGTGGTAGCCACAAAATGCAAGTCAACCCTTGCATGTGTGTCACATCCATATAATATAGAAGTACAAAATATTATATGTAGAGTGTCCTTTCACACTTGATATCCAAGGGGAAAGACCACATGGGAAAAAGTACCCTTGGTTAAGCCCTGTTCACACATAGCACTACCATAAGTGAGCATATGCCTACAAATCCCCCTTGTAGTAGAAGTGTGAACCTGTACAAGGTAGCAGATCACTCTCTGTATGAGAGTAAGCCCAAAGCTTTGCAGAAAGCTTCAAACTTTTCTCGAGGTAAAGCCTTTGTGAACAGACCTGTAACATTATCCTATGTGTAGGGCAGTAAGATAAACTGATCTCCCCTACATGTAACCTCTCTCTAACATAGTGATAATGAATCTCAATGTGCTTGGTACGTGCATAAAATACTGGATTTCGTGCCACGACCATAGCACTCTGGCTATCAGTGATAATGATGGTGGGTGTCTGCTGACACTCACGAAGATCAGCCAATAATCTCCTCAACCATACACAATCTACTGTAGCTCTGTGAAGATTGCCATGTACTCAGCCTCACAAGTAGATGTGGTAACAGTGGGTTGCTTTTTACTCAACCAAGATATGCATGAATTGCAAGAAAAAAACAATTCCCACTGGTGGATTGCCTTGTATCATAATCACTAGCCCAATCTAAATCACTGTATGCATAAAGCTACAAGCTATCCCCCTTGGGATAGAATAAACCAAGATCCAGGGTACCCTGAAGATAACGAAATATGCGTTTAACTACTTGCCAATGCTTTGTGCATGGGCTGTGCATGAATTTGCTCAACAAAGACACCCCAAAAGATATGTCTGGCCTCATGTTACACAAGTAAATGAGACATCCCACTGCCTGGGCTGTAAATGCTATCGACCTCAAAAGGCTCTCCAATATCATGCATAGTAAGCCGTACACCTGGTTCTACTAGAGTAGAAATGGGCTTACATTCATCCATGTGAAACCTTTTTAGCAAACTTTTTATGTACTTAGTTTGTTGCGTAACAATGCCATCATCTATACGCATAAACTGTATGCCAAGATAGTAATGTAAAGGCCCCAAATCTGACATATCAAATTCAGCTTTTAAATCAACTTTAAAATCTGAAATCTATACTTTGCTAGTACCTGTAATGAGCATGTCATCTACATACAAGATGACTGTGAGAATATCAGCACCGGTTTTCCTCACATACAATGTGCTTTTAGCTGGACTATTCACATAACCTTGGCTGGTTAGATGAGCATGTATTTTATCATACCAAGCTCTTGGAGCTTGCTTTAACCCATACAATGCTTTGTGTAAATTGCATACTTTATGTTCCTCACCAGGAACTACAAAACCAATGGGCTGATTTACATATACTTCCTCTTGTAAATCCCCATTTAAGAATGCAATTTTGATGTCCAATTAATGCACTTTCCATCCTTTATGTGCAGCCAATGCAATCACTGATCTTACTGTGGTCATTCTCGAAGTGGGAGGTAATCATCAACACCAGCTTACCGGTTCCCCATTCCAAATTCTTGGCATATCATCGGCCAACACATGTTATGTTCCCTTTCTTACCCATGGCAGTGAAGTCGAATTCCAATAGTAATAACAATGAGCGTATGATTCTTTTCATGGTGCAAACCTTATTCACCAAGTATAATAAAGTCTGATGGTCCACAAAGGAATACAAATTTGTTGACCAATAGGTAATGCCGATACTTCTTGATAGCATAGACCATGGCCAAACCCTCTCGTTCTATAGTGGTGTAGTTTACCTCTGCATCATTCAATAATTGGCGGCTAGCAAAGCAGACTGGGTAGTCCAATTTGAACTCACTAAGCTGTGCCAATACACATCCTATATATGAAGTTTGATGCATCGATGTGCACATGGAATATAAGATCCTAGTTAGATAGTCTCAAAATTGGTGCACTGGCCAGCACTGGCCAGTGCTTGCGTTAATTTATCATATGTTTCTTGGCATTCTTGAGCCCATTTGAGTAGTCTATATAATGGTCTGGGAATTTCAGCACAAAATACTATGAAATGATAATACCCAATGTGGCCCATAAACCTCTGTACACCTTTGTAATTGGTGGGTGGGGGCGATTCCAAGATTAGTTTGACCTTACTGTCATCCGTGGAAATGCCGTTCTTAGAGACAATGTGTCCCAAGATGACACCATGTTTGACCCAAAATTGGCATTTCAAAAGGGTTTAAGGATATTCGATACAATCGCCATCGCTCAAACACCTTTCTCAAACAAGCTAGATGTTCTAACCATAGTGAGTGTGCACATAAATCATAAAAAATGAATACCTCTAACCACTTTTACAAGTAGTCTTTGAAGGCTGTGCACATTAATCATTGAAGAGTTGCAGGGGCATTAGTGAGGCCAAAAGGTATAACCTTGTAAGTGTATGTTCCCCACATTGTATTGAAGGTTGTTTTATGTTGTTCTTTGGGTGCTATAGACACCTGATTGTGACCTAAAAATCCATCTACTACGAAGTTTTAAGCTTCTTCACCAGCTACCCATTCCAATACATGTTTAGTATAAGGCAGTGGGGGTAATGATCCTTCCTTGTAGCAACGTTGACCATTTTGAGATCGACATAGACTCTAAGTTTCCCATTCTTCTTTCACACTATCATGATTGGTGATTGAAAGATCCCTGCCCTCTCTGCGCAACGAATTCGGGGGTGCTAGCAGTGAAAGTAGCACTTCTTGCGTGGGGCAGGTTCCCTCACTTGGGGTCTTGCCCACCACGGATATCCGGACAAGAGGCTAATCCCTCGGTTCTTCCAAACCCAAACCCGGAAACACTTTCCTCGCCCTGAAAGCATGGGTGATTCCTCCAGGATATTTTTACTCTAACATAGTCAAGGTCATCACTAACCAGATTGATCCAATCAAACCTGTAAAGACACTCGGTCAGATCAAGGAAGAAACTTACACTTGGATCATAGAGACCAACGCTTTTTTCCTCATTGTTTGAGAGGCACAACCATTGATTCTTTTCCATAGAACAATTTTTATCCGGGATTTACTTCATCTATCGTACTATAACAGAATTGAATCTCATTTTACGGATCCATCAGTCTAGCAGCCTAACCCCATCTAGCCCTATGGGTTAATAGCCAACCGCCCAACCACACTATAGTGATGGGATCCAATTAGGAATTTAGTTAGGTTTTGTCCCAGGTACAAGGGAAAAGAGTTCCCAGGCCCCCTAGCCAAATATTTATGCAAATTTAAAGCTAGTCACACCACTTACACACAATATGAAATTGCCTTTTTCACAGATTCAGTTGTCTTTAAAACATTCATTTAATAAAATCATAGTGTCACTTACACACCCAATATGAAATTGCCTTTTTCACAGATTCAATTGTCTTTAAAACATTCATTTAATAAAATCATAGTGTCACTGATCATAATTCTCCAAAATATCTAGTTGAATCCTAATTTCCACTCATTCCTTCATCGGTGTACCTATGGCATCATTGGTAATCAGAACACTCACCACCTGTCCACTCAGGGGCCTTTTCAATAGTTCCTAGCTCATAGTACCCAGCAATATATTCACTTATAAAAATCAAGATGGAATCTATGTTGAAGATCAGCAAGATCAACCAATAGATCCATATAAAAGAGCCATGGACTCATCCATTGAGGACTAGCAAGGTCTATCAACTAGATCCATGCCCGGTTTCAGAAAACAACTCTTACTCCTTGTTCCAATATCTTCCCCGATGCACGTGTGGGTGTCTTTGGTGACCGAGAGCTCGAGCACTGTATGGTCAGCACCCTCTAGGATCCTTCGCAGGTCACCTAGCACGGGTTTGATTTTTTGCGAGCTTTATTTGGCGAGCTTTTTGGAGATAAGATAGTTTTATGCGAGCTTGTAAGAAAAATGATACATTTTGGTGAGCTTTTATATAGTAAGTATTTATGAAAGAGAAATAAATACATTCACATACATACGTATATACATACATGCATATTCTCAAACACACCTACCTACCTACCTACCTACCTACCTACCTTCCTACATATATACATACATATATACATACATACATATATACATACATATGTACACACATTTGTATAATACATACATACATACATGCATGCATACTCCCAAACATATACATGCATGCATGCATACATACCTACATACCTACCTACCTACCTTCCTACATATAAACACACATTTTATGTCAAAGAAACTTAAATATAGGCACAAACATACCTATCTATGTACCTTTCTTCCAATATTTATTTCAACACAAGTAAAAACAAGTATACCCGGCTCATTCACATTTCCTTACAAGAAGATATATGGTTGGTACAACTCCTTTACCATAGCGTCACAAGCTCCCTACAATAAGACTTTAGAGTACGTGACAGTATACTCCATCCCAAGAAGATATATGGTTGGTACAACTCCTTTACCATAGCGTCACAAGCTCCCTACAATAAGACTTTAGAGTACGTGACAGTATACTCCATCCCAAATCAAGACAAAAATATTGGGTTCAAATTTTCTTACAAAAAGATTGACTTCACATTTCCTTACAAGCTTAAGTAGGCACAAACATAAGAGGCTTGATTAAAGCTTAAGTATAGGCACAAACATCCTTGCTCTACAAGGATGTGATAGTATATTGCCCACTTCCTCTGGTGATAGTGTCGGTTGATGCATTACCATATCCTCATTCTTATGTAATCCCAAAACTCACAAGAAGACAAAATAGATATGCTTACATGCAACGTAAGACTTTCCTCTAGATTCTCTTTGCATGAAATCAGGACATGTACACCAAGGTTGTTCCTTGATGTGTATAAAATAGTCCTCTCCACTCTCACATGCCAAATGAAAAATAGAGTAGGGGGACGGCTGCATTGCACTCTCATCAAGGACTGTCGTTGTCATGGCCTCGACACTACCAATCCTCTTTTTTGCTTCTTTGGAAATCCAATGCCGCCACTTGGTTGATCTCTTTGTATTTTGTGTAGCATCATGTGGCCTCTTGTCACTTTCTTTGTTGCCCCTGCTTGTGTGGATGTTTCTCCCACCCCTGACACAAAAGGTTCTTCATGAGTAACATCTAACTTGAACCCTGCCTTTACTAATTTCTCTACCTCTTCGGCTGGTTATGTTGGTCCCAACATCCACTTTCCACATATCTGGGTATGATGGCTTGTATATTATGTTTGGATCTACATGCCATGTGTGTGAAACATTTGAAGGACAAAACCACATCATTTGAGCCTTTGGGCCTCCCGGACCAGGATGTCGTCGCTCTGAGTAGAAGCTAGGGACAACAACTCTAATAGAGCTTCCCTGTATGTATGAGTTGCACTTAAGTCTTCCATCAATACCTCCCAAACATTTGACTTTTGAGTTCAATGGGGTTCGTCTAATGGCCCACATTGTGCGTCCCACCAGTGGCCTCTTTCTTTACATGCATTTGTCCTCTGCTCATTGTGCCATAATGTTGTTTAGGCTCTTCATGTCCAACATCTTTGTTTCCTCCAGTCATTGGACTTTTTGGTCCTCCCCTTGAAGCGTGACTTGCTGCACTGTTTGTTCTAGATCTATCTCCAAAACTTACTCTTCTTGCTGTTCCCCGGTTTTGACGATGTCTACTCTGCAACATAACCTGGACGATGTGAGCATTGGTCTACTTCCATTGTCCTCACCCTCTTTCATTGAATAGTCTCCTTATCTCCATGTAGAGGCCTTGATTCCTCATACATAGGAGTATTAGGTACTGTTTCATGGACCATGCGAGCCACTTGTGGTGGTGTTGGTCTTGACCTTGCTGCCACCCTGTCCAGCAACTTGCTCAAGCTTGGTCCCTCACCTTTGTGCTTCCCCATCTGATATGCATATTGCTTTGCACTTTGTAGTAAAGCGTTTGCCATATGTGAAATGCACGCATCATACAAGCTAACCTTTTCCTTGTATCCTTCACCAGCAAGCCAACTCCCACGTACACTTTCAGATAAGTTAGTTCGAGGGGTTTGTGCTAAATCCACCAAGCTTAAGACCACCTGCACACAAGAGGTTTCATACATGAATTCACAAAATTGACTCCAATGCAAATACATCCATACAACATATCATTTCTCCATAAAATTTCTCACCCTTGACATGAGGTTGCCCCAATGTGCTATTCGTACTTCCCACCAACTCATCCATGTATCCATTACTGATAGTTTTCCCTCATGAACATGTCCATTTCTCCACCACTCACAAATCTCTTTACTTTTTAAGAAAGCTGACTCCTTATTGGTTACCAATCTCCATTCTTCACACAAGTCAATATGGTGTTGTCGACTTTCTGCCTTCACGCATTGTTTAGCATGCTTCATCAAACTTTGTTTCCAATGGAATAAGCACGTTCACTCCTTGTCTTCCATAATGTTGTGCGGACCCCCATTGAAAACGGTCCTAACTGCACACCAATTTGACCCTGCTTCATCAGCCACACTTCATCAGCCATAAACCCATAGAAGTGTGCGGGTGCACAACCACATTGCTCCATTGTGCTATTCAGCATTTCCCAAAATAGTACTTGGCTTTTTGTATCCTCCTCCTTCATTTCATATGTGGCAATTTTCAACAGCTCCTGAACACTATAGGATTTTGGAGAGAATTTTTTTTAATCAGCTTATGTAGTCTTATACAGAGAAGATCTCGCTATTCATTTATACAAGGTAGCTGTTTCCCAGGACAAGGTGGCCCTGATGACAAATGTTATGTCTTTAAGATGTCTTCGAGGACCAGCATCAGGCGTGGACGGTGAATCGCATGCGGTGTGATAGTGGAGGTGACTTGTCAAAGTCCTGGGTTTTGTTTGATCACACTCATCAAGTTTTTGGTTGGTCAACAATGGCTTGTCATGGTTACGACCCAAGGAGAGACTACATTCAAGGTAAATGAAAGAAAGGAAAAAATTGAAGTATGTAGTCTCACCTTGGGTCGTAACCATGACAAGTCGTTGTTGACCAACCAAAAACTCGATGAGTGTGATCAAACAAAACCCAGGACTTTGACAAGTCACCTCCACTATCACACCGCATGCGATTCACCAAGTCCACGCCTGATGCTAGTCCTCGAAGACATCTTAAAGACATAACATTTGTCATCAGGGCCACCTTGTCCTGGGAAACGACTACCTTGTATAAATGAATAGCGAGATCTTCTCTGTATAAGAAGGATGCTATCAAAGCCCTCTCCTGCTGGCATCAATTTTCTTTTCTCCAGGGATACAATGTGTCTAAACCTAAAAAACATAATTTCACAATAAAGAGAGGACCGAATGTAGAAAAATACATCCAAATATAATTAAGTTACAGAATGAATACTCACCTCTAGTTTTCCACAAGAGGACTCAACTCCTCCAAAAAATTGTAGAGCTCATGATCCCCAATACTTGTAGGTAGCTCATCATTTTGATTCATCATGGAGGAAAACAACATATCCTTCACAATATCCATCTGTATTTTTCGAGGACCTGCACTTCTCTGGGCTTTCAACACTTGAGAAACAAACATTTTCACGTGCTCCAACATTGACCTTGAAGTTCCTAGCTGAACTGGATGTTCATGATGCAGCCCAGTGTGGAGCATCATTCTTGTAATAGTTGTGTCACGAGGCATTACGTAATACACAACACATCTACACACTTTCACACAGTGTGCAGTTTTGCGACAAAAGTGACAAACTATTTTAGTTTTCTCATCCTCTGTCAGAAGTCCAACTGCAATCTTTTTTGTCAGATGTCCATGAAAGAAGGTGTTGTTATACCTTTTATTGTTCAAGTAAAAAGGACAGCTGAGCCTATGGCACTCCAAAGTACCAACACAATAGCTAATACGCACGGTACTACTTACAGACATGTTTGATGTTACTGGACGTGTCCATAGGTGACCACCGTCATATTTTTGCTCCATTCCATCCATATTTCCTATTTTGCCATATGTTGGTGGAAACTCTAGGATGGAGTCACCATCAAAAAGTCTTGGCACCTCCTGGACTTGGATGACTCGAGTAACTTTTTTCAACAATGAATGTAGAAGAGAAGGTTCCTCCTTCTTACGAAGAACTAAAAGTATACTCTCTGAAGCAATACATTCATCTTCAGAGATATTGTGCTTTGAACCTTTTGGATTGCTCATGCCTTCACCTGGTTGCAAAACAATTGCTGAGCCATTCAAGTCACTCTCAGAGAGGAGCTCGAGATATGAACATGGGTGTTTTGTGTCCCTTATTCTTTATCCACTGAAGTCTCCAAATGTCGGACATCTTGGGTAATGTCATCAGCACTAGAATCAAGACTATCAGCAGCACAAAGAGGACTACATTGTAGCATATATGTTTTACTTCGAGTAATATCTACGAGGTAGTTTTTATTTTCCTCCATATCATAATGAGCGATGATTTCCTGTAGGCTTCCATTGGTCCTAGTAGCTTTCACTCCAGAAAGGGCGTGTGATGAAGGCAGAAACCCTTGTAGGATATCCATGACTAACAAGCGTTGTCTGGTGGAGAAGTATTAAAGTTTGAGATTTAGCAGCCATCAAGCTCCCACTCAAAGGTGATAGTGTGCTCCATATAGGGAAGGCAATACAAAGATGCGGAAAGGACAGGAGAGACGAAAATGTGAAATGAAAATATAAAAATGAAGGAACAGGTGGACTTTATGAAACAAAAATAGAAGATCAGGTATCTAGGTGGAGCAATCACGATTGAGAATGAAGGCGGTTGAAATGATAATACAAGGTGGAGCAATCACGATTGAGAATGAAGGCGGTTGAAATGATAAAACAAGGTGGAGCAATCACGATTGAGAATGGTCATGATAAAAAAAAATTTATAAAAAATATACAAATATATATGTATCTATAAATATATTAAAAAATATACAAATATATACATTTATTGGTTCTAACTATTATTTTTATAAAAAGCTAGTCTCTTTGTAAATACACACGCACACACACATGTCTATATTTATATATTATATTGTATATATTTTAAGCTAAGATTCTATTAGGATATATGTATTTTAGTGTGTGTGTGTGTGTGTATTTATTTACAAAGAGACTAGCCTTTTATCTATTTTAGGATATATAGATATATTAGACTATATATCTATTAGGCTACACACACACACACACACACACACACACATTTATTAAAATACATATAGCTTAATATGTGTGTGTGTGTGTGTGTGTAACCTAATCAATACCTAGACTCAAATATATATATATATACATCAATATATATATATATGTACATATATACATAGCCTAAACTATATTCTCTCTCTCTTTTGAGCCTAAATGTTAAAAAAGTTTTAAAAGAGCATGAGTTTTCTCTTTGTTGTACATCACATATTCTCTCTCTCTCTCTCTCTCTCTCTCTCTCTCTCTCTCTCTCTCTCTCTCTCTCACACACACACACACACACACACACACACACACACACACACACACACACACAATTTCAATAACATAAATAATAGAAAAGTTTTAAAAAAGTATGCCACACATATTGAACCATTGAAAAATGTGTGTGTGTGTGTGTGTGTGTGTGTGTGTCTATCTATAGCTTAATACATTTTTAGCCATATATATGTGTGTGTATGTATGTATCTATCTTTAGGCTATATATATTTTAGGCCACACACACACAAATATGGTACACATATTTTAGGGTACATGTATTTTGCTGTGAAGGTGTGGATACTCTCAACTCAGCAGGCGAACGGGCGAACGCATCTGTGAAAAGAGGTACTGTTCTCTCTAATGTTCTTTTTCTATTAAATTTAGAGCCAGCAGCTATGTTGGAGGTGGCCGGCGGTGGAGAAGATAGCCTGGGCGCTGCGGAGGTGAGGATGTCGGCTATGTTGGAGGGCGATGGCGATGGTGAGGGAGAGGGCGAGGTGGAGGTGGAGGTGGAGGTGGAGGTGGAGGAGGAGCCTAAATCGGTCATGATCTCCCCATGCCCCCATTGCTCCAGCCACTCCAGGCTCCCGACAGAGCCTGGAGTGGCTGAAGCAACGGGGGCAAGGGAGGCATTGTCTAGGCAATTTGAGAGACCGTGGTGGCACTGGGGAGGCGGAGGCGGTGGCGTTGGAGGCCAAGATGGAGGTGGTGGCACTGGAGGCGGAGATGGCGCTGGAGGTCGAGATGAGGCATGGAGGCATAGGAGGCGGTGGCGCTGGAGGCAGAGATGGAGGTGGAAGGCAAGGTGGATGGAGATGGAGGTGGAGGTGGAGATGGAGGTGGTTCTCCAGTGCACTTCTCCCCCCTTTGCCCCCGTTGCTCCGGCCATCCCCCGGCTCTGCCGGGAGCCTGGAGTGTCTAGAGCAATGGGGGCAAGGGGGGAGATGTGCAGTCTTTTATATGTGTTTTAAGGAATCATGTGTATAGTTGTCAAATTCAATTCAGATACTAAGCTTGCAAGCATGTGTATATTCTTCAAACTCTATGTTTTTTTCTTATTCTCACAAGGTAATCATCAATACAACTAATCCCAATGTGCATGTATGGATATAAAATGATTGTAAATCTAAGCTCCATAAAGATTTTATTTTCTAAGATCGTAGCACTCTGTGAACTCAAATCATGACAATCCCACTCAACTCAGTGATTCCACTCAGCTTAACAATCCTACTCTTGGACAATTTCACTCAAGATTGATCTCATGAGATCCTGAGGAATTCACTAACAGACCCCTATTTAAGCTTATAAGGATACCTTTAAAAATGAATGTCACCCCCCTTCCTTGGTACCCAAATTTGACTCTTCCCTTGGTAGTATCCCTCGGCTACTATAGGTGGAGGATGGAGATGAGGCAATGGTGAGGGGGAGGAGGCCTCTTGTCCTAGCCCTTTCTTGGCCTCTTGGATCTCTGTTAGCTGCCTTTGTAGGTTTTCCACTTGATTGGCTTATGCTCTCCTCAAGATTGTGCAGTTCTTCCTATAGTGGTTCTTGCTAGCTCCTCAATTCTTCTGTGACTTTGTGCTCTAAGAACATGCCACATCTTTTTTCCTTACGATTGTTTGTAGTTTGGACATTTATTTGGGGACATTTGTCATGCATTTATTCAAGTAATCTAATACTCCCTACATCCAGTCCAATTCTATGGTTTCCAAAAAACTAGATGGGCCTGGCACTATTGGGGCTGGTTTGGGCATGGTGGATCCAGCACAGTGGGGCCCATTAGTTGATGATGGGTGAATGTTTCTTTCCTAGAGGTTTCTTTGAATAGGGCCTATAGTTACGGCCCGATCTTGGTTTTGGTATCCGGCCTTGTGAGCTTACTGATCTACTCTTTGAAGTTGTGTGCTAGCCTCCAGAGCTTTCACCATCCTCAATGTTTTCTTAGACATGTAGTAAGGTTTGTGTGTGAGGTTGATGTTTTCCTATAGACATGAAGTAGGGTTTACGTGTGAGGTTGATCACCTCTATCTGTCATTTAGCTCAAACTGTTTGCTACTCATATTCAGGGCAAAAGAGAGACAGATGGCTCCAAGAAAAGCAGGAAAACAATAGGCAAAGACTAAGAAAGGTATATGATGTGAATAGTCCCAAGATTCTACTGAGATTGTGTTTTAATGTTTTTAGATATGCTTACTTGGGCTGGGTGTGTGTGTCTTACAGACAACAGGGGATACTCACTTAGATTTGGGCATGTTTGTTTGACTCTTAGCGAGGAAGCGCATAATTCTCTTGTTCATGAGGAAGAAGCGCTTGTGTTGGAGAACAAAATTGGCTCAATAAGCTCACCTCCTCCAACTCACACGAAGATGCATGAATCTAGTACTGGTCAAGGGGAGACCCATAGAAGGCTTCTTGTAAAATCTATTGAATTGGGATTGCTTGGTGATGTATTCACTAAGTTTTTTGTGCAACGCAATTCCTCTACCCCATTGGTCCCTTTATGCAGGCTGATTCCAAATGAAGCCATCCGTACAATTTCTAGCCAACTTGAGGTGTTTCGTGATTCCTTTGACTGCCATGGCTATGTCAAAGAATCTCCTCCTTTTTTAGTTTCACTTACATGTCCCAGAAGCTCTATGTATTTCACGGTAACACAAATAGACTTGCAAGAATGGGGACCATACTGGGTGTTACAACATGACAGATTTGAGGATGAAATCAGAGGAACTGAGTGGGAGGATCTCAGTGGTGGTAAGAAGTTTCTTGTTTGGGATGGCAATCATCGTGTGAAGGCATGGATGTCTTGAGTGCACAAAGGTATGCTCTTTTGAATGCCATAGAGTGATTTTATGCAACATTAAAAGTAATATATTGTAATATCTTTATTTTGTTTTCTCTAGCTTGGTCTCATAGCCCCTCATGCCATGTCTGGGTCAAATGTCAATTTTTGGTTGTGGACAAGAAGCAAGAAGGAGAATTGCTATTGGCTTTGCGATCTCAAAATGAGTAAGTGATCTCTCTCTACTTAATTACGGACATTGTGAAGTCATTTTTAAGTTCTTGGCTCATTGTGACTCTTTACAACAGATTGGTGCGCACTAGTGTTACACCCACATTGTCACATGAGATCTTCATGTTTCAACGATTTGGAATGGCAGACAAATCATCCATATTGGACTACCTTGGTGAAGATGTAAGGAGGTGGGCTTTAATGGAGCTTATTTTGGAGCGACGAAGTGGAGAGCAATGGTACAATGCTCCAGCTACAATCTTGGCACAGCTTGTGTGGAAGGTAGAGTTTGCATTTCCCATCTTTTATTAATAAACGGATTATCAATGTTTTTTAATTGTGTGAGTGATAGTGAGTCCTTTTTGTTATACGTAGACATCGTTTGAAAATGCGATGAAGCAAGCTATATCATGCATTGATAGACATGCCATGGGGTTGCAAGAATATGAGACAAAATGTGAGAAAGCCAGACATGGTGTAGAGCAAACATTTTGAGATAGAGCATACAAGATGCTCATAATTACAAACCCATCCAATGGTGATGCATTCTTTCAACTCGTATATAACTATGATTGGTCTAAGAAGGGATTGGTTGCTCTGACCAAAGAAAAGCTCTACACATTCGCCATATCTCGAATTTCAACTCAAAGGTATGTCACATGTCAATAAACCTCCCTTAACATAAACTAACCTTAACATCTAATCTCTTATGGATTTGGTATGATGCTGAAATAGGAAGGCGGAATTGCTTCAAATGCTTATGACCGGGAGGGCAAAGGACAAGGTAATTTCGGAGATGTTTGGGGATAACAAAAAGACGTTGCTACATATGAAGAAAGAGTTGTATTGGGAAGAGCTAATAGGGGAGGCGGACTCTATTTTGGAGGGTTTATTGGTATATGATGATGTTATCTACATCCCACCATTTATGCAATGGGTGCAAGAGGAGCGATCGAAACACATACCATGGACCTTCCATGAGGTGTGGGCAAAGATTGGAAAAGTGAAGGAAGGCCAAAAGCAACCTGAGGTGGAGAATGCCGCAAAGAGGGTTGTCTACAGGTATATATCTTCTAATGCCATTCTATTTTTGTAGAAAATATATATACGCATTAAAAAAAGTATTTTAGTGATGTTTGTTTTATTTTGGATATGTAGGTGGGTGCAGCTACTCATTGGCCAAGGTCTAGACGAAGAGACGGAAGCAATCAAAGAATGGGTACGTCCAAATTCCTCGAAAACAATGTACCCAAAGGAATGGGTTGAGAGAGGGGTTTCTGATTGGGAATATAAGAGATGTCCTTGGTGGTTGGACTATCCTCTAAATCATGTGCCTCCAAGTGAGGAGCTCCTAGACAAAGGTACTTTTTTGCTTTCTATTGAATTATATACATGTAAATGTATATGTAAACCTTCCTACCTATGCAAATACATACCTATACATACATATAAATATATATAAACTATCCATATGCATAGACATATTAGATACATATACATATAGATATATACATATACAAATACATGTAAACATATATGTACATATACATATGCATACATAAATACATACCTACATACATACACTAAATTATATACTAAATTCCTACATACATACAAAGTTCATGTCACATTTAAGATTTGGCATGTTAGATTTTAAAGAAACATTGTTAAGTTTTGAAGTTTTTTTTGGGACATTAGGGAAAAACGGAGCTCATTTTGGGGCCCTGTAAGAAATTCACTATTTTTCGATTTATTTCTCTCCTAAAAGATCTCAAAAATAATAAAATATGGAAACATGGCTCAGAATTGTCAGTAAGGACCACTGAACTGTCAGTTCAGAAAAGAATAAGATAATCTTTTGTCTAACTAACACGATTTTGCATTAAATATCTCCTTACTTTTTTTTGTTTCTCGAAGATTTCGCATCTCTTTTAACGACGTGTGCAGGCCTCTCATAAAGAATTCATCACTGAACTTAATGATTGTATGGATACCGCCACACTTCCACAATTCATGTTACAAAAAGACTATGAGATTGACAAGCCAACTTTGCAACCTCAGAAGCACAAAAATGGCCGATACTAGTGAGTTACAATCTCAGAAGAAGCGATTATATCATCTTCACATCGACTTAGAAGAACAATATGCTCCAGCACAAAAAAGACGAAAGGATACGGTGCTAAATGCTCAACAACGGGAAAATATGAGAAGAGAAGGGCTCCAACATATTGACTTATGGTGTGATGGAAGTATATATCCAAAATGTCTAGTAAAAAACTCTACACCTCCATTTGTCAATCCAACCACACTATTGAGGTTTGCGGGTGATGGACAAAATGGACTTCTTGGTTATATTTCAGCATAGTCTGCATTTGCAAAAACATATAAAACAATGTACCTACAAGAAAAGGGAGCCAGGATTCAAGAGATAGCTATTCGTGCAAAATTGGAGCAGCAGTTGCAGAATGAAATTGAGGAGCATTCAAAGAGTAAAAAAGAGTTAACAAGATCAAGAAGGAAGAGAACCATGCTTGGAGACAGACAACGAAGCAGGAAGATTAAAAACATTGCAAATTTGAAGGCTGGGACTGGTGGATGCAAGCGAAGAATTCAGGAAGCAAGGTTAGTTTGTAATTTTTTATTTTTTAAACTCAAAAATGCTCTCAAATGACTATATCTATTTTGTCCATTAATGCAAAACAGGATTGGAAGTGTTGAATAATATAGGCATATTGTGTTGTTACTATATTGTTACTATAGGAAATTATTGGAGCCTGCAAAAGAAAATATGGATCCCAACCTTCTTCCAGTTAAACAAATGAAAGGATTGCTTTCTTGTGGTGTAGCAAAAGGTTTGATTGAAGAAAAAAAATACAAAACAATCAAACGCAATGTTGTAGAGGACTTTATATCCAATAATCAAGTTGATGGTACTACAATCCAAGAGGCTCTTGATGTTAGTGGAGTTAGCAGGAAGGGATATAGTTCGATTTTCCATGCGATATCCTCAACTTTGAGAGATCAAAGGATTAAACGAGTTTTACTGCCAAATCCAGCAATAGTGTGGAAGATAAGAGGTCATTTGAATGAAAGTATAGATGAGTTTATTGGACCATATATCCATATTGAAGAAATATTTCATGGTGCTAAAGGAACCACTGTGTATGACCCTTGGAACAATATATTTGTAGATCTACAACAACTTCAAAGAAGAATGGTCAAGTTTTATGGAATAACATTTGAAGAGTGCAAAGGCATTTTGAAATTCGTTATCAAACTGGATGAGTGTGAGGTTGTAAAGGAAAAGAAAATGGAAAGGATTACTATCACATTGATGAATGGAGCACTTGATACATCATTGAATGAAGCGAGTTCGAAGTATTTTAGTGTGCAGTTGGAGAAACACATATGGTGGTTGGGCTCATTCCAGGTATGATCATTTTTTATTTCGTACTTGATTTTAGTCAATGTTTTCAAATCTTTTATAGTAAGACTTTTGTTTTGTATAATCACAGGTAAAGGCAGAAGACCATGAAACACTAGATTGGGTGTTTCACCACACGAAAATACCAAGAATAATTAAAAGACAAGTGCAAGGAGAGAATCTCTATGTTGCAGGAAAAGGTGATTTTCAAGTAGAGTGGCATATGGCGGGGGATCTTAAAACACTTAAGTGCATGTATAACGTTAGTAAAGGAGGTAACTCAAAGTCTCCTTGTCTTTACTGCAAAGAATCAACGCAAGTAATGGATTCCAAATGGTGGAAGAGAGCACCTAATAGAGATAAAGTTGACCCTGACTTCAAGGCCATTCTTGACATTCCACTATGTAATGTTCACATATGCACATTGCATGCTCTATGTCGAATTATTGAGAAATTGGTATTTTTGTATATTGGATTTGCTTGGAAACTCCGTCCCGAAAGAAATAGAAAGGATGCTCTTCATGCATTGGAAAAAGTGTTATCCGATGTAGGTCTGCATGGAGGTGATGTTCATATCACAAAGGATTTTAAAAAGTCTACCAATGGCACGGAGGTACCAATCAAGCCCTCTATTGGTGGTGTTAAGGCAAGAAGATTCTTGTCTCGACCCAAACACAATAGTAAGCAAGTAAGGCAAGGTAAAACAGTTTCAAGGATTAGTTATGGATTGTGGAAGCAAGTCCATAATGTCGTGAAAGATCATGAGGCAGCTGGGGAAGCACGAAATGTGAAGGCAGAGGTGTGGAGGTCTCTTGATCAACTCTTCATGTTCTGTGACAATGTAACATGGACAAAGAGTGATTACAAGAACTTTGAAGAGGCAATTAAACATTTTGGAAAGTCAATGAAAGACGCATGGACAGCCTGCAATATAACTCACTACATGGTAAAGTGATGTCTTCTTCTTTTACTTAAGTGTGATCCTCTTTTCTTTTATAACTTACTATGCATTCTTATGTCTTTGTGAAAACAGCATATCATCTACAACCACCTTCCCTATTTTGTCAAAAAGTATGGATGCCCAGCAATTTGGTCTACCCAAGGCATGGAGAAGTCTCACTACATGGCACGTAATGCATTTTTCAGACACACACAACACTATGGAGGGAGTCAAAAGGCAAATAGTCTGAAGGAAGTCTTCCAATGGTTTTACCGAGGCATTCTACAAAGGCTGCATGCTAAAAGAAAAGTTGCTAGTTCCAAAGTCAAGCTTGCTTTTATTCTAGCCCAAAAGCAAAGACGAAGACAAACTTTGGACAATTCAATGGCAGCAGAGAGACATAGACAGAGGAGGGATTCGAAGATATTTAGAAACCATAAATGGACAAGTAAACATGAATAGCAGTTTGTAACTTATTGGTGTTATGTCCACATGTTTTCAAACTCAATCAATAGATTTTTATTCTGTGGAACAAGTGACTCTTGGTGTAATGCCTATATGTTTTGAGACTCCATCAAAAGTATTTCTTTTGTGAAACATGTGATCTATATTAACAAGCATCAATACATCCATATGTTAACACACAAAAAATTCAATCAATACTACTTAATTATGCTAGACATACTGTTGATCCTTACCAATAAAGTACTGAGTGTCAAACACTTTTAGAAGCTTTTGAGTGTGGGAAGAGTACTGAAGTGTCGTACGGTGATGGGACAAATGCAAAAGGGTACTGATCGTCCGTACGGACAAGGAACTGATGAGGATCAAAGACTTTGTACAAATCAGTTCAACTTCAACATAATGTTTGTGCTATATTTGATGACTAAATCCTATTACTCCCAAGGCTTGCGAGTCGGAACTCTCTTTTTGAACTTGATTGGACTCTTTTTCTTCCTTATTGGCTTGATGTCGACTTTCTGTTTATCAATGCTTGCCTCTGTTGCTTGTCTGAGAGGGGTATCCTTGTCTTCAGCTATCTCCACGTGTTCTTCTTCTTGGATTGTGTGGCCTGATGCAATCATGGGTGGCTCTCGAAACCTTATGAGCTTGTGTTTTCCATAGCCCTCTAGACATTTGGGCTCCTTAACACCACATGCTAATGCATAAGAAGTGTAAGACAAAAAGTAAGAGGCCCTAGAGGCCTGCTTATTCACATAATCCCCAAATATATCTATGGGGCGGACAACCTCTCTATTAAAATGATCTTTTCCTTTTGCCATGGAAGATCATGTCCACCTAAAACCCTAGACAAACATTTAAAGAAGTAAACAATGGCTTCTCCATTGTTGCTCAACTGCCTATGGTAAATCAAGATCTTAGCACTGCCTAGATCATGAATACAATGAGCTAGGCTTGACATTTTGCCAGACCCAGCCGGTCTGCTTCCACTTGATCTCTGGAGGAATGTGTCATCCTCAATTTGTAGCTGCCATGTATCAAAAGATTGTAGTGAGACAATGATACATAACTATAAAACATTTAAACACAAGATAAAGTATTTGATTTGAAGTAATAATATCATACCCTCTCATTTTCATCAGCACAAGAAGTTCATCTTTCCAAAGATTTATTCCTCTCCCCTCCAGTCCAGCCTCTTCTTTAAGTTTTTCCTTATGAAGTGCTGAGAGATTCATAGCTTCCTGGGTGAGCTGGAAGGCAGCTTCATCTGGCTCTTGGAAACTTTCAGCCTCTTTGAAACAAATAGTAAGGGCCTCTGCAGGATCAAAAGTTGTTTCCAAAGCTAGCAGTGAATGGTCATCCTCTATGCCAACCTCCTTGTCAAGCCTTGAAGCCTGGGCAATAAGGGAAATGGCATAGTCCTCCCTCAAATTGAACATACACTCTATATCATGGAGGAAAACATAATCTTTACCACCAATCAAGACACCTGGAAGCATGGGCACTGCATAGTTGCTGCTCTGAACATCAAAATCTTCAACTGGTTGTGCTGCCCTAAGAGTTTCAGTCCTCAGTTGAACAAGGTCAAGAGCAGCCACTTGCAGCCCCTCATCCTCGAGGTTGATATCTTCTTCCTGCTCTGCCATATCTGTTGCCATAGGAATATCCTCTTTTACCTCCGCTACAGATATATCTTCTTCTTCAGTCTCCTGCCCTTGCTCTTCTAGAGATTGCTATTGGAAGACAATGTACATAAGGAATGCCATGTTTTCCTCAAGCACTCTACACTTTTTGGTGTGCAAGTTACAGCTGAATTTATATTCCTCAGGCAGGCTGTCAAACCTTCTATTCACATGGTACCTCAGCCTGTCAATGGAGACAATATGATTTAAATGCACAAAAACCTTTTCACCTTCCACAATCCTTCCTGCCTCTGTCAGTTGTTTGAAGGTATCCCAATGGTCTGAAAGGAAATCTCTGTGATGGTCCAAAAGAGAGCTCATATTGAACTCCCTGTTGAAAATACTGTGGTATATGTGGAAGTTCCTCTGAGCCTTGCACTTGTGAAGAAAGTCAAATAGGAGCAAATCTGGAGATTTGTCCTCTTCTGGTTCCCTTTGTTTTGAAAGGGAAGACTCACCTTTCTGCTCTAGTCTCTTGCTTTTGCCTGAACCAAAATTTATATAACATGAATTCTATATGCTCACATATGCAATCAGATAATGTATAGGATATCACCAAACAACTCTCTTCATAAGCACACATGAATCACCTGGTGATTGCTGTGGTCTGAGTATAGCAGCAAAAAAGTCCAGCTTCCTCTTGAAAGGAGGGGCCTGAGAATCAACTGTTCCAAAAAGGACACAAGAATTTGCAACAAAACGCGATGCAGATCCATTTGAAAAATGTCAAGTGCTCTCCTCGCATTTTGTTGCAAATTCTAAATTTCTATTGACATCCACCATCTCCAATCAAATGCTAGGGATATCTCACAATGTTCAGGACAGTAAATGATACCAGGAGGAATTCCCCAGGGCAAAAGAGATTAAAAGAAGGAGGAAAAAATAAAAACTAAAACAAATATCAGAATTTGTAGGAAAACGCGATTTGGAGCATTTGGAAAATGTAAACCACTATAATCGCATTTTGTTGCAAAATTCTGAATCCTATTCATATCCATCTCTAATCAAATCCTAGGGTGATCTGCTAGATTTCTAGGCACTGAGATTCAAGAATTCCACAAATGGAAGAAATATATATCAAAAAACATTGGAAAGGGTATAGATCTCTGACCTTTCTTTTCCTCTTCCATACTGTTGGAGTAGCCCTGGAGATTCTCCTGCTCTCTTCCAAACTTGAGCTATAGCACTGGTAACCTGGAGATCTGGTAATGGTAGTAGTCTTCAGACAGGTTGCAGAGTGGATGGAGTGTGTTGGGTAGAAAGTGATCAAAGTGGGAAAGAAATGGATGATGGGAGGGTGCTGGCAGGGATGGAAGACGGGGAGGGAAAAGTGTTAATGGATCTAATTATGAAATCATGATTGGCACAATTTCCAAGGCAAAAAGTGACCCACAAATTTCAAATTCCAAAAGATCTGGTGGGACCCACACGTGTTAAAAAACGACTATATTTCACACGTGTGGTATTTAATAACTCCTTTATTTGTATTTTGTAATAATCTAATCTCCTAACTCAGTTCTCTTGCATCTCTACCTCCCTACTCTACACCATCAGCATCCAGACCAGCAGCACAGCAGAGGTTCATCCCCAGCACAGGATACTCATCATCAGCACAGCACACTTGCAGATAGCTTCCAGGTTAGTAAGAAAATCTTTTTCCTTTTCTTCTTGTTTAATAGTATATTAGGGTAAAGAACTGATTGATGTGATGTAGGTTAGATATTATGATAAATATTATATGCATTTTTTAGATTTTCTCCACTGCATGTAGAAGCAGGAAGACTTTTTATTTGGGCCTGTTGAATGAGAGCTTGATCACTTCTTGATGTCCATAGGCTCAATCCATGTTGCACCAAGCTGCATACACACTGAAATGACTAAAGGCATGCTGAAGTATGCTGTCTCTAGAATTTGCAGCAAAACGCGAGGAGAGGGCTTTAGAAATCTCAAACAGCCCAAATCGCATTTTGTTGCAAATTTGAAAATGCTTCTTCATCCACCCATTTCATTGTGATTCTGTAACTTTCTAGGCTATTCAAGGCTGCATAGTTCTTGCATAAACTCAATACATATTGTTTATAGTTGAAAAGACAGAGAATTCATTGTAGGGATGCAATAGCATGTTGTTTCAGGTATTTGCAGAAAAACGCGATTATGAGCTGTTAGAAATTTCAAATCATCATAATCGCGTTTTGTTACAAATTGTTCAATTTTGCTTTATCCAATTTGTCATCACCTTCTTTTATCATTCCATGTTCTCCATGGTTCTAATCTTTTTCTATTGCTTTGTATGGACCTTTTCAGAGTGATGGCAAGAACCAAGGCAACTGCAAGGAGGTCTGGCAAGGGGCCAGGGCTTGCAGCAGCAGCAGCTGGGGCTGATGTCAAGGAATCTAGTGTGCCTCCAAAAGGAAGAGTTGCACATGGCAGGAAGGGGAAGCCAATGAGCATGCTGCAGCAAAAGTCCAAGAGGTTAAAACATTCTGCTGTGCTAAAGGAGATCAGGAAACAACAAAAAGCTATAGGCTTTGCAATCCCCAAGGCACCTTTCCAGAGGCTAGTGAGAGAAATTTGTGATAGCTGGCACCTTGGTTTCAGGTGGAATAGGACTGCCATTCTTGCCTTACAGGAAATGGCAGAGGATTACTTGGAGAAGTACTTTGAAGATGCAATGCTTGTAGCAGCCCATGCTCACAGGGTAACTCTGATGGCCAAGGACTTCAACACATTGTCCAGAGTGAGGTGGAGGTATGACAAGCTGGTCCATCCTGTGGAATGGCAGGACATTAAAATGAAAGACATATTATTAATTCCACCTACAAGGAAATTGAAGGCAGACAAGGTGAAGGTTGTTGAAGTGACCCACTCAGAGGGAAAGCTGCTTATGAGGTGTCACTAAAGCAGCAAATAGAAGAATCCAAATCTGCTATAGATGTGGAGACTGTACAGATGGAGCTACAGATATAGAGAAGGTTGCAGGAGCTGGGCCCTAACATAGTTGTCCATATTGAAGATGATTTTTCAGAGAATAATTTTGACTTGACAAAAGCATGCTTGGCAGCATTGGCTCATAAGAATGAGTATTGCTCAGATACTATCATTCTTGCAATGCTCTAGTAAGTGTCTTTTATTTTACATTTGTTTGCAAAACAATCCTTATTGTACCTCCTCCCTTATACCTTACCTTAATTATTATTTTGTCCAATGTAGCATGATGAGAAGCTAGCTGAACCATGCTGTACAGCATACAGTTTATATTATTGATCCTGCAATTTCCTTCAAGTTAAGAGATCCAAAGGAAACTCCCATGGATATTTCCAATTGGTTCAGACACTGTGATTTTGATCATGTTGATATTTTGCTACTTCCATACCATAACAAGTATGTGTGTGGCTGCTTCTTTTGGGATTTTCCTTCAAGATTGAGTACTCTTGTAGCCTTTGATTTCTTAATGCTTTTTTCCTTATGCAGTGACCACTGGAGCTTTGCTTCTATTGACATCCAGTAGAAGCAATGCTTTTTATTCAACTCTCTTAGAAACACACACAGAGAGGTTAAATTGTAAGTGGTTTGTGTGCTATTTTTAACTTTAAACTTCATTATTTGGATTTAATGCACACTAACTGAATTATATGTATTGCAGTTGTATTAGAAGACTTCTAGATGCATTGGATCAGTGTCCTCCTACTAATGTCAATCTTTTGGATTCAATAGAGCCAATAGATTTAGAGGTAGAAAGTTGTTCCCTCTACTGATGTCTATTTCATGCTATGCCTTTGAACTTATTGAATAATTTTATTTTGTTCAGACATTAACAGTTTCTAACATATCTTTCCAACTATCCAGACACCACAACAAGATGATTCAAGTAGCTGTGGCTGGAGAGTGCTGATTAGTGCCAAATATATACTTTCAAGCTATTTTGAGATAGGACAGCCAAAGCTTGTAAGAAAAAATAATTTTCATTTAGCTTCAAAAACTTTGATATTGATACAAAGTGTTCTAAATCATCATATCTCATTGCAGATGAGAGAAGATAGCTTCAACTCGAGCTATGTGTATAGTTTCAGAGCTGATATAATTTGGAAGTTTTTGAAGTATGCCTTCCCCAAACCTATTGTACCAGCTACTGTCGAGTTGGGTGAGAGCTCTAAAGTCCGAGAAGGTGTCATACACCTTGATGACACAGATGATGCAGATGTGGTGCCACAAGAACAAGGACCTAGTGCTGATGAGGAGAAGCCACAAGAACAAGGACCTGCTGCTGCTGATGTTATTGAGGAAATGATGGAGCAGCAGCAAACAGATGCTCCAGGGGTAGTAGAAGAGACAATGGAGCAGCACCAAGAGACTATACACGACAGGATGGAGCAGCAGAAAGTAGATTCTCCAAATAAACATGATACGGTGAGCTTGGACCATGTAGAGCAGCCTCTAGATTAGCCTGTAGATAAATAGAAAATTGTTGTCAAGAATATGTTCTACATATGTAATTAAACACTTCTGTACAGAATTTTACATTTCTGAATATAATACCTTTGTTTATGGAGTCTGTGTTATCTCAATTTTCAAATTTTCAATGTCTTTGCATTTCATTGATCTCTCTCTTCTTTTGAGCACCTGCAAAAAAGCAATATGAAACAATAGGGTAAAGTAAACTAATAGCAGTGCTTAATGAGACTAGGATAAGTCACATGGTATACCTTCTTATTGTTGTAGATAAATAAAAAGTCCTTTGAAATAGAACCTTCTGTCTCAAATAGAATGTCATTGCGCAATTGAGCTAGGGAGCAACATTGTCTTAATGTGATATTGACTAGCACATCACCATTCTCAACAACATCAATATCAAGAAGTTTATTTTCTGCACCAAAAGAATCTTCATCTTGATCCATTGGGACTAGTTTTGTACCTAGCATTTGACTGCGCTTATAATAAAAAGAAAAAATAAAATTTTGTGATGCAACCATGTACTTCAGTTGCATAGAAGGTTGGACAACCTCACAAAACACTGAACTACATGTCTTCTTATCCCAACCTTTATCCGAAAATTGTGGCATGCATGCCAGACTTGTTGCTTTAACTGTGAACATTGTTTTTGAAACCTTCACTGGAAAGGTATTAAACAAGTCTACAAAAACTGTGAGAGGCATGCATAAAGAAATTTTTATTATCCTTGTGGCAATATTGGGCCTCAGAGCTTTTTGTACTTCTTTGAAAAGCTTGGCTCTATATGCCTCTGTAACACTAAAATGTGGGAGAGGCCAATCCACTGAATTCCATGCTGGAAGGTCTTGTTTTCTTAACACACCATGTGTGTTTGCATTGTCCAGCCAACTGATAAAAATGATCAGTAAAAAATATACCGGATTGAGCTAGCTCTGTTGCACATCGACCTTCGTATTGTTGTTCTCCTATCGATCCATGCAAAACATCTATAAATCCCAGAATACAATCGATGTTTTGCCATGTCTCATACGATGAAGGGTATAAATCTGAAATAAAATAACACAAGAATATCAATAAGCAAAGAAAGAAAGCTTTGTCTTAAAAATCCATGCACCTCATAAAGAACAAAACCACAATAGAAAAATATACAATTAGGCCTGTGTTGTTGCGGAAGATCATTTGGATAGTCTCGCAAGACAAGTTCTTTATGCATGTACACATGCTCAATCAAAACTTCTTTCACCGATATCTTTCCTCTGGTGATTTTAAAATCTCGTACTCTTCCCTTCCATGATGCCAAGAAAATGTTTTTTGTCTGGGGTCTCTTTCTTTTACTAGGTTGCATGAGCACCCATGCTCCTTTCGAAACAGTAAACCTTTCCCAAGTTCCTTCCGTTTTGACTGTACTTGAATTCTCTACCGAAGAAATAGAAGAAGCAGGTCGACGGGGTAAGGATGTGTGGTATAATTCTGCCTTCATAGCATTATCATCCACAGAGCGTCTTCCACAAGAACGACCATAGTTTTTATTCACCATGGATACCTTGTGAATCTGTAACCATAGCAAAGTAATGTAAACAAGATAACAAAGTGAAGTTTCAAGAAAGAGAAAGTGGGCAGATAGATAGTTGACAAGAAACATCTTACTCTAAGCCAAACAGGATCAAGGGAGCAGTTTTGGAAAAGAAGAGGTTGCTGCACAATGAGGCAGTGGTGTAGAATGGTAGACCTTTCAAAGGAAAGGCAGCACAACAATTCAAAGTTCAAAGGGAGGTGGAAGCGGGAAGGCCCTTGTCAGAGAAAATGTCAGACTAGATTCTATCTTCATGTCCAAAGATCTTGTGAGAATAAAAAACCAATCTCCACATTAATGTAGCACGCTTGTACCTACATAAAATATTGTTTCTTTTATCTATTTTCTTTTATTTTTGTGAATTTTCAACGTTACGTTGGCCCTCTGTTCATTGGTTGAGAGCTTATTTTTCCAAACCGTAAAAGGCCCCAAAATGAGCTCCCTTTTTCCCTAATGTTTTTTAGAAAATGCAAAGGAGATGCATTTTTTTAGAAAATGCAAAGGAGATGCTGTCCAAATTTTTTGCAAATTTGTACACACATACATACATGCGTACATACATAGTTCATGTTACATTTAAGGTTTGGCATATCAGATTTTAAAGAAACGTTGTTAAGTTTTGATATATACATACCTACATACATATACATATAAATAGATACATATACTTACATACATATACATAGATACATACCTACATACATATACATATACATATGCATATACACATGCATACACATGTACATATACATATACATCTACATACATATACATATACAAAAAGGTCTGGGGATTTCTACCTTTTTACTAAATTATCTTGATCTATTTCTTGAAGAATTTAAGAATTACCAATCTGAGATTGAAAGAGAGCCCCCAACTCAAGAAGACTCTAGAATACCTTCCCCGTAGCCAACAAACTTGACCCAGTCTCCAGTAGTTGGATCCTCGCGCGTGGCCCCAAAACCATCCACACCACTGTCACGAGTGCCACAATCACACCAAGAGCATACATCTACGTCGTCTCAAGTGTAACGGGAGAGGCGAACAAAGAGACATCTTGACATTATGCATGATGTTCAAGAGGGAGACCCCACAAATGAAGATCAAGAGAGAGACCCTCCAGAGCATCTTCAAGAGGGGGAAGTGTCAGGAAAATGTGACATCATGGACATGACTAGTAAGAGTACTTTCCATCGCAAATTTATTTTGAGAAGTGTATGCTTTCGAAATGCATCTCATTTTTTATCTTTTTTACTTGCAAGTGAGAGATGTTCCTCACACATATTGCTGGTAGACGTCCACACTCTTTCGGAGGGCTCAGATAGGTAAAAAGAATAATTTCATCATATAATTAGTTTTCCAAGTTATACTTACCAAAACCAAACATCATAAATCTTTTATGTAGTGTGGAAGAATTCTTGATGAAGATTCCCAAGGCTCTATCTCATAGAGGTGCTCCCTCAGATACAGTGGCTCGCCTCGTATGGGCTGACTTTCCTATAGGTTTACAGGTTGTTGATGTAGATACAGATGGGTGTCCCTCATGGAATCAAGTTTCTTCATCATTGATACGTGTCACACTCAGTTTTGTTGGTTTGTTTGTGGCTGATGAGGGTTGGTTTGTGTGTTTGAGTCTAATGGATCAACTTCCTAAAATATATTCCATGGGAAAGAAAGTTGGATTGGTCATACATCGAACAATGTCTGTTCATGTGGAATCAAGTTATTTGTATGAGAATGGAGAACGGGTAAGTCATAATCTCTCAAATATTTCCCTTTATGTATACATGTTATGTGGTATGGATATCCAAACATAATGTTTTCTCGTTATGGTAGTGGATACATTGGCGCTTAGTATGTTCTATCGAGTAAATTGCCATGTCCCTATTATTGATCGCGTGAGGCTGGGCAAAATGTTTCAAAGAAGTTATTCAACGCTCAACGAAATTTCATTTTTGAGAAGAATAAGAAGCATCCATTCCAACGCACGATGGTCTTGGAGCGCTACATTCGAGGTGGTGTAGAAAGATCTCATATGTTCTTTAGGTGGTGCAGAAAGATCTCCTATGTTCTTTAGGTGAGACAATTTTCATTTTGTTCATTTTCATAGCTACTTTTTCAAAATACTTAGATGCACATTTATGATTGTATTTCATTGTAGGTGGCTAGTGGAGACCTTCTCAAGTGAAGGAGATGGTGTCTTGGACGTTTTTGCGGGATGTGGAGGCCTGGGACGTGCATGCCAAGAGTTAAAAAGGCACTATATGGGGATAGAGAATGACATGGAGGTAGCCAAAGCATGTCTGGGAGATTTCTCATTAGGTCGGGATGACACGTATAAGAATGCTATAATTTGTGGATCAAAAGACTTTGTAATCGGAGACTGTCATGGTTTGGAAGTTTAAAGATCGATATATACATTTTTTATCTTTAAAAGATTGTGTTATATATTTAAGTAAGTAAGAAAGTATGTATGTAATGTATGTATATATGTTAGTGCTGCGTAGGTAGCTCTTGTATGTATGTATATGTACGAGGTGTATGAATTTAGGTAGATATATGTATATATATAATTATATCAATAAGTATGATGTGGATCAAAAGACTTTGTAATCGAGATTTTCATGGTTTGGAACTTTAAAGATTGGTATATACATTTTTTTATCTTTAAAGGATTGTTTTTTATATTTAAGTAAGTAAGAAAGTATGTCTGTATGTATGTATATATATATGTTAGTATGTAGGTAGCTCTTGCATGTATGTATCTGTATATTTTGTATGTGTACATGTATGAGGTGCATGAATTTAGATAGGTATATGTATATATGTAATTATACATATTTAAGTAAGTAAGAAAGTATGTATGTATGTATATATGTTAGTATGTATATATGTATGTATGTATGTATGTATGTTAGTATGTAGGTAGCTCTTGCATATATGTATGTATATGTATATTTTGTATGTGTATATGTATGAGGTGCATGAATTTAGATAGGTATATGTATATGTATGAGGTGCATGAATTTAGATAGGTATATGTATATGTATATTTTGTATCTGTATATGTATGAGGTGCATGAATTTAGATAGGTATATGTATATTTTGTATCTGTATATGTATGAGGTGCATGAATTTAGATAGGTATATATATATATGTATATATCAAAGGACTTTGTAATTAATATTTTTATGGACTAGATCTTTAAAAGACTGAAATTTATATTGTTGATCTTTTAAAGCTTGTTATTTATATGTAAGTAAGTTCTTGGTCCTTTACAAAGCTCATAGTAAGTTCATGGTCCTTTGCAAAGCTTGGACTCCTTGTTCATTGCTCCAAAAAGCTTGGCAAAAAAATCTCGCAAAAAAAATCCCCCACCTAGCGCTCCACTCATAGGCCACTCATAGGCCGCCTCCTTGGTCCCTCGTCCATCATACCGGAAGCTCACCATTTAAATTGAACCGAGAATGGTCAAGACATCGGCCGACCTTGCTACGCGAGACTTCCTCCATTGACTCTTCGTCAGTTGTTGCAACTTTATCACTTAGGTCCCCACGACCTCATCCACAAGACCGTCTAAATGCTTCCCTAGCATTTTTGACATAAAACAGTCATTCATTTAAAAACAGTTCATAAATACAGTTTCTATAACGAACTCTCGTCTTTCAACATTGTTCCACATCAATCCACATTATTTAATCCACATCCATTTCATATGTATTCCCATTCTCATCCAATCACATCATTTTCCATCTCATCACATCTTTCCTCATTTATCCTCATCAAATCTCATCCACTCGCATCTACCCATATCCACATCTCATCACCTCACATTCATTCACATCTCATCCATTCATATCTACCCCGATGCACATCACATCACATCACATCCATTTCACCTCACATCTCATTCATTCACATCTATCTCGATTCACATCCCATCACATCTCATCCATTCACATCACATCTCATTCATTCACATCTATCCCGTTTCACATCATATTCATTCACATCACATATCATCCATTCACATCCATCATATCACATTCATTCATATCCATCACATTCATTCACATCTATCCCGATTCACATCCCATCACATCTCATCCATTCACATCACATCTATCCCGTTTCACATCACATCTCATTCATTCACATCTATCCTGTTTCACATCACATCTCATTCACATCATCACATATCATCCATTCACATCTATCCCAATTTATATCACATCCATTTCACATCACATCTCATTCATTCACATCCATCACATTACATTCATTTATATCCATCACATTCATTCTCATCACCATCCCATCACATACATTCTATCCACATTACATCACATCCACATCATGTCTCATTCATACACATCTCATCTCATTCATCCACATCCATCCAATTGTTCACATGTACGACTACCCACCACATCTATCCATACATTCACATTTATCACTTTACATCCACATATATTCATGTCACATCACATCTCTTTACATCATATCACATTCTTTCACATACACATCCACATCCACATCGATTCTTTCACATACACATCTCTTTACATCACATCACATTCTTTCACATACACATCCATATCCACATCCATTCTTTCACATACACATCCACATCCACATCCACATCCATTCTTCACATACACATCCATATCCATTTTTCACATACACATTCACATCCATTTTCATCACATGCACATCCACATCCATTCTTCACATACACATTCACATCCATTTTCACATACACATTCACATCCATTTTCATCACATACACATCCACATCCATTATTCACATACACATTCACCTCCATTTTCACATACACATTCACATCCATTTTCATCACATACACATCCACATCCATTTACTTCCCATCTCACCCTTTCAAATATCCTCTCATCTCATTCTCATCTCATCATTCTCATCCACATCCATTTACTTCACATCTCATTAACATTCATTTTCATTACACCACATCCTATCACATCCCATTTACATCTTATCACCTCTCATTTATATCTTATCATATCCATTCACATCCTATCGCATCCCATTTACATCTTATCACATCCATTCCACATCCTATTCCCATTTAGTAGCTTTTTCTTCTTTGATACCGATATAATGGGACTTTTTCTAAATTTTTGCCGATCGCTTGGCTTAGATAAAGATTCTTTTCTCGACGACTATTTTCATATTCCTTCTCAATTCCTCAATTGAATTATATTCAATATTCTTCTTTTAAATAAAAAGAATTCATGGGATTTACAAAAATCAATTCTACCCATATTTCTACTTTTGATAAATAATCATAAATTGAATTATACTAAAAATTCTCTTCTTCCCATTTAATTTCTTGGATCTCAAATACCATGGGAATTCCCCTTTTTGCATTTTATTATTTGCATTCCAATGTCATGGGAATTCCTCTTTTATCATCAAATATTTCTCATAAAATAATTTCATCTAAACTAAAATACCCTTTAATTCAATATGATAGGAATTTCTCTTTTCCCATCTAAATGATGGAATTCCAAATTTCATAGGAATTCCTCTTTTACCATTTAAATATTTCTCATAGATAAAATAAATTTATCTAAAATTCATCTTTGAATTTAAATAAAATATCCAATAATTCCAATATGCTAGGAATTTCTCTTTTTCCATCTAAATGATGGAATTCCAAATGTCATAGGAATTCTTCTTTTACCATTTGATTATTTCTCATAAGATAAAATAATTTTATCTAAAATTCATGTTTGAATTTAAATAAAATATCCAATAATTTTAATATTCTAGGAATTTCTCTTTTTCCATCTAAATGATGGAATTCCAAATGTCTTAGGAATTCCTCTTTTACCATTTAATTATTTCACATAGATAAAATAAATTTATCTAAAATTCATCTTTGAATTTAAAGAAAATATCCAATAATTCCAATTATGCTAGGAACTTCTCTTTTCCCATCTAAATGATGGAATTCCAAATGTCATAGAAATTCCTCTTTCATCATAAAAATGAATTACTAGAAATTTCTCTTTTTGCTAATTAACTATTTATTCATAAACATTAAAATCAATTTTTGCAAGGTTATGATGAGAATTTTTCAATTAACCTAAGATAATTAATCCTAGAATATGGTAGGAAGTCCTCTTTTCATATTATGAATGAAGATGATTTATGTGTTAATTTTTTAAAAAATTTACCATAGCTCCATTGCTATTACTGATAATTTTCAATAATTTTGAAAGCATAAAGTTTAGTAATACCATATGATAGAATGACTATCATTAAGGATCAATATCCAATTATGGACTTGATTCCTAAGTTTTTAATAAATTAAATAATATAAAAGTATTAAAAAGCCACTTCTTTGGCCTCAAATTTGACAAGTAGAGAAATCACTTTTAGATTTGAGAATTGCTTCATGAGAAGCATCATTTGAATATAGAATAGGTCATAGGAATGACCATTCTTTGGGGGAGAGAGAGATATGCTTAAAAAACATTCTAATTTAAGTATAAATGTAAAATTTATACGATTTATCAGTAGAATTCATTAGAGAGTTCCAATTGCATTAAAGAGCCATTCAATTAAATGCTTCTCAAGCTTGAGAGGGGTTGAGAAGTGAGAAACATTTTGAGATCTAAGGAAAAAGACCATAAACCACACTTTACCTCTTAATTTGCTTGATTCTTTAGTCACTGGAGAGACCCCCAACCAATCAATTGGTTTGGTATGTTGATGAAGACTCCAAGGAAGGTTGAAGAGAGAGAGAAGCTCCAATCTCTTCAATTTGTAGAGGATTTTTAGAGGATAATAGAAAATATCATTATTTCAGTATAATACTGGCATGGTATAGTTCTCATTTTTTTTACAAAGGGCTAAGGGTCTATTTATAGGTGAGGGAGGCCTCTAACCAAGTCCAACTAGTTTTTAGAATTTTCCAGGTTCAATTTGGCTGAATTTGGACAAGATTTGGACTAGTTTGGCTCCCTTTTTTATTTGGTTTGATCCAGGAGAGAGGAGAGATAAAAATATCTTATTATTTTTTAGTTTAAAACTCCTCCACACATGTGGAATAGGCACCTCCTTGAAGATCCCCCTTCTCCATGGTGTAAAAAATGTATCATTATATCCAAAATATCTCATTTTTAAAGTAATATTCATAGTTTTTTACTAATAAACCTTGTACTCAGTCAACTCTTCATCTTATGTGGGCATTTACTCATTTTTGGGTATTTTTCTTTTATAAATTGGATTTATCTCCTCCCCACACTTGGATTGATCCTATTGGCCCATAGGAACCGTAATTGGACCATAATCCAAAAATTTCAGAAAATCTAGACCCTTAGGCTAAGGTCCTTTATACCTATTTTCAATTAATTCCAATTGCATATTGGAAAGTTCTTTTTGAATTTTTGTTTTAGGGGAAACCATTTTAGACACTAGGAGAATTTTTATATCCAAAAACATCTCAATTTTGGATTACCTCCCTCTAGACATTTTCTGTCTCTGAGCCAAAACATGATCTTTCTTTTATTTCAGAGAGGGGAATAGTTATAAGATCAGAAGGGGAGGTTCTTACACCTGTACACCTCAAAAGCTATAGGGAGGAATCTTACAGTGATAGCCCATCGATGTGCTTAATTTTATAGATGAAATCCGCAGAGCAATGAGTTTGTTAATCTCCTCATTTACAATTGCTGCATATATGGATTCATCAGGTAAGGTTTCTGCCTAGGAGGTCTTGACCCTTCCATGATTGGGATCGTGTGTTGTACCACTTCAGGTGGTACACCCTTCATCTCTTTATAGTTCTAGGCAAAACAATCCTTAAATTCCTTTTTGAGGAGAGTAATAAGTTCCCTTTCCTCGGCTCGATTCAAGTCCTTAGCGATATAGAGAGGTTTGGTTTCCTCCCTTGGCTCTACAATATCAATTTCCTTGACTTTCGTTGGACCATCATATGATGTGGACAAGCCATCTTCCTTAACTCTTTTGGCCTTCAATTGGACCACTTTTCATTCCTCAATCGTGTATGTCTTGAAATGGTCCGGCACTGAGAGTGGGTCTGGTTTATCTTCATCCTCTCTTTTTGTTCAATACTGAGCCATCACCTTCTTGGCCTCTCGCTCGGCTTCCGCCCTAGAGCCTTGTTTTGTTTTCGATGTCCCGCCTTTGTAAGCTTAGGCTCTCTTGTTTTCTTTTTATTTGATATTATGCAGTTGTGCCACAAGGCTCCATTTGTCACCACTTCGGGAAAAGCTTGGCACGAACACATTCTTGAGCCAAGTGAAATTTATCTTATCTTCTAGCTTTAGGGTTCAAAACCATTGATGATCCTTTCCTTCTAGGGTCAGTGAGAAGGCATGAGTCATGCCTACGTCACTCACTGGCCCACAAGTTTTTCATGTGGACTCAAAGATCTCAACATGTTAGATCGGGTCCCCCCATCCCCTGAGAAATTTTGTATGAGCTTGGAAATGATGTGTGGCTTCATTTGGGATGGTCTGGATTCTAGAGCAGTGCTTAGTTCCCTAACCATTCCTCGACAAATTTTCACAGCCATATTCAACAAATATGTCCTTGTGGCCGCATTAAGATCTACATTTGGATCCACCATTGGTCTTTGAGGAGCTACTTCCCCCCTACCTAGACCTTGTCCTCTTCCTACATTGGCTCTTCTAGGCATTTTGAGTCTATTGGTAGGGCCATCTACCTCACTTTGGCCTGGCTCATTATTAGCAGCCTCTGTCCATCTTTGTAGAATCAAGAGCTCCATGTCTTGCAAGAACATGGGATGATTGATCAATTGCTCTATGTCTTTCTTTGTGTACAGGTGGTCCTCAACTTCAACGGTTTCCCTAGGTAGGTCGTCCCCTTTATTCTTGGTATCAAATCCCTCATCCGCTCTTGGCTCTTCATTAATGGGTTCTAAATTTGGGATGGCTCCCTCAGCCCTGCCCATTTCCATACTATTAATGGCATTCCTGAATATTTCTGGTTCATTTCCATGTGACTAAAATGGATTTACCTTTTCCATTTCCCTTTATTCAGCCCTTGTTCATCGAGTATCGAGCTCTTATTTCCTTAAGCTCAATGCTCGCAGTTGTCGCTCTACTTCAGCCCTCTTCAAGTCTAACTCTAATTTCTCCAAGGTTGGGAAAAAGACATGATCGGTCCTGGCCACACTTTCCATGTCCCTCCTCATCCTCGGAGTCCCAATGTTAGACAGCCTAGAACTCAAAGGTTGGGTTGGTACTTCTAGTCTAACCTTGTCCAACATTAGTTACAGAGGGCCTACACCCGCAGATTGTGCTTCGTCTTCTATGCTGGTTTGGAGACCAAAGATACCACTAGGTCTTGTAGGGGAAGATGGTTTTTCTTCCTCTCCAATCCTAGGGAATTGTATCCCTTCTTCCATGGACTCTTCACTACTTGTATCAATGGTGGTTAGGTTTCTCTGAGCTGAAACACTCAATTGAGTGCTCACAGAGTGGCCTGAACCAACACTCTTTTGATAAGAAGATCCTGGGTGGTTTGATGCACCATCATTCGGGAGTAAGGTCGTCTCCCGAGTTTTCCAGACCTTAAGTGCATGCAAATATGATTTGATAGGCTAAATGACTAACTCAAATGAATTTTGGTAGGGTTTTATTGATCTGAATTTTTAGGCCGTGAGACTGCAGAAGTAGTAGTTCACTCCGTGAGATAGCAAGAAATGGTTCACGTCTCGTGACACCGTAAATGGTTCATGTCGTGAACTACTTTTTGCACTTTCACGTGTTTAACCAGTTACTTCTAATTTTGGGTCCGTGTGTGCCTTGATCTGAGTTGGTTGGGCTCAACTTGCAAATTTTAAATCACTTTCCTAACTTGAATTTGACTATCCTTGGTTTTGTGAACTAGATCCGTTACTGATAGTTCACGTCATGAAACCGTAGAAAATAGTTGACGTCGTGAAGTAGTAAGCAATGGTTCACGCCTAGAAACAGGGGGTGTTTCACATTGTGAAGTGTTAAATAGTTCATGTCGTGAAAAGGTATACAGTTCACATCATGAAATCAAAATGATTCACGCCATGAACTAGTGGGTGTTTCATGTCGTGAAGTATTATCTACTAATTCACGGGATAAGGTTATGTAGGATCTATTGTGTTAGAGGTGTTAGGATAAGGTACCCTATTTTTAGCAAGATAATCCCGTAAATTGCAGCACTGATTGTTTGCGGAAGCAATTACGGTGTGAGATAGTAGGAAATGGTTCACATCATTAATCGTTTTCTTGCACTTTCACTTGTTCACTCCCGTGTCGACAGATTGAAGATTGGGTGTAAATTACATATCCAAATGCTCCAAAATCGTTGTGCTAGTAAAACGAGGAGTGTAATTCAAGTTCAAAGCACAACCAACAATGGCTCCTTATTTTTGTATTTTTTATTTATTTTTTTGAAAAAACAAAAAACAGAGTATCACCTTGCTCGTTCACGCCAACAAGTTTGGTGATACAAACATCAAAAATTTGAAAGAAAAAACAGTGTAGTTTTCCTCTAAGGTCACCCAAGTACTCACCCACACAACAAAAACAAACAATTTCTCACAAATTTTACTTCCACTCAAACCTTATCCATTAATTCTTTACACAATGCACTACCTGAATGCAAGGGCAATGATGAAACATGTATAGTGGGAGTTGAAACTCAAAGAGGAAGGAAGAAACAATGGTGTATCCAAGGAAGCGGCACCAAAAATGTTATGGGCTACCACATCTCCCAATAAGGAACTCTAAGCATTCATCATTGGAAGAAGCAATAGATCACAACCGTCATAGGGAACTTACCAATGCTTTGAACTCATTTCCCTTGAGGTCTCCAAGATCACTTCAAGAAGCTCCAATCCTCCAAGATCCACCTCCATGAATGCTATCACTATAGAGTTGCTCGCACCATCATACAAGGCAATCTCTCTCTCTCACTCCTCTACACAAGCATACAAGCATAGAGAAGGCACATGTACTAGATTACACTCTCACACTCTCTCTCAAGACAAGGCATGAGCTCTCATAGCACAAAGGGGGTTTGAGTCTATTCATTATGAGAAAATGACTTATATACAACTGGCCCTTATTCACACTTGGGCGTCCAAAACTTACTAAGGCCTTGGGTGGCCAGTGTCTCATAATGTTACAACCTTTATAGTGCCTTTGCATGACACTTTTAACGTCCTCAAATGGAGGAGCATACTTGTTAATCCAAGATGGGATTAACAACCTCCTATGTTTCTAAATCCTCTATAGAACTGGTTTCCTCATATTCTTCTTCTGATGTTCTACTCTCTGGAATCAACTCCCTTTCTTTAGCCATATCATATTTGACTTGTCTTCTCACTGGCTGTGGTCCATCCCCAAAATTAGATGTCCTCTCCACCAGTCCTGCCCTTCCCTCATGGAAATCAACCATGGCCTTCCAAGAATCAATAGATATACTTCAAAATTTGCTAGCATCACATGAACATTTAATTCTTCTTCAAATCCCAAAACATTTACTTCTTGCACTTTCTTAACAATTCCCAAACACCTAACTTTTGTACTATTTTCCATTCTTACTCTAAACTTAGATGGGGTTCCAACCTTCTCAATGTTAATGCCTCCGTCATTACATAGACTTGTGCACCACCATCAATATATCCTTGGGGATTCTGTGCTTGTTTACCCATGCATCCATAAACTGGCAAAAATAATTCTTGTCTCCTCTCACCTGCACTATATTGATTTGACCTCCCTTCTTCTCTTTTCCAGGGCGTCTTGTGCTGACCAACTTGCTCCATATCCTTCTAAGTTTAGGGCACAACTACAATAGTTGGGGCCATGTTAGACTAGGACCCTTTTGCTGAAGGTCCTTGATCAAATCATACTCTTCCTCCTGGACACCCAAAGGAAAATCTTGCATGCCAATGTGTCTTCTAGACCTTGTCTTCTTCTTACCATCCCTGGGCTTGTATTCCACTTGCTTTCCCTTCTTCCTCCTAGATGGCCTTGGTTCATCCTCCACTTCTATCCCTCTAATTCTTTTATTGGCTAAAATGTTTGCTTCTTCATCCACTCCAATCAAATTTACTTCTCCTTGTCTAAGTCCATTGACTAGGTTCCTGTTGAACCTATGGTACACACGCTGATTAGGCATCTCCTCTACCCTCTTGATAGCCTGCCTTTCCTCCCTCCTAGGTGCCAAAGGATACACATCACATCCCATTCTCCTGGGATATGGGAACTGAGGAGATATATGCCTCCTTTCCATACAATTAAAACACTGCACATTTATGTTTGGGCCTCCTCTTCCCGTAGCTCTCATAACATCTCTATCTCCTATCCTAGGAGCATTTTTGCCTCCTTGTATAATAGATTCAAGTTCAAATTTTACATCTGTTGAGTCAAATGGTTAATACCTTGCATCAGCTAATCACAAAAACCATCAAGACTACTGGAGAAGCTCCTTTTGCTCTTCTCCCCAGGCACAGCTGACCTTCCTTCAGTCTAAACTTCCCTCTATTTTTGAGCTAACCTCTGTAGCTTCCACTCCTCTCTGGCTATCCTCAAAGCCTCTTTAAAAGTTTTGGGTCTCTTCAACTCCACTTTCTCCTTTAGATCTGCATGAAGGGATTGGATTTAAACATGTCTTTCTTTAGAAGAACAGGTAGATGCTATGTTCCCAAAGAAGTGTCCCATCTTACCCATAGGTCCTCAAAATGGTCCACAAATCTCTCAAACACATCAAACAGATTATGCTTTAACTTTTGAATTTCCTGGCACAAAGCATTGGGAATTCAGCCTATTTATAATGTTGCACCAATGCCCCTTTGATGTCTTCATATGTCTGACCTTGATTTAGCTGAGCTCTCCATGTTTGCAGCCACCGTTTGGCATCTCCCTTCAGCAACATAGATAACAATGTCAACTTATCCCATCTCTTTCTTTCCCAAAGGTGAATTGTGCCAACTCCATACCTGCTAAAAACTCCTCTAGATCCTCTCCAGCATGTCCATGGAACATCAGGTATGTCATCATGGCTTCTATCTTCTCTACTAAGAACTTTTAGACCTACAAACAAACTTAAAGGGTGCTTCAAGCCCCTCCTCAATGGGGGCACCAAAACAATGATGTGTAGGAAAGACCTTGCCTCTATAACCCGTTTGAAACACACCACCGTTTGTTAAGAAACTCACTAAAATGAGAACATGCTCAAGGTTGAGTTGTGGATAAGAAGATAGGGAGATGAAAGCTCATAACCACACAAAAAGCATTAGGAGACAAGCTCACGTATATAAGAAAGGATATCTTTCTTATTAAGTTGTTTATGCATACAACTTGGCCCTTGCACTCTACATAATGCCTTCTAGCTTTGCCTTTAAATAGGTGAGCTAGTGGACCATAAGTCCATTCACACACACACCCTTCTCCTACCCTTTTACATGACCTTAGTCTTTTAATACCCCCCCTCAATACCAACTATGAAAGAATTGGAATAGGTGGTATTGGACATAGGTTGCCTGTATAACATTAGGCATACAAGGTTAGGAATATAGGTGTTGTTACATTGAGATTTAAAACAAGTGCTCAGTGGAGTTAGAGGTTGATACAAAGTTAGCCTCTGACTCTTTGTTAGGACATTTAGAAGTTATATGTCCCGTTTGTTTACACTTGTTACATTTCATCTTGTTGAGATATTTGATCCAACAATTATTTGCCAAATGACCCACCTTTTTGCAATGGACACACCTTACTTTGATGACTTGATGTGACAAAGCTTGTTCGATTTTCGATGAAGTTGTTGCACTTGAAGATTCAGCTCCTCCCTTTTTGGCCTCTTTTCTTCATCAAGACAAGATTGAATGACTCCTTCAAGGGTGGGATTAGGTATGTTCTTCAGGGTGGTAACTAAGGTGGGGTACACCTTCTTGACTGCTTTTAACAAAACAGCCACTGCATCATCTTCATCCATTCTCGCATTCATTGATGCAAGTTGAGCCATAAGGCCCTTTAAATGAGAGATAAAGGTTCCAATGCCATCTCCCTCTTTGAGCTCCAAGCTGAAAAATTCAATTTTAAGTGAGATCTTGGAATTCTTACCACGAGCTCCATAGAGCTTGTCAAGATCATCCCATTTCTCCTTTGCAGTCGGAAGCTAGTCCACATGATGAATAAGAGCCTCATCTCAAGATGGAACATGATGATGGCTTGTGCCCTCTCATCATCTTCAATATCTTTAGCCTTAGTTTGATCAATAACCTTAGTGCCGGAAATGAATGGCCAAAAATCTTTCGATATCATCTTATACTTGACAAGAACTTGCCAAGTGTGGAAGCCCTCTCCTCCTAAGTGAGAACTTCTTAATTTGGGTGTTTTCCTTTGACATTGGGTATTGAAGGGAGATTACAAGAGTGTTAATGGGCTGATTTATTAAGAAGAAAACCAAAAAAATTGTGATGTTTTTGGCTTAAGTAGAAAGAGAATGTCTTATAAGAGTGCAACAACCCTTAATCAAGCTAAGGATGTTGCATAAAAAGTAATTAAGTTGATGAAGCTTATGGTGTGGCACTTATGGTGTGTGCCCATCCTCAAATTTTAATGAAGATGTGCTTCATTAGTGTCAAAGAACATTTCTTTGGTGATTATGATCACCATTAGTGTTTAAGAAACACTATTAGTGCTTAAGAGCACCTTTTTCAGTGTCAAATAACACTTTCATTGGTGATTAGGTGCACCATTAGTGTTTAGGAATACTCTTAGTGCTTAGAAGAAAATGTATTGATGATTAATGTGTTGATTCAAAAGAAGATTAGTGTTAAGCAACACTATTTTGAAGCTTACAAATGGCTTCAATGGCATACACACCGAGATTTGTTTAATCCACTTCTTCTTAGCTTGAGAAAGTTCTGCTCCTCCTCAGCCGCCTCAATGCACAAGATGTGATGTTGGCTTGATGCGCAGGCTTTGAGTAGAATGCCTACTCGTTATAGTCAAGTAGAATGCCCGCTAGCACACACACACACCCTTCTCCTACCCTTTTACATGACCTTAGTCTTTTAATAACCATGAGGAAGGAACTACCATCCAGCACCACAACCCCACACAAAGAAAAAAATAAGGCACCAGTACACTCAGTTGATGTCCCCTGATCTTCAGCTCTGACACAGGCAGACACTTACACACTCCAAACTCCTAAAGCTGTATAGCTACCACTTCCAGGCATCCTCCTAGGTAAGCTCTGATCTCCTAAAGCTTTGATCTTCACTAACAAACCTTCAGCAGCCCTTGGCTTGTTGAAATATGCAAGTGAATGGGTGTTTGGTGGTGCGAGAATAAGCCCTTAGCAAGAGACTATAAAAGGGAGTCTGTAATTAAGTGGGTAGTAGTGAAAAGGTGAGAGGTATCTATTGATGAGAGAATCAAGGGTAGCATAAGTGAATATAGGGCTGTGGAAAGATTCTAGGAAAAGGTGTCCCTAGATGTAGGGGAGGTGGCATAAATCAAGGAGAAATCAGTGGGATGAGATGCTTGGCATCTTGTGGATGTACAACCTATTAATTGAGGCATTGGCCTAATTATAATTTGTTGGTTTTTGAGTATCCATGCCTACATTAAGCTATTAGATTAATTGCTCACTAATCTTATCTTAATCATCATCTAATCACTTTTCTAATTATATTGATCCTTGCATTTGATCCACCATAGCTCATCACATTGCTATAAATTTAACATGGTATCAGATCCAAGCTTAGGATTCATCCAATTTCTAAGCCTAATTATCTTGCTAATCATCTTATTAATCATAATTAGGAGTTAATCCATTTTTTACCTCTTTTCAACCATTCTCTCCCCGCAATTGGTGGAAGAGCTCCCTCTCCCTCGAGCCTTAACAATAGACTAAAAGCTCCTAGCCTCATCTAGCTACAAGCCCCACGCTCTAGCCCATCTATTCAGCTTGTTGAATCGCTGGCCGAAACCGTCAATTTTCGCTGATTAAGAGGCACAGGTTTTCTCAAGGATATCTGAGATCTCCACTCACTCAAAGTGAATCAACCTAATTCCTCTTAGACCCAAGGGTTTTGAAGGGTGCTCTACATGCTGGTGATCTCAGACTTGTGAAATTTCTCAAGGAGAAGTGGCATCGAGCTCTGCATCAAATCTACAAGTGACTTTGGTAAAACAGAGATTAAGCATTCAATGTTTAATCAAATATTTTATTTCTTGGCTTGATCCTCTACTAGGACTAACTGCTATTGATGCTCTTGAAAGGATCTGAGCTCATTTTAACTCAAAGGCACCAGATGTGGCCTCCCTGCACACTCTATTTTTTGCACACAAAGTAGGAGATTATTTCACTAATCAATGATTAATTAGCACTAATCACTATATTTTGGTGTAATTGATGGTTCAAATTTACCATTGGGTATCTAATACAGATCCATATCACTTCACATTGCAATTAGGATATGGTTTGATATTCCAACCATTCAGTACAGATCAGTTACCCTTGGCTTTATGTAATTTTTGGTGAATTCATGTTGATAAACTTGTTGTAATCATCATTAAACATAAGATTAGAGTTGTAAAAAGGTAGAAACTACTCTTGAATCTTGAATTGGATCAAGAGGTAAGACCCCCTTCACATCATCACTCATGAGCAATACACAAGAAATAACTAAATTAACGGCGGGGAGAAATTCCATGTTGATAAACTTGTTGTAATCATCATTAAACATAAGATTAGAGTTGTAAAAGGGTAGAAACTACCCTTGAATCTTGAATTGGATCAAGAGGTAAGACCCCCTTCACATCATCACTCATGAGCAATACACAAGAAATAACTAAATTAACGGGGAGCAATTCCATACATGGCAAACAAAGACCATGTATTTGCTCATGAGGAAAAATCTGTGGGGACTAGTTGAGGGAAGAGATAAATGTCCAAAGGAGATTGGGAAGAATGAGTGGAAGAGTAGGAATGATAAAGCATTAGGACTCATTGCACTTAGCTTAAATGATGAAATCATTCACCACATTGCAGGGATACAACAGGCTAAAGATGCATGGGATGAAAATAAATTATTTCGCACTCAAGCAAAAAATTCAAAGATAAATCTGCTAATGCGATTCTACAAACTTGACATGAAGGAAAATGAACCTCTAACCACACACTTGAACAAATACAAAAGCACTAAGCAACAACTGGCAGCCATTGGTAAGAAGGTAGATGATGATGAGGCACTAGCAGTGCTTCTGAAGAGTGTGGACAAAGGAGAATATGAGAACATTATGGCAACCTTTAAAAATGTACTAGAATTGAAGCTACATGAGATAGAAGGAGCTCTACTAGAGAAGGAGAACAAGGTCAACGAGAAGAAAGGGTTGGATCCAACTACTAGAGAGGAGAGAGCATTCTACACCCTCAAGGACGAGGAAGAGGCAGGGGAGGAGGAAGGATCTTCACTTGCCACAACTGTGGAAAGCCAGGACACATGGCTAGAGATTGCTCAGCAAACCAAATGAATAAGGATCGACATCGGAAAACTACATGGAGACTCCTAAGGTAGAGGAGTCAAGACATCTTTTCTGAGAGAGGAAGAAAGAGAAACCCCACAACCCAATGTAACGTGCCCCAAGTAAAACCACCTCTGAGCCACCGATGATATAAGATTTCATCAAACCAACATAATCAAACTTCCTTGTGTATATATAAAGCTGAGCCAATCTCAAAACCCATGATGTTTGGGGATAGAACATAAAAAAGAAAAGCAGCACAAAACTAAGGGACTTCCACACAATTATCCCAACAAAACCCTAGATCTCATTTCCACAAAGAACCGGAAACAACAAACGTAGCTGCAGCTACACTCTTCTGCAGACAACCCCTAACAAACGCTGCAAAGGATTGTTGAATAATACTTTAAGCTGGTCTGAACAGAATTGTAGTCTCAGAGATCCTAGGGAACCCACCTCCTACATGATCCTCTCACTTTTGCAATTTCTGCTTAGGGATGACTCAAGTCTACTCAAACAAACCCGCGTCATCTCCTTCTTAAACCAAAAATTCAAAACAAACTTCACATAATTGCTTCACCCAAGCCCTTCCTAGCTTCTTCATGACACTCTTGCCACACCTTCTTTTTTACTCCCCTAAAACTTCTCCCAATTCACCTTCTTCAACTCGTCTCGCACCGCCTTTGATTCTTCCAGAAAGTTGTGTGCCCGTCTTCTTGGATCATCCCTGCTCAATCTGTTTTCATTTTCATGCCTACGCAAATCCACTTGACCATGCAACGATTTTTTATTTCCGAAAGTTTCTAACCATACTCAATGCATTTTTTCTTATTCCAGGGGGTAGGGGTGGACATATCCATTGGACATTTTCTTTCGGCACAAAAGAACCTATCAATGTTGTTAGGAATTTGGGTAGAGCACAATACAACCTCTCCATAGCTCTCTCACCACTGTTAGTCAATGAGAAAACACCCAACAACATATTGTTAACCCATTCCTAGTGTTAACAAGAGCTACAACAATTATCTTACATCAAGGAGTCAAGGTAGATACATCAAAAGGTCATACATTCAAGATATGAAGTAATGGTGTCCAAATCTACAAGTTGGACGGGCGTCCATAATGGTTTGATGGAATACTTATGGCGATTCCCGCTTCAAGAGCGTGTCGTAGTAAGTTAGGATGAAGTCCTAAGTGATGTACTTTATGGATATATTATGAGAGTAGTCATTGTAATAGCATTACCTAAAATGAGACTAAAGTGCCTAGCCAGCCAACCGTTTAAGTGAGTGTGAACACTTATGGCCATGTATATAAGTGAATTTCTCTCATAATACAATATACTCTCCCATTATGCAATAGAGTCTTGCTCTTGCTAATCCTCTTGCTAATCTCTCTCCTCCCTAATGCATGTTAGTGAGTGTGTGTTAATGAAGTGAGGTGAGAGGAGGGACGAGTACCCATAGTGCAATGCGGCAGTGTGACAATGCTCACAAGAGGCGCGATGGAATTGCTTCTTAAGAAGTTGTAGAGCTTCGAGGCCTCAAGGGTTACAAGCTGGGCCATTGGAAAGATCCTCAAGATAGTTACGATTCACCAGGTAATATCTTGTTGGTGGGTGTGTTTCAAGGGGGGTTAAGGGTGAGCCATTAACACATACACTGTCACACAACCTGAAAGGGGCACTATCCTTGAGAAGTCAAGGGACCTACACAGTCTTCAAAATCTTCTAATCTCATTGGCAGCACGAACCCATATGGTCTTCATCTCAGTGATAAAGGGAAAGGCCCACCTCACTCACGGTCTTCTCAATTCTCTGATTAGTCCAAGGAAATTTTAGCAACATCTCCCCCTGGTCTTAGTCCAAGTAGCATTGTCCTTTTCACAACATACATACCTCTCCATGGTCTAGCTACAACCGAGGGTTTCCAGCCTCCCCATAATTGTTGATGCCATATAAGCTTTAGACCTGCTAACTTGCTAACTCCATGTCAGCTTCCAACCTAAAGACTCTACATTAGCTTTTGACCTGCTAATGCCATGTCAACTTTTGTCCTATTGACTCCAGTCAACAGATTTCAACTTGAAGATTTTGCACCTGTCGATTCTGCCTGTAGCTTCAAACCTACACATTGTTGATTTGGTTATGTGTCGCTTGTTTTGGTCACCCTAACTTCACCTCTCTTATGTGGTTACAACATCAGTTTATGGTTTAGGAATTACCACTTATGTAGCTCCCATACAAGCTCTTGATATTACAGAGCGATTAATGAGGGGATTGTCACATGTAGGATTATCTATTGTGTTGGTTTATCTAATGCAAAATTGCATGACATTGATCCTGGAGATGATCCATAATCTGAATCAAGATTGTCAATTGGTGCTATTATTGACATTTATCCTACTGTTGATCTATCCTCAGGCTAATTATGATTTATAGTAGTTGTCAACAGAATTGTCTCTATGGCTTTTGCATTTGAGGGGGGACACATGATGTTTATTTTGCTGATAGCGATGTCTATGGTCACTTATGCACTTGACCTCTCAGTTGTGCTTTGTCTTGGAGACATACTTGTATGCACTAATGTTTTACTTAGTGGATGTAATACCTATGCTTAAGCAGCTCCTTGTTTGAGTTACCTCACCTTTGTAGCTCATTGACATGGATGCTCATGGAGTCAAACTATTACATTATTCAACTTGGTTGCCTTGTCACTATGCATAACTCAGGGCTTCTTTACATCAATCTATATGGGAGTACGAATCCTTTTTACATCGTCAGGTTGAAAGGTTACCTTATACTCTCATGGTCTGGTTGGATGTATGGCTTGCTACCCCCAATTGTCATATTTGCTACATCATCCCATTCTATTGCTGATTCCACCTTTGTCGGCTTGTCCATTGACAAAGGTTATTTTTTAGATAAATTGGCATTCAGTGGACCTTGATAGTTTATCTCTTGATGTTGTTCACAATGCTCACATTATCTGTTTCTTACTGACTCAGCTGAGCTTGTTTGGGCTCTGAATGAGTATGGTACTATACCACCATTCAATCAGATTCAACATCCCAACTTTCCCATATTTCTCTAATGCCATGGGTGATGTGTTAATTCAAGAGGATGCAACCATGTCATGCATCTTATTTTACTAATTATGCCCTTGTTGCTTCCGCATTACATGAGGAAACACCTTCTCTTATTGATGCATTGGAAGCTGTTCATTGGGTTACAGGTCTATATCAGCCTTTTTCTCCCTACTGGCATTGAGTAGATTTAGCAGAAATTGGCCTTGACGATTTGCTCGTGATGTTACAGCATGCATTTCATGTTTAGACATTAGGCTTTTGCATAATTTAAGTTTCTAGTTCATAGCAATCAAAGGGGAGCGTCCTGCTACCTCCAATGAAGCTTTTGATTCTGCCCCTTATTAGCAAATTATCGGATGCCTTATTACATATGCAGTACCCATCTTGAAACTGGGTATGGAGTGTCACAGTTGAGAAGATTTCAACACTGCCCCAAATTTGGCATTGGCACAAAGTGAAGCAAAAATGTGTTTTCTTTATGCTTGTTGCCTCTACTAACAACAACTATTGGGCATGATGTTCTGACACTAAGGTGTCCAACAGTGGTAGTTGTTTCCGACAATAGTAGCCACTTCAGGTTGTGAAGCTGAGTACAATGTAGCATTCACAGCTATTGTGGAATGTGTTTTCTTTATGCTTGTTGCCTCTACTAACAACTATTGGGCATGATGTTCTGACACTAAGGTGTCCAACAGTGGTAGTTGTTTCCGACAATAGTAGCCACTTCAGGTTGTGAAGCTGCGTACAATGTAGCATTCACAGCTATTGTGGAATGTGTATGGCTCTGCCGTCTATCAGCATATCTTGGTATTAGATAGCTATCTTCTACCAACATTTTTTTTTCATTGACAGTCAGAGCGCATATGTAATCGCACAAACATAGCTCATTGAGGTGCATTATTGTTATGTCACGAAAGGCTCCATATGCAAGAGAGATTTCCTTGACCTATGTGCATTATTGTTATGTCACGAAAGGCTCCATATGCAAGAGAGATTTCCTTGACCTATGTGCCTACACAGGCCAATGTAGCAGATGGACTTACCAAAACTCTTTTTAGGGTAGTCTGCTACACACTATACACATTCACACCATTCACTTTAGGGGGGTTTGTTAGCCTAGTTAGCCTACAATTCTCTAGTTTAAATAGCCCTACACACGGGAACTTTTTACCTTGTGTTAGTGTTAGCAGGGGTTTTACCTTGTGTTAGCAGGGGTTTTTTCCCCATGTGAAGACACTCTTGTGTATTAGCCACACAGCCCTAGTGCTAGGGCTTCTATTAGTACACTTGTATTCCACTCATTTCTTATCATCATCATTATTGAGTACTTTCCAGCATCAAGCTTCATCTCTCTTGCTCTCTTAGACTGTGTGTGCGTGTCTCGTGCGTGTGTTTGTGTGAGTGTGCAAAGCATCTTCTCCCTCATCCAACGTTCCCTTCTTGTCTTTCTCTCTTCTTCCCTTTTTTGTTGTAGTGGGCCTCCTCTTCCCTTATCTTTCTCTCTTCTTTCCTTCCTCCTTTGTTTCCTTGACCTCTTTTTCCACCCTTTTTACCTCATTTTCCCTTTTGTATGGCCCTCATAATTTCACTCCATTTTTTTTTATAGTGAACCCACTCTTCCCTTCTTGTTTTTCTCTCTTTTCCCTTTTTTTATAGTGGACCCCCTCTTTCCTTTTTACCTTTCTCTCTTCTTTCCTTCCTCCTTTGTTTTTTCCAATACCTCTCCTCTTTCATTCCTCCATTTTTTCCATGACCTCTCTCTCTCTCTCTCTCTCTCTCTCTCTCTCTCTCTCTCTCTCTCTCTCTCTCTCTCTCTCTCTCTCTCTCTCTCTCTCTCTAAATGATGGATAAATATTGTCATGCCACCTTAGTTGAAATCTAAGTACTATGATAGGTTATATCTTGCACTTATCGAGCACTCATAATCTTGTAGTAGCTAAGAAAACGGGCAAAAATTAATACTTAAATAAAAGAGTGAATTTTTTTTTGGAATACAAAAGAGAGGACCTTAAGAGAATTATTTAAGAATTGATGAGGAAGAAGAAAAAGTGGGGCCTTCAAGAATTAATTCTTAAATAAAAGAGTGAATGTTTATATTTTGGAATTCAAAGAGAGGACCTTGTAGGGAAAGAGAATTATTTAAGTGTTGATGAGGAAGAGCCTTAAAAAAAACGTTTTACAAATGATGTGGGAAAGTCAATAATGTTAAAACCATGAGCGCAAAAAAGAACCACATTCTTTCTTTCTTTTAAATTAAGTTGATTTAGAGTTGCATGAAAATCCATAAACTTGTGATTTGAAAAAGTAGTGTACATAGTTGTCCTAGAATACACACACCAAAGCTCCATCATATCTTGAAGCATGTAATACAAAAGTGATTCATTGTTCCAATATTGCTAGTCCTTAATTGTTGGTGGTATGTTCTCACATCAAAGTATTTAGGCTTTAAAGATTAAAGTATTCTATCCAGCATCTAAATGAGGTTGCATCTCATAGTTGGAAAACTATCTAGTTATTTCTAGGAGCTCTATTGCATAGGGTGGCATACGTAAAGGGCCCAAAACAAATCAGTGTGTTTGTGCTGGATATAGATGGTCCACCCTCATATTGTATTATCCAAGCACACCCATGCTAGCTCATGTTTGTGCACCCCCCACTGATGATGAGGAGTAGCCATGGTTGAGCAGTGCGAGCCTCTGTATTCATAGGGGAAGGTGGTTTAAGAGGATAGATTGTTTAGAGACAGCTTGGATTATATTTGGCATAGTGCCAAATGGGCTACATGCTACACTCGACCGTTATCTCATGATGCTCTACACATGGAGTAAGTAGACTTTACTCTTGAGGGGCCCAAATAGGGCCCATGATAAGCCCGGATTTTCGTGTGGGAGGTAGAGATATTGTTGAGGATTTTTTGGTACATCTTTCTAAGCCTAGTCTACATCACAGACGGTGGATCCGACTATGATCGCAGACCTACATGATCATGTCATGGTCATCCTGCATACATAGGAGGCCTATAAAGATACACGGTCAACCCTTTCTCCATACAATTTATCAATCATCATTGTTACTCCCTAGCTTCTAGTAACGTACAACCTCCATCTTAGTAGTTCCAAATTAGCCACCATCATCGAAGCTCCCTTCATAGGAGCACACAGGTGTGGGCTTTACCATCTATTGTATCACTTTAGCAATACAATATTCTTCTCTATCTATGTTATTGTAGAATTTGCATTTTAAGGTTTTAATGTATTGTCAAAGATCCTATTTCTTATGATTGTTCTCTTATATACACCACATGTTGTATCCTGCTATATTGTATTAGAGCTTCGGTTCAGTACAAAGCTCCTTTTTGCTAATTGGTGTCTAGTAGTCCTAAACAGTCCCTTAGAGAAATGCCATCTTCTACAAGACCTCACCCACCACCATTCAATACTGATGAAAAGCTTACTAACACTAATTATCCTCTGTAGAAGTTCAAACTTAAGGCTATTGATCTCTCGGACACTATCATTGGTGTTGATGTTCACTTGCCACAAAAGATGCAAACGGTAACCCTATATCACTTGTTGTTTACCTTGTCCAAAGCTGAGAGATGAAGTGAGTTTACTCCCTAGCTTCTATTAGCATACGAACTCCATCTTAGCAGTTCTAGATCAGCATCGAAACTCCCTTAACAGGAGTACACGAGTGTGGGGGAGGGGGCTTTGCCATCTATTAAATCAGTTTAGTAATACAGTATTCTTCTCTATCTCTATTATTGTGCAATTTGAGTTTTAAGGTTTTATGGAGTGGTAGCGGCCATGCCTCTCTACTAGGAGATACTAGGAGGTATTGGGCTCAAATCTGACCTTGTGGCATCTATACTTAACTTTCAATTTGGTAATTAAAAAAAGTGGGCTGTGTTGCATCTTATTCATCAACATTGTAACTGCCTCTTGATCAACTTTGTAGGTGCCTCTTAATCAACACAGAATAGGGGTACGTTAAATTATAGCAGCAGCAGGGGCTAACTGGTTGTATGATAAAGGGGTCGAAACATTTACATAGGAAACAAGAGTTCCATAAGATGACGAGAGGAGGGGAAAGTTTGCGTGTGCATTTTGGTTAATGCGTCTTCGAAGAAGACGCGTACAAAACGTGAACACGTCTCTTTGAAATGACGCTCGACCTTCCTATGACAGGAAGAAGCCCCCTCCCTCCCTCCCTCTCTCTCTCTCTCTCGTTCATAACCGCGGGCTGATTTCTGTTGGTGTGGAAAAATCAGTGGGAGCTTACGCGGCTCTGCCGTTACTTGCTTAAATGCCAAGGAAGCTTTGGCTTTTGTAAGCTCAGTACATACATTAGGTTAAGCCTGACTCGAAATCCTCAAAAGCTAATCATGGCCTCTTCTGCAACCCTCCATCAACGTAGCTTCTTGGCCTCTCTGTGCATTGCCCTCCTCCTTGCTTGCCCCTCACGAGCTCGTCTCTTGCCGACCGGTAACTTCCCTCCCCCTCATCAAAGCTTCTCACTATCTTGTTGAATATTTATTGCTGCTAACCCCCCTGCCAACCACATGCAGACCTACAAACCTTGCGCTTCCCGACGCCGACAAGCCTGCACAACCAGAACTCCAATCGTCCGATCCGAGATCAAGAGGTACTTTGCTTCAATCAAAACTCGTTATATAATAGAAAAAACAGGCGTAGTTTTTGGTTGATTTGGTGAATTAATGGTGATGGCGGTGGGCATTGTAGGAGGCTGCATCTCATGGAAAACAATCACAAATTAGCGCAGGTGCTGGAGCTGTGGATGGAGGAGAATGCAAGGGAGAAACCTGCAGGAGATTAGATAAAGTCTGTGCGGACTACTGTGGATGACGTTTCTATTTGTCTGTCCTCCACCTATGAAAAATTCATTCACATATACGCTCATCAACAACCCTCATCATATATACCTACACCACACATCATATATGCCTACACCAGAAGAAGTTAGACTTGTGAACACTCATCATTCTTTCCTTGTATTCTTTTCTCCCTCCAAGAGGTTTCTTGATTGCACCACGATCAACCTTTTGGTTTTTACTTGTATTTTTTATGGTGCAAATGAAATCACATTAACACTTTTTAAGGTTTTAAAAAAAAACCCCAAAAGCATGTGTAATGAGCGTCCAAAATTAGTCGTGTATCCAAAGGGCTCAAGGAGTTTGTACACCTTAGGTAAGCAACATTGACTATTTTTTGTTGCTTTTTTTTGTTTGGGGGGGGGTGTGGGGCAGTGTTCGAAAAAAATAATTTTGCCAAAAAGTTAAAAACCTTCATTAGAAATTTGGGAAATTATTAATTGAAGAATTTCTCAAATTTTGGAGGTTTTCCTTCTAAAATTTCCCAAATTTTGCAGGTTTTTGTACCTTTAAGTTAAAAATTTGTTGGTAATTTTCAGAAGTTGCAGGTGCAAATTACACTAAACTCGGGTTTTTTTCGAACACTGGTGTGGGGGGATCCTCTCAACCCATGATGGGAGTTTGATTAGTCCGACCCTTCCCTCTCACTCTCTTGGAAAGGGGTGAAAGGGGTTTCTCCTTCTCCAAAAAAACCATTGCATAATCATTTTCTTCTCATACTTTCCACTTTCACACGTGTAAAGACCTTTAGCTACCGACTATAGTTTCAAGCTTTTTTCCATGATGAAACATGCTACCTTACACATTCTATGATTTACATTTTGGAGATTTGTTCTTTTGTAGCACATCAACATCAATAAATGGCAATAACTTTGTGATGTCTTCTAGATATCACATAACACGTCAACATCAATAAATGGAAGTTACTTCATGATGCCTTCTACATATCTCCATCACATGAAGGAATTCCAAATTAAAATTGTGATGATGAGATTTCCTATGTCTCATATATACGTTTTCTCAAAGTAATACCTACAAGATGCTCACTTCTAAACATATAAGTCCAAACTAGCCACATACTTGCATCAATTTCATGGGGGAAAATTCAAAATATAGGTGTGGAATGCTTATGATTAGCTCCTTTTGTCCCTCCAGTGTGCAAGTATTTGGGGGGCTTAATCATATAGGTTGCATTCTTGTTGCATGTGTAAAGACCTTTAGCTACCAACTATTGGGGGGCTTAATCATTTAGGTTGCATTATTGTTGCAGGTGTAAAGACCTTTAGCTACCAACTATTGTTGCAAGCTTTTTTCCTTGATGAAATGTGCTACCTCACACATTTTATGATTTGCATTCTAGAGATTTGTTCTTTTGTAGCACATCAACATCAATAAATGGAAATAACTTTATGATGTCTTCTAGATATCACATAAGGGAATTCTACATTGAAATTGTGATGAAGAGATTTCTTATGTCTCATATATATCATAGTTTGTCATTAAAAGTGCATCTTCTCAAATCTCAAAGTAACACCTAGAAGATGCTCACTTCTAAACATATATATGTGTCCAAATCTACCACCTACTTCCATCAATTCATGGTGAAAGACTTAATAATTCAAAATATAGACGTGGAATGCTTGGGTCCTTTTGTCCTTGTAGTGTGCAAGTGTTTGGGGGCTAAATCATATATTGCATGAGAGTTAAATGTAAGGGCATTTTTACTTTGATGGAATTTTTAATAAGAAAAGAGAATGAGATAAGAAATAATTTTTAAACTTTAATTAAAGAGGTGTCTTTAATTAAAGAGGTGTCTTTAAAAATGAAAATCCATTAGAACATGAAGAAGGGAAGATGTGACTGGCGAGAGGGGGAGGGGTTTGTCATTCATAATGCAAAACCGCTTGAGTTTTTAAAGGTGTAGGAGAAGTATATAAACACAAATAAGTATTTAAATTCAAAAAGAAGTAGGGATTGTATAATAAATATCTTTATAAGTCTAAAATTTATAAAAGATGTGGTTTTAATAGTTTATTCCTTAAAAATGAGGTAGGGATTGTATAATAAATTTATCTTTATAAGTCTCAAATTTATAGAAGATGTGTTTTTAAAAGTTTATTCCATAACAATGGAGATTTATAAGTAAACATTCACGCACAAGGTTTCCATATAATGCAAAACCCCTTGACTTATATGCCACTACTATCGTCACCCTTGAGGTAGTCCCAAAGTAGATAAAGTTTTAAAAGTGGATGGGAACAAGGAAATGGGTAAGACGTGTGTGCTCTTAAAATTTGTAAGAAATCTCAAAAGAAATAGAAAAAAAAATTCCCCTTCTTTTATAGAGGTGTAGGAAGTATATAAACTCAAAATACTTTTTTTCTTCCTTTTATAGAGGCATAGGAAGTATATGAACTCAAATGAGTTTTTAAATTCAAAATGCAATAGAGATTGTGTAATAAATATCTATATAAGCCTCAAATTTATTGAATATGTGTTTTAAAAAAGTCAATTTCATAAGAAATGGAGATTTAAAAAAAACATTCACACACAAGGTTTTCATATTGCAAAACCACTTGAGTGTATGCCATCAATGTAGTCACTCTTGAGGTATTTGAGGTAGTCTTAAAGAAGATAAAAATTTAAAAGTTGATGGGCAAAACAAAAGGGAAGAAAACTGGCAAGTCTCTTCATATAAACTTTATGGTTGTAAGCCACATGTAAAAACAATATAAATACTTCATTTACATCAAGAAGATTAAAAATGTATAACTTAAAACTTTACTTACTTCTATAGCTCCAAGACATTTCATAAAGTGATATCTCCTTTGAAATGACACCCGATAAGATAGAAACTAGCAGTGTATGATCCTTCACTCCTTGAACTACTCACCATAGATTAAGCTTCATGTCTTCCATAAGGTCTTCAATTGATGTATCCCCCTTCTTAACACAGGCTTACCAGAACTTTTAGCTAAGCCACTGATTCATTTAACCTTTTAGAGGTCTTCTACTCTTTTAAAGCTTTATTCTCCCACATTGAAAAGATTTATTCTAAAGATCCCAAATCTATCATGTATGAAAGGTAATTTGAAATAGAGGATCATACTTTCTAATTCCATATAAGAGATCCTGTTTATCCTTAAGAATCCTAACCTCCAAAATACATCATCTTCTTAATATGCCATCAACCTTCTAGAATCATGCCACATATTCCTCAAACTTATGGTAAAAGACCTAATTCTCTCAACCTAAGACATCTTTGCATGGTAGCCATTATCATTATTATGATCCCACACAAAAAATTTTACCTCTTCAACTGTGAGAGCACCATAAATTTTAAATCTCTACAGTATAAGTTATAGTAAGGACGTTGTGGATTTTCCTTTAATAAATCTCTCCTAGCGTAAGCAGAGTATGTTGCCATATATATAGGCAGTGATGTGTGTGAACACACTTAGGACCGCCGGGGCACTTTTTCCCTCCTTAGGAGCTTTTTTCCCCTGGCTTGTATATACGCCCATCATTCTAGGACTAACTTATCTTTGTACATTGACACAATCTAATACACTATGTGTTGTGTGCATTCTTGCTTCTTCTTCTCCAAGCTTTGTGTGCTTTCCTGCAACCCTAATTCCAATAATTAGTATTAGAGCAGGCATCGGTTCCCAGGGCTACGCGGCTAGCACCCTCCGACTCACATTCTCCGATTGAGGTGAGCTTTCACAAGCGCTTGATCCCTATACTTTGCAGATAAGTCCGTAGGCCTTTGCGTTCTCAGAAATTGCATCTGAGGTCGTTTTGGGCTCCGTTTTTGCATTACAAGTTTTGTACAGGTGTTTTCGTCATTTTGTGCAGAAATTTTGATAGTGCAGTTTTCTGCAAAATAGGCATACGTATTCTATTCTGGACCATATAGCACGAGTTGTTTTCTATTCAGTCTTTGCTTCATTACATGTAGCTTTTGCATCAGTTTCAGTCAGTTGGCCATGGCTGATAACAACAATTTGATCCATAACGTTTAATTAGATTAATGCTAATTTTTATGCTTAATTATAGTGTTTTTGCTAATAAATCTCTCTTTTGGAAAATGTATTTCGCATGTTGTCTGCTGATGACAAATTGGATGGAGACAGCAACTACCCACTTTGGGCATACATGATGTAGCATGTTTTGGTTGCAAAAGGAGTGTGGAACAGTATGCAGGGTATGGATGTACGTCCAGGTTGTGGATGTAGAATGTGTTGAGGATGTTGCAGGTTCTAGCAGCTCTACTGTTTGCTACTGTTTTACCCATGCTGAACAAGCTCGTTGGGATGGTAAAGATGCATAGGCTCATGCCTTGACTGCACTTTCTGTCAACAAACGTAACATCACTCCACATATTCGTTCAGCTAAAACAGCAAAACAGACTTGGGATATTCTAGCTGGTTTGTATGCAGGTCGTAACGAGGCGAAAATCTCTTACCTGCGTAAAGAGATAGAATCAAAGATTATGCAGGAAGATGATGACATGAATGTTTTTCTTGCTGAGATTAAAGATCTCAAGGAACAGTTGATTTTTGCAGGTGAGATTATTCTTGATCATTCTCTTATGCAGACTGTTCTTGATGCTTTACTCGAGTCATATTAGACTTTTGCTTCCACGTGGAGACTTGTTACTGAGGACAGACCTGATGTTGTCAAGTATGATACTTTAGTCAACAAGCTCTTGCAAGAAGCGCAGTCCTTGCAAAACAGGGCTAGGCAGCGTGCAGTTGATCAGGCATTTGCTGCTTGCCCAGCAGAGAAGAAGTGGTAAGGCAGCCCCTTACCACTTCTTCTCTGCTTGCCCAGTAGAGAAGAAGTGGTAAGGCAGCCCCTTCCACTGTTTCTTCTCCTATTAATAGGTCTGCAACTTCTTCTCCTTCCACAGGTAGCAACAATAGGTCTGAGAAGGCTCTTGATAAAGGCAAGAAAAAAATCAGGTGCAACTATTGTAAGGCAACTGATCATGTCATTAAGAATTGCCCTAAGCTAAAGGCTAAAGAGGCAAAGAAAAAAGAGTCAAATGCAGCCACAATAGCGGATGCTTCTACAAATGCAGATTCTGTAAATGTTGTGCAGGATACAGAATGGGCGTTTAGCGTGTATTGCCAGTATGACCCATCTGTACATGATGCATGTTTGGCAGTTTTTGTTGACTTTGATGTATGGTATTTTGACAGTGGCGCTACAAAGCACATTACCTCGCATCGTGATATGTTCACTTGTCTTGAGGCTGTCCCCCTAATGAGAATACTGTCACATGTGCCAATAATGCTTCTTACCTAGTGAAGGGCATTGGTAAAATTATGCTTACTGCTGCAAATGGCAGCGCTTTCACACTTTTAGATGCTTTGTATGTGCCAGGGATAAAAAAGAATCTATTGTCTATCTCTACGCTTGCTAGACTTGGACTTGTAGTCAAATTTGTGGAGCGTCGCAGCAGCAGTGAGAAGGAGGAGCCGCTATCGCCGCTCTACCGCCTCTCCGCCGCCGTACCGCTACACAGTACTGTTCATGATTTGACTTCTGGTGATACGATTATTGCATCTGGCACCTTGTTTTGTGGGCTGTTGTATATAGGCTCAATTCTTATGACAAGTGTGTGGAAGATTCAGCAAATGCAGTTTTTGATGAAAAGGTAATTTTAGATGCAAAACTATGGCATGCTCATTTTGGTCATCTGAACTTTGCTAGTTTGCTGCGTTTGTAGAAATTTGATATGGTTGCTTCATTGCCCCCTCTTGAGGCACCATTAAAACATGTTTGTGAAGGCTGTATTTTGGGCAAAATGCAGCGTTCTGCATTTCCAAAGGATGGTTCTGTGTGCGGGCCACTCGCAAATTGTAACTTGTACATAGTGATGTATGTGGGCCTATGCAAACTCCGTCATTTGGTAAACACTTGTACTTTGTGACTTTCATTGATGATTACTCAAGGCATGCATCCACTAAAGGCAAAGTCCGAAGTGTTTTTGTGCTTCAAACAGTTTTTGCTTATGGTTGAAAATCTATCCAATTGTACTGTGGGCACCCTTCGTTCTGATCGAGGGGGGGAGTACATGTCTAAAGAGTTTGATGCATTTCTGGCTAGTCGTGGGATAAAACACCAATGTACAGTGCCGTATACCCCTCAGCAAAATGGTGTTGCTGAGAGGAAAAGCAAGTCACTTATGGAGATGGCACGATATATGGTCAAGAGCCAAGCTTTGCCACATGTGTTTTGGCTTGAGGCTGTCATGTGTGCTGCATATGTACTCAACAGGTATCCCACTAAGGCCTTGTAGTCTATTACTCCATACGAAGCTTGGCATGGCAGGAAGCCTTCTATTGGTCACTTGCGTGTCTTTGGTTGCTTGGCCTATGCTTTAGTGCTTGTGCAACAATGTAGAAAATTGGATGATAAGGTTGTCAAATGCATTTTTGTTGGTTACAGTGCTGAGAGCAAGGGTTACAGATTGTATCATCCGTAGTCAAAGCGTATCTTGATTAGTCGAGATGTTGTTTTTGTGGAAGATGTTGTGCAGCCTTTGTTATCATGTACCAAAGAGACGGGTGTGAGCTCACGGGATGTATTTGATACGTTATTGCCTCTGTTTACAGGTGGGAATTCAAATGTAAGTCCTAATGAGGCAAATATTCAGCCTATGCAGATTTCAAACGACATCATAGATCAGCCTATTTCTGATGCAGATTTACAGGATGTAATTTATGAGGATAGGGCTAAAGAGCAGGCTAGAGGTATGCCTAAATGGCTAGTGCAAACCTTGCGTGATAGTAAAATTGATGCACCTATTTCTAGTCGTACTCGTTCAGGTTTTCATCAGCATGCCTCTTATGCAGGTCAGTCAAGGTCTTGACCAGCCTCTCGGCTCGATTTAAATGAAAAGCTTCCGGTACGGTGGAAGAGGGACCAATTTGAGGAGAGACCAAACTAGAGCTCACAAGCTCTTGCACACACACAAAGAATAGACTCAACACAATGGAGTGAGGAGGGAGAGATAGAAGACAACATGTGGCACCCAAATCATGAGCTAGATAATATCTCACCAAAGTGGTGAGATCTCTCACACCATACAACAAAGGATAGCACACCTTTATACAAAGACAAGGCTCATGCATGTGAGCCATGTGTCCTGCCATGTGTCACCATGCTAGATACTCCACTCTACCTTAGTCTAAAAAGATTACATCCACCACACTACTAATACTTGGATTTCCTATATTTCAACACCCCCCTGAAATACAAGTATTTCTTATTCTTGAAAGCTAGGTCCCCCCCTTAACCTATGCATGTTTTCTCAAACTCACATAATGTGAAAATGATGTGGTATATGTGAACCATTGCTCTTTTACAAAGCATCAAATGAAAGTATAAAGATAAATCAATCATGTGGGGGTAGGATGTAGCCAATGTCAATGTAGATGTGGCGATGTTGACATCGATGTCCGCGAATGTCACCATTGAGGAGGGTATTCCCCCTCTCATGGGTCTTCGTCCAAACACGGTGTAGATGACTACACCATGAGCTGATGTTGTGGTGTTGATGTAGTCATCTAGGTTTCCAAACCTAGGGCCTCTTGAGTACATATGCGTGTACTCAATCCAATCAATGATCTTACTCACAAGCTTATGCTCTAACATGTGAATGCTATCCATGCATTCGGTCTTGCCATCACATGCCTCATCATTCCTACATACATTATACATCATACTCTCTTGTTTATCCAAAACATCAAAACAAATATCACTACAAACCTTACTGTCACATGTATCATCATGCATCACATTTGTGCTAACTTCAGCATACAAAATATCATAACCCTCAATGATTTTTATCTCACCATCCTTAGTGATCTCCCAATCAATTTGCATGCCCATTGCTTTCAATTCTCTAAGTGGCTTTAGGTGAATTTCCAAATGTTTTTCCTTTGTCAACTTGGGTGCATCATCCCATGCCAAATATCCACATGTATCATCATCAATGCAATCATCATCACCAAGCTAAACCGGATCGTCACATAACGTCCATCATCAATATAGACGTACCTATCCTCATCCTTGACAAAAGCAACACCATCTTGTTGCTTTTCTACATGCTTCCATCACACTATATTTGCCCAAAAAAACCATGCATCAATATCTCAAAAAATCTAGCTCAAATACACCCATAAGAATTATGGCATGTGAACAGCCCCTCATAGATATTATTTTCACACCACATAAAAAAATGAGACTTTATCTTTAGAGATATTGATTTTTCAACGGCCACTACTAGCTCCATGATTTTTCGATTTGCTTAGCTTACCTTTGCATGGCGACACTTCTTCATCTGCCAATTTCTGCAATGATTGCAGCTATGGTATTGCCGGTGCTGCTCACTTTCTTCTGCAGTTTCCACCGGCCTCACTGCTTGCTTCCTCTGCGGCTACCACCGACTTCAGTGCCCTATTTCTTTCAAGGCTCCTGCCTATTGCTGCAACTTTTCTTAGCGCTATCATTCTCTGCTACTCACTTTGCTTCACGACGATAGCTATTGGCCTTCCTCATTTATCTCAAGACTACAGCTTAGAGCTCTGTCATCTCTCGATTCCTCAGTCATCTGCACCAAGTGCAGAGAAGAAGGAATCTTCAGGTTTTGCTCAAGATGATTGGGCATGGACTATACATTTCAATTATGACCCTTCTGTTCATGATATATACATGCTCGTGGGGTAGCCATACGTCGAGAAATTGAATGCTCAGACAAGTGCTGAAATTCAGCCTTTGTGGGTGCAAAATCAGCCTTTTGATGAGGAAATTATTGAGGATGTAGTGGATGAGGAGAGAGCAGCCATAGAAGAATCTACGCGTAGGCCAAAATGGCTTGTGTAGACATTGAGGGATAGTAAGTTGGCAACTCCTTTACCTAGTAGAACTCGTGAAGGTTCTATCATACAGATTATTCTCATGTGGATGGATCATGTGCTCATTTCTACATTATGTAATGAGGAGGAGCCTATTTCTTTTGAGGAAGCACAGGATGATGATCATTGGATGCATGTTATGCATCCAATGATGACGATCATTGGATGCATGTTATGCATCCAATGATGACGATCATTGGATGCATGCTATGCATCCACCAATGAGGAGGAGCCTATTGCTTTTGTGAGGAAGCACAGGATGATGATCATTGGATGCATGCTATGCAGGATGAGTATAAATCTATACTCAAGAATGGCACCTTGTATTTGACAAATCTACCTCATGGGGCTACATGCATCCTTCGTCCAATTTGTACCTAAGAACTCGACTCATGTCCTGAGGAGTCTTGCTTTCCTACATCTGTAGGGTAGCAATAGGAGCAAAGAATCTGTCCTGCATGATCTTCTCTCTTTCTTCACTGATTAATGGATTTGACACTAATGATATTGTAAGCAAGGAGGCTTTCCTACTGAGCGCATCGGCTACCACATTTTCTATCCCTAGTCGGTACTTTATCTCAAAGATGGTGTGTGAAAAGAATATTCCCACTGGCCAATTCTACTTGCATAGGTTTTCCTGTTTTTTGATCTAGGACTAATTTACGCAAGCATCCAAGGGAAATAAAAGAATGTGTATTGCCTGAATCAATCAAAAGCTTAAAGTGCTTACCCTTGTCCTTTGCTTACCCTTGTCCTCTACTGGAGTTTAAAGGACTGAGAGAGCTGACGATTCTGCCCTTGATGTTCAATGGCGACATAAATTTGTCCTCTTTCTTCCTCCACTGCATGAGCTATTGTGACTACTCTGGCTGCTGTTTTCTGGGGTGGAACTCTCTCTCTGTGTGGCTTCCCCAATTTTGGGAGGGAGTTATGAGACTACTTTGCATTGAGGCTACAGGCTGAGCTAGCACTCTTCTCGGGTTGCCTTGATTTTGGCGAGAGGCATTAGGGAAAATTTGGGGTCATTTTTGGGCCCTCTAAGGGATTTTTTGCCATCTCTTGCCTTGAAAATGGGGGCCACGTGTGAACATTTCTTACCTTATGTTAAAACCCCATCATATGACACATCATTAGAAAGATCATGAAAAGTAGATATCATAATTTCAAACTCCAAAAAATTTGCAGTTTCTAAGCTCAAGATATACCATTTTCCTCAAAATCAAGTTTAAAGGCTACGGTAAAACGGTCCACATCATCACTTTTGAACCTACTTTTTGTACATCTTCCATGGGTCATGTCCAAACCCCATCATGTTATATATCAATGGAAAGATCTTGAAGAGTAGATTTTATATATGCAACGTCTGAAAAAATTGGAGTTGATTTACAAAAAATTGGAGTTGATTTACAAAAAATTACCATGGTCCCATTTTTGATGATGTGGCATTCCTTAGAGGGCCCAAAAATGAGCCCAAATTTCCCCTAATGGACCGTGACTAGGTTGATACGAAGGAGTCGGTCTCGGCATCCTAGGATCTTGGCTTCCTTGCCCCATTTTCATAGAAGGAGTTGGGCAATCCTTGAGCTGGTGTCCAAAACCTTGACATCCAAAACACCTGTTCTCATCCTTTTGTATCCTAGAAAAAGCCGAAGTTCTAGAAAATGTACTCCGAGGAAAAGGCCTTCCTTCCATTCTGAAACTTCCCGTCTCCTGGTTTTGACTGGGACCTTGATTTCTCTTAGGAGGTGGAAAGTTGAAAGTGCTCCCTGGAGTTTGGAATCTTTTGAAGGATGAGGGAGCTGGCTTTGGGGTGGGACCTTGGACAACAAAGGCCTTGGAAAAATCCTTTGCCATCCACTCCTTGGGCCATTGAAACTAGTTTAGCAGTCTTTACCACGGTATCCTAAGGTTCATTCATTCCCTGAATGAACCTGGCCATTAGCTGTTCTTTATCCAGCAGCGGTGGCGAGTATTTGAGGAGAAGAGCGAATGCCTGGTGATATTCCTCCGTGTGGTACGACTTCCCTGGGTTAGTTCCAGGAACTCATTCATCTTTGTTTCGAGGAAGCCTGGAGGACAGAATCTCTTCCTGAGGTATGCTTTGAGATCGTTCCACGTTTGGTGTTGCGATCTAAATGGTTTGTCTCACAGTGGTTTCTCCATGCTACTCTGGCTATTTCTACAATCTTCAGCCTGGCAAGATCCACTTTACTTTTTTCATTGTATCCAGTGACATCGAAGTATTCTTCCATACCTTCGATCCACTTTTCCACAGCCTTGTCTAAGTGTTCCTCTTCATCTTTGAAGGGACCTGGCTGAGATTTGTGAAGAGCTTTGCAAAAATCAGGGTAAAGCTCCTCCTCATCTGCGTGAGAGGATCTAGCTGTCTACCATGATTCGCACGTCTCATGATTCTGCCAAAACGATATATCATTAACTTTCTATTTAACTTCGTCTCGAGATCCTAAGACTTAGAAGTTCAGAAATAATTACTTTAAACAAGGTAATCGTTCTTATATTAAAGATCTATGACATACGTCCGAGAAAACAGATCTTATTTCTTTAAACTCGATATCTGATAGTCAAAATCACTTAGACAACTGGAAATTTTTCACAAAACATTCTTTATTTACATAAGGTTTGCAATATATACATAGAGCAACACGGCTCCAAAAAATCAATGCCTCAATGGTATATGCATGAGACGGCAATACTGTGCTATATGGACATGCCGCGATACAATTGTTCCCTTACCGCTATTGGTGCTACAATCTTACTTCTCTGGATAAAACAGCTAAGAAGTCTGAAAAGATGACAAGTAATCCTAAAATCTCGAGGTGTGGGGTGATAAAGGATAACACCATGAACCACCTTTAACCTTAATAAGACCATGGCTAATGAGACGTTCTGCGTCAGCATCATCTGGCGGCGCTGGTTGCAAGAGGCGTTGATATATTATGCTGCAAACCACTTATGATGTCGTCTCTCAACTGGGTCTGGAAAATATAGCTCCTCAAAATATAGCTCCTCAAAATGATTAGCGAGCCTTTCCTTGTGCTTGTTCCAGTCATAGAGCAGAAGAGAGGATGACTCCCTACCAGCTATTTTGCAACATATCTCTCCGTAGATTAAACCATAAGCCAAATGCTTCCTCTAGCACTCTGGTGAAGACAATCCTTTTTTCAAAAATAGAGTTTCTATGCAAGTAAGAATTTCCCGTTAAGTTTGATTTCAGGAGACTCCCTTATTTTCAAACTAGGCTTTCTCAATGAAAATCACAAATCATGTATCTCGGTGATCCATCCCTCAATTACAACAACGAATTTCTAAATTGTTTCTAGATGATTTCAGGTCCTAGTAGGGAAATTTTCTCTAGAACGGCCGTTATCCATTCTTGGTATACTGAAGAATTGGGATGAAGAATTGGGATTGGTCATCAACATAAGTCTTCATTCAGGAGATGGGCAAGCATCTTACTGACCCACCTTTCTCACGCGGTCATGGTACTCGGATTTAATCCTAGATTTGTTTCCTAAAGATTTTTCTCCTATTTACCTGATAAAATAAATGTGATTTCTAATCGTATGGTAAAAATCCAAAATTATGAAAATTCATTCTTTCTTGGACATAATGAATTATAAATAATTCTATTTGTAAATAATGGAATTTAACAACAATATTTCTTTTTCCAAATGATCCTTTTTGTGAATATGTATACATCATTTATTTAAAATGTTCACATAGAATTAAACTAAAATTTTCTTTTCTCTATTTGAACCTTGGCATTGACATTTTCTAAATTATCTACATACAACCATAAAGATTATTATTCTTGAGAGATTTACTAATCAACAAACATTATATTTCACCATAAAAGATTAGCATTAATCCATTTAAACAATATGCATCACTAAAAGCTTGGTTTTAAGAAAAAACCATTGTTTAAAATGCTTCCCAACCATTAGAGAGGTTGGGAAGAAGATTACCATTGAAAAAGATAGAAAAACACCATTGATTTAGGTTTACCCTTGGTTTTTGGCTTGATTCTTTAGAGAGAAGTGAAGCCCACAAGAGAAAGCTTGGCCACCAAGAGGAAGAGGGCAATCTCCAAGAGAGGTTGAAGATTAGTGAACCTCCAAAGCTTCCCAAGAAGAGGCAAAATAGAGGGATAATAAAATTACACTAATTTGAAGATTATAATGGCATGTAAATACACAAAGATGAAAATACAAAGGAATGAGGGTCTAATTATAGGTAAGGGAGGCCACCAACCAGGTCCAACTGGGATCTAGAGGCTTCCAGCTTCAGTTTGATCCATTTTGGAAAAGTTTTGGACCAGTTTGATTCACTTTTTAATCCAGTTTGAAAGAGGAGAGATGAGAATATTTCATTTTTTGAATTAAAAATGTGAAGTAATGATGTTAAATAGGTTCCTCCTTCATGAGCCCCCTCCCTCCTTATTGAGGTGTCAAAATTTCATTTTTTTACTAATAAACCTCATTCTTTAACTAATAAACCCAGTACTTAGTCAACTCTTCATCTTATGTGAGAATTTACTCATTTTTGGGGGATTTTCTTTTATTCTTTGCATTTTCCTTATTGAAACACATGGATTAATCCTATTGGCCCTTTAGATCACTCTTTGGACCTTAATCAAAAATTTCTGAAAATGTGGACCCTTAGGCTAAGGTTTCTAATACACATATTCAATTAATTTCTAATGCACATTGAAAAATTCTTTTTTAACTTCTGTTTCAAGGGAATTCATCTTAACTATAAGGAGAAACTTTGTATCCAAATTTATATCAAAATTGAATTATATCTCTCTAGAACATTTTCTCTCTCTAGGCTAAAAATAAGGGAAAACAATGTTTTCTTTCATTCTGAAATAGGGGATGATTAAATGGGACGGAGAGGAGAGCTTATACATCTTTACGGCTGAGGAGGAACTTTACAGTAGCATGCATGAAGTTCTTATGTTTTCTTAATAAGGTTCAAAGTAACGTACTTTTATCTAAGGAGAGGGGGTGTGTAAATGCTAGAGAAAAAATATAGACATAAGGATCGAGGGTGACATAGTCATTCTTAAAGGTATCCTTATAAGCTTAAATAGGGGGGGGGTGTTATCATCTTATGAGCATCATATATAGGGGGTTTTCTTGAGGTTCATGCATGCAGGTGATGTCCCCCTTTATTGTGAGTGAATCCCCCGCATCATCAATAGGTTGATTTGTGAACTAAAATTCGAGCTAATGTTTTCAGGCAGTATGGACTGATTTACGACACCTTCTAGCATTCATTTGCTCCACATATGGATGGCCCGATATTGTACAAAGGTAGGAGTGTATCAAAGATGCTCTATGAGCATACATTTTGTTATTTTTTATAGAAAAGCATGGGTTCAATTGAGTTCTCAACAAAGATAGCATCTCTACTCACCAAGAGTCTATACCCTTTGCTTTATGACACAAAAATACATTTTACCACCTTATCATACAACTTATGATGTTGTGCTCCAGCACAAGAGAATAAGCAAGACAACCAAAAACATGCAAATGAGCGTGACTGCTGCCATTGAAAATACGGACATTAATCTATCGTGTTGGGAACTACTAGAAGAATTCGTCGAAATGGAATGCTTAAAGGGCTTGTTTGCACTAGAGAAAGGGGGCACTTTGAATCATTTACACTTTTAGATGGTAGTCACTCTTTAAGACGTAATTAGTGGATAATTAGCAAATAGATTAATGTAGGCATGGTACTCAAAAACTAGCAAATTCTCATTAGGGCTATGCCTCAATTTATAGAGTTTACATCAAGCATCAAATCCCATTGATTTCTCCATGATTCACTCCCAGAATATCTCCACCTCTTGCCTGATTCTCTCCACCTCTTCTCTTTTCCCTGAATATCTCCCAGAATAACTCCACACTCCTAAATTCTCTCATGCTACCCTTTATTCTCTCCTAGTAGATTCTTCTCACCTTTTCACAGGTTCTTTCACAATTACATCTTCTCTTTTACAGCCTCTATCCAAGAGCTTGTTCCCACACACACCCTATTCACTTGTATTTTCAACATAGTGAACCCCCGAAGATCCATTTAAAGGTAAAGTTAGAGGTTTCTACATGCTTTAGACTTTTTGTTTCTATGGCTAAAAATGTGTTTGCATGTAAAGCTGACACCCTTTGTACAAATCAAGAGGGAGAGTATAAGTTAAAGAATTTTCATGTGTATATAGCTGAAAGAAGTATAAAACATTAATGCACAGTACCTCATACACCTCAACAAAATGGTGTGGCTGAGAGGAAGAATAGATCTCTTATGGTTAAAGGCCAGAATTTGCCTCATGTTTTTTGTTTGGAGGTAATTATGTGTTCTCCTTTTGTGCTAAACACATGCTCCACCAAAGGCCCCTTATGAAGCTTAGAATGGTAGGAAGTCCTCTACCACCTTGGTAAGGAGAAGGGGGCTCTTCAAGGAGGTGCCTATTTTACATGTGTGGTGGAGTTTTAAACTCAAAAATATTATGATATTTTTATCTCTCCTCTCTCCTGGATCAAACCAAATCAAAAGGTATCCAAACTAGGTCCAAATCTTGTCCAAATTCAGCCAAATTGAACCTAGAAAATTTGAGAAACTAGTTGGACTTGGTTAGAGGCCTCTCTCAGCTATAAATAGATCCTTAGCCCTTTGTAAAAAAATATGAGAACTATACCATGCTAGTATTATACTGAAAATAATGATATTTTCTATTATCCTCTAAAAATCCTCTACAAATTGGAGAGATTGGAGTTTCTCTCTTTCTCTTCAATATTCCTTGGAGTCTTCATCAACATACCAAACCAATTGATTGGTTGGGGACCTCTACTTTGATTAAAGAATCAAGCAATCTAGGAGGTAAAGTGTGGTTTATGGTCTTTTTTTTTTAATCTCCAAATGTTTCTCTCTTCTCAACTCCTCTCAATGTTATGAGAATATATTTTAAGTCCTCTAGAAAAATATTATTTATCCCCTCTTGAGTAATTTGGGGATGCCTAGATTACTCTTGCGTCATGCCGGCTAGGTTAATATCGTGGGTGATACCACTATAAATATTAATACGTGCGGTATATGACGTATGTTTGAGGCCACCTATGATTATTTCAGTTAGGTTTGTATGGCAGGGTGATTCCTGGGGTACTTACGCCTGGTAGTCATGAGTTGGTGATGATTTGTGCCTGTTTAATATTTGTGGGATTAATTTAATAATTAATTGGGCTTATATTTTCAGGTGATGAAGACTATGGGAATTGAAGAGTTTACTTTGGAAGAAATGTCTTGGTTCATCACATTTCATTTTTGGCAAGCATAGTAGCTTGTAACCTTATCAAATGATTTTTCCATTTTGAACTTTAGGAAAGATACATTTATTTATGTGGAATTTATTAAAGCCTATGGCTTTACCCTAGTCCCAATTTGACACTCTATTTTTGTTAAAGACGAGTGCCGTGCTCTCTAAAAAGCACATCTTGTATTTTGGGGGCTATGGCCTAATTTTGGTGAAAAAGAAAGCTAATAAAGAAATACTCTTATGTGGGGAGAGGCCACGCACAAAGAGGGGAGAAGATTTCACCCAATATGGTCTTTTTATGAGCTAAGTATTTTTGTTTAAGTGTTTAATTTTTCAATTGATTTGATTTAGTTGAAGCTTACAAGCAATGGTTTTTATGATTGAATTAATTCTCTACTTTCCACAATCAATTCCTAGAATAAGATTCCGGTTGCAGTGGTATCAGAGCTTGGGCTAGGAGATTTGTGGAGAAGGTAGGAAAGGGCTTCAACTTCTCAAAAATCAAGAAAGTGCAGGAATTTATCCAGTGGACAGAAGGGTGTTTTGTAGGTCTTTACCCAAAGGTCAAAGATTCAAAAACTAGATCTACTCTCAAACCCACTCACCACCCTGCAAAACCATCCCTCTCTATCAAAAAGTGGTTTTCTCAAATACTCAGTGAAATCAAAATCTGACCGTATGGATGAAATCCTCATAGCCAAAAACCTCACGGGTATCTCTCAGAAATCAGAAAGCTTCAAGGTTGAGCAAACCTATAATGGATGGAGCAGATAAATCAGTGCAAAAGCTATTAAATAAATCTCAAGAAGCTTTTGGACAAGGAGGCGCATGGCGGCAGCCTGCCGGCGCAAAAACGCGTGGAGAGGAGAAATAAAAAAAAGCTCAAAGAGCTAATTACTCCATAATCCTAATTTTCTCTTAATCCTAATCTACTCTCATTTTTCCCAATCCCCATGCAAGTCACATCACTCCTTTTTGAACCTCTACTTTTCCCTATTTCCAAATTTGGGGAGAAATTCAAAGGTTTTCAATTCTGAAAATTTTTGGGTGCAGAAAAGTGATTTACAGGTTTTAGAAAGCTTGAAAATTGCCTAGAAAATGCCAGAAAATTCCGAAATCGCTTCTAAAAAATTCAAAAAATTTCAAAAAATATTACAAAGATTGGGCAAGGTTTACATTACTGTTTCAGCAAGTTTCAAAGTGTAAAAAAATTATTTCATCAATAATTCGACTAGCCCAAGACTCTTGAATCACGCGGAATCGTTCGGGATTTGTTTGAGGCGACGAGAATTCAATTCAGCTATTGAACAACGTCTTGTTCAGCTTCAACCAAGATCGAATTGCAGGAGAAAAACAAGATAAGTACTCATTTTGCTTTATTTATTTACATCAAATAAAGAAAATTTTTATTTATCTACATCATTTGCACAAGCACCATGGCAGATTTGCCTATCTCGCCATCAATTCAAGAGCAACTCCTTTCTTTACAACATCAAATTGTAGAAGAAAGAGAGAAGCGTATTGAATTGGAGAGACAGCTCTCGAATCGTAGACGCAAGCGTGACTCTTCGCTATCTTTTGATGACGAAGATGACACTATTCAAAGGGCTGTAAATGCTACATTGCAAGCACAAAGATCACAAAAAGAATCCAAGATTAGTCGGAAAGCTTTCACATTTCAAAATTATGATGGAAAGAAGGATGCTAGGGTCCTTTTAGCTTGGCTTAGTCAACTAGATGACTATTTTTCTGGAGAAAAATTTTCAGAGAGTGATAAGATTAAATGTGCAGTCAATCATATGGTAGACAGTGCAGCTTTATGGTGGAGTGTAATTAAGCAAGGTCGTGAGTGACAAGCCAGACTCTTGGAAAAGATTTCAATGGCTGGTTAAAAAGCACTTTTTACCCTCACAATTCAAGTCCAAAGTTAGGCACCAATGGGACACTTTGCATCAATTGGAAAAGGAAACTATGTCACAGTATGTAGAAAAGTTCTGGAATACTTTATTACAAGTGCAGGTTGTGGATAGAGTCAGCGAGAAGGATCAAAAAAGGAAGTTCATATCGGGCCTTAGGGCTGATGTGAATATGTTTCGACCTCATTCACTATCCTCTGCAGTATCTTTGGCAACTAATTCAGAATGTAAAAATGGTTTTCCTAAAGAGATTAAAGCACATGAGGGTACTTCTTCTAAACCATTTACTAAATCTTTTTATGCTTCAAAGAAGATGTATAAACCAGGTTATGACAAAGGCAAGGACGAGGCTAAAGGCAACATGAGTACCAATAAGAAAGTCAATGGTGGCAAACCGAAGACATCTCCTATCAAATATTTCAAGTGCCACAAAGAAGGTCACATAGCACCAAATTGTCCGGAGCGTACCAAGAATTCAACACCAGCAGCAGCAGCTCGAGTCAATATGATTGAAGAAGACGACAATGAAGAAGAATCATTCGAGCAAGAGGGTAATTCCGATCCAGACTACTCAGAACAAGAAGGTAAACCTCATGTTCATTCTTTGCTTAAAATAAAAGGAACGATAAATGGACATGAAGTTCTTATTTTGCATGATGATGGTAGTACACATGATTTCATTTCTGAAAAGGTACTTAGAGCATTAAATCTTCATTCTTTACGTACGCACTATAAAGTCAAAGCAGCATTTTACTAGTACAAAGTATAATTGCATGCAAGAGGTGAAAGATTTGGATTTATGCATTAAACCTTTAACAGAAAAGAGGGATTTCTTAGTTGCACCTTTACAAGGGGTAGATATAATTTTGGGTATGCCTTGGAGACACAAATACAATCCTATTATAGACTATGACACTCATAGCATTTCTCTAAGGAAGGACAATGAAAATATTATCCTCCAGTGTCAAGTCAAAGGAGAAATGAGTCCTTTGTTGAGTCACACTCAAGCAAAGAGAGCTCTAAGAAAAAGAGACAAGACTTATATGGTATGGGTTAACCAGCTTGATGCTGAGTTGGACACATCCAAAAGACCAAAGTTTGATTCTTTTATCTCCAAATTTAGTGATTGTTTCATGGAAGATCTGCCTCCAGGATTACCTAAGTCTAGGCCAGAGGATCATAGTATTGACTTATTGCCTGGAAATTCCCCGCCTTGTAAAGCTCCCTATAGAGTCAACAATTTAGAGCAAAGAGAAATCCAAAGCCAAATAGAAGACTTGCTAGACAGAGGCCTTATTTGACCTAGTAGTTCACCTTTTGGAGCTCCAGTACTTCTTGTTAAGAAGAAGAACGGAACTTACCGAATGTGTGTAGACTATCGTACATTGAATAAGATTACTGTCAAGAACAGATATCCTATTCCTAGGGTAGATGATCTTCTTGATAAGCTTAGAGGATCAAAGGTCTTTAGCAAGATTGACCTAAAGTCTGGGTATCATCAAGTCCGTATGACTCAATCTGACATTTTCAAGACAGCTTTTAGAACCCAAACTGGTCATTATGAGTTTTTGGTTATGCCATTTGGTTTGACCAATGCTCCAGCTACTTTCAGCCGTATGATGAATCGTATATTCCTTAAGTTTCAAAGCTTTGTTATAGTATTCTTTGATGACATTCTTGTTTTCAGCAAGGATCGACAAGAGCATGAACAACACTTGGAACAAGTGTTCAATCTTTTGAGAGAAAATGAATTGTATGTCAATCCTGAAAAGAGTTCTTTCTTTCAAGAAGAGATTGAATACTTAGGTCATATAGTGTCGGCCGAAGGGATTTGTGTAGATCCTAAGAAAATTGAGTGTATTGCTTCTTGGCCTACGCCTAGAAACATACATGATCTTAGATCTTTTCTTGGCTTATGTAGTTATTATAGGAAGTTCGTCAAGAATTTTGCTTATATTGCTCATCCTTTGACTGAACTCCTTAAGAAAGCTACAAATTTCAATTGGACTGATAAGCAAGATAAATCTTTTGCAACACTCAAGAATGTTTTAACACAAGCACCAGTTCTTACACTACCTGATTTCCAAAGACCATTCTTTATAGTAGTGACTGATGCTAGTGGCAAAGGATTTGGAGCTGTTCTTATGCAAGACAACCATCCTATTGCTTATCAAAGTAGAAAGCTTAAGCCTGCAGAGCAAAATTATAGCACTTATGACAAGGAATTAGCAGCAGTAGTGCATGCTCTAAAAATCTGGAAGCATTACCTAATGGGCTCTGAATTTCTTATCAAGACAGACCAACAAAGCATTAGGCATTTGCTTACGCAACCTCTTATTTCAGATAGGCATATCAAATGGGTAGCTTTCATTCAAAGTTTCCAACCTATGATTCAATATCAACCTGGAAAAGAAAATGTTGTTGCCGATGCTTTGAGTCGAAGACCAAATATCAACAACATTTCTATAATTGAAAGTGAACCATTTGTACTTATGAAAGAAACTTATGAAGTTGATCCAGATTTTTCTCAAATATGGATTAAATTGCGTGAAAACAATTGGACACCTCACGGAAGTTATTCTCATAATGATGGCTATCTTTTCTTTGAGAAAAGATTGTGTGTTACTCAACCTTACAGACAGCTTGTCTTGGAAGAGATGCACCAACCACCATTTGTGGGACATAGAGGAGTTTCCGCAACACTTCAAGTAGTTTCTCGAGAATTTTATTGGCCTCATTTGAAGAATGATGTAGCTAAATTTGTAGCTGAATGTAACATTTGCCAAACAATTAAAAGCTACAAAGGCAAAGCTTTAGGATTGCTTATGCCTCTACCTATTCCTGATAGACCATGGGAACAAGTGTCTATGGATTTTATTACTGGATTTTATTACTGACATGATTTGGACAATAGTGGACAGATTTAGTAAGCAAGCCTATTTCATTCCATGTAAAAAGACACTAACTTCTCAGCAAGCCGCGAACATATTTGTTAAGCAAATTTTTGTTCATCATGGTCTACCCAAAGTGATAGTTTCTGATAGAGATTCTAAATTTTGTAGTCACTTTTGGGTTGCTCTTTTCTCAAACTTAGGCACTAAGTTAGATTTTTCCACGGCTTTCCATCCGGAATCGAATGGACAAACCGAAGTTACAAATAGCACTATCTTAGATATGCTTAGAGCCTATGTTTCCCAGCAACCTAGTGCATGGGATAAGTACATACACCTACTCCAATTTGCTTATAATAATACTCCTCATACTGCTACTACTGGTCGAGCACCATTTGAGATTATCTATGGAAGAGCATTGCCTATTCCGGCTACTAGACTCTCTCATAAAATTGAAGCAGCCGACCAATATGTTAGAGACTTTGATCGCATTCTATCTGAAGTGCGTGATTGTATTCAAAGAGCTCAAGAGAAGTATACATCTCAAGCAAATAGGAAGCGCAAAGATTTTTCATTTCAAGAAGGTGATTATGTACTTTTGAGAATTGAAAAGCGTCGATTAGCGCCTAGATATTATGGGCCGTTTAAAATCCTCAAAAAGATTAATGATGTGGCCTATAGACTAGAGCTTCCATCTAATTGGAATATCCACAATTCTTTTCATATCCATCTCTCGAAACCTTTTCGAGGAACACTTCCTACTCACCCAACATATGAGGAACCACCTCTTATTGAAGGAGAGGAAGAAGTCTTAGTTCCTGATGTTATCATTGACCAAGAGATAACAACAACAAGAATAGGTAATCAATACTTCAAGTATCTTTTGACTTTTAAGAATCATCCACAAGAAGATGCTAAATGGATGCCTGAGAAATTTTTTCGAGTTTACCCTGAAATTCTTCATTCTTTTCAAACCCAGCAAATCCGCAATTGAGGACAATTGCAAACTCAAGCAAGAGGGATGTTATGAGAATATATTTTAAGTCCTCTAGAAAAATATTATTTATCCCCTCTTGAGTAATTTGGGGACGCCTAGATTACTCTTGCGTCATGCCGGCTAGGTTAATATCGTGGGTGATACGACTATAAATATTAATACGTGCGGTATATGACGTATGTTTGAGGCCACCTATGATTATTTCAGTTAGGTTTGTATGGCAGGGTGATTCCTGGGGTACTTACGCCTGGTAGTGAGTTGGTGATGATTTGTGCCTGTTTAATATTTGTGGGATTAATTTAATAATTAATTGGGCTTATATTTTCAGGTGATGAAGACTATGGGAATTGAAGAGTTTACTTTGGAAGAAATGTCTTGGTTCATCACATTTCATTTTTGGCAAGCATAGTAGCTTGTAACCTTATCAAATGATTTTTCCATTTTGAACTTTAGGAAAGATACATTTATTTATGTGGAATTTATTAAAGCCTATGGCTTTACCCTAGTCCCAATTTGACACTCTATTTTTGTTAAAGAAGAGTGCCGTGCTCTCTAAAAAGCACATCTTGTATTTTGGGGGCTATGGCCTAATTTTGGTGAAAAAGAAAGCTAATAAAGAAATACTCTTGTGTGGGGAGAGGCCACGCACAAGAGGGGGGAAGATTGCACCCAATATGGTCTTTTTATGAGCTAAGTATTTTTGTTTAAGTGTTTAATTTTTCAATTGATTTGATTTAGTTGAAGCTTACAAGCAATGGTTTTTATGATTGAATTAATTCTCTACTTTCCACAATCAATTCCTAGAATAAGATTCCGGTTGCACTCAAGCTTGAGAAGCATTCAATTGAATGACTTTTTAATAAAATTGAAGTTCTTTAATGAATTGTAGTGATAAAGCACATAAATTTCAATTTATGCTTAAATAAAATATTTTTTTAAAGCATATCTCTCTCTCCTGGAAAGAATGGTCATTCCTATGACCTATTCTACATTCAAATGAAGCTTCTCATGAAGCAATTCTCTAATCTAAAAGTAATTTCTATGCTTGTCAAATTGAGGCCAAATCAGTGGCTTTTTAATGCTTTTATGCTATTTAACTCATGGAAAAATTAGGAATCAAGTCCATAATTGGATATTGACACAATTAATGGTTATTCTATCATATGATATTACTAAACTTTATGTTTTCAAAATTATTGAGAATTATCAGTAATAGCAGCGAAGCTATGGCAAAATTTCTGAAAAATTAACACATAAATCATTTTCATTCATAATATGAAAAGAAGACTTCCTACTATATTCTAGGATTAATCATCCTAGATTAATTGAATGATTCTCATTATAATCTTGGAAAAAATGATTTTATGTTTATGCATAAATAGTTAATTAGGAAAAAGAGGAATTTCTAGTAGTTCATTTTTATGTTAAAAGAGTAATCCCCATGACAATGGAAATCCATGTATTCCAATGAATTAAGAGAAACATTGGGATGCTAAAATAATGTATATTTTATTTAAAATTTAAAGAAGGATTTTAGTTAAATTTATCTTTTTGCATAGATAAATTTAAATGATGAAAGAGGAATTCCCACCATATTGAAATTCAAATATTTAAATGAGGAAAGTGTAATTCCTAGCATATTGAAATTAATGGGTATTTTATTTAAATTCAAAGATTAATTTTAGATAAATTTATTTTATCTATGAGAAATATTTAAATGGTAAAAGAGGAATTCCTATGACATTTGGAATTCCATCATTTATATGGAAAAAGAGAAATTCCTAGCATATTGAAATTAATGGGTATTTTATTTAAACTCAAAGATGAATTTTAGATAAATTTATTTTATCTATGAGAAATATTTAAATGGTAAAAGAGAAATTCCTATGACATTTGGAATTCCATCATTTAGATGGGAGAAGAGAAATTCTTAGAATATTGAATTAATGGGTATTTTATTATGAGAAATATTGATGATAAAAGAGAAATTCCCATGACATTGGAATGCAAATAATTAAATTCACATGACATTGGAATGCAAATAATTAAATGAAAAAAAGAAGAATTCCCATGGTATTTGAGATCCAAGAAATTAAATGAAAAGAAGAGGAATTTTTAGTATATGATTATCTATCAAAAGTGAAAATATGGGTAGAATTGATTTCTGTAAATCCCATGAATTCTTTTATTCAAAAGAGGAATATTGAATATAATTCAATTGAGGAATTAAGAAGGAATATAGAAATAGTCGTTCGAGAAAAGGAACCTTTAATTAGGCCAAGCAATTGGTAGAAATTTTAAAAAAGTCCCATTATCAGAATCAAACTAGAAGAAGCTACTAAATGGGAATAGCATGTGAAATGGATAAGATAAGATGTAAATAGGATGCGATAAGATGTGAATAAATGTGATAAGATGATGAGAATCGGAATACATATGAATTGGATATGGATTAAGTAATGTGGACAGATGTGGAACAATGTGAAAGACGAGAGTTCATTATAGAAACTATATTTATGACCTGTTTTTAAATGACCATTTTATGTCAATAATGCTAGGGAAGCATTTTGACCGTCTTGAGATAGAGGTTGTGGAGACCTAACTGATAAAGTTGCAACAGCTGACGGAGAGTCAACGGAGGATGTCTCACGTAGTAGCAAGGTTTAAATGGTAAGCTTCCGGTACGGTGGATGAGGGACCAAGGAAGAAACCTATGAGTGAAGCGCTAGGTGACCTGCGAAGGATCCTAGAGGGTGCTGACCATATAGTGCTTAGGCTCTGGGTCGCCAAAGATACCCACACATGCGTCGGGGAAGATATTGGAACAAGGAGTAGGAGTTGTTTTCTGAAACCGGGCATGGAATTGTTTGATTGACCTTGTTGGTCCTCCTCAACGGATCAGTCCATGGCTCTTTTATATGGATGTGTTGGTTGATCTTGCTGATCTTCAATGGAGATTCCATCTTGATTTTTAAAAGTGAATATACTATCGGCAGGTACTATGAGCTAGGATTTATCGAAAAGGCCCTTGAAGGACAGGTGGTGAGCGTTCTGATTGCCAATGATGCCATAGGTACACTGATGAAGGAATGATTGGAAATTAAGATTCAACCGGATATTTTGGAGGATTATGATCAGTGACACTATGGTTTCATTAAATGATTATTTTAAAGACAGCTGAATCTATGAAAAAAGCAATTTCATATTAGGTGTGTAAGTGGTGTGACTAGTTTTAAATTTGCATGAATATCCAACTAGGGGGCCTGGGAACTCTTTTCCCTAGTACAGTGGGGACAAAACCTAATCAAATTCCTAATTGGATCCCATCACTACACTGGTTGGGCGGTTGGCTAACCCATGGGACTGGGTAGGCTGGACTAATGGATCCGTAAAATGAGACTCAATTCTGTTATAGTATGATAGATGAAGTAAATCCCGAATAGTAATTTTTCTATGGAAAAAGAATCAATGGCTATGCCTCTCGATGGGGGAAAAAGCGTTGGTTTCTATGATCCAAGTGCAAGTTTCTTCCTTGATCTGACCAAGTGACTCACAGGTTTGGTCGGATCAGTTTGGTCAGTAATGACCCTGACTACGTTAGAGTACAAATATCCTGGAGGAATCGCCTGTGCTTTCCGGTAGGGGGAAGTTTTTCCGAGTTTGGTTTTTGAACTACTTCCGCTGCTAGAACCCCCAAATCTGCTGCGCGGAGGGGGCAGGGATCTTTCATTTGCCTCACTTTGCCAGCCTTGCCTCTTGTAGTTCCTCGTGATGGTGCTATAATATAGGGAAACCTGGACCACTATAGTAGAACCATATCATTCCAACTCCCCTCTGCCCAAATCTTCCACCTCCTCTTCCATATGGTCTATTATTTTGAGGCCTTGTGGCGATTTGGTTGACATTTGGGACTTGTTTTGCAACTAACATTGCTGCCTTTCCACCACCCTTGGATTCTTGTTCTGAGTGTTGTAAAAACACATGTCAGTGATGTGGTTGTTCTTTTCGCAGATAGTGCATGACTGCTATGTGCTTTTCAATTGCACTCTTCCATTATATGACCTTGATTATTACACTTCATGCACCAAACTTCCGATATTAGTCCGGATCCCACGTGTCCTCCGGAGTTTGGTTAGGATGGCCTTTAGTTCGTCTTAAACATGCACTGCCTACTTCTTGTCTTTTTTTTCTGAGGCTTTCGCTCTTTGGCATCCGACTCTTGACTAGAATCTGATCTAAGGTGTCTTCTTTGGAATAATCCGATTCGAAAGTTTCTTCTTTCTTTTATCCTTCTTTTTCTTCTTAGGGTCTTTGCTTGTTTTCTTTGAGATCCCCTCATCTCTAGTTGCTCCCACCACCATTTGTGTGAAGGTGAGGGTATCCAAATCATATGAGGCCACCGTTGTCTTTGGAGTTTTTCCCTTAGTCCTCCCACAAACCACTAACTCAGTGTGGCTAGAGTAGGTTTGTTGGGTTAATCCAGATGCCACATTAGCAATGCTTGGAATTCCGCTACATAGTCTTCTATTGGCCTCTTCTTTTGAGTTCGTCTCTACATCTTTTCCAGTAATTTTGTGCAGGTCTTGTCTTTTCAAAATCTTTTCAAGAAGTCTTTCTTTGATTCTTCAAACATATGGAAGTGATCCAGACCATATTGTGCATACCAGTTGGTGGCCTTGCCACCCAAAGTTGTTGCAAAGTACTATGTCTTGCAGCAAAACGGAGCTCAGGTGGCCAAGAATGTGGTTTCAAAGGCAAAGATTTGAGCATCTATCCTCGCTCTTGTCCTTGAACTTGAGAGACATTCTTCCTATAGCTACTAGTTCTTCTTCTTCTTGAGCTTCTTGCCTCCTATTTTGAAGCTCCTATGGTTGTTGAATTTACTATTTTTTCTAGCGCAGAATCTCTTCTGGAAGTCTTCTTAGAGGATGCAGTTGTCCTTCATTTCCTGCAGTTTTGGCCTATTTGCGGTGGTTTCGCATTGCTCTATTTGAGCTCCCTTTATTCTCCATGAACTCTCCATTGCACTCTTATAACATTCTCGTGAACATTCATGAAACCAATGTGTGCACACTTCCTTTCTAGATCTATTCTGACTAGCTATTGACTTACTATGCAAGATTGACCTTAGAACTATTCTCTATCTTTCTACCCCCTACCTAGCATACCAGTTCCCCAGTAGGATCGCTAATAGTGTCAGTGCCTAGTCAAGACCTGAAACTTGCAAGTTTTTGGACCACCTAGCCAGCTTATGAAGAGCACGATTAATGCAATTGCACCCCCAATGAGATAAGCCAACGTTGATATCATAGAGAAAGGAAGGAAGAAGAAGAGAAGAAGAAGGAAGAAGAAGAAAAGAAGAAGGTAGAAGAAGAAAAGAGAAGGAAGGATCAAGAAGAGAGGAAAAGGAAAGAAGGAGAACAACAGAGGAATAAAGAAGCAGACCAAAAGGGGAATAAACCCATAAGGACAAGTGGTAATACCAGCAAAATTGTAGCCTTGGGTGGCAGAACTGGCACGGAAGGTGCAAGAAGGACCAAGCCTGTAAGATTCCTCCTCAGCATGAATAATGAAAAAGCTTTTACCTTAATCCCCTGTAATCATTCCCTATTTTAGAATGCAAGAAAATATTGTTTTTCCTTGTTTTTGCCTAGAGAGAAGAAAAATTCTAGAGAGGTAATTCAATACTGAGATATTTTTAGATATAAAAATTCTCCTAATATCTAAAATATATTTCCCTGAATAAGAAGTTCAAAATAAATTCTCCAATGTGTATTAGGAATCAATTAAAAATGATATAAGGGACCTTAGCTTAAGGGTCTAAATTTTCAAAAAAAATTTGGATTATGTTCCAATTAAGGTTCCTATGGGCCAATATGATTAATCCGTGTTGGGATGAGAAAAATCCAATGAATAAAAGAAAATACCCAAAAATGAGTAAATGCTCACATAAGATCAAGAGTTGACTGAGTACAAGTTTTATTAGTTAAAAATTAAGAGATATTACTAAACAAATGAGATATTTTGGAGAAATGATGAATTTTTGACACCTTGGTAAGGAGAGGGGGACCTTTGAGGTAGGCGCCTCCTTCACATGTGTGGGAGGGTTTTTAATTCAAAACAATTGTGATAGTTTTATCTCTCATTTTTATCAAAAGGGAAGCCAAACTGGTCCAAATCTTGTCCAAATTCAGCCAAACTAAAGCTAGAAAATTCTAAAACTAGACCCTCATTATTTTGTATTATCATCTGTGAGCAAATATACCATGCTAGTATTACATTAAAATAATCATATTTTCTATTATCTCTTAAAAATCCTCTACTTTTGGGGAGCTTGGAGCTTCTCTCTCTCTTCAACAACTCTTGGAGCTCTCTTCTCCACTTGCTAAACCAATTGATTGGTTGGGGGCTTCACTTCTAGAAAAAGAAGCAAGCTAATCCTTGAGGTAAGAATGAATTTTATGGATTTTTGTTAATATTCTCAAATGACTTCTCTTCTCAATCCCTCTCAAGCTTGATAAGTTTTCTAATTGATTGTTTTAAATTCAAATCAAGCTTTCCCAAAGAATTTTAATGTGTAATCAAGAAAAAGTTAATCTTTATGCTTAATTAGAATGCTTTCTTATGTATATCTCTCTCTCAAAAAGAATAGTCATTCCTATGGCTAATTCTTTAGAAAAAGAATGCTTCTCATTGATAAATTCTTATTTCAAAACCAAACTCTAAGCTTGTTAAGCTAGAGAATAAGAAAATGGTATTTTTATGCTTTTATGTTAACAAAATAATGGTCAATTCTTTTAGATTATTTATAAGTAGTTAAAAACTACTTGAATTGATTCTAAATGAGAGAGAGATAATCCTATCAATTTGGGAAAAGAGGAATAATGGAAATAGCTTAATCTAGTAGAATAATCATAATTAAGTTTATGATTATGGTTAAAATTATGATTTAAAAAATTATCAGTAATAGCAGCGAAGCTATGGTAAAATTTTTAGAAAATAATACATATCTTATTTTTATGCATAATACTAAAAGAGGACTTCCTACCATATTCTAGGATTGGACATCCTATGCATATTTGAAATAATAGATATTTTTATTTAATTTAAAAAGAGAAATTTTAGATAAATTTATTTTATGCATAAGAAAGTTTTAAATGATAAAAGAGGAATTCTCATGACATTTGGACTTCAATCATTTAAATGCAAAAAGAGGGATTTTAAGCATATTAAAAAAATGGGTATTTGTATTTGATTTAAAAGAAGAATTTTTATGATATTTTAAGTAGAGAAAGGTTTAAATTAAATTTTGGTGTGACAAAAGAGGAATTTTCACCATAATTTCACCTAGAAACTTAGGGTTGATAATTAAATTGGTAGAAAGAATATTCTTAGATATTTTAGGTGGATAAATCACCAAATTGATATTTACTCAAAATTAGATTAATGGAAGAAGAGTATTTTTTATAAAAACCCGATATTCTCATATAGAACCAATTATTAATCTATTATGGAATGAAATTCATAAAGTTGGAATTTTCCTTACGGTTAGAAGTTCAGTAGATTTTTATCTGAAGAAAATCCTTAGTAAACCGAATAATTTTGGTTAGACCACGACTGTGAGAGGGGCGGCCAGTAAACTACTTGCCCATCTCTTAAATCTGAATCAAGCAAAAACCTCGTGACCAATTCCAATTCTTGACATAAAGAATAGACTACCATTGAATTAGCATAGTTTTCCCTTAATCAAAATCACCAAGAATCTAGTTAGAAATTCAGTCAAATGATGGGTAGATTACTCAGTCAAATGATGGGTAGCTTACTCTGATGAGAGATCATTGATTCTCATTAAGAAAATCTGGATTAAGGAAAAAGGGTTTTGTGGAACCAATCTCGAACCGGAAATTCTAATTGCATAGAACCTCTATTTTCTTTTAAAGGACTGTTTTTACACCAGAATGCTGGAGGAAGCATTTGGTATGTGTTTAACTAAGGAGAGACTCATTACAACAGCTGGCGGGGAGTCATCGAGGGATGTCGCTTGCGACAAAACCTGCTGAGGTCTTGACCAACCTTGGTATGGTTAAAATGGTGCGCTTCTGGTACGATGGGCGAGGATTGACGAAGCGATCCCTGAGTGAAGTGGTAGGACACCTAAGTAGGATCCTAGAGGGTTCTGACAGGTGATGCACGAGCTCACAGCAGTTGCTAGGACACCCATGCGTACGTCGAGGAAGATACGAATGAACCGAAAGAATGACTTTTGTGAATGGAATTTTGCTATTGGATCTAGTTGGTTGACTAGCTGGTCTTCAATGGAAAGTCCAGATGATATATTTTGTAAAACAATGGACTCGATATTTTGGAGGATTATGATAAGTAATACTATGATTTCATTGAAAGATTGTTTTAAAGACAGCCAAATATGTTAAAATGGCAATTTCATTGAAAGATTGTTTTAAAGACAGCCAAATATGTTAAAATGACAATTTCATATTGGGTGTGTAAGTGGTATGACTACCTTGAATTTTGCTTGAAACACCGACTAGGGGGCCTGGGAACTCTTTTCCTCTGTACCCGGGCAAAACAGCACCAAATTTTTATAAAGGAATCCCACCAATACAGTGGTTGGGTGGTTGGCTAATCCATGGGCCTAGGTGGATCGGGGGATTCTTGCAATACAAATAGTTATGATTAAGTTACGTTAGTTAGAATAAGTCCTAGGAAGGTCCTTGTTCTGTGGGAGGGAATGAGCGGCAGTTGTGCCTCGCTAAAGGAAGAAAAAAGTGGTGATTCTATGGACCAAGTGCAAGTCTCTTCCTTGATCTGACCATGTGATTTTTGGGTTCAGTCGGATCAGTTTGGTTAGTTAAGACTTTGACTCTTCGATAGATCAATTCTCCTGTTAGATGATTTTCCTAGTGGAATCGCCCATGCCTTCCGGGCGAGGGAAGTTTTTCCGAGTTCGGTTTTGGAGGAACCGCTAGGCTCATATCAGTTTGGTTAGTTAAGACTTTGACTCTTTGATAGATCAATTCTCCTGTTAGATGATTTTCCTAGTGGAATCGCCCATGCCTTCCGGGCAAGGGAAGTTTTTCCGAGTTTGGTTTTGGAGGAACCACTAGGCTAGTCTCTTGTCCGGACATCTATGGGGGAGGCCCCGAGTGTGGATCCCTACCCCATGTGAGAGACTGACGTTGCTTCCGCCGCCACCAACACCCTCAGAGGGGGCATCACGGAGGGGGTGGGGGTCTCACAAAGCCACAACTTCAAGTTACTCGGAGAACTTGAAGTAGAACTTCCCAGCAGCTAGCAACTGCATATAAACAAAGGGCTAATGATGACTGCAGCCTAGAACATCCTCTAACAAGCCCTATTGTCTATGGAGGAGTATGAGAACAAGGCACAATCAATGACATGTGTGCTCAGAATCATAAACAACATGGAATGCTAGTAAACGCCACGGCCAAAGCCAAAGATTAGAGAATAAAGCTGAGATGATGGCACAACAAAACAAGGAGATGTAGAAAATGATTGCCATGGAAGAAAGGGCCCTAGTGTAACAAAAGGAACTGAGTGAGGGGAAGATCATAACTCTCATCAGTGAAAGGCACTTGCTCAGGTGGAGGGACTCCGTGTAGAATTAATGGAAGCAAGGAAACCATCAAAAATATGGGCTGACACCATCCAAGGGCTAAAGGATGAAATGTTAGATAGCAAAACGGCATTGGCAGTTGCCCAAGCCCTGAAAAACCAAGAAGAAGAGGAAGTTATGTGCCTCCCACTAGACACCAAAGCAGTAGTGAGATAAATACAGTAAAGGCCAAACTTAGGAAGGTGTGGGATCAGTCAATATATAGAAATTCATGAACAAATATTGTGTAAGCCACAACAGGTCATTCATGACTTGGATAAAGATGCTGATGTAGACAAGGACAAAAAGCAGCCTCAATAGCAAACAGCAACCTCAAGAGCAGCAACAACAAAAGCCAGCATGCTAATAATCCCCCAAAACAAGTGCCTTAAGAAAAGTAAAGCAAGTGGATAATGAAGACCATAATCTCGCAAAAACACTAAAGGCCATCACTTGGAAGGCAAAACACTAGGAAAAGGAGGCAAAGAAGTTGGTGGAAAGAAATAAGGTGTTATAGCAAGAATTACAAGATTCCACACCCTCCAGAGAATATGCAGATATATTGAGAGAAGCCCTCCAAGTTCACCTACAGATGATCCAGCACACAGTATGAAGAAGCTACACAGGTCGAGTGGAGACGCATATCGATGGTAGAAAATAAAATTTTAGGGAAAACCCCACTTAGACCGGTGATAAGACTTTTTTATCAGAAAACACCACACAGACTGACAATAGAGGTCTAGGATGCTGAGAAGAGCAGGAAAAAAAACTAAAGAGATACAAAAGCATGCAACCTACTTAGATGACATATACATCCTGGACCATACTCCACCGAAAATGTTCATAAGGTTCAAAAAAAAAAATTGTCAGGGATTCAAACAAAAATTTGTCAGGGAGACTAGTTCAAGAGTAGAAGCTAAGTACCGGGCATGCTAGGTGTTGCACCCTGCAGCTCAGAGGTGGCAGAAGGCGCCAACAACCCACTCCCCATGTTGTGAGCACCACCTCGGTATCACACGTGTGGAGGTGGCAAACCATAACCACCAAAGATCCATTGCCAAGAACAAGAAGAAATAGTGTAAAAGGGCAACCTGTCGCACGAATGGTGATGAGAGGATAGTGCACTGATAGGCTTGAATAGAGATAGATGCTCAATACCATGGCTCTATCTTTGAAGGAATTCATGAAAGCATCTCTACAAATTTCCCTCAGCTCTAGCTCTTCCACATCATCCCAAGGTCTGGCTACTTTCTAGTACTGCTCAAACCTCCTCACATGCAGGTCTGCATCTTCCCCTTTCTCTCTTGAATACACTGGGTAATTATTGGCTAATGACGCCATGGCTCCCTTGAACCGTTTTTGGGGGTTTTGTTGTGGTTGTTCTTCTTGGTTTTGATGTTCCACCCTTCTTAGGCTTTCTGGACCTGGACTATGCCCCGCTTCTCGCTCTTGGCACTCTTTTTCTTGGTATGAGTCGTGCCTAAATTTTGACACTTATTCCTACTCGTTCATGGTTGCAGAAGTTTCATCATTGCCTTCTTGAATGTGACGGTGCAAGGAACTTCCAGTTGCAAGCTTCCTAGAGGGTCTCTTGGAAGGCATTACTTTTCATCATTCTTAGATCCCTGGACATGCATAAAGCATGCCTGAGGCTGTGGGGAGATCTCCGTATTGATTTCTCTAGAGAATTCTTGCCATGCTCTTATTTCTCTTCATACTTGTTCTAAAGCAAGCGATTGTTCCCCAGCATGATCGCCAAGTGTTTCTCATTGATTTCCCTCATAGCGGAAAGGCAAGACAACAGTTTGTGGTAACAGACCCATCAGGCAATGCCATGGGAGACATATAGTTACCCATTACAGTTTTGGGTATAAACACCAACTCCCATATGGTCGCTGGGTCACACTGAACATAACTCCATTGAGCAACCCTTCAATTTCTCTCTCTCTCTACACACTCCACTAAACATCTCACACCCTTCCTCATGAACAAACAACATATTGAGTGTAATAGTGATACTGCAAACTTAGACATAGAAGACACTCGAAACAATAATGAAATAGCAAGCTTGCTCTTAGTTATATTCTAGAAACATGATAGATCAATACACGTCGTTTCCCAAAAGTGCTAGCACTCCTTGAGTACAATCACACTCTCCACTTCATAACACAATTTTCAACTAACCGTTGAGAGCAAACAACAATGGCACTCTTCATTGATTCAACTACTGAGCATCTATCTCTATTCCAACCTATCAGTGCACTATCCTCTCATCACCATCCATAGCGACCGGTTTCCCTTTTACACTACATCTTCTTGTTCTTTAGAAATGAATATTTGGTGGTTACGGTTCACCACCTCCACACGTGTGATACCGGGGTGGTTCTCACAATGTGGGGAGTGGGTGGCTGGCGCATTCTACCACCTCTGAGTTGTAGGGCACAACACTCTTACTCATGTCATTGTGTTATATCTTCCTAATTTTTTTGGACCATTCTTTGTACTTGTAATTGATGCAAGTGGCTATGGGATTGGGGCCATCCTCATGCAGAGTGGCTCTCATAAGCTAAAGGATGGTCATCCTTTAGCTTATGAGATCCATAGGTTGAAAACAACAGAGTGTAACTATAGCACAATGATATGATAAATAGATGATTGCTATAGTACATGTTATTAGGATTGTGAAACATTATCTTATGGGTTCTGAATTTCTAATTAAGATATATCAATAGTGTATTAGGACATTTTCTCTCTCAACCCCCTTTATTTTAGACATACATATCTAATGGGCATCTTTTATTCAAAGTTTTCAGCCAATGATAAAATATCAGCCTAGCAAGGAAAATATACTAGCCTATTCTCTAAGTAAAAGACCAAGCTTCAATCATATCTTTATCCTAAAGAGTTCACCCTTTAAAGCCATGAAGGATTCCGAGGAGTGAGATTTGGATTTTGAGAGCCTTGGAACTCAGTCAAGGCTAATAATTGGATTCCTAATGGTGGTGAGTACTCATATAATGAAGGATATCTTTTCTCTTAGAAAAGATTATCATAATTACCATTTAGATAGATTGTTTTAGAAGACATGCATCAACCTCCATACATGGGTCATAGAGGGGTATCCTCCACATGACATGTTGTGGTGGAGAGAGAATTCTATTGGCCCTATGATGAAAAAGGATGTAACTATATTTATTACCAAGTGCATGACTTGCCAAATGATCAAGAGCTACTAAGGGAAGACCCAAGGCCTATTGATGCCATTACACATTCTTACTAAACCATGGGAGGAGATATTAATGGATTTCATTATAGGCTTTCCTACTACTATAAGTCATAATGACATGATCTAGACTATAGTGGACTGCTTTAGTAAAAAAGCTTATTTTATTCCATGAAAAAAGACATTGACATCTTAATAGGCCGCACACTTATTTAATCAAATACATCATGGCTAACCCCAGGTCATTGTGTCTAATCGTAACTCTAAGTTTTACAATCATCTTTAGACCGCTCTTTAACAACTTAGGCACTAAGTTGGATTTCATGACCGCATTTCTTCCAATGTCCAATGGACATGATTTTGGAATTTCTTAGAGCCTATGTTGCATTTCCCAATTGAGACTTTGAGATACATTCTTCAGGTTTCTTATAATAACAATGCAGCTCATTCGTGTGTAGTCTGACCACCATTTGAGACTATTTATGGGAGACCTTTATCCCCATTCCTACCTCTCACCTTTCTCATAAAGTAGAGGATGCTGTGATGAGTTTCTAAGAAGCATATGCTAAATAAGGAAACAAGAGAAACATAAATCCATTTCTTTTAAGGAAGGTGATCATGTCCTCCTTGTTGGAAATTGGAAATTGGATGATGGCGTAGCTACTCTCCCTATACATGATTACCTGCGAGATGAAGGTGATCGTGGTTATAAAAAGCTTTATGTAAAACTTCCATACGTATACAACATGCCCTTTCAAATCCCCACACTCATGCACCCTTAGACCCCTTGATATCTAATGAATTCACACCCATTACATCATGTGCGACCTGAATTTCACCCTTTACATTTACAAAGTTTTAATTGCATTTTTACTTCACTCCTAATAGAGACATCTGAAAAGTGTTAAGAAGAACCCAATAGTGGAATTGGAATCAAGGTTTTATGTACCATTTAGGGATTAATGACCTTGTATATCAATTAGATCTATCATCACACTAGCACATTCATAATGTTTTCCATATTATTTTGTTGAAACCGTTTAGAGCACCACTTTATTCACATCCTACTCACATGAAGAGCCACCTCTAATCATTGATGAAGAGGAATTACTTGAACCTATCATAATCATTGATCATCAACACACTACCACACACACGGGGAACACGTCTGCTAATTATCTTTTGACTTTCAAGAACCATCCTATAGAAGATGTTGAGTGGATGCGTGAGTGATATTTTTTCACTTACCATACCTCATTCACTCATATAAGAAAATAGGCAATTGAGGATAGTTGCAAAGTCAAGCAAGAGGGATGTTAGCTAGATCCTTCTATGTGATAGATTTGGGACACCTAAAATATCATAGTGCTATGCTAGTAGTTGATATCATGGGTGCTTTTATTATTAAATACTAATGGGCTAGTGTTATTGGTGTATGCATATTTACGGGCTACTATTGTTATTGGTATATGTACATTTGCTAGTGTTTTTAATGTATGCACATTTAGGGCCCATGCTAGTGTTATTGGTATTGTAAAAGTGATTTTGTGCTATATACATAGCTAGTGTTATAGTGGTACATTTGGGATGCCTGAAATACCATTGCACCATGCTAGTAGTTGATATCATGGGTGATTTTATGCTAGTAGTTGATATCATGGGTGCTTTTATTATTAAATACTAATGGGCTAGTGTTATTGGTGTATGCATATTTACGGGCTACTATTGTTATTGGTATATGTACATTTGCTAGTGTTTTTAGTGTATGCACATTTAGGGCCCATGCTAGTGTTATTGGTATTGCAAAAGTGATTTTGTGCTATATACATAGCTCTAGTGTTATGGTGGTACATTTGGGATGCCTGAAATACCATTGCACCATGCTAGTAGTTGATATCATGGGTGATTTTATTGATGCCTGAAATACCATTGCACCATGCTAGTAGTTGATATCATGGGTGATTTTATGCTAGTAGTTGATATCATGGGTGCTTTTATTATTAAATACTAATGGGCTAGTGTTATTGGTGTATGCATATTTACGGGCTACTATTGTTATTGGTATATGTACATTTGCTAGTGTTTTTAGTGTATGCACATTTAGGGCCCATGCTAGTGTTATTGGTATTGTAAAAGTGATTTTGTGCTATATACATAGCTATACATAGCTAGTGTTATGGTGGTACATTTGGGATGCCTGAAATACCATTGCACCATGCTAGTAGTTGATATCATGGGTGCTTTTATTATTAAATACTAATGGGCTAGTTTTATTTGTGTGTGTATATTCGGGGATTGCTAGTGTTATTGGTATATGCACATTTGCTTACATTTTTAGTATATGCACATTTAGGGCCATGTGAGTGTTATTAGTATTGTAAGTGATTTTGTGTTATATATGCATCTAGTGTTATTGGTGTACATGTTTGTACCTATAATATGATGTCATGTTCAAAATTATTGTGATGAGTCCAATTGATTATATGTAACCAACATGGTTGAAATTGTGGAGTAATAAGTGATGACTATGTGATAGAGCTAACGAGGATGTTGTATATGTTTAGGGTTGTGTATAGCACACATTTATCACTTTTGCCACATAATTCAGAGTTTCTTCATTTCATTGGCCATGAGTTGAAATTTTGTTATTATGCCTATCACCCATTTTGTATATTTGGGGCGTGTCATATTTTGTATAATTAGGGTGTGTAATATTTTTTACACATATATAGTTGGGGCATGTAATATTTTGAGAACATGTGAGTGCAATAATTTATGGGAGAAACCTTAAGACTTATGGTTATTTTTGTAAAAGATAAGCCCAATTTTGTAAGGAAAGCTATTTATGACTCCTTAGGCTATTTTTGAAATAAATATTAAAAATAGTCACGTGGCAAGAAAAGCCACTCAAGTCAAAGGAAGACTGCACCCAATGCTTTGTGTTACATGAATATTCATGATTTATGTGTTTTCATATGCTTTTTCCATGGTTGACTTGGTGGCACATGTTGTTCAATTTTAGTTTGTTGAATTGTAAGCGAGTATGGTGAGAAATTTCTCCTTACACAAAGATCGTGTGAGCCAAATATGTTAAGTTCTTTCCTTAGTCTTATTGAATCATGTGTCTTTCAGTTTTGCCTTTAAGCTACAAAATGTAGCTCCCCAATATGGGTGTGCTAGCTCGTTACATCGATTCCTCACTCCATTGTCACACTAGAATGCTCCATGGCTATGGGAGTGAAGGAAGAACTCTCCATGGGAAGAAGAGAATGACCTTTACAGTGATTTTCTCTCATAAAAGGCACATGAGGAAGAAGCTATTAAGAGAGAGAAACCTATACGCAAATCTATTCATGAAATCTATCATATAAGAAAGAAAAAGTAGATAAGAGAAGAGTTCACAAGTTGTAAGGGAATGAACTTGCATTGCTTATTGTCAGATTTGACTTATATATAAATTACTAGTTTTCACACTAAAAAAGGTTCAGCCATTATTACTAATATTAAGTAAGTATGTACACGAAGTACTTAGACCTTCCCTATTCAACAGTAAGCTCATTGGTAAGGCTGCCTAATATGTTCCAATTCTTATAAAATATAGGTGCCCATTCGAGTGGGTAGATGGGAAAATATATTTTTTACTAGGTTGGGTGGGCAAAACTATGTTATCCATCGAAGTGGTTAACACTAGGCTTTTATCTTGTTTTAAATCACCTACTATTTTAAATCATCAAAGCAGCTAACACTAGGCTTTTATCTTATTTTAAATCGCCTACTATTTCAAATCATCAAAATGGTTAACACTAAGCTTTTATCGTGTTTTAAATCACCTACTATTTTAACTCATCAAAGCGGTTAACACTAGGCTTTCCTTCTATTTTAAATCACCTACTGTGACCAACTCTTATTGGCAGCCAAACTAGCCCATTTGGCCACTGCCAAGATTGCTACCCAGGCTGACCATTGTGTAGCAAACCGAGCCTTCTTGTTTTGTAACAAACTTGTAATAGTTTCTTAAAGAATAGGTAGTAATCGTGTGGATGTAAAGGCAACTTAGATTTATTTTTGTTCTAGCATATCGACTCTATAAGGTGCCTTGTAAGGTGGTGTATTACCAACAAGAAGCTCAATCTTATGGCCTTTAGAAATAGAATGTGTTAGTCCAAGAGGAAATTACTCTAAAAGAAAGAATTGAACTCAAAAAGTTTGTGAGGGATTAGATGATGTTGATGAAGTATTCCTCCATGCTTCAAAACTCTTGTAAAAGACCTTTAATGAATGGACTGATAAAGCTGTAGGTTGAGGTCATCTTGTGGAACATAGAAGGGGGTTCTCTTGATGAATAAAATGCTGAATGTATGTTGGTTATAACATACATTCAGCATAGGATTTTTCATGAAAAAATCCTATAATGGTTATGGGAGTTTATTGCATGATAGTAATATTCCTAAGATAAAATATTGATTATGGAGTGGTCCCAGCCTATGAAAACACACCATATGATGAGCTAATAAGAAGGTCTAGAATGTAACTATAAGGGTTACTATAAGGGTTGCATCAAGATTACGCACATGAGAGAAACCTACATGGACTGCCATGATGTTTAATATAGGAAAAATGTGTGCTATAAAATTTTAATCATAATCATAAATATTTTACTCATTTTTAGGTATTTTATTTTATTATTTTGGATTTATCTCATCCCAACACTTGGATTAATCCAATTGGCCCATTGGAACCTTAATTGGACCATAATTCAAAAATTTCTGAAAATGTAGACCCTTAGGTTAAGGTCCCTTATACACATTTTCAATTAATTCCTAATGCTTCTTGGAAAGTTCATTTTGACCTTTTGTTTCAAGGGAATCCATTTTAGACACTAGGAGGATTTTTATATCCAAAGATATCTCAATTTTGGATTAACTCTCTCTAGGCCAAAACAGGGTAAAACAAGATCTTTCTTCTATTTCAGAGCGGGGAATAATTTCAAGAACAAAAGTCAGAGGTTCTTACACCTTTACACCTCAAAAGCTGGAGGGAGGAATCTTACAAGTTGTATGAAACTAACACCAAGGCACAAAATATTCAATTAAAGATGAGCTTGATAGTGTGGAGAAGAAAAACATATCTGTGAATTATTATGCCTTAAAGATTAAGGGCATTATGGAGTCCCTTGCACATCGATTGGTGTTTCTGTTTGATGATGATGATAAGGTGGAATTATCTCTATGAGGTCTGGAGCCATAATACAAGGCATTCAAGACATCTTTTCAGACTCGAGAGAACATTCCCAACTTTACAGATTTGGGGTCAATGCTGGTCATCAAAGAAAAGAGTTTGGGTGAAGACTACTCTTCACAAATAAAGGCAATTTGGAGCAACAGGCCTTCTAGACAAGTGCAGGTAGAGGATGAGGTAGAGGCTGTGGGGCCAACGTGGCAGCCGAATAGGTAATCAGAATTATGGTCAGCAAACAACAGTCCCATGAATCAAAATAATAATACACAAGTGGAAGAGTTTGGGTGAAGACTAGTATTCACAAAAGAAAGGCCAATGATGATGTATGGTATGTGGATTCAAGTGCTTTAAATCAAATCAACAGTCATGGTATGTGGATTCAAGTGCTTTAAATCAAATCAACAGTCATGGTGAGTGGTTCAAGGATATGAAAAAACATAAAAAGCCAGGTTTTGTTGAAATAGGGGATGATACTACTCATCCAATTGCCCTTGTTTTGGAAATGTGCCATTGTCTTTGCAAAATGGTAAGGTGAAATATCTTGCTAATGTACTTCACGTTCCAAATATTACAAAGAATCTGGTTTCTATTGGCGAGATGATTGAGCAGGGTTTGCAGGTGCACTTTAACCTTGATGGTTATTATGTCAAAGACTTTAAGGATAAGTGCAAGGTTGGTTGTAAAAAGAAAATAGAGTGGGTAGAATGTTTATACTAGATGTAAATATGCCAGAAGTGAAAGCTTCAATGTTTACACAGGGTTGAGGAGTTGTTGCTGATACAAAAATTTGGCATAAGAGAACCGGGCATGTAAATGTGCAAAGAATGAAATCTATGCAGACTAAAGGAATTGTGATAGGGCTGCCTAAGTTTAAGATTGATGGTATGAAGAAACTATGTGAAGCATGTTAATTTGGAAAACAGACAAAGCATGCATTTCCACATGATAGATTTATGAGTATGAATGTACTAGATGTGGTGCATTCAGATATATGGGGTCCTACAAAAATGACATCTATGGGTGGCTATAGGTATTATGTAGCATTCATTGATGATCACACGAGGAAAGTGTGGGTGTATTTCATGAAGGAGAAGAGTGAACTTTTCACTCACTTTTAGAATTTCAGAGTGATGGGGCTGAAAAGAAGATAAGAAATCATGTGAAGTGCCTAAGATCAAATGGAGGGGAAGAATACTTCTCCAATGAGTTCTCTGATTTCTTGTAGAAGAATGTCATTTAGAGACAATTCACATGTAGATACACTACGTAGCAAAACGGAGTTACTGAGTAGAAAAACAGGAACATTACACAGAGATAGCATGAGCATTGATGAAAGACAAGAATATGCCACATAGCTATTGGGATGAGGTTGTTTTCATCACAGTTTATATCATGAACAGGACCCCTACTGCAGCCATACACGATGTAACTCCATAGGAGAAATTCAGTTGTCAAGAAACCTGATTTGTCCCACTTGAAAGTTTTTGGACGTATTGCTTATATGCATGTGTCCGATGAGTTACGTACGAAGCTAGATCCAAAGGTAGAAAAATGTGTGTTTATTTGATATTCCCTTGAGAAAAAGTGATATAGATACTATTATCCTACTACACGTGAGTTGAGGGTAAGAAAAGATGATGTGTTGATGAAATGAGTAGCTGGTATGCTGCAGAGAAAGATGCTGCTCTGGGGTTGATGTAACTAGAAATGTGATTGCACAGAATGCAAGTCAGAGCAATCAAAGTCATTGAGTGGACCTTGTTGGGTCTGTTGATAGACCATGGAGTGGCAGGTACGTTAAAATACTAGTCCTAAAAATGTAGTTGGTACATCACCGAAAGGCAAAGAGAAGGTTGGTGAGCCTCATGGTATGCTCGACATTTCTATAGGGAATTCTTATGTTTATGGAGAGTCTAATAGCTTTGATCGGAGCCTTGATGATGAGATTGGGATTACAACTATTAGAACACCTGGTGTAAGAAAGGTAAGAGAAGCTGTAAAAATGCCATGTAGTGATCATGGACATCGTAGGTTAGGGAGATTCAGAAAACCTATTGACAGGTTGATATATGATGGTTATGTCACTCATCATTATACATATATGGCTAAAGTTATGCAAGATGTTGAACCCACATGTTTTGAAGAAGCTATTGGGAATTTAGATTAGGAGAAAGCCATGGATGAAGAAATGGCTACACTGGGTACAAATGAGACTTGGAACTTGGTGCCATTGCTTAAGGACAAGAAGGCTATTGGATGCAAGTGGGTGTACAAAATAAATCACAACTCAGATGGAAGTATTAGCAGGTATAAAGTAAGATTAGTTGCCAAAGGTTATGCTCAAACGTATGGCATTGATCATGAGGAGACGTTCAACCACGTTGCCAAGATGGCAATCGTGAGAGTTGTTATTGTGGTGGCTACATCAAGAGGATGGGTTTTACATCAAATGGATATTAAGAATTTGTTCTTGCATGGTGAATTGTAAGAAGAAGTGTATATGGATCAGCCACCAGGGTATGAAGATGTGGGTCACCTTGATTTTGTATGCAAGTTTCATAAAGCTTTATATGGCTTGAACCAAGCACCGAGAGCATGGCATGATAAGATAGCACAATATCTTATCACCATTGGATTTTATGTGGCAGATGTTGATCATTCACTCTATGTGTAGAAGAGTGATAAGGGCCTTGTGGTTATGACAATCTATGTGGATGACTTGATTGTTGGGGGTGATAGTGGAGAGGAAGTTGAGAATGTGAAATGTCTCCTGAAACAGAAATTTGATATGAAGGATTTGGGTGAGCTGAGATACTTCCTTGTTGGCATTGAGGTTATTAGGAAGGCCAAGGAGGGCATATGGCTACCACAGAGGCAATATACATTGGACATGCTCTCCAAATATGGTATGGCTAGTTGTAAGCCATCTCTATGCCATTAGATTTAAATGGCAAGTTGAGTGCAGTTGCGAGTGAGATTTTAGAGAACCCCACTATGTACAGGAAGATAGTGGGTAGCTTGATTTACATGACGATCACCAGGCCAGATTTGAACTATATAGTTGGATTACAGAATCAATTTATTCAGGTTCCTCGAAAGCCACATTTGGATTGTGTGAGGCACACATTGTGCTATATGTGAAGTGTACAATAGACTATGTTCTTTTTTATGAGACTGGTACAGAGTTCCAGGTGTTTGGATACACTGATGCAGATTGGGCTGGTAGTATCGCAGATAGGAGATCTACCAATGGATTTATGTTCTCCTTTGGGAGTGGTGCTGTGATATGGAGCATCAAGAAGTAGCCAACAGTTGCCTTGTTGAGTACGGAGGCAGAGTATAAGGGTGTTGCAATGGCAGCATGTGAAGGATGCACAAGCTACTTGGTGATTTGCAGTAGCTACAGAGGTTGATAGACAGGTTGCATATATTGTGACAACCTTAGCAGTATATAGTTGGTGAGGAACCCGATTTTTCATGCGTGTTAGGGGTTAACTTTACCTAAGTGGGAATATCCGAATTCTATGTATGTGAATGATCCTTTTGGGCAGTTGCTTAGGAATTCGTGAGAAGGGAGAGATATGAAGAGATGTAGTTAGTTGATCATGGGAAGGCGCATAACTGATATTCAGAATTGTAGAAGATGAGGAAGCGAAAATGTAATCCCTTGCATGATTATGATATCAATGAATTCTGATCATCTGTTCAGGGTTATTGTGTGTAGCGGATTTTCTGCATGATGTTTCGTATTCCGTTTTACTGTTATGATTTTCTGCTAAAGGGAATGTATTTGTGCTAGTGTTTGTTCCTTTATGATATTTCCATTACCAAGTATCAGGCATTTAGTGCCCAGATACACATTGGCGATCCTGCGGTGTTCGCATACTCAGCATTGTCTTGTTCTGTTGGGTATGGGGTTGTTTTGTGCTGTGCTGTTTGTGTCTCGCCTGAATGTCAGATCGGGAGCGGCAAACTAGTCCCATTCATTTCACGAGGGCACAAGCCAGGAAGCGCAGATATGACAGGTCGGAAGCTTCTAGCAGTGGAAGCGGTGATGCTGCGGAAGGGCCACCTGTGGCGGTTACGTCGGTTTCTGCTGGCGTAATTGAGGGCCAATTGGCGCCGACCGGCGTGGACGAGGCGGACGCTGTCGAGCATACGACACCACTTCCAGAAGGGCCGGGGCAGAATGTCGCTAGCCCGGAGCAAGCTCGGCGTCATTTGCATCAATTTGTTGGGGCCCTATTTCTGTCCAGACCGCCTGTTCGGAGTCAGAGACGGTTGCAATTTGATCCATTGAAAAATCTGCCACCAGCTAATCCACTACCAGGAGTTGTGAACATGGCTGCACCACCACCCAATCCAACGGTTAAGGCGGCCAAATTTAAGGCAAAGCCTAAGGAAGACCCAGACTGTCACGTGGCTCAATTTGAGACCCGATGGCAAGCCAGTGGGTACCCTGCCCATTTTGGAGATCCGGTGAAATTGCAGCAGTTTGCCGCAACCCTGGAGGGGGTAGCAATGAGTTGGTTTAGCCAATATGGCTTGGCCCACTTTGCAGATTTCAATGCTTTGAAGGATGCGTTTTTGGCCCGGTTCAGGAAGGAGAAAACTCCTACTGATATCGTCAAAAAGATCAAGGCCATGGAACAGAAGCATCTGTTAGTGGAGGATTATGCTCAGAAGTTTCGGGGATTGGCTGCCAGGCTGCAGGGTAATGAAAGACCCTCGGATGAAATGCTTGCCAGTTACTTTGTCAAAGGATTGCGGAGGAACTTGAAGAGTGCTGTCGCAAATGTGGATATTGCCGGCGGATTTGATAACCTCGTGACAGCTGCCTCTCGGGTGGAAAAGCGCCTGGGCATTCAGAAGGACAAACGGAAGGGCAGGAAGCAGGATGGCTCAGAGTCGGATAGTTCGACTGCGTCAGACTCGGATAGTGAGGCCGAGTCGGCATGCTCATCTGATGAATCGGAGGATGAGGGGCAAAGTGAGAAGAAAAAGGCCTCAAGGAAGGCTAAGCTGAAGAAAGATAAAGAGAAACAGGTTAGGGCGGAGAAGGAGAAAAAGCTTCTTCACAAACTTAAAGCCTTGGGGTATGCAGCTGTCTTGCCCAAGGAGAAACAGTACTGCCATATCTGTGAGAAGGACGGTCATCTTACGAGTGCCTGTTGGTACAACCCCAACTACAGAGGCAAGGTGCCACCCAATGTGGTTCAGCGAGCACCACCTCAGCAAGTTGCAGAGGCTAATCCGGTGGTTCCGACTGTTCCGCATGTTCCCTATAATCGGCCTCCAAGACCATATGCTCCAAGACCTAATTGGCAGGGGCAGCAAGGGTTTCAGAGGGGACCTCAGGGTGTGCCACTGTGTGATTACTGTGCAAAAGACGGGCATCGAATTGGTCCGGCCTGTGAATTATGGTGTAAGCATAGGGAGGAAAGAGGGAAACCTGTCATTCGATTCAATGAGGGGAATCGGGGTCAGGGACCTCCCCAGGACCAGCAGCAGCAGCGCCCTCCAGCTCAAGCAAATGCCATCCTGATAGAGATGGTGGGAGATCAGGCAGGAGGGGCCAGCGCGGGGGTTTCCCATCTTCAGGGTGTGCCGCAGCAGTTCCACGTGCTGAACGCTTCTAGCTCTGTTGATGCGCAGGGGGAGTGCTCCACGGGTATGCACGTTGGGGATTGTACGGGGCAAGATTTAGTGGACACTTTGGCTGTTACCCGTGCAAAGGGTAAGGGACCTATCAGTTGGGAGGACCAGGAGGTGGTTCGTAGAAAAGTTTCCAGTCAGGTTCAGAAACTCCAGCAGAAGCAGCTCCCGGTGGAACCAATGGAGCCACTGCTAAAGGCACAGTTGTCGGAGGAACCGATTCCAGCCCAGCCACCTTGTGATCCACTTCCAGGAAAGATTGCGGTGGTCCATTCCGATCCCGTTCCTAAGGTAACTGAAACAGTACCAGGTTCTGGGGATCTATTTGATGCACTCATGCATGCGCCTATTCAAATTTCCTTGGATCAGCTGTTGAGCATGGTACCGGCTTTCCGGGAACAGCTGTTGGGGAAGCTGCAGGAGCCAGTTCCCGCCAAGATGGTGGAGGATCAAGCCCTGTTTGTGGGAGTTTCTCAAGCTGAGTCCGCAGATGTGGATTTTCAAGTCCCAGTGATTAAGGTGGCATTCCACGGGCACAAGTTTGAAGAGGTTTTACTGGACGGGGGTTCCGGAGTCAATATTCTACCGGAGACCGTTTACCTCCGTATGAAGTTGGGGGCGTTAGCACCAGCACCTTTTCAAGTAAGGATGGCAGATCAGAGGCGACTTCAACCTTTGGGGATTCTTAAGAGTCAATCTATTAAGGTGGGTGGTCTGTCGTTTCTTGTGAATTTTGTGGTGCTCCGGATGCAGGATAGCGGGTCTGCCTATGCCATGTTGCTAGGCCGCCCCTGGTTTAAAATTGCCCGTGTTAAGCAGGATTGGGAGGATAATACTGTGGTGATCAGGCAGGGCAAGAAGACAACTCGCTTGTCCATGTTATCCAAAGTTCTCTTGCCGCAGGGGCAGAAGCCTTTATGTGCTCAGGGCATTCATTTGGCAAGTGATGTAGGTGAAGATGAGGAGGAGGCATATATGCAAGCAAATCCAACGGTTGTACCGGTCTTTGATGTAGATGTGGAAGCTATTGTCACCCGATATCAGAATACTGGACAACCTGTCTCGGCAGTTCCGCCGAGTGTCGAGGGGGTGGAACAATCATCAGATGTTCCGACTGAAGACAGTGTGGTGCCCGAGCAGGAGATCCAGGTGGTTCCAGGCCAGATAATGGAAGGCAATATTTTACAGAGGGCTGTGGAAGAAGCTTTAGCTGCCAAGGCTGAGCAGGTGCATACTGTTACCGAGCAGGAAGCCATTATAGCAGCTGAACAGCAATATGAACGGCGTTTGCAGAAGTCCATCAGGGTGGAGGAAGATGAATTACAGGACATGAATTTAGGTACTGCATCCGATCCTAAGATGGTTCGAGTTAGTGTGCATGTTGAAGGTCAATTTAAGGAGGACTTGCAGAAACTGTTAGTGGAGTTTCGAGATGTGTTTGCTTGGGAGTATTCTGATATGAAGGGCATTGATCCAGCTTTACATCAGCACCGCATCAATTTGAAGAGTGATGCTGTTCCTGTTATCCAACAGCGGTATCACATGAATCCAAATTTCGCCAAGCAGGTCAAGGAGGAGCTGGATAAGCTATTACGGGTAGGGTTTATCAAGCAGGTCAATGAGGTGACTTGGCTGTCTCCCATTGTGGTCGTGCCAAAGAAGAATGGCAAGATCAGGGTGTGTGTGGACTACAGGAAGTTGAATGCTGCCACAATTACTGACCCGTTTTCGTTACCGTTCTGTGATACCCTCCTTGATGCTGTGGCTGGTCATGAGATGTATAGTTTTTTGGATGGTTTCTCAGGGTATAATCAGATAAGGATGGCACCGGAGGATGTGGATAAGACGGCCTTTATCACTGAGTGGGGAGCCTTTGCTTACACAGTGATGAGCTTTGGATTAAAGAATGGCCCACCATCATTTTCCTTTGTGGCTCAGAAGGCTTTTGAGCCATATCTGTTGGATTTTATGCGAGCCTTTCTTGATGATTTTAGTGTCTTTGGTAAAAAGGCTTTGCACTTGCAGCACCTGAGGCTCTGTTTGGAGCGCTGTCGGATGTTCCGCATAGCTCTTAATCCCTTCAAATGTGCTATTGCAGTAAGGCGTGGGATTCTCTTGGGCCATGTGGTGTCCCAGGAAGGCATCTTGATTGATGCAAAGAAGATTGAGGCCATTCAGAAGGCTTCCGCACCACGTAATCTTAAGGAATTAAGCAGGTTTTTGGGGCAGGTTAAGTGGCATAGTAGGTTTTTGAGATATCTTTCAGATGTGTGTGCACCCCTTACTCATTTGACCAAGAAGGGCGTGGATTTTGTGTGGTCTCCAGTTCAAGAAAAGGCATTTCAAATTCTGAAGAAGATGTTGGTGGTGGCACCAATAGTGCTACCTCCTGATTGGGGGTTACCATTTCATGTTTTTGTAGATGCTTCGGACATTGCCGTAGGGGTTGTCCTCATGCAGGAGAAGATTAAGGGTTGGTTTCGACCAGTGTACTATGCTAGCAAGATGTTGACAAGTGCTGAAAGGAATTATGCCGTCACGGAGAGGGAAGCTTTGGGGATGGTGTATTCTCTTCACAAGTTCCGGCATTATCTGTTGAGCAATAAGCTGGTGTTCCATGTAGATCATCAGGCCTTATTGTATCTGGTCAAGAAACCACACTTGACGGGTAGGTTAGCTAGGTGGATGCTTCTACTCCAGGAGTTTGACTTTCTGATCCTACATACCCCGGGAAAGGAGCATGCTGTCGCGGATTATTTGAGTAGGTTGGAGAATGGGGAAGTAGCTGAGGGGGTGGATGATAATTTACCTGATTCGGTTTTGTTTTCAGTTACTGTGGCGATATTGGATTCTTGGTATGATCAGATGTTGAGTTTCTTGACAGATGGCACCCTGCCAGTGGAATTTTCCACTGATCAACGGAGAAAGCTGGTACTCCGGAGTAAACCTTTTTTGGTGATTGCAGGTGCTCTGTACAAGAGGGGGATAGATCAGATTATCCGTCGCTGTGTCCCAGAATTTGAGCAATCAGCAGTTCTGCAAGAGGCTCATGGTGGCATTGCAGGTGGGCATTTTTCTGGAGACATTACCGGTAAGAAGATTCTTCAATCTGGGCTTTGGTGGCCTACCGTGCTGAAGGATGCACACAATTATGCTCGGAGTTGCTTGGTTTGTCAACAGTTGGGGCAGCCCGGAGCTTCAGACCGCATGGCGGATAATCCGATTCTGCCCTTAGATCCTTTTCAGAAGTGGGGTTTGGATTTTGTTGGGCCAATCAAGCCTAAGTCCAAGCGGACAGGTTGCCGTTATATCTTGGTGGCTACTGATTATTGTACGAAGTGGGTGGAAGCTGTTGCTTTGAAAGATAATACTGCTCACAGTGTGGCTAGGTTTCTCTATCACAACATTATGACCAGGTTTGGGTGCCCAGTGGAATTGGTTAGTGATCGGGGTACTCATTTTCTCAATGCTGTCATTGCTGAGTTGACCAAGACTCATTTGATTATGCATAAGAAGTCTACTGCCTATCATCCTCAAGCCAATGGTCAAGCAGAGAGCTCCAACAAGATCTTGGTGAAGATTTTGAAGAAGATAGTAGCAGAGAATAGGGATGACTGGGATGTGAAGCTTGATTCTGCTCTATGGTCATTCCGTACAGCTTTTAAAGTCACTACAGGTCTGACACCCTTCAAGCTGGTGTATGGTTTGGAGGCGGTGGTTCCGATGGAGTATGTAGTTCCTAGTTTGCGGGTGGCTATTGCTGATCGGTTATCACCAGAAGAATCTGTTCAGTTCCGACAGCCGATGCTGTATCAGCTCGAAGAGGATAGGATTGTTAGTGGGTATATCACAGAGGTGATTCAGCAAAGGCGGAAGGCTTGGGTAAGTAGACAGATCAAATTCAAAGTTTTTCAGGTTGGGGATTGGGTCTTGCTGTATAATTCGAAGCTTGGTCCTCATCCGGGTAAATTAAAGCTGAGGTACATAGGGCCGTACAAAATCATGGAGGATTGTGGTCAGGGTACTTTCCGACTTGCTGATATGTTTGGGACTTTGGTTGAGAAACCGATTAATGGTTTCCGATTGAAGAAGTTTGTGGGTCAGCCACCAGTGGTCGGAGTAACCGCCGAGGTCGGAGTTTTAGCAGATGGAGGAATATCCGCACTAGTGAGCACATTAGGTGACGGTGTAAGTGGGGATGTGTTAGAAAATTTGGGAATGTCCGCTAGTGTACAAGTGGAGGATCTTGATAGGAAGTCGGGCATGTGTGGTAGATTTGGCCGACTGGGTGACGTTGTGTTTTATATCACCACGTGTGGGGATTTTGTCATGCACATTTCAATTTTGGCATGCTTGGAGGAGACCTTTTGCATGAATAACGCAGAGCGCTTAGCAAAGTTGAATTCCCTGCGTCAAGCGCTGGCTGAGATGGGGCGTTCGATGCCGCTTAAGGTGGTTCCTGTGGAGCGCTCTTCTCCCCGGCGACTGCGTCAACAACCCGCCGCCAGTAAGGAGCTTTCTGTTCGTGCGTCTGTGGAGGCTGATGAAGATTTCGAGCCTGAGGATGCGCTGTCTGCAGAGGTAGGGGGGTTGGAAGCTAATACTTTGCAGGCTTTAATGGATCCTTTCTTGGATTTTTCTGTTCATCTGGATTTGTCAGAGGCGGCGACTACTCAGTGGTTGCAGACCATTGGATTATGGGAGTTTGCATCTTTGCCGTGGGACAGATGGCGGGAGAATGTTTATGCCAAAACGCAGTTGGAGGTGATTCGTAAGAGGAATGGTTACCTCTCTGCGACTGTGGGTTTGACACCTCAATTGATAGCAGAAGTGTTTCATCTCCATTATGAAGAAACTGTGGCTGTGGCAAAGTGTTCGGATGTGGCCATGAGGAAGGAATTTGGGCTTCCACAGGGGTCTCGAGCCTATTACATGGTGAAGAATGTCGCTGAACCCCGTCATCAGCATTTAAGATGGTACCTTGAACGCATTTGTCAGGTAATCAAATTGGAATACATGTCAAAAGACAATTTTGCACCTTTGCTGTATGCTGAGAAAGGGGGAAAAGTTAGTTGGGCTTCTTTGGTGCACACTAGAATTCTGCAGGAGGTGGAAATCACTGATAAGAGGAAGTCTCAAGTCACTTCTCGGCTGTCGGCGTTCTTAGCAGCTTTGTTTGAGAAGGTTCCTATGATTTCTGCCAGCAAATTGACTCTTTTGCCGACTCAACCAGTGCATGGTGGTCTTGAAGAACCGGGTCAGGATGACATTGTCCCGGAAGGAGCAGTGGATTCTCCATTAGGATTTGAGCATCAGCCTGACAAGATGAATGTGTTTAAGGATTTGATGGAAGCAGGCTATACTCGCTCCGAAGCCAAGGAGGTGTTGGTCTCACCTGATGTTCCGAAAGGGTTAGATTTGTTGCATCAGGCCACAGAGTCTGTGGGTACTGGTCCATCTTTAGTTTCAGTGGGTAAGAAATTCACTTTTAGCAAGAAGAGAAAATTGGATGTGGATTCATCTATGATCCAAGATGTGGTAAAGACGATGGATTTTACACCTGTTAAGTCAAATCAGTGGGATTCTGTTATAGTTATAGCTAAGGAAGCAGAACAGAGTGTTCAGAGTGGAGAGTTGCAGGATGTGCTCTGGTCTTTGAATAAGGTCCAAGAGTATGTTCGGAAGCAGGAGAGTAGTATTGCAGATTGGAAACAGCAGGTTCGGGTTATCCAGGAGCAGTCGAGATCGGAAGCTACTTATCAGCTTAAAGTCAAGCATCAAGAGGAGGAGTTAGTGAAAACTAAGATGTTGTTAGTTCAGGCTCAGGAGGCAGTGGTTAAAGAGAAAGACCAGGCAGCAGAGTGTCAGAGAAATTTGGTGAAGACAAAGATGTCGTTGGGATTGTTTCAAGAATGGACAAATCAATTGCAGGAGAAGATGCATAAAGAGTTGGAAGTGTTGTCTGAGCAAAATGTGAGTTTGCAGGTGGAGAATCAGATGTTAGCCCAACGTATTCAACCATTGTTGGCTATTGAAAGACAGATGCTATCTCAGAGTAATGAAGATGTAGAGGGAGTGTTAGTTTCAGAGTCTGATTTAGCAGTGATTAGGAGGAGCTTAACTGAGGTGGGAGTCAAACTGTGGCAAGGTATCCGAGATCGGATTGAAGCCTGGGTGATGAAGCCATTTCATACATTAAGTGGAGCTTTCATTTCTGAATCTGAGCAGATATTGTTGGATCAAGTAGCAGGGTTACAGTCGGAAAAGGATGCTTTGATGTTGAAATTGTTGGAGTTTGAGAAGCAAGTTCAAGCCATGTGTTTTATGGAGTTGCCTAATGAGGGACAGTTGGATACAGAGCAGGCTACTATGGGGGATCATGAACAAACTGTGGAGATTATGTCGGATGTTGACAAGGAAGCAGTTGGCCAGGCTGAAGTCATTCAGATGGTGTCACAGGATGTAATGCCTGCAGATCAGATTACTGTTCCAGTCGTCAATCTGGAGCCGGTGGAAGATTCAAAGATTAAAGATGATCCGCCGAAGCCATTGGAGCCGGTGGTGTTACCTTAGTAATTTATGCTTTTCTAGTGTTTTAGGATTTCTAGTTTAGTAGAATTTTGCTTTCAGTTTGCAGTTCTGTTTTCTTTTTGAAGCAATGTAAAGACAATGGATGGTTTGATCAGGGATTTGTGGGTCCGAGTCGGGTTTTCTTGAAAACCCAACCACCGGGCTGTGCCATGTGTTAGGGGTTAACTTTACCTAAGTGGGAATATCCGAATTCTATGTATGTGAATGATCCTTTTGGGCAGTTGCTTAGGAATTCGTGAGAAGGGAGAGATATGAAGAGATGTAGTTAGTTGATCATGGGAAGGCGCATAACTGATATTCAGAATTGTAGAAGATGAGGAAGCGAAAATGTAATCCCTTGCATGATTATGATATCAATGAATTCTGATCATCTGTTCAGGGTTATTGTGTGTAGCGGATTTTCTGCATGATGTTTCGTATTCCGTTTTACTGTTATGATTTTCTGCTAAAGGGAATGTATTTGTGCTAGTGTTTGTTCCTTTATGATATTTCCATTACCAAGTATCAGGCATTTAGTGCCCAGATACAATGCGCGTACCAAACACATAGAGGTCCACTATCACTTCATCAGAGAGAGGGTCTTAGCAGGAGACATTGATCTTATGTATGTTAGCACAAAGAAGTAGGTGGCTAACATTTTCATGAAAGCCCTGGGAGCAGAGAAGCTTCACAAATTTCGGACTATTCTTGAAGTCATAGAGATGGAGTTGAGCTTGAGGGGGAGAGTTGAGATGTCAAGCTCAACATGAACTGACACTTATTATATGTATGGGTGGCCTTTTCCACCACTTACATCACTAGCGTATTTGGTAGGATGCTGACATGATAGATCTTTGCCAGTGATTCTACAGTTGGACTACACTAGCTACTAGTCCACCATTGAGTTATGGCATACTTATCTTGCCAGCTCACTCACTTAGCATGTTCACATTATGGACCGCATGTACATAGTACTTTAGTACTTATTTTTAAATTATTTCCATTATCTTTTTGGTAGAACCCTTTTGTTGAGAAGAAGAACAACAATTTTCAGTCTCTCATCTTGTGTGTTCTCTTCTAGGGTTTGTGTGAGTGTGTGTGTGTGCTTGCAAGAGCTCAAGCTCTCTTCCTCCCTACATCTTTTCATCTAGATGGTCTAAGATAGTCGTGGGAGTTGTGTAAAGTGCCTGTGGGACACTATAATAGTCTAATATGGTCCTAGTTGGATGATATGGTTGGTTGGTCATTTTGGACCAAGTCATGGGTTGGGTGATATGGTTAACCTACATCCATGTCATGGGTTGGGTGATATGGTTAACCTACATCCATGCCATGGGGATGTATAAATAGCATTTGTATAAACCCTAATTAACACTCACATAACCGTCGATAAGAATAGGAGTAGTCATTGTTTCATTCCATTCTCCTTCACACACTCTCCATCTTTAAAATTCACACACACATAATGATAAGTTCACACCATACTAATGTAACACCAAATATGGTTTGAAGTAAGCACCATGAGCTTGGAGCGATAGGATTAGTAAGTATCTCATAAGAATTGGTTTTCATGTTAGGAATTTAGATTCTTTACTTTATGTGATGAAGACAAAGAATGGTTTGGTGTGGTGATTGTGATTTATGTGAATGACTTGATAGTCACAGGTGATTATGGGAATATTGATATTATTGAAGTAAAAAAATCATTGGGTAACTAGTTTGATATATGCAAAACTTGTTGGGAGAGTTGAGATTCTTTCTTGGCATTGAGGTGGGGAGTACATTATGTGTGAGGACATCACATGGCATATGTGCAAAGGTAATATGCCTAGGTTGGCAAAGTATGGCATGATTGGATGCAAGCCTATAATGACTCCATTGGAGTAAAACATAAAGCTAAGGGCTGATTTTGGTGGAGTTAAAAGATGTTACCATGTATAGGAAGATGGTTGGTAGCTTGATTTACCTAATTATCACTAGACCAAATTTATGTTATATGGTGAGACTAATTAACCAATTTATGGAGGGTCCTAGGAAACCATGGAGATCATGAGATATGTAAAGACCACATGAGTATGGAAAGGATGTGATGGTTACACAGATTTAGATTGGGAAGGAAGTTCTTATGAGATAAGAGGTCTACTACTAGTGGGTATGAATTTAGCTTGGGAAGTGCTACTATGAGTTGGAGAAACAAGAAGCAAACCATAGTTGCATTATCTAGCATGGAGGCAAAGTATAGAGGAGGCACTATGGCTACATGTGATTTGGTTGTGAGAGAACTGCTCGATGATTTTGCACAACATCATGATGTAGTGCAAATATGAAATACATTCAAAACTCTTTCAAGTGTTCAATGTCGGGCCTAAAACTTGTCAACCTCATCTCTGGTGTACTCTCCTATTTGATAGCTATAGGTCAAGGTATATAGCACTATAGCACATGCTTCTACCCAATAATATGATATACACATGCTTCAAAAATATACACATGCTTTTGCCCAACAATATGATGGCATACACTTCTCATTCAATATAGTTCTATCCACTTCAGGAATCACTCTACTCTTTCTCTCACCAATTCCTTTTTTATGAGGGGTATACTTGCATGTAAGCTACCTTCTAATCCCATGTTCTCTCAAGAACTCATTAAACACATTTAAGGTGCATTCACCTCTACCGTCTCTCCTTAGGCACTTAATCCAATAACCATAATGCTTCTCCACAAGAGCTTTGAACTCTCCCAAAGATTCCCTCTTCTCTTTCAAGAAGTAGATCCAAGTCGTCCCACTAAATTCATTAGTGAATGTGATGTAGTAAAAACTTTTAATGGATTAGGTTTGTGAAGGATCCCAAATATCACTATGCACAATCTCTAAAAGCCTTCTACTCATTGACCTTCCTTGGAAAATAGTAATCTTGCTTTCTTTCCAAATTGACATGCATCTCATACATGTGAACTCCCATTATGTTTTAACCTTGCAAGACCACCAATAATGCCTTTTGTTTACATAGATTTCAACTTTTTAATGTTCATATGCTCAATTCCCTTATGCCACATATCAATATTTTGCACAATCCCATGACTATGTGAAAATATGGCCGACTTTAATTCCAAAATACTTGCATCAAAAGTAAACAATCTTCCTTCATTTTGATCCTTTTTAATGATCTTACAACCGTTCTAAGTCTTCCACAAAGCAACCAAGCTCATCCTTGCTCTAACATTTGTCCCACCAATGAAAATTAGTGCTAGATGGTACATATAACTCTTTAGACATGGTCCTTGTTGAGAAATATAATCGCGGTATTGTGTGTATGTGGGAAAGCACCCTAGAGGTGCAAGATATTGAGGAAAGCACTCTAGAAGTGCAAGATATTGTGGTGAGATGGAATGCCACATGTAATATTGTATGGTGTGTGAGTGTTGACCAAAAGAAGTGGAAAAGGAGTTGCCACATGGATGATGACATGTAAAGTGGGATAAGGCTAGAGAGCCTATATCATTGTATGGTTCATTGTGATATGTGAATACAAGGGAATAGTGTTGAGTGTGCAATCTCCCTCTCTCTCTAGTCATGGAGTTTTTAGTGTGGTTTAATCCACCTTAATCTTATGCTTAATCTTGTGTCCTTCACCATGACCAATCCCATTTCTAGAATCTTAACATGGTATCAGAGCCAAATGGGCTCTTGGTCATGGGTGATTATTATGTATATTAGTTTGTTTGTGTGTTTGTTTGATTAAGCATTATTTTCAGTTTATTGTAAAAAAAAATTATGCACACTCATATTATCATTTGGATTTGCATTTGTGATGAGAATCTGAGAGGAGATTTGCATTTGTGAGGATTTGAGAGGAGATTTGCAACAAGGAGGTTGCATAGAAGCTGCCCAAGAGAGTTGCAAATGGAGTTTTGCAACATAGAGAGCTTGATCATCATCATGGAAGCTGAAAATGGAGATTTCAGCATTATGAAGGCTATGGAGTCTTCATCATCATCAAAGAGAAGCACAGAGAGACAGAGAGCTTGCAAACAGAGAAAGCAAAGACAATATAAACTTTAGCAGAACGTTGCAGTGGTCGCCATTGAACCTGCAATAGAGCATTGCAGTGGTGATGTAACAGGCTGCTGGCTGTTGTTGATGTAACAGCTAATGCGGGCAGCAATCACAGTTACTTTCAGAAGAGAATGGAGGTCGCCATGGAAGCAAGAGGAGCAACGGCGCTGTGCAGAAGCAGTCGTGAGGAGAGAGAGAAGGTTCCGTGCGCTGGCAGCCTTGTCTCGTAGTAAACAGGGCAACCTGCAGCATGTGCAGGTTTAAAGAGGGCGCAGTCATCAAAATTATTTTATTATTATCCACCACAACCTTTCCCAAAAAAAAAACGATTTAAATATCTCTCATTTAAATCGATGAGGATGGTTTCACACACACAAGGTTGTAAGTGCCCTAAATAATTGGGCAAAATATTGGTCTACCAATGTGAAGTCGTGGATAACTTTCATATGCGGGTCCCCTGCCCGGTTGCGACCAAAATGGAGATAAAAATTGTATTTGTTTCACCCATGTATATGAGGGCAACCGTGCCTGAGTCTGCGTGCTCAAAACGAGAAATTTTTTGTATTCACCCATTGGTATGAGGGTCGCCCTGCCCGAGCTCACCTAGAAGCTCGAAACGGTAGTTGTTGTGATGTGTGCATGAGCGATGCACGTGTGAGGTGCATACGCATGGGTTGGATCCCACCCGAACTTCCATGTTCCAGTGGTTCCGCTGTGAGCAAGTCGGCTCAAAATGGACTAGGTGTCTAAGATGGTAGACACGCGCACACATGTTTGGTTAATGGACACTCCAATGTATCATTGAGGGGGAGTGTTGAGAGATAGCGATTGCGTTTGTGCAATGCTACATTGTATGGATGATGGATGATGGGTGAGTTGTGGAACACCTCGATTAAGAGGGGGTGTTGAGAGATATAATCGCGGTATTGTGTGTATGTGGGAAAGCACCCTAGAGGTGCAAGATATTGTGTGTATGTGGGAAAGCACTCTAGAAGTGCAAGATATTGTGGTGAGATGGAATGCCACATGTAATATTGTATGGTGTGTGAGTGTTGACCAAAAGAAGTGGAAAAGGAGTTGCCACATGGATGATGACATGTAAAGTGGGATAAGGCTAGAGAGCCTATATCATTGTATGGTTCATTGTGATATGTGAATACAAGGGAATAGTGTTGAGTGTGCAATCTCCCTCTCTCTCTAGTCATGGAGTTTTTAGTGTGGTTTAATCCACCTTAATCTTATGCTTAATCTTGTGTCCTTCACCATGACCAATCCCATTTCTAGAATCTTAACATGGTATCAGAGCCAAATGGGCTCTTGGTCATGGGTGATTATTATGTATATTAGTTTGTTTGTGTGTTTGTTTGATTAAGCATTATTTTCAGTTTATTATAAAAAAAAATTATGCACACTCATATTATCATTTGGATTTGCATTTGTGATGAGAATCTGAGAGGAGATTTGCATTTGTGAGGATTTGAGAGGAGATTTGCAACAAGGAGGTTGCATAGAAGCTGCCCAAGAGAGTTGCAAATGGAGTTTTGCAACATAGAGAGCTTGATCATCATCATGGAAGCTGAAAATGGAGATTTCAGCATTATGAAGGCTATGGAGTCTTCATCATCATCAAAGAGAAGCACAGAGAGACAGAGAGCTTGCAAACAGAGAAAGCAAAGACAATATAAACTTTAGCAAAACGTTGCAGTGGTCGCCATTGAACCTGCAATAGAGCATTGCAGTGGTGATGTAACAGGCTGCTGGCTGTTGTTGATGTAACAGCTAATGCGGGCAGCAATCACAGTTACTTTCAGAAGAGAATGGAGGTCGCCATGGAAGCAAGAGGAGCAACGGCGCTGTGCAGAAGCAGTCGTGAGGAGAGAGAGAAGGTTCCGTGCGCTGGCAGCCTTGTCTCGTAGTAAACAGGGCAACCTGCAACATGTGCAGGTTTAAGAGGGCGCAGTCATCAAAATTATTTTATTATTATCCACCACAACCTTTCCCAAAAAAAAAAAACGATTTAAATATCTCTCATTTAAATCGATGAGGATGGTTTCACACACACAAGGTTGTAAGTGCCCTAAATAATTGGGCAAAATATTGGTCTACCAATGTGAAGTCGTGGATAACTTTCATATGCGGGTCCCCTGCCCGGTTGCGACCAAAATGGAGATAAAAATTGTATTTGTTTCACCCATGTATATGAGGGCAACCGTGCCTGAGTCTGCGTGCTCAAAACGAGAAATTTTTTGTATTCACCCATTGGTATGAGGGTCGCCCTGCCCGAGCTCACCTAGAAGCTCGAAACGGTAGTTGTTGTGATGTGTGCATGAGCGATGCACGTGTGAGGTGCATACGCATGGGTTGGATCCCACCCGAACTTCCATGTTCCAGTGGTTCCGCTGTGAGCAAGTCGGCTCAAAATGGACTAGGTGTCTAAGATGGTAGACACGCGCACACATGTTTGGTTAATGGACACTCCAATGTATCATTGAGGGGGAGTGTTGAGAGATAGCGATTGCGTTTGTGCAATGCTACATTGTATGGATGATGGATGATGGGTGAGTTGTGGAACACCTCGATTAAGAGGGGGTGTTGAGAGATATAATCGCGGTATTGTGTGTATGTGGGAAAGCACCCTAGAGGTGCAAGATATTGTGTGTATGTGGGAAAGCACTCTAGAAGTGCAAGATATTGTGGTGAGATGGAATGCCACATGTAATATTGTATGGTGTGTGAGTGTTGACCAAAAGAAGTGGAAAAGGAGTTGCCACATGGATGATGACATGTAAAGTGGGATAAGGCTAGAGAGCCTATATCATTGTATGGTTCATTGTGATATGTGAATACAAGGGAATAGTGTTGAGTGTGCAATCTCCCTCTCTCTCTAGTCATGGAGTTTTTAGTGTGGTTTAATCCACCTTAATCTTATGCTTAATCTTGTGTCCTTCACCATGACCAATCCCATTTCTAGAATCTTAACAGTCCTCACTCTACCATCATGCATCCTCAATGGCAAACTCCCAACATGAGTAATATAATATTTTATATCATCCTCTATAACAATATAACCCTGTGATTATGTAGGTGACATCTTGTCATCTTGTCAAACCACTGTCCATGGCAAGTCATGTCGTTTGATGCTCCTGAATCCATGTACCATGTCTCATCCATCTCACTATGTGAAGTCATGTTGCCCATAACATGTTTCATAGCAAGAAAAAGATTTGCACTCCCATCTCATTACTCAAAGAAACATAATTCCCATGTTGGTCTCTTTCACCATGCATGTCTTTTTTCTTCTTGTAACAATCCCTCGCCACATGACCACTCTTGCCATAATAATAACAATTAATCTCATTGCTTTATTGTTGTTGAGTTTGCTAATGATGTCCTCTTCCTCTAGAACTAGATCATCCATTACCTTTGCGAACTCCTTGCCGATAGGATCCTCTACCAACTTGTGCCCGATATGAAGGCTGAAATTTCTATTGTGGTGGTCTATCCATCTAACCACATCCACCTGTACATCCTCTAGATGTAGATCTCCCCTTGCTTCTTGAACCTCTATGAGAGTAGAATGCTTGGTCCCTTGCATGCTCATTGTTATTAGTAAATGTACCAAGCCCAAGCTTTAATTCTTCAATAATAATAATAATCAATGAAACCAACTCCACAAAATCTAGGAAATTGTGACCTCTAGCTGTGATAGAGGTATCAAATGACATACTCTTTTCCCAATCCATTCAATGCCACAATATCACTATCATTCAATGGTGTGTTTATGGGCGCAAGTGCATCTACACATCCCTTTATCTCTTGCACATAATCATGTATGCTCTTGTTATTATGATTTATTCTATGAATCTTTTAGTTCAATTGAATCTACCTTGCATGTGTAGATGTCATACAATTTCACCAAATTATTCCATGCATCCTTGGGACTATATATGCATCCTTGTTGATGATAAATTTCAAGCTGGGTGTTTGTTGATGAAAAGAGGGCTATGAGAAGCTTGATGAAAGAAAAACACAAAAAAGTAAAAATCTTTACAAGATCTCTCTTCAATTTTTCAAGAGCTTCCTTCAATATTTTAAGAGGTTCCTTCAATTTATAAAACAAACACTATAGAAAAAGATGGGTTTCCATGGTCCCCTCTAAACAAACACTAGAGAAAAAGAGGCTCCCTCAATTTATAAAACAAACACTATAGAAAAAGATGGATTTCCATGGTCCCTTGAATTGGGATGCATGCCGTTGGCACCACCTTTATACTTTTACGTGAATTGGAATGCATACCATTGGAATCATCTTTATACTTTTATGTGACCTAGTTTGGGACCACATGATTTTTGAGCTTCATTTGAAAATAACACTAAAAAAATCTAGGCACCCCACGTTGTCCTTCATCTCTTGGCCCTTGTAGCTATTGGGAATATATTTGGAATTGTATGCCACCATTTTGAATTATATGCATACCATTTGAAATAGGATGTCCAACCATTTTTACTATTAGATTATTGAGAGGGACGTGCACCACTAGAACATAGATGTATTGTTTATGTTTGTGCCCATGTCGTAGGGCTGTTGAGACACTGATGTGTTTTTGTCTATATGATGAAGTCTGAGAGTTTGGAATGTGTCAGTTGTGAATGGATGCAAAGTGTTTATGTTTTTATGTTTTTGTTGTGATAAACGAGTTGCTTTGATTGAGCTCATGGAGATAGAACGTCCATGTGTGTCCGAGTCTAAAGTCTAGGGAACTGGTGCTGACTCAGTTAGCATCAGTTTTTGAGAAGGTACAGAGTCGGACAAGGTCAATTGAGTATTAGATGGTGTTAGCAAAAAGGTCAATTGAGGGTCAACAAAGTGTTCATGAACATGTTGGGGTTGTAGGTTTCAAGTTAGCTAATGCTAGAGGATAATAGGAGAGCCTAGATGACTCATATCGGACCGGAGTGACCATTAGACATCTGATATAGTTTATAGTCAGTTGTGTGTCAGTTGGGGAGGATTTAGGTTAGTTGGTTGTCAGAGGAGGTCAGCTGGGCTATACAAGTGGAAGATCATAGGTGTTGGAGGTTAGAACCAACTTCAGAGGGCAGTTGGAGGAGTCAACTGAGTTGGATTGGAAGGTGTGGAGGTGTTTGATTGTGTCAGCTGAAGGGTTAAGGATAGGTGCAAAGTTGATTGGTGTCCTTGGAACTAGGATCTTAGCATCCCCCCAGTTCTGATCCCTTTACGTTTTCTTCTTGTGTGCCTATTGTGGTGGTGTTATAGAGGCCATCACCCAGCAACCTCAATTGCTTTGGTGCCTTCACAGAGGATTAGAAGGTTCTTGTTTAGGGCTTTGATCACAACAGGTTGGAACCGACTTGCGGATCGACTCAAGACCAATGGCTAGATTTGGATATGATGTGGTCAGAGGTGAGAAGGGGGAAGATATCACAGACAAGATTCATTTTTTTGATTGAACAGTCATGTTGTTTTATAATTTAATTATTTATTATCTTGTTATGTGTGTTTGCAATTCCTGGGTAGACATTTTTTACATGTTATACTACATGGCTTTACCTGAGGCTAGGAGGTATTTGGGCTTCCTTCTTTAGATATTTTCAATGTTCTAACCATTTCTTATAGCTAGCGGAGATTTTAGTAAAGCTTTTCCCATGGCTATAATTGACAACAAAGCTCCCTCTATAAGTAACCACATAGCAAAGTTGTCTTGATAAACTGCATGGGCTTGTAGTATTGCCCTAGGCAGCACCACCCATCTGTGTTTTTCCTGTGTTGGCACTGCCATTGAAATCTTTTGCTTACCACATGGTGCAATGGAATACTCTTTCAATCTTTTGCTTACCACATGGTGCAATGGAATACTCTTTCAAAGCACGTGTGATACAACCTACTGCAAGCTAGGAGGATTTGAGATTTCAAATCAAAGTATTGGAGGTGGCATCATTGATTTCCTACTTTTTCTTTGAGAGATGTTGTTCACAATGATGGTAGGTTTAAGCCTTTAGGACTTGTAGTAGATGCTCGGAGTCCAAGCATATGCATTTGACGCGTGGGAGCATGAAATATGTGGTGCTGCCCACTGCCTTTAGTTGGTGTACACCGACTGATAATGAGGCATTTTTGGATTCCTTTCAAGTGGTCATGATGAGAAAGTGCGTGTGGAGGGTGTGAAAATTACAAGTGGGCTTAGGCCTTTCTTTGCTTTAGAAGCAAGATTAAATGGCTCTAAATTATTCTGATATAAAGGCATCTCATTGATAATTATTGGCTCCTCAATCACACACAACCGACCGACAGTAAGTATAGTGCAAGCGTTTTCTTCCCTTTTGCTCCTCCCATAAAGGTAAAGAAGAAGAGCTTGCAGAGGCTTACCGTTTTTATTTAAGGGAGGTAATGCGCCTTCTTCATTCTCGAGTAGTTTCACTGCACGCAAAGCAAGAGAGCTCCATTAAACCTAGTTTTGCTGCAAGCAAAGCCAGAGAGCTCCATTAAACCACAGCCAGCGCGCCCTTCTCAGCTCTGAGCAAAGCTAGTAAATGGCGCAGCAGATATCCCAAATGCACTGCAGGCGTGGTTTCTCCAAGATGCTGCACAAACTCCTCCATGCAGTGAACCATAGGCTCCCCACAGCAGAGTTTAGAATGCCCACGCACAGCGGCCCCAATCTAAAGCTTAAGAAAGGAAGGATCCCACGAGGTTACCTCCCCGTTTACGTGGGAGAGGACGGCACCAACCTATACGTCGTCAAAGCTCAGGTTCTCAACTGGCCTTGCATTGCACAGCTTTTGGAGCAGACTGCTGCTGAGTATGGCTACTCGAACACCGGAGCCCTGAGGATTTTCTGCCTTCCTGAGACTTTTGAGAGCATCATCGCCTCACAACAGCATGAATTTGCATGCGTTAATTAGTCCAATCACGTCCGCCATTATGCGCACACACGTCTAGACTAGCTGCTGTGGCCGATGGGAGGAGGACACAACGTTTCATATTTATGTTTGATCGTTAGCATTAATGTTTATATTTGTTAGCATTAATGTTTATGATCGTTAGCATTAAGAACAAATATAATGATTTATCATTTTTTAAGTACTATTGGCCCCTAATGTTCTCAATTAAGATCTACTAGTACTAAACCCGCGTTGCTGTGGTATGTAAAAGACATTAAGAAGCAAAATGCAAGAATGGAAGCCGAAATACAAAGGGTCAAATCAGGAATGGAAGCCACAGTACAAAGGGTCAAATTGATGGGATTTTGTCCTCTTATTTTTTTTTAAATCCAGGATTTTTGTTTTCTCTCCTCTCCTTGTGCCTTGGTTGTCAATATGTAATAGATGCATCTCAATATAAAATTTTCAGGTCATGCAACAAAGGGCAATATTGGTTTTATTTTATTCCATCGCTCGTTACGTGGGATACACTTGTGCATATCTTAGAGCTCTTTTTTTTCATGGTTTACAACTCCACTATGTGAGGAGTGAGGGATCACTTAAAGAACCTTGTGGTCAATCATCAAGGGATCCAATGGTGTAGGAATTTTTGTGTTTTTTATTGAAGAAAATTGGTTTTCATTTGTAATTTAATATCTCACAACTCTTTTAACTTCTATATTATATGTATTTATGAGTTTGACAATTTGTTTCTTGGTTTTACCAACCTATCTCATCTTCAAAAGATGTACTTTAGCACACACTAAATCAACCTCACAAAGGTGAAAAATCAGGGATGGTGTCCGGATCAAAAAATGCGATCGTCCTTTTATCTCCACATCATGCAAGCACGTCAGATCGACATTACCAGGGACGAATGTCACCCCTCCATTTTCGAATGATGAAGAGGTAAGAAAGTCAAGTTTGCTAAAAAAGTTGACAAAACCTCATATATTTAAGAACAAAAACCTCCACCCTCACTATGCTTGGATGATTGACTTAAATCAACCAAATCAAGTAGAAATAAGGTAGCTTGAATTAAATCAATATCATAGGAGTGAGATTTTGATATTTTATTACTCAATTTTTATAAAAGAAAGCTTGTAGAGCAAGCTCGGGCAAAAATAGCCTTGTAACTTACTTTTAGTAATAATAAAACTATAAATACCCGCATGCTTTTGGCGCACGTTTGGGGGGCAGTAAGTACCCAATCTGGTGTTCTCTCTCTAGTGCTTGTACTTTCTGTTCGGCATGCTTCCTGAGGTTTGGTATTTTTTCGTGACAATGGTCTCAAAGCTTGGCTACACTCCATCAGAACCTGTCAACCCATCCATCTGTTAAACAAAGGCATGTGTTTAGGGCAAACATACGGTCCAACGTGAGACCAATGAGCATGTGTATGTGAAGGTGACAGAGCGGCGTGGCACAAAGTCCAAGAGCCAACCCTCCGCAGATTCATGGCTTTGCTTGGTGTACATGAGATGGAGTTGAGCTCGAGGAGGAGTGTTGAGATATCGAGCTAATCTAGTAAGGCGGTTGACACTGATGACCCGCCTGGGGGATAGGCCCCACTTACACCACTGGCATGGTTGGTGAGATCATGGGTGATATGCGGCCAGTGGGATGACAGGCTGTGTGACAACCATTCTAGAGACTGGCATAGTTATAGCGCCAACTCATTTAGTTGGGTTCACACTATAGAGAACCCTAGTATGTATTTGGTTGAGTACCTTTTCATATGTGAGTACTCTTATCTTTGTATATGGTGTGTTGAGTGTTGAGTGAAGAAGAAGAAGATTTTTAGCCTCACCTTGTGTGTTCTCTATTAGGGTTTTGTGAGTGTGTGTGTGCTTGCAAGAGCTCAAGCTCTCTTCTCCCCTGCATCTTTTCATGAAGGATATCTTCTATTACCTCATTCACCCTTTCTGTCTGGCCATCTATTTTGGGGTGATAGGGTGTGCTGAGATCCAAGAAAGTTCCTATTGCTTCAAAGAACGTAGTTCAAAATTTTGATGTGAATTTGGGATCTCTGTCACTTACTATCCTCCTGGGTAAACCATGCAATTCGAAGATCTCCTCAAGGAAAACTCTGTCAACATCCACTGCAGAGTATGTTTCTTTCACTGGAATCAGATGGGCAACTTTGGTTAGCCTGTCAACTACCACAAAAATGGAGTTGTAACCTGATTGCACTGAAGGTAATCCAATGACAAAGTCCATACTGATGCATTCCCACTTTATCTGTGGAATGTCTAGAGGTTGTAGTTTCCCTGGCATCTTGACTCTCTCTGCCTTGACTCTTTGGCACATCAAGCATTTTCGCACATGATCAAGTACATCCTTTTTTAGTCTTGGCCAGAAGAAGCTTTTCTTCACATACATATAGGTTTTTTTAAACCCTGGATGTCCAGCTACTATCAGGCTATCATGGGCTTCTCTCAGAATTCTTCCCTTTATTTCCTCATCATTGGGGATACATAGCCGATTATTATAATACATGCATCTTTCATCCAATTTGTACCCAAGAACTTGACTCATTTCTTGAGGAGTCTTGCTTTCCTGCATCAGAAGGGTAGCAATAGGGGCAAAGAATTTGTCCTGCATGATTTTCTCCCTTGCTTCATTGATCAATGGATTTGACACCACTGTAATTGCAAGCAAGGAGGCTTTTGTGCTGAGCGCATCTGCAACCACATTTTCTTTCCTCGATCGATACTTTATTTCAAAATCAAATTCCTGTAAGGTCTGCATCCATCTCCTTTGATGCATGTTGAGATCCCTTTGGGTGAAGATCCACTTCAGACTTTGATGATCTGTCCATCAAGGTGAACCTTTGTCCCAAAAGGTAATGTCTCCACAACTTCAGAGCATACACTACTGAGAGTAACTCCAAGTCATGGACGGCATAATTCCTCTCATGTGTTCTGAGTTTTCTAGATTCATAGGCCACTGCGTGACCTTCCTGCATAAGAGCACCGCCTAAGGCAAATCCAATGGCATCAGTAACTACCTCAAAGGGTTTGGTAAAATCTGGCAATTTAAGAACAGGGTTGGTTACTAAGGCTGTCTTTAGCTTGTCAAAGGCACTCTGACACATTGCAGTCCACTGAAAAGTGTACTTTTCTTGAGAAGGTTAGTTAAGGGGGATGCTATCAGAGCATACCTAGGTATAAAGATCCTATACCATCCGGTTAACCCTAGGAATCCTCTGACTTCTTTTACTGACTTGGGTTCTGGCCATTCAACTACTACTTGGTTCTTTGTAGGGTCAGGAGAAATCCCATCCTTTGACACTATGAATCCCAAGTACTCAACCTGGTCAACACAGAAGGAACACTTGCTCTTCTTTGCAAAGAGTTGGTGTTTCCTTAGGATTTCCAGGACTTTGCACACATGATCTTCATGGTCTGCAGCATTCTTTGAGTATACTAAGATATCGTTAACAAATAAGACAAGAACAAAATCATCCAAGTATTCTCTAAGAATATCCTGCATAAGACGATTGAATGTCGCCGGGGCATTAGTCAATCCAAACGATTGAATGTCGCCGGGGCATTAGTCAATCCAAACGGCATGACTGTGAACTCATAATGCCCATAGCGAGTATTGAATGCTGTCTTTGGGATGTCTTGCTCCTTGATTTTGATCTGGTAGTAACCTCGGATTTGAGATCTATCTTGGTGAACATTTGGGTCCCACTTAACCGATCCAGAAGTTCATCAATCCTAGGAATAGGATACTTATTCTTAATTTTTAATTGATTCAATCCTCTGTAGTCAATACAGAGTCTTAACATTCCATCTTTCTTCTTGTGAAAGAGAACGGGCGCACCCCAAGGTGAGACACTGGGTCTGACGAATCCCTATTCTAACAGTTGTCTTAACTGTCTCTTGAGTTCTATGGCTTCAGGGATTGGCATTTTGTATGCACGCTCGGCTACTAGCTAAGCTCCAGTTTCTCATGATCTACTTCACGAGATGGAGGCATCTCAATAATCAGCTCTTCAGGAAACACATCTGCATACTCACTTAACCACTCTGGTTCTTTAGCCTTGCATTTTATGTCTACTGGTTGGATTCATTTTAACGACATACACAGCTTGCCTCTTTCTGAGTCCTTTTAACAATTTGGAAGCCTTGACTAATTGTAGCACTGGGGATCCGGGAATTCCAATTCCTTGAACTTTATTCCCGTGAAGGTCAAGGAAAGAGATGGTTCCTTTGTGACAATCAATGTCAGCCTAATTCTTTTGGAGCCAATCCATTCCAAGGATTCCATCATATATTCCCACGGGTAATCCTTGAGCAGGTGCCCAAATCCCTGACATCCTTGAGCAGGTGCCCAAATCCCTGACATTCGAAGCATTTGTTCTCACTTCAAAGCTCTTCCCTTTGCATTCTGGAGAGAGCCGGAGTTCCTCAGAAGGTACTTTCGGGGGGGAAAGGTCTTCCTTCATTTCTAAAGCTTCCCATCTCCACATTCTGGTTAGGACCTTGGTGTCTCTTTGGAGGCAAAAAGTTGGAAGAGCTTCCCACTGTCTGAAATCTTTTAAAGGATGAGGGAGCTGACTTTGGCGAGACTTTTACGATGAAGGCTTTGGCAAAGTCCTTTGCCATTCTGACAGCTTCAGCCATGGACACTGGCTTGGCATTTTTGACCAGTGTGTCCAAGGGTTCGTTCATTCCCCGAATGAATCTGGCCATGAGTTGCTCTTCATCTAGAGGTGGTGAATATTTGAGTAGAAGAGCAAAGGCCTAATGATATTCCTCAATGGTTTTGCTCCCCTGCTTCAACTCTAAGAATTTGTTCATTTTGGTTTCCAAAAATCCAGGGGGACAAAATCTCTTCCTTAAATAGGTTTTAAATAGGTTTCCAAAAATCCAGGGGGACAAAATCTCTTCCTTAAATAGGTTTTAAATAGGTTTCCAAAAATCTAGGGAGACAAAATCTCTTCCTTAAATAGGTTTTAAGGTCATTCTAGGACTGAGTATTTCTGTCCAGACGGTTGGTGTCACAATGGTTCCTCCATGCCACCTTTGCTGTTTCCACTATCTTCAACCTGGCAAGAGCCATTTTGCTTCGCTCATTGTAGCCGGACGTAAAAATATTCTTCCATGGCTTCCACCCATTTCTCCACAGCCTCGCCCAGGTTCTTCCCTTCTCCTTTGAAGGGTCCTTGCTGAGTTCTATGAAGAGCCTTGCCAACGTCAGGATCAAGCTCATCATCTTTAGAGAGAGGGTCTGGCGGGGCTGACGACCACAGTTTCCTCGTCTGATGATTCTGTCAAAAATGATATATTATTAAATTTCTATTTTTGATATCGTCCACAAGATCCTAAGACTTAAGAGGTTCGAAAAACAATTTCTTAAACAAGACAAATGATCTTATTCGAGATCTATGACATATGTCTGATAACAGATTTTTCTTTATCAGTTCGTCCATAAACAATCACTTATACAACAGGGAATTTTTCTCCAGAAAATATTTCTTTATTTATATAAAAGTTTCAATATGTACATAGAGCAGCTCGGTTCCAGAAATCAAAATCTCCTCAGGAGACGCATAAGACGGCGACCGAGCCATAGCCATGCCCTGATACAAACATTCACTTACTGCCAAGGGAGGTATTATCTTCTCCTTATTAGGAATAAAGCGACTAAGGAGTCTGTAGATTTGAAATGAGAGTCTGAAATTTCGAGGCGTCGAATGATATAGAATGATACCATGTACCACTTTCAACTTTATTAGAATCATGGCTAATGAGAGGTTTTGCCTCAGCGTTGCACACCGGTTGCAAGAGGCATGGACATACTACCCTGTAAACCACTTATGCTATGGTCTCTCCGCTGGGTCAGGAAAATATAAATCCTCAAAATGGCATGCGAGTCTGACTCAGCTTGTTCAAGTTGCAGTGGAAGAGATGAGATGCTCAAAGGCAAGCACAGTCATGTCTTGCGACTGGGTGAGGTCGAGAATACCACATAAATACGGAACTTCCATCTTTAAAAATAATTTCTTTGATTAAAAATTCTTTATTAAATAAGCTTACAGAATGAAAATACATTATGAAAATGTTTTTTTCTAAGTTTTTATTATCAATTTTTGATAAGGATTCGTTTATCCTTATTAGCTTTCAACAAAGCTCTCATACCAGCTGTGAGGTCCCCCGCCTTCTCTCAGGGACTCCTGCCGGTGGCAGAAGCGGCGTCGGCCTCCCACGCGGGGTGGGGTCCACACACTCGGGGCCTCGCCCGTAGATGTCCAGGACGAGAGGCTAGCCCGAGCGGCCCCTCCGAGAGCGGCCTGGAAGGCACAGGCAATTCCACCAATTGGGAAAAATCTTCTAACGGGGAAATTACTCTAACGAGTCAAGTCTTAACTAGATAAACTGATCTGACCAACCCTGAAGTCACATGGTCAGATCAAGAAGAGACTTGCACACTTGGTCCATGGAATCACCACTTTTTTCCTCATTTACGAGACACTTGGATGATCCTCTCCCACACAGAACAAGGTCTTCTCAGGATTTAAAACTAAATAACGTAACTAATCGTATCTAGTTGTCTCTCTGGAATCCTCCGATCCAGCCTAACCCCATCTGACAGCCCATGGGTTAGCCAACCACCCGACCACTGAATTGGTGGGATTCCTTTATAAAGATTTGGTTGGGTTTTTGCCCGGGTACCGAGGAAAAGAGTTCCCAGGTCCCCTAGCCGACAATTCATGCAAAAATCAAGGTAGGCATACCACGTACACACCCAATATGAACTTGCCATTTATAACAGATTCGACTGGCTTTTAAAAAAGTCCTTCAATCGAAATCATAATATTTCTGATCATCATTTTCCAAAAGTCGAAGTCCATTGTATTACAAAAATGTATCCTTTGAATTCTCCATTGAAGACAAGCTGGCCAACCAACGAGATCCAGTATCAAAATTTGGTTCTCAAAAATCTTTCCTTTTTGTCCATCCGAAATCTTTCTCGACATATGCATGGGTGTCCTAGCAGCTGCGAGCCCATGCATCGCCTGGTCAGAACCCTCTCTAGGATCCTCCTTAGGTGTCCTAGCACTTCACTCAGGGACCGCTTCGTCGATCCTCGCCCATCGTATCGGAAGCGCACCATTTTAACTGTACCGAGGCAGGTCAAGACCTCGGTAGGCTTTGCCGCGAGCAACGTCCCTTGACGACTCCCCGCCAGCTGTTCCAACAAACCTCCTCTTAGAAAAACATAAGCCAAATGCTTCCTCCAGCATTTTGGTGTAAAAGAGTCCTTTGAATGAAAAAAAGAGAGGTTCCAATGCAAGTAAAATTCCAATTTGACATTGGTTCCGACAACCCTTTTTCCATGATTCCTAGTTTCATTTCCTGGTTTTATAATGAGGATCCTTGATCTCTCATGAGGGTAATCTACCCATCATTTTGTCCATTTGTCCAACTAGATTCTTGGTGAGTTTGGTCAAGGAAAAACTACATTAGTTTCGGTAGTCTATTCTTTGGATTTAGTAACTAGAATTGGTCACGAAGTTTTTGTCTGATCAGATCAAGAGAAGGACAATTAGGTTTACTGTCTGTCCCTCACGTAGTCTAACCAAATTCATTAGGTTTAGTTCTACAAGGATTCCCTTCAACTAAACATCTAGATTTTGCGTAAATATCAATTTAGTGATTTTACCAATTAAAATATCCAAAGATATTCTTTATGCCACATAATTTCTTAACCTTAATTCATTAGGTAGAATTATGGTGGAAATTCATCTCTTGACACTAAAATTTAATTCAAATCCATCTTTTCTTAAATATCATAAAAATTCTTCTTTTAACTAAAATATCAATACCTATTTTTTGAATAAGCTTGAAATGCTTCTTTTTCTCATTTCAATGAGTGCAATCCAATTATCATGGGAATTCCTCTTTTACCATAAATTAAATCTACTTAAAATTCTTCTTAAAAATTACATAAAAATATCCATTAATTCCATTAAGCTAAAAATTCCACTTTTCTCATTTAAACATTTGAATTCCAATATGGTGGGAATTCCTCTTTCTTCATCTAAACTTATCTATGCAAAAAGATAAATTTAACTAAATTTTCTCTTAAAATTTAAATAAAAATCTCCATCAATTCCTTTGCACTAGGAATTACACTTTCCTCATTAAAATATTTGAACTCCAATATAGTGGGAATTCCTCTTTCATCATTTAAAATTTATCTATGCAAAAAGATAAATTTAACTAATTTTATCTTAAAAATTTAAATAAAAATCTTCATTAATTCCTTTACACTAGGAATTACACTTTCCTCATTTAAATATTTGGATTCCAATATAGCAGGATTTCCTCTTTTATCATTTAAAATTTATCTATGCAAAAAGATAAATTTAACTAAAATATTCTTTAATTTTTAAATAAAATATGCATTTTAGCATCACAATTTTTCTCTTACTTCATTGGAGAACATGGATTTCCATTGTCATGATGGGGATTAATCTTTTAACATAAAAATGGATTACTAGAAACTCCTCTTTTTCGTAATTAATTATTTATGCATAAACATAAAAATCAATTTTTCATGATTATAATGAGAATCATTCAATTAATCTAGGATGATTAATCCTAGAATATGGTAGGAAGTCCTCTTTTCATAATATAAATGAAAATGATTTATGTGTTTATTTTTTAGAAATTTTACCATAGCTCTGCTACTGCTATTACTGATAATTCTCAAATAATTTGAAAGCATAAAGTTTAGTATTATTCATAGGATTAGAATAACCACTAATTGAATCTTTATCCAATTATGGATTGATTCTTAATTTTAATATAAATTTAATAGCATAAAAGTATTAAAAAGCCATTATTTTGGCCTCCAATTAGACAAGCATAGAAATTACTTTTATATGAGAGAAATGCTTCATGAGAAGCTTCATTCGAATTGAGAACCAATAAATTGGGTTGGTGTGTTGTTGGAGTCTCCAAGGAAGATTGAAGAGAGAGAGAGAAGCTCCAATCTTCAATTTGTAGAGGGTTTTTAGAGGATAATAGAAAATAAGCTTAACTTAGAGTAATACCGGCATAGTTTAGTTCAAATATGAGAATACAAAGGAATGAGGGTCTATTTATAGGTGAGGGAGGCCACTAACTGAGTCCAATTGAGTTCTAGAATTTTCCAGCTTCAGTTTGGCAGAATTTGGACAAGTTTTGGACTAGTTTGGCTCCCTTTTTTATTTGGTTTGATTTAGGAGAGAGGAGAGATGAAAATATCCTATTATTTTGTAGTTTAAAACTCATCCAAACATGTGAAATAGGTGCCTCCTTTAAGGGCTTCCTTTTCCTTACCCATGTGTCAAAAATGAATGATTACTCCAAAATATCTCATTTTTTTATTAATACTTCATAATTTCTAACTAATAAACCTAGTACTTAGTCAACTCTTCATCTTATGTGGGATTTACTCATTTTTGGGTATTTTCTTTTATTCTTTGGATTTATCTTGTCCCAACACTTGGATTAATCTTATTGGTCCATAGGAACCTTAATTGGACCATAATCAAAAAAAAAATTAAAAATCTTGACTCTTAGGCTATCTTCTAAATCAATTTTTTTTAATTCCAATTGCACCTTGGAAAATATATTTTGATTTTCTGTTTCAGGAAAATATTTTTTTGATATCTGTAAAATTTTTTATCCAAAAATATCCCAACATTGATTTACCACTCTCTAGAAATTTTTATCTCACTAGGCAAAACAAGGAAAAATAATATTTTCTTGTATTCAGAAACATAGAATGATTACAAGGGATTGAAGTAGCTTAATCAATATTCACCCCGAGGAGGAATCTTACATCCTCTCCCACTTGAAAAATGTGAGATGTCCTCATCTCGCAAAGTGGGGGTAATCCTTCGCCAACTCTTCTTCTTTCTCCCAGGTGGCATCTTCTAGAGGGAAGACCTTCCACTTTACTAAGAATTCTCTGAGGACACTGCCCCTGAGAATCTTCTCTCGAACATCAAGGATTTCCTCAGGTTGGAGTACCATCTGGCCTTGAGTCGAAGAGATCAATTGCTCATCATCAAGCACGTGACTCGGGCTAAGTACATATTTCTTAAGCAAGCTCACATGGAATACATCATGTACCTTGAGATAGGGAGGCTGAAGAAGTTTGTAGGCTAGATCGCCCACTTTCTTTATGATAGCATACGGCCCACAGTATCTGCGAGAGAGCTTCTTTTTGGTCGTACTCGAATGAAGACCATATCTGATTCTTTGAACTCTCTCTCAGATCTCTTTTTATCTGCATACTTCTTTTGCCTCTCTTGGGCTGCCTTTATATCTTTATGGATTGATTGCATCTACTGGTCCATGTCGTCAAGCATTTGTTTGGACATTTCGACTCTGATCACAATGGGTCAGACCAAGTCAAGGGTGTAAGGCAACCTTGTCCATACAAAGCTTTGAAAGGACTCATCCCAATGCTCCGATGATAAGAAGCATTGTAAGCAAATTCGACCAGATGCAGTTGACTTAACCACTTCTTGGGTTCCCTGCCCCACAGCATGACCAAAGAATATCTTCTATTACCTGATTCACCCTTTCCATCTGGCCATTTGTTTTGGGATGATAGGGTGTGCTGAGATCCACGAAAGTTCCTACTTTGCTTCAAAGAACGCAACTTAGAATTTCGATGTGAATTTGGGATCTCTGCTGTCACTTACTATCGTCCTGGGTAAACCATGCAATCTGAAGATCTCCTTAAGGAAAACTCTGGCAACATCCACTACGGAGTATGTTTCTTTCACTGGAATTAGATGGGCAACTTTGGTTAACCTGTCAACTACCACAAAAATGGAGTTGTAACCTGATTGCACTGAAGGTAATCCAGTGACACAGTCCATAATGTTGCATTCCCACCTTATCTGTGGAATGTCTAGAGGCTGCAGTTTCCGTGGCATCTTGACTCTCTCTGCCTTGACTCTTTGGCACATCAAGCATTTTCGCACATGATCAAGTACATCCTTTTTGAGTCTTGGCCAGAAGAAGCTTTTCTTCACATACATATAGGTTTTTTTAAACCCTGGATGTCCAGCTACTATCAGGCTATCATGGGCTTCTCTCAGAATTCTTCCCTTTATTTCCTCATCATTGGGGATACATAGCCGATTATTATAATACATGCATCTTTCATCCAATTTGTACCCAAGAACTTGACTCATTTCTTGAGGAGTCTTGCTTTCCTGCATCAGAAGGGTAGCAATAGGGGCAAAGAATTTGTCCTGCATGATTTACTCCCTTGCTTCATTGATCAATGGATTTGACACCACTGTAATTGCAAGCAAGGAGGCTTTTGTGCTGAGCGCATCTGCAACCACATTTTCTTTCCCCGACAGATACTTTATTTGACACCACTGTAATTGCAAGCAAGGAGGCTTTTCTGCTGAGCGCATCTGCAACCACATTTTCTTTCCGCGATCGATACTTTATTTCAAAATCAAATTCCAATAAGGTCTACATCCATCTCCTTTGACATATGAGATCCCTTTGGGTGAAGATCCACTTCAGACTTTGATGATCTGTCATCAAGGTGAACCTTTGTCCCAAAAGATAATGTCTCCAGAACTGCAGAGCATACAATACTGAGAGTAACTCCAAGTCACGGCATAATTCCTCTCATGTGTTCTGAGTTTTCTAGATTCATGCCACTGCATGACCTTCTTGCACTAGAGCACCACCTAAGGCAAATCTCCAATGGCATCAGTAACTACCTCAAAGGGTTTGGTAAAATCTGGCAATTTAAAAATAGGGTTGGTTACTAAGGCTATCTTTAGCTTGTCAAAGGCACTCTGACACATTGCAGTCCACTGAAAAAGTGTACTTTTCTTGAGAAGGTTAGTTAAGGGGGATGCTATCAGAGCATACCTAGGTATAAAGATCCTATACCATCCGGTTAACCCTAGGAATCCTCTGACTTCTTTTACTGACTTGGGTTCTGGCCATTCAACTACCACTTGAATCTTTGCGGGGTCAGGAGAAATCCCATCCTTTGACACTATGAATCCCAAGTATTCAACCTGGTCAAAAGAGAAGGAACACTTGCTCTTCTTTGCAAAGAGTTGGTGTTTCCTTAGGATTTCCAGGACTTTGCGCACATGATCTTCATGGTCTGCAACATTCTTTGAGTATACTAAGATATCGTCAAAGAAGACAAGAACAAAATCATCCTAGTATTCTCTAAGAATATCCTGGATAAGACGATTGAATGTCACCGGGGCATTAGTCAATCCAAATGGCATGACTGTAAACTCATAATGTCCATAGCAAGTATTGAATGCTGTCTTTGGGATGTCTTGCTCCTTGATTCTGATCTGGTAGTAACCGGATTTGAGATCTATCTTGGTGAACATTTGGGTCCCACTTAACCGATCCACAAGTTTATCAATCCTAGGAATAGGATACTTATTCTTAATTGTTAATTGATTTAATCCTTTGTAGTCAATACAGAGTCTTAGCGTTCCATATTTCTTCTTGTGAAAGAGAACGGGCGCACCCCAAGGTGAGACACTGGGTCTGACGAATCCCTGTTCTAACAGTTGTCTTAACTGTTCCTTAAGTTATATGGCTTCAGGGATTGGCATTTTGTATGCACGCTGGGCTACTGGTGGGTGAGCTCACCCAGTATGCATGCTGGGCTACTGGGTGAGCTCCAGGGGGTAATTCGATCTCATGATCTACTTCACGAGATGGAGGCATCTCAGTCAGCTCTTCAGAAAACACATCTGCATACTCACTTAACCACTCTGGTTCTTTAGCCTTGCATTTTATGTCTACTGGATTCATTTTAACGACATACACAACTTGCCTCTTTCTGAGTCCTTTTAATAATTTGGAAGCCTTGACTAATTGTAGCACTGGGGATCCGAAAATTCCAATTCCTTGAACTTTATTCTCGTGAAGGTCAAGGAAAGAGATGGTTCCTTTGTGAGAATCAATGTTAGCCTGATTCTTTTGGAGCCAATCCATTCCAAGGATTCCATCATATATTCCCAGGGGTAGGACTCTAAACTGGCACTCTGTTACGTTCCCATCTAGGGCTAAACTGAATAAGGTCAGCTGAGTGAAAAGATTCTTCCCACTGGCTAATTCCACTCACATAGGTTTCCCTGATTTTTGATTTAGGACTAATTTACACAGACATCCTAGGGAAATAAAAGAATGAGTACTACCTGAATCAATCAAAATCTTGAATTTCTTACCTTGGTACTCTGTTGGAGTCTGGAGGACTGAGAATTGACGGTTATTCCCCTGATGCTCAATTGCTACATAGATCTGTCCTTTCTCTTCCTCCACTTCCTCAGCTATGGTGACTTCTCTGGCTGCTGCAGTCTGAGGTGGATCTCTCTCTCTTTGGTTATTCCAATTCTGGGAGGGAGTTTGGAAATTGCTTTGCATGGAGGCTGCAGCTTGAGCTGGCACTCTTCTTGGGCTACCCTGATTCTGGCGCGGGGGACCCTGATTGGAGTGAAATGAAGGAGTCGGTCTCTGAACTCTGGGACCCTGGCTTACTTGGCCCACCGAAGGAGATGGGAAATCCTTGAGCTGGTGCCCAAATCCGTGACATCCGAACATTTGCTCTCGCTTCGAAGCTCTTCCCTTTGTATTCTGGAGAAGAGAGCCGGAGTTCCTAAGAATGTACTTCAGGGGAAAGGTCTTCCTTCATTTCTAACACTTCTCGTCTCCACATTCTGGTTAGGACCTGGGTGTCTCTTTGGAGACGGAGAGTTGGAAGAACTTCCTGGTGTCTGAAATCTTTTAAATAAAGGATGAGGGAGCTGGCTTTGGCGGGACTTTTACGATGAAGGCTTTGGCAAAGTCCTTCACCATTCTAACAACTTCAGCCATGGACACTGGCTTGGCATTTTTGACCAGTATGTCCAAAGGTTTGTTCATTCCCCGAATGAATCTGGCCATGAGTTGCTCTTCATTTAGAGGTGGTAAATATTTGAGTAGAAGAGCAAAGGCCTGATGATATTCCTCGATGGTTTTGCTCCCCTGCTTCAGCTCTAAGAATTCGTTCATTTTGGTTTCCAAAAATCCAAGGGGACAAAATATCTTCGTTAAATAGGATTTAAGGTCATTCGAGGACTGAGTATTTTTGTCTAGACGATTGGTGTCACAATGGTTCCTCCATGCCACCCTAGCTGTTTTCACTATCTTCAACCTGGCAAGAGCCATTTTGCTTCGCTCATTGTAGCCGGTGACATCAAAATATTCTTCCATGGCTTCCACAGCCTTGCCCCCAGGTTCTCCCCTTCTCCTTTGAAGGGTCCTGGGGCTGAGTTCTATGAAGAGCCTTGCGAACGTCAGGGTCAAGCTCATCATCTTTAGAGAGAGGGTCTGGCTGACGACCACGGTTTCCTCGTCTCATGATTCTGCCAAAAATGATATATTGTTAAATTTCTATTTTTGATATCGTCGTCCACGAGATCCTAAGACTTAAGAGGTTCGGAAAACAATTTCTTAAACAAGACAAATGATCTTATTGGAGATCTATGACATATGTCCAATAACAAATTTTTCTTTATCAGTTCGTCCCATAAACAATCACTTATACAGCCAGGCAATTTCTCCAAAAAACATTTCTTTATTTATATAAAAGTTTTAATATGTACATAGAGCAGCTCGGTTCCAAAAATCAAAATCTCCTCGGGAGACGCATAAGACGGCAGTACTGGGCCATAGCCATGTCCTGATACAAATGTTCACTTACTGCCAAGGGAGCTATTATCTTCTCCTTATTAGGAATAAAGCGACTAAGGAGTCTGTAGATTTGGCATGAGAGTCTGAAATTCTGAGGCGTTGAATGATATAGAATAACACCATGTACCACTTTCAACTTTATTCGAATCATGGCCAATGAGAGGTTTTGCCTCAGCATTGCACGCCGGTCTCGCAAGAGGCGTGGACATACTGCCCTGCAAACCACTTATGCTGTCGTCTCTCCGCTAGGTCAGAAAATATAAATCCTCGAAATGGCGTGCGAGTTTGACTCGGCTTGTTCGAGCTGCAGTGGAAGAGATGAGATGCTCAAAGGTGAATGCAGTCATGTCTTGTGACTGGGTGAGGTCGGGAATACCAGATAAGTACTGAACTTCTGTCTATAAAAATAATTTCTTTGATTAAAATTTCTTCATTAAAGAAGCTTACGGAATGAAAATACATTATGAAAATGCTTTTTTCTAAGTTTTTCTTATCAATTTCTGATAAGAGTTCGTTTATCCTTATTAGCTTTCAACAAAGCTCTGATACCAGCTGTGAGGTCCCCCGCCCGCTCCGGGACTCTTGCCGACGGCGGAAGCGGTGTCGGCCTCCCGCGCGGGGCGGGGTCCACACACTTGGGGCCTCGCCCGCGGGGCGGGGTCCACACACTCGGGGCCTCACCCGCGGATGTCCGGGATGAGAGGCTAGCCCGGGCGGCCCCTCCGAGACCGAGCCCGGAAGACTCCCCTCCCCGGAAGGCACGGGCGATTCCGCCAATTGGGAAAAATCTTCTAACGGGGAAATTACTCTAACGAGTCAAGTCTTAACTAGATAAACTGATGTGACCAAACCTAAAGTCACATGGTCAGATCAAGAAGAGACTTGCACTTGGTCCATGGAATCACCACTTTTTTTCTCATTTACGAGGCACTTGGATGATCCTCTCCCACACAGAACAAGGTCTTCTCAGGATTTAAAACTAAATAACATAACTAATCGTATCTAGTTGTTTCTCTGGAATCCTCCGATCTCCAGCCTAACCCCATGGGTTAGCCAACCACCCGACCACTGAATTGGTGGGATTCCTTTATAAAGATTTGGTTGGGTTTTTGCCCGGGTACCGAGGAAAAGAGGTCCCAGGCCCCCTTGTTGCCGGCGATTCATGCAAAAATCAAGGTAGGCATACCACGTACACACCCAATATGAACTTGTTATTTATAACAAATTCGACTGGCTTTAAAAACAATCCTTCAATAGAAATCATAATATTTTTGGTCATCATTTTCCAAAATTCCGAGTCCATTGTATTACAAAAATTTATCCTTTGAACTCTCCGTTGAAGACGAGCTGGCCAACCAATGAGATCCAGTATCAAAATTTGGTTCTCAAAAATCTTTCCTTTTTGTCCATCCGAAATCTTCCTCGACATAGGCATGGGTGTCCTAGCAACTGCGAGCCCGTGCATCACCTAGTTAGAACCCTCTAGGATCCTCCTTAGGTGTCCTAGCACTTCACTCAAGGACCGCTTCGTCGGTCCTCGCCCATCGTACCGAAAGCGCACCATTTTAACCGTACCGAGGCTAGTCAAGACCTCGATAGGCTTTGTCACGAACAACGTCCCTTGACAACTCCTCGCTAGCTGTGCCAACAAACCTCCTCTTAGAAAAACATAAGCCAAATGCTTCCTCTAGCATTCTAGTGTAAAACAGTCCTTTGAATGAAAAAAACTGAGGTTCCAATGCAAGTAAAATTCCAATTTGAGATTGGTTCCAACAACCCTTTTTCCATAATTCCTAGTTTCATAATGAGGATCCTTGATCTCTCATGAGGGTAATCTACCCATCATTTTGTCCATTTGTCTAACTAGATTCTTGGTGAGTTTGGTCAAGGAAAAACTAGATTAGTTTCGGTAGTCTATTCTTTGGATTTAGTAATTGGAATTGGTCACACGAAGTTTTTGTCTGATTCAGATCGAGAGAAGGACAATTAGGTTTACTATCCATCCCTCACGTAGTCTAACCAAATTCATTCGGTTTAGTTTTACAAGGATTCCCTTCAACTAAACATCTAGATTTTGCGTAAATATCAATTTAGTGATTTTACCAATTAAAATATCCAAAGATATTCTTTATGCCACATAATTTCTTAGCCTTAATTCATTAGGTAGAATTATGGTGGAAATTCATCTTTTGACACTAAAATTTAATTTAAATCCATCTTTTCTTAAATATCATAAAAATTCTTCTTTTAACTAAAATATCAATACCTATTTTTTGAATAAACTTGAAACCCTTCTTTTTCTCATTTCAATGAGTGCAATCCAATTATCATGGGAATTCCTCTTTTACCATAACTTAAATCTACTTAAAATTCTTCTTAAAAATTACATAAAAATATCCATTAATTCCATTAAGCTAAAAATTCCACTTTTCTCATTTAAACATTTGAATTCCAATATGATGGGAATTCCTCTTTCTTCATTTAAACTTATCTATGCAAAAAGATAAATTTAACTAAATTTTCTCTTAAAATTTAAATAAAAATCTCCATTAATTCCTTTGCACTAGGAAATACACTTTCCTCATTTAAATATTTGAACTCCAATATAGTGGGAATTCCTCTTTCATCATTTAAAATTTATCTATGCAAAAAAATAAATTTAACTAAATTTTAATTTAAATAAAAATCTTCATTAATTCCTTTACACTAGGAATTACACTTTCCTCATTTAAATATTTGGATTCCAATATAGTAGGATTTCCTCTTTCATCATTTAAAATTTATCTATGCAAAAAGATAAATTTAACTAAAATCCTTCTTTAATTTTTAAATAAAATATGCATTATTTTAGCATCACAATTTTTCTCTTACTTCATTGGAGTACATGGATTTCCATTGTCATGGGGATTACTCTTTTAACATAAAAATGGATTACTAGAAATTCTTCTTTTTCGTAATTAACTATTTATGCATAAACATAAAAATTAATTTTTCATGATTATAATGAGAATCATTCAATTAATCTAGGATGATTAATCCTAGAATATGGTAGGAAGTCCTCTTTTCATAATATAAATAAAAATGATTTATGTGTTTATTTTTCAAAAATTTAGCCATAGCTCCGCTGTTATTACTGATAGTTCTCAAATAATTTAAAAGCATAAAGTTTAGTATTATTCATGTGATTAGAATAACCACTAATTGGATCTTAAGATCTTTTGTTGAAATGTCAGATCTTGGCCTGTTGCACTATTATTTGGGCATTGAGTTTTGGCAGCATAATAATGGCATTGTTATGCTGTAGACACAATACATAGGGGCATTGTTGAAGAGGTTCAATCTTGGAGACTGCAAACCTGTTGCTACACTCATGGAACGTGGTTTATGACTTAGTCTCGAAGATGCATGCTAGCCTGTATCAAGAAGCTGTTGGATGTCTTATCTTCTTATGTAACTCTAGGATTGACATTCAATATGGGGTCTCAGTATTGAGCATATTCATGCATAGCCCAGGCACAAAAGCATTACCAGTCTGTCAAAAAGGTGTTCCGCTACCTAAAGGGCACCAAGAACTTAGGGCACCAATCACAGCTACATGCATTTACAAACTGAGACTACGCTGGATGTTACGACACATGAGTGTCTACAAGTGGTTTAGCTTTTGCCTTAGTGATTTATGTATATCATGGCTCAATAAGAAGCAACCCACTGTGGCCACTTCTAGCTGTGAAGTAGTACATGGCAGTGTTTACAACTATAGTTGAGTGTGTTTAGCCTAGACTCCTTTTTGTTTTGCTGATTTGGGTATTGGCGAGTCCTTAGTCACTACCATCTTTACTGATAGTCAGAGCATTATGGCAGTGCGAGGAATCCATTTTTTCATGCTCGCACAAAGCACATTGAGGTGCATTATCATTATGTCAAGGAGAGATGCTTTGTAGGGAAAATTAGCTTGGGTTATGTGCTAACACATGACAACATGGCAGATTTATTCACAAAGGCTCTCTCACAAGAGAAGTTTGAAGCTTTTCAAAAATCTTTGAACTTACTTCCCTTTGGGGATTCGTCTGGGCTCCCTCTTACAGTCCAAAGAGACTGGCACATCTCTGTAATTTTAGTGCCAGCTCACCCCTTGTTCACATCATCACTCTAGGAGGGATTTGTAGCCATATCTAGTAGTGATGTGTGAACACACTAGGTCTAGCCGAGGCACTTTTTCATTCTTTAGGAGGTTTTTTCCCCATGCTAGTATACACCCATCTTGGGGTATACTTATCATCTTTGTACAACACACATTCATTATCTATCTATCATCTCATTGTCCCTTGAGCTTCTCCAATGTATGCGTGTGTATGTGTGTGCATTCCAACAACCCTATTTCCAACAATAATACACTCGATTATAGACTTGACTAGTAGTCGAGATCCTATTTCAAGGAATATAATGTCTAAGATTCCTAATTGAACTCTAAGATCTCGTTGAAGAGGTTTATAAAGAACCATGATTCTCACAACATTCGGTCAAATAAGGATCATTAGAAGGGCAATGCTCTCCAACAGCAGTCGCTCATCTTGATTACAAGTAGCCATGATCCATTGTCTCGAGAACCACTTGTACCTACAATCAGTAGAGTAGTCACAAAATGTTAGGCTAGGCTAACTCGATCTCCACGCAATGAGCTAAAGAGAGGAGATGCTCTAATGCGAAAGCTATCATGTAGTTCTCTAGAGATAGCTCGGGGGACTCTATATGGATAGGTTCTGGCCAACTGCTGCTCCATCTGAAAGAGAAACCTAGTAAAATACTATAAATTTTGGTTCCAGGCAGTGCATCATATGATAAAAATACATCTAAACAACACAATCTCACATCTAACACTCCATGTACCGATGTTAGGAGCAACGTATATCTAGTACTAGTATGCTAGCCACACCAGGCACTACCCTACCCATTTCACTCCATGTACTGGTATTAGGAGCCACGTATGTCTAGGACTAGCATGCCAACCACCACGCATTACCCCAGCATGCTAGCGAGCCTGTTTCACTTTGGGATCGCTTCTTGTCCTCACACCAATCGTACCAAGAGCACATCTATGTTCACTTGAGAGGGGTCAAGGTCTTGGACAAACACCTTTGTGTGATGCACCCCACGTATGACACCCACAAGACAATCCGGTACCTTCACAAGCTTCCATTAAAAAAAAATATGCAACACATAAATAAATTACTCCAAATAAATAAGCAGAATTTCAATCAAAATACACCATATTCACAATTGAAGTAATGTAAAACATCACAAGATTGATGAGACTTCATAGCTCTATAGTTGAAACTCCGAACAACTGAATTTCTATAGCCACAACATAGCGTGGGGAGGTTCTCTCAAGGTCTTTCCTTCTTGGGATCATTTCAAAGTCTTGATTTCATAAGCCTCTTTGAATTAAGCACATCAATCCCTACTTTTTTGGTTCTTGAATTTAATCTTGGTCCTTATTCACCATTAAAAATCATTTAATTTGGTTGTTTCAAGGTACGCTAAAATTTACTTTTGAGATATAACCCTACTCGGATAGATATAACTATATTTAATATAATTTGATTTTCTAGAGCCAATTTTAGAGATTTTTAGCATAAAATTATCTTTAATCTTACTTGCTTAGAAGGTCGCTTTTCTTTCTCTCTCTAAAATCTCTTTTTCTCTCTCTAGAATTCTCCTTCTCAAAGTTTTCTTTGTTAAAAATCCTACCCTAATTAGGCACTGAAAACTATGAAATGGACTCACCAATCTCAGGGATAAAAAATCATGGATTTCACAAGGAAGGGGGGATGGGGGGAGGATTATTTATACTTGAATAGGATGACTGGGAGCCTCTACTTGCACATAGTGTACTTGAGTTGATGTAAAGCTACCATGCAATCCATGCAAAGGTTGATTTTTGCATACAATTTATGGGCTAAACTCAACTTTAGAGTTACACACATTTACTTTATCTAAAGTCAACTAATGGTGGTGAGTGCACGACTCTTGTTTTGCATAAACCACATATCACATACCACTAATGAAATACAAAGGGTAAATTTGCTTTCTTACCAACCTAAATCCACCTAGTTTTGGCCAAACCATGGTTTTTTTGAACCTTAGGTAAATTAACCCTTTACCCATTAATTAAATTAATGTGCACACATTAATTTAATTAATGTGCACACACACACATAGTTATGACTACCAATTAATTTTTCCATGGGAGTCCTTGTAATTTTGGCCTTGAATATTTTAATTAAATAATGAAACTTGTATTAATAATTTTTTCTTTTCAAATAAATTTATCATTTTCTCTTTCTGAACTATATTAAATGCACGTGTGCACACATTGGTTTTTTCATTAATTTATGCACATGAACCCTGCTAGTTTCACTGAAAAATGCTTTTTCTATATTTCTATATTTATTTATGAGTCCTTGCACATTTGAACACAATATTTTTCATACTAAGTTAAACTTACTATGCTTAGTAAGAGGGATCTTACATGATTGATAGGAATAAGGAGTAAAGAGATAATAGATTCATACTGTCCAGTAAGAGGGATCTTACAGGATTAATAGGAATAAGGAGTAAAGAAATAATAGATATAGATTTTATCAATTGAGGTAAATTTTCTCAAAAATCTCTCTTTCTACCCTAGAGTGTGGTCTATCAACCCAAATGCATCCTATTCGCATGGTGCCAAGCCTACATAAGTAGTCTCACAACCATCCAGCTGCACCTGCTATCCATATATTTGCCACACGCAGAGTCACAACATTGAGTGTGGAGCATTGATTTTCAACACCCTTGACATGGATAAGACATGGATAACAACTAAGCATTTCTTTTGAAATTTTGAAACCTACATGCTTGAAAATTTATAAACCCTCCAGGATCCTCCTTAAGTGTCCTGACACTTCACTCAGGGATCGCTTCGTCGGTCCTCGTCCATTGTACCGGAAGCGCACCATTATAACCATACCAAGGCTAGTCAAAACCTGGGCAGGCTTTGCCGCGTGAGCCGTCCTTTGAACACTCCCCGCGTCAGCTGTTGTAATCGAACTTCCCTTAGAACACACATATACCAAATGCTCCCTCCAGTATTCTGGCGTAAGACAGTCCTTTAAGAAAACAAGGTTTCTATGCAAGTTTTTAATATTGATTTTCTTTTGAATACAATGAGTATATCTTAATTCCGTATCCCAAGACTTCTAGATCACAGGTCTAGATTCCCAAACAGAATTCCTCGAATTCTGTAATCTTGATCCTCAGATCAAAATCAAAGGTCTCAACTTAGTTTCAGATTCGGTGGGTGATTTGAGTGTAGATTACTGAGCTGGTCACATCGTCTATTCTTGAAACTGACGAAGGAGTTATATCTTGGTCATAGTTTGATTCAGGGGATTGAGTCTGGAAAGGTTCTCCCTGAACTATCTTTATCGAAGGGTAATATTTCAATTACTACTTTACTGAATTTCATTCATTGAGTATTTGCTTAACTGAATTCAAAACTAATCACGAATTCCTATGAGAGATAAATTAATCATTTAACTAATATTTTGACTTCGACAGATTTTTTGAATTTTCTCATTACCATCCTAGAGAATATAAAACGGTATAATTTGAGTATTTACTTATTCATTTTTCTAATATTCATGGGATTTAAGCATAGGATTAAAGTGAACTCTTATTTTAATAAAAAAATCATTTTATGCATAAAAATCAATATTGGTGAAAGCAACACTTTTGTAATAAAAAATTCTTTTATGCATAAAAATCAATATTAGTAAAAGTAACACTTTTACAATAAAAAATTTTCTTTTATGCATCATTTTATGCCTAAAAATCAATATTGGTGAAAGCAACACTTTTGTAATAAAAAAATTCTTTTATGCATAAAAATCAATATTAGTGAAAATAACACTTTTACAATAAAAAATTTTCTTTTATGCATAAAAATCTATTTTAATGAAAGTAACACTTTTATAATAAAAATATTCTTTTATGCATCTATCTATGCATAAAAATCCATTTTGATGAAAGTAACACTTTTATAATTAAAAAAATATTCTTTTATGCATCTATTTATGTATAAAATCCATTTTGATGAAATTAACACTTTTGTAAATTTAAAAAAATTCTTTTATGCATCTATTTATGCATAAAATCCATTTTGATGAAAGTAACACTTTTATAATTAAAAAAATATTCTTTTATGCATCTATTTATGCATAAAATCCATTTTGATGAAAGTAACACTTTTGTAATAAAAAATAATAATCAATATACATCTTTCTATGCATAGAATTTAATTCTATTGAAAATCACTCTTTTATAATAAAAGAAATAATCAATATGCATCTTTCTATGCATAGAATTTAATTCTATTAAAAATCACTCTTTTATAATAAAAATAATAATCAATATGCATCTTTTTATGCATAGAATTTAATTCTATTAAAAATCACTTTTTTTAATTAAAAAATAATCAATATGCATCTTTCTATTCATAGAATTTAATTCTATTAAAAATCACTCTTTTATAATAAAAAATAATCAATATGCATCTTTCTATGCATGAATGAAAATGACACTTTTAGAATACACAAACCATGGGGATTACTCTTTTTGATTAATAAAAGATGAAATTTATTTCATAAATTTTTAGAAAATTTTAGCATAACCTCCTTTGTATGGCTAACCATTTTTTAAATTTTCTACCTTAATCTACTTAGGAATTATCCCCAATTGGTTTAAAGCATTCTAAACTAATCAATTTTCACTTTTAAGAGAGAAACAATATGAAAGTTTAATTCCAACAATTAGATCACTTAACTAGGATAAAGAAGGGCTGATTTTAAGAATGAGAGAGGCGGAAAGCCTTTCCACGAAGGCATAGCATCTGTTTATCATTTTACGATAACAAACAATTTAAAAAACCATTAAAAGAATAAGAAAAAGTAAGATTTCTTACTTACATGAAATTCTGGGAGAGAGCTTTCCTTTGGCTTGATGGTTTGAGGGATCTACTCTTGTTTGCAAACAAGAGTGGCCACCAGTTCTTTAGAAGAGGGAATGGTCAAAAACTAGTGAATTATTAAGAAATTCACAGTTCTTGGCTCTTGGGAGGAGTAGAGTAACAGTGCATAAAACACTATTAAGCTTCAACAAAGAGGGAGGCTTCTATTTAAAGGAAAAAGTGAGCTTCTAACCAAGAAAACTGATTCTAGAATTTTTCAGATCAGTTTGGTCAATTTTTTACCATTTTTAGGTCAATTTAGCTTACTTTTTGGAACTAGACTTGAATTAGGAGAGACGAGAGATGAAATATCTCAATTTTTTATAATTTTAAACTCCACCGCATATGTGAAGTAGGCGCCTCCTTCATGAGGGGGGAATTCCCATTGTCAGGTGTCAAAAATCTATTTTTTTAGTAATTCCTTTGGTCCTTAGTCCACTCTTCATCTTATGTGAGTATTTACTCATTTTTGGGAGGATTTTCTTTATTTCTTCTATTTATCTTCTCCACACATTTGGATGAATCTGATTGGCCCCTCAAAACCTTAATTTAAAAATTTTCAAAAATCTGGACCCCTAGGATAAGCCTCTTGAACAGATTATACTTGATTTCTAATGCACCTTCTGAAAATCTTTTTGAACTTCTGTTTCGTGGGAACTTATTTTAATAAGAAGAGACATTTTTCCATCCAAAAATATTCAAAATCTGAATAATCTCTCTCTAGAATATTTTCTCTCTCTAGGCCAAAACAGGTAGAAACAAGATCTTTTATATTTCTGAAGAGGAGATTAAAGAGGCTGGGAAGGAATCTTACACAAAGAATGCTGCAGACCATGAAGATCATGTGCACACAAAGGCCTAGAAATCCTAAGGAAACACCAACTCTTTGCAAAGAAGAGCAAGTGTTCCTTCTCTCTGTTGACCAGGTTGAATACTTGGGATTCATAGTGTCAAAGGATAGGATTTCTCCTGACCCTGCAAAGATCCAAGCAGTAGTGAAATGGCCAGATCCCAAGTCAGTAAAAGAAGTCAGAGGATTCCTAGGGTGGTTAACCGGATGGTATAGGATCTTTATACCTAGGTATGCTCTGATAGCATCCCCCTTAACTAACCTTCTCAATAAAAGTACACTTTTTCAGTGGACTGCAATGTGTCAGAGTGCCTTTGACAAGCTAAAGACAGTCTTAGTAACCAACCCTGTTCTTAAATTGCCAGATTTTACCAAACCCTTTGATGTAGTTTACTGATGCTTTGAGGTAGTTACTGATGCCAGCAGTGGAGGCGGTGCTCTAATGCAGGAAGGTCATGCAGTGGCCTATGAATCCAAAAAACTCAGAACACATGAGAGGAATTATGCCGTCCATGACTTGGAGTTACTCTCAGTAGTGTATGCTCTGAAGTTGTGGAGACATTATCTTTTGGGACAAAGGTTCACCTTAATGACAGATCATCAAAGTCTAAAGTGGATCTTCACCCAAAGGGATCTCAACATGCGTCAAAGGAGATAGATGCAGACCTTACAGGAATTTGATTTTGAAATAAAGTATTGGCCGAGAGAAAAAAAATGTGGTGTAGATGCGCTTAGCATAAAAGCCTCCTTGCTTCTTGCAATTACAGTGGCGTCAAATCCATTGATCAATGAAGCAAGGGAGAAAATCATGTAGGACAAATTCTTTGCCCCTATTGCTACCCTTCTGATGCAGGAAAGCAAGACTCCTCAAGAAATGAGTCAAGTTCTTGGGTACAAATTGGATCAAGGATGCATGTATTATAATAATCGGCTATGTATCCCCAATGATGAGGAAATAAAGGGAAGAATTCTGAGAGAAGCCCATGATAGCCTAATAGCTGGACATCCAGGGTTTATAAAAACCTATATGTCTGAAGAAAAGCTTCTTCTGGCACCAGGACTCAAAAAGGATGTACTTGATCATGTGCGAAAATGCTTGATGTGCTAAAGAGTCAAGGCAGAGAGAGTCAAGATGCCAGGGAAACGCCTCTAGACATTCCACAGATGAAGTGGGAATGCATCAGTATGGACTTTGTCACTGGATTACCTTCAGTGCAATCAGGTTACAACTCCATTTTTGTGGTAGTTGACCAAAGTTGCCCATCTGATTCCAGTGAAAGAAACATACTCTGCAGTGGATGTTGCTGGAGTTTTCCTTAAGGAGATCTTCAGATTGCATGGTTTACCCAGGAGGATAGTAAGTGATAGAGATCCCAAATTCACATCGAAATTCTGAACTGCATTCTTTGAAGCAGTAGGAACTTTCCCGGATCTCAACACACCCTATCACCCCAAAACAGATGGCCAGATGGAAAGGGTGAATCAGGTAATAGAAGATATTCTTCGGTCATGCTGCGGCGGCAGGGAACCCAAGAAGTGGTTAAGTCATCTGCATCTGGTCAAATTTGCTTACAAGCTTTGTATGGACAAGTTTGCCTTACACTGTTGACTTGGTCTGACCATTGATCAAAGTCGAAATGTCCAGACAAATGCTTGACGACATGGACTAGCAGATGCAATCAATCCGTAAAGATATAAAGGCAGCCCAAGACAGGCAAAAGTAGTATGCAGATAAAAAGATATCTGAGAGAGAGTTCGAAGAATCAGATATGGTCTTCATTTGAGTACGACCAAAAAGAAGTTCCTTATCCTTAGAGAAGTACAAGAAGCTCTCTCTCAGATACTGTGGGCCATATGCTATCATAAAGAAAGTGGGCGATCTAGCCTACAAACTGCTTCTGCCTCCCCATCTCAAGGTACATGATGTATTCCATGTCAACTTGCTTAAGTAATATGTACCTAGCCCGAGTCACGTGCTTGATGATGAGCAATTGATCTCTTCGACTCAAGGCCAGATGGTACTCCAACCTGAGGAAATCCTTGATGTTCGGGAGAAGATTCTTAGGAGCAGAGTCCTCAGAGAATTCTTAGTAAAGTGGAAGTTCTTCCCTCTGGAAGACGCCACCTGGGAGAAAGAAGAAGAGTTGGCGAAAGATTACCCCCACTTTGCGAGATGAGGACATCTCGCATTTTTCAAGTGGGAGAGGATGTAAGATTCCTCCTCGGGCTGAATATTGATTAAGCCTCTACTTCAATCCCTTGTAATCATTCTATGTTTCTAAATACAAGCAAATATTATTTTTCCTTGTTTTGCCTAGTGAGATAAAAATTTCTAGAGAGTGGTAAATCAATATTGGGATATTTTTAGATAAATAAATTCTACAGATTTAAAAAAAATGTTTCCTTGAAACAGAAAATCAAAATATATTTTCCAAGGTGCAATTGGAATTAATAAAAATTGATTTAGAAGACATTAGCCTAAGGGTCAAGATTTTCAAAAAAAAATTGATTATGGTCCAATTAAGGTTCCTATGGACCAATAAGATTAATCCAAGTGTTGGGACAAGATAAATCCAAAGAATAAAAGAAAATACCCAAAAATGAGTAAATGCCCACATAAGATGAAGAGTTGACTAAGTACTAGGTTTATTAGTTAAAAATTATGAAGTATTAATAAAAAAATAAGATATTTTGGAGTAATCATTCATTTTTGACACATGGGTAAGGAAAAGGGGGCCCTTTAAGGAGGTGCCTATTTCACATGTGTGGATGAGTTTTAAACTAAAAAATAATAGGATATTTTTATCTCTCCTCTCTCCTAAATCAACCAAAACTTGTCCAAATTCAGCCAAACTGAAGCTGGAAAATTCTAGAACTCAGTTGGACTCAGTTAGTGGCCTCCCTCACCTAAAAATAGACCCTCATTCCTTTTTATTCTCATCTTTGAACTAAACTATGCCGGTATTACTCTAAGTTAAGCTTATTTTCTATTATCCTCTAAAAACCCTCTACAAATTGAAGAGATTGGAGCGTCTCTCTCTCTTCAATCTTCCTTGGAGACTCCAACAACATACCAAACCAATTGATTGGTTGGAGGCCTCTACTCTGATCAAAGAATCAAGTAATTTAGGAGGTAAAGTGTGGATTATTGTCTTCTTTTTCTTAAATCTCCAAATGTTTTTCTCAACCCCTCTCAAGCTTGAGAAGCATTAATTTGAATGGCTTTTGAATACTATTTAAGTTCTTTAATGTATTGTAATGAAAAAAATACATAAATTTTTATTTATGCTTAATTTATAATGGTTTTTTAAGCATTCCTCTCTCTCCCCCAAAGCATGGTCATTCCTATGACCTATTCTCAATTCAAATGAAGCTTCTCATGAAGCATTTCTCTAATCTAAAAGTAATTTCTATGCTTGTCTAATTGGAGGCCGAAATAATGGCTTTTTAATACTTTTATGCTATTAAATTTATGTTAAAATTAAGAATCAATCCATCATTGGATAAAGATCCAATTAGTGGTTATTCTAATCACATGAATAATACTAAACTTTATGCTTTCAAATTATTTGAGAATTATCAGTAATAGCAAGCAGAGCTATGGTAAAATTTTAAAAAAATAAACACATAAATTATTTTTATTTATATTATGAAAAGAGGACTTCCTACCATATTCTAGGATTAATTATCCTAGATTAATTGAATGATTCTCATTATAATCATGAAAAATTGATTTTTATGTTTATGCATAAATAGTTAATTACGAAAAAGAAGAATTTCTAGTAATCCATTTTTATGTTAAAAGAGTAATCCCAATGACAATGGAAATCCATGTACTCCAATGAAGTAAGAGAAAAATTGTGATGCTAAAATAATGCATATTTTATTTAAAAATTAAAGAAGGATTTTAGTTAAATTTATCTTTTTGCATAGATAAATTTTAAATGATGAAAGAGGAAATCCTACTATATTGGAATCCAAATATTTAAATGGGAAAAGTGTAATTCCTAGTGTAAAGGAATTAATGAAGATTTTTATTTAAATTTTTAAGAGAAAATTTAGTTAAATTTATCTTTTGCATAGATAAATTTTAAATGATGAAAGAGGAATTCCCACTATATTGGAGTTCAAATATTTAAATGAGGAAAGTGTATTTCCTAGTGCAAAGGAATTAATGGAGATTTTTATTTAAATTTTAAGAGAAAATTTAGTTAAATTTATCTTTTTACATAGATAAGTTTAAATGAAGAAAGAGGAATTCCCATCATATTGGAATTCAAATGTTTAAAGGAGAAAAGTGGAATTTTTAGCTTAATGAAATTAATGGATATTTTTATGTAATTTTTAAGAAGAATTTTAAGTAGATTTAATTTATGGTAAAAGAGGAATTCCCATGATAGTTGGATTGCACTCATTGAAATGAGAAAAAGAAGGATTTCAAGTTTAATCAAAAAATAGGTATTGCTATTTTAGTTAAAAGAAGAATTTTTATGATATTTAAGAAAAGATGGATTTAAATTAAATTTTAGTGTCAAAAGATGAATTTCCATCATAATTCTACCTAATGAATTAAGGCTAAGAAATTATGTGGCATAAAGAATATCTTTGGATAATTACCCTCATGAGAGATCTAGGATCCTCATTATGAAACTGGGAATTATGGAAAAAGGGTTGTCGAAACCAATCTCAAATTGGAATTTTACTTGCATTGGAACCTCAGTTTTTTTCATTCAAAGGACTGTTTTACACCAGAATGCTAGAGGAAGCATTTGGCTTATGTTTTTCTAAGAGGAGGTTTGTTGGAACAACTGGCGAGGAGTCGTCAAGGGACGTTGCTCGGCGGCAAAGCCTGCCGAGGTCTTGACCAGCCTCGGTACGGTTAAAATGGTGCGCTTTCGGTACGATGGGCGAGGACCGACGAAGCGGTCCCTGAGTGAAGTGCTAGGACACCTAAGGAGGATCGTAGAGGGTTCTGACCAGGCGATGCACGGGCTCGCAGTTGGTAGGACACCCATGCATACATCGAGGAAGATTTCGGATGGACAAAAAGGAAAGATTTTTGAGAACCAAATTTTGATACTGGATCTCATTGGTTGGCCAGCTCGTCTTCAACGGAGAGTTCAAAGGATAAATTTTTGTAATAGAATAGACTCGGAATTTTGGAAAATGATGACCAGAAATATTATGATTTCTATTGAAGGATCGTTTTTAAAGCGAGTCGAATCTGTTATAAATAACAAGTTCATATTGGGTGTGTATGTGGTATGCCTACCTTGATTTTTGCATGAATCGCCGGCTAGGGGGCCTGGGAACTCTTTTCCTCAGTACCCGGGCAAAAACCCAACCAAATCTTTATAAAGGAATCCCACCAATTCAGTGGTCGGCTAACCCATGGGGTTAGGCTGGATCGGAGGATTCCTAAGAAACAACTAGATACGATTAGTTATGTTATTTAGTTTTAAATCCTGAGAAGACCTTGTTTTGTGGGAGAGGATCATTGACCGTGCCTCGTAAATGAGGAAAAAAGCGGTGATTCCATGGACCAAATCTCTTCTTGATCTGACCATGTGACTTCAGGTTTGATCAGATCAGTTTATCTAGTTAAGACTTGACTCATTAGAGTAATTTCCCCGTTAGAAGATTTTTCCCAATTGGCGAAATCGCCCCATTAGGAACTCAATGGAGTCTTCTTGGGCCCTTTAATTTGGACGTTTAGTGAAATGCTTAAAATGCTAATCCATCTTTGACCAAGCCTAGAGGCCTAGTCCTAAAAGCATATATTTGATTTTTCACAAAAACAAAAAAAAATAAAAAAAAGGAGATATTCCTAGATCTGGCCACCTAGGTGACTTTAAAGCTTTGTAATGGGCTGTCAGTCAGTAATCATAGCCTGCAGCAACCTTTTCGAACTCCAAACATTCCAAAAATTCGTCACTTTCTTCCCCCCTTTTTTGTGTGTACACCAGATCTCTTTCTCTCTCTAAATCTTCTCTCTAAAACGCCCTGCACTCCTTCTCCATGGAAAAAAGCGTCTTTCTCTACTCCAAAAGCCATAGCTAACAGATCTGTACTCCTAAATGAGCCTTCTCTCTCCAAACCCACAGTAGTAGCCATGGCTTGCAGGGAAGAAGCTTACCATGAGCATTCTCTCTACAGTACTTGGTCCTCTCTCCATAGCTAGCAGGTCTGTACTCCTAAATGAGCCTTCTCTCTCCAAACCCACAGTAGTAGCCATGGCTTGCAAGGAAGAAGCTTACCAGGAGCATTCTTTCTACAATACTTGGTTCTCTCTCCAAACCCACAGTAGTAGCACAGAAGAACCTTTTCATGAAGTATTCTCTCTCTATATTGCTTAGCAGCCATAGCTTGCACTAAAGAAGCTTCCCATGATGCATTGTCTCCTTTGCATTTTCGTCTCACCATTGCCAACCCTCTCTATGTTTCTTTGGCTCCCTTTCTAGCTTCTTTCTCTATCCACAATGCAGCTCTAGAGAATCAACCCTCATCTCCATTCTTCCCATTATTTTTTGATACCATATCCTGCTCCTTCCACTCCTATTCAACCCAAACTTACAAGCCTACTTTCTTGTAGATGGCACTACAAGACATCACCAATAAGCCTTCTAAGATCCGCCTTCAGGTTAATTTGGAGACAGAATACGCAACCCTACGCAGTAGGCATGTTGCACCCAATATTTCATACGATCAGCTTCGAATGCAAGGAGCAAAGGCCATTGATCTTTGGATTGATGGAAATCTTTATCCACCAGATCCAATATCTGGTGCCCCTCCACCATTCAAAAGCATTACAAGTTTTCTTATGTTTGTTGGTGATGGTTTCAATGGGCTTCTTGGCTATTGTAGGAGATTACACATGTTGTGGCTAGATGAGGCAGCTGAAAAGAGGCAAACACAATTTGTCTTCGACCAGCTTCAAGCGGCATCGACTAAGCATATCAATGGTTTGATGCAGAGGATTAAAGAGCTCTCAGAGGAGCTTGAGGTGCAGAAGAATAATCTAGCGGATCGTGTGCGCACAATAAATCAATTTACCGATAATTATGTTCGTCTTCAACACTCCACTCGTAATCTTCGGCGTCGTGTTCACCATTTCACTCACCTTCCCATGGGATATCACGCAAGGCAAAGAAAACGTAAAGCTGTTGGGTTGCTTTCAAAGACAGCAGGCGCATGCAAGAGGCGTAAACAAACAACTAGGTAAAAATTTTTGTAGGAATTATAGCAGCTTTGAGAAGCAATTAATGAATAAAGCATCTCTCATGGTTGACCATTGTGATTGTAGGGCTTGTGCAACAGCTATACTAGGATGTAACAACGCTGAGGACAATGTTAATGCCTCCCTTCTTCAGCATGTCCTTCAGGAGAAGGATATTATGGAAATGATAACAGGTTCTGGTAATGATAAGCTGCGGGAGACCCTTCGTCAACATTTCTTGAAGGAAATCAAAGAAATTGTCACCCCCAAAGAGATGCTTGATATATGTGACTCCGCAGGTATTAGCCAGAAAGGTTACAGAGCAATGTACAGGTCAATCACTTTAGGGTTGCGAGCAAAGGGAGTTATGCAATCCTTGCTTCCAACACTTTATAGCTTACAGATGGCAAAGAAGTGCGTTAATGGTGATATTGCATCCATGTTCGAGGGTGGGTACAAGTGGGTGGAGGATATTATGCCAATGCCAACAATCAAACCCTTTGAATACAATGCATATAACAATGTCTAAATTGACATGGAAGTGCTACAAAAAGCAATGATTCAGTACTATGGCCTCACACTTGAAGAGACAGGTGGAAATGCCGTGTTTGTCTTGAAGCTGGATGAATGTCAAGTGGTTAAAGGTCAAAGACTGGAGCGTGTTAGTTTAACCTTGATGAGCCGAGCACTTAGAGGAAGGCCTTTAGAGACCCAAGAGTTGGATGCAACTGAAGACAGCAACAATAGGGGTCAAGGGCATAAGCAAGACTACTACGGCATTCAATCAGAGAAGAACATCTGGTGTGGCAGGCAGCATGGGTCCTCCCAAAAGAGAACCATGATACCTTGAGGTGGTATTTTGAACGGTCTGGCATTCAACATATCGTCTCTTGTCAGGTCAATGGTCAGAAGCTTGATGTTCCCGGAATAGGCTGCTTTAACGTTGAATGGCACTTGGGTGGCGATCTAAAAACCTTAAAGTGTATGTTGGGTTGTAAAACAGGTGCAAATACTATATTCTCTTGTGTTTACTGTTGTCATTCCAAGACAGCAGTAGACTCAAGAGTAAAAGGGAAACAACCTAGCAAAGGCAAAAGTTAAAAACAGGTGGGTGCAAAAAAAGCAATCGTTTTTGATGCTGAACAGAGGAAAGGATCAAAGGTATGGCATAATGGCATATTAAGTTGTGACCAGAGCAAGCCACCTAGTCGTGACCAGGAGGACAATGCTTGGAACCCAATCTTGGAAATTCCACTATGTCAAGTGCATGTGTGCACATTACATGCAAGACTCAGGATTTTGGATAAGCTATTGATGCTCCACATAAACTATGTCTGGAACATGGAGCCCGAAGATCGACGAGAAGAGTCAATACGTGCACTAGAGGGTGTACTTTCCTCTATGGGATTACATGCTGGAGCAGTGGTCTTGACAAAGGACAGAAAATCAAACCCTACACAAGACAACCCTAATAAAATTTGCATGGGTGGATCAAAGGCAAGACACTTGCTATCAAACCACTTGGGTTCTCATAGCCACACTGACTTTGAAATTTGGAAGAAGATATGTGATGTCACAACATATCGAGGAAATGATGCCAGGCTTGGCCTAAAACGTGCACATGTATGGGAGGTGTGTAATAAAATGGTCGATCTTCTAGAGCGACCTCACCTGGATGACCATGGTATTGAGGCACTTAAACAAGCCACTTGTAGATTCACAGAAGAAATGGTCGAGGCATGGGGAGAAACACACATTACTCACTACATGGTAATGTTGTATTTATTGTGTCCTTGTAGTATGTTCTTCATACTGTTTGTTGACTTTTTGTAATTTTCTATGCAGCATATATTGTATGCACATGGGCCATACTTTCTCGATAGATATGGCTCTTTAGCACTTTGGAGCAATCAAGGCATGGAGAAATCACATTACCAAGCAAAGGCCGTGTATTTTAAGGGCACTCGCCATGGTGGTGGCAAAGTCAAGAGTAATGCACTCCATGAAATGTTCAACTGGTTCTATCGCGTTCTGGTTGGCAAAAAAAGGCAGAAAAGTCGCGGTAATTTGTCTCTTAGGCGTCAAATAATGAAAACTGTTAATGCAAGAAGAACTGAAGGATACAACAGATCAAATGCTAGGGAGAGACTACGGCAGTGGGTAGCAAGCAAGCGTCGGTGTGGTTCCTCATGGGCTTAAACTCTCTGATTATAATCTTTTTGTGTTTTTAAATTTTCTAAAAGTTTTAAAAAATTATATTTATAGACATATTTAAGTCATTTTTCATTTATAGCCACCACATTTCAATTTCTTCTTTGTGCTCTACTCTCTCTTGCCCTCCCACTATCTCTTGCACTCGTCGTACATACCTAGGCCATGCCAGAAGAACAAGAGCAAGACTTGCAGTTTTTCGATCAACTCGGCCCACTACCTGCTACAGCAAAAAGGACAAGTCTACCTATCGTAACAGAGCAAGAGGCAAAGGAGATGAGAGAAGAAGAGCGCAGGAAGGAGGCCGAAGAAGCGCAACGCAGGAAGGAAGCTGAAGAAGCAGGGCCTAGTAGAGAAGCAGAAGAAGAGCGGCGTCGAAAAGAAGCCGAGGAAGGTCAAGGGCAGCCACCGGAGATTGTTATTGAGGCCGACACCCTAGAACAACTAGAGGTTATCTTACAGAACAGGGAGGTCGAGCTCTTGTCCTACGGCATCACGAAAGATACCATTGACAAAGAGTTTGCTCTTGTGAGGGCAGCTTGGGAGACAGAAATGCAAAAGAGACAGCAGCCCAAAGAGGACGCAAGGAGGGCAAGCCAAGCACAGCCACAGGCAGCCACAACATCCAGACGGCCAGTCAAGAAGTGTGGTAAAAGAATGGAGGGCAAGTTTCGGGACCAACAAGAAGAGGAAGAGCGTGCACAAAAGAAAAAGAAGTTCAGGTCTGAACGACCACCGTGGGAGAATCAAAGACCACCACCGCCTCCACCAGTTACAAAGAAGAAGAGAAAATGGAGGCCAGGGACAGTCGCGCTACGAGAGATTAGGAAATATCAGAAAAGCACAGATCTTCTCATCCCCAAGGCACCATTCTCTCGACTGGTGAGAGAAACAATGGAAAAATATTCTGACAGGGTTGACCGCATACAGAGCACAGCTCTTGAAGCTCTTCAAGAAGCTGCTGAAGATATTGTAGTTTCTGTTTTTGAAGACTCAGTGCTGGCTATGGTACATGCCAAGAGAGTTACTTTGAAGCCTGTAGATATGTCCCTAGCCCTACGTCTACGTTTAGAGCGTAGCCTTCTACCTCAATAGGCTAACCCATTTTGTAATTCTCCCTACAAAATTTTGTAATGTTCCCAAATTCCTTTGTAGCTTTTTCACACATTAATAAAAACTTTGTGAGTTGTGTTACATTCTTTGTTGAGTCCATTTTTTTTGTATGCTCAGTGCCAATGAACATTTCATTTAAAAAATATAAAAGCACTATACACACAGGAAAAAACACACACAAACACACACACACACACACATATATATATATATATACACACACAAACATATATACACACACATATATATACATATACAAATATATATACATATGCACATATATATATATATATATATGTACACACACACACACACACATATATATGAATATTTATATATACAAAAAATGTAGATCCTATAAAGTCAACTAGAGAAACTTATAGAGTGCCTTATGAGCCTCAAGGCAAAAAAAATAAAAATAAATTAAAAAAATGCCATGTGCGCTACGGCGCGTTAATCTCTAGTTTGACCAGGTCAAAATGGAGATTTACGCGCCGTAGCGCACATGGTATTTTTTTTCTTTTTTTTTGATATCTTTGGTCTGGTGAGGCTCATAAGACCATTTAGGTGCCCTAACAGCCCCAAATCTTACATATTTATATAAGATATTATTTATATTTATATATATCTTATAATAGCCTTAAAATCTTATAATATCTTATGTCTTATGTATATATATCCTATATATCTTTTATATATATATATATATATATATTATATATATATCTTTCAATAGCCCCAGAATCTTATATATATATATATATATATAGGTGCACACACACACACACATATATATATATACACACACAAACATATATACACACATATATATACATATGCAAATATACATACATATACACATATATATATATATGTTTATTTATATATACAAAAAAGGTAGATCCTATAAATGCACCTAGAGACCCTTATAGAGTGCCTTATGAGCCTCAAGGCCAAAAAAATAAAAAAAATAAAAAAAATTTGCCATGTGCGCTACGGCGCGTTAATCGGTACTTTGACCAGGTCAAAATGTCGATTTACGCGCCGTAGCGCACATGGTATTTTTTTTATTTTTTTTTGATGTCTTTGGTCTGGTGAGGCTCATAAGACCCTTTAGGTGCCCTAACAGCCCCAAAATCTTATATATTTATATAAAATATTATATATATGTATATATATCTGATAATAGCCTTAAAATCTTATAATATCTTATGTCTTATATATATATATATATCCTATACATCTTTTATATATATATATGTATATATATGTATATATATATCATTCAATAGCCCCAGAATCTTATATATATATATATAGGTACACACACACACACATATATATATGTATATATATACATATATGTACATATATATATACATATATGTGAGTGTGTTTACATCTATAAATACAATATTTTTTCATACCGCTCTAACCCAATCTCGATTACTTTTTTTAATCACGATCTCAATTAAAATAAATCCTAAATAATTTTTTCTATGAACACATGAACAAAATCTTAAAATTGCGAGGCTTGAAATGGTATATCACAAGTACGCCAGGAAAAATCACAACTTACAATGCACAACAAAAAAAATTTATTAAACTTGGAAGAGAAGTTTGCATTACATCTTTTTAATAAGCTCTTGGAAGAGCTCAGGAGAGAGAGTTCTAGAGGCTGGTTTCTGGCCTAAGCTTTGGAATACATCACTCGGCTCATTGATTCCTTGAGCCTGAGAAAGGGCACAATGGCCTAAAACTGAGCCGGGATGGTTGCCCGTGAAGCAATACAAGGCAGCTTCCCTAGCTACCAAAATACATTTATTTATGTTTGAGGCTAAGGGGTTCTTCGACAAGACTGCACTAAGTGCTTTACATTTTAGGAGCTCGGCATAGGCGATCTCTGCATATTCTAAATTAAAAACCCGCACTATGTCGGCTCTGAGGGCAGGTATGTAGTGCCAAAGGGATGCATCTCGACCCTCTGACTTTGGCCGCGTTCCTCCTACGCGCATAGCAAACTTGTCCACTTCAAAAGCAGTCTGTCAACATGTCAATATAGAAGTTAGGAAGCGTGAAATGATACAAAAAATAATTTGCTTTACAACTAAGAAGTAAGGACATACCTCAGTTGCATCGTCACTTGCAACTAGTTGCTCATTCGTCAAGTTTATGCTTCCTTGGTCTTGAGCATCGCCAGCAACCAAGGGCATGTGTGGTTCAAAGGCAGCTACGCTCTCATAGAATTGCACTTCTTGCTTTATTTCAACGAGCACTTTGGCCACTACAACTTCCAAGGTACTGCTACCAATATCATATGCAAGCGCTTTTGTGAGGTTGTCATCTTCAAAAGAGATTTTCACTTTTCCTTTGTCTTGACCCCCAACATTCACGGCAATAATAGAAAGTGCCTCATCCTCACGAAACCCGAGTGTCTTGGCAATGTCATCCAAAAACAAAAACTCTTTCCCATCAATAATGATTGGATGCAAAGACATGATAACAAGGTCTGGGACCTCCTCGAGTACTTCATCGCCCTCTAGAACGAGGTCCGGAACCTCCTCGGGGACATTATCTTGTAGAGCCACCAATGCCATTGAGGCCTCCCATTGTTCTGTAACATTCTCTTCCTCAGCATGGGCCTCTTGGACCTGCTCCATTAGCTTTACTTTGCCCTTTTCTTTTTCCTTGCCACTTTCTTTCGCCACACCCTCTTGTAACAGAAGGACCAAAACCATGTCCCAGCTTAGGAAAGAAGTGCCGATGTTGCCCATTTGTAGATCCAGGAGTAAGTCTTCCTCCTCATTTCTGTAGTCCTTTTCTGTGAGGGATTTTAAAAACCTGGATAGGCGAAATCTAAAATTCTTCTCTTCCCTGAATATGTACTTGATGAGGTCAACTGGAACCCATAAGCCCTCATCACCCTCAAACATGATGGAGTACGTGCTGATGTGTTCATCCATATACTGAATGACATCTGTAAAAGCATCCGCGTGTAGATGCATTGTTGCACGTACATCAATTGCTCCCTCAAACATAGGGACGATCTCATCAACCCTATGAAGTAACTCAAGCTTTCCTAGCTGTGCAATAAGTGCGTCAAGTAGAGGTGCCATGTCTATGAGTGATTGGAGGAAATAGAGAGTGTGTGATACAAAAAGTTGTGCGAAATTGAGAGCAAGTGTTAGGAGAGAACGATAATTGTCAATTGATGTAAATGAGTAAAGTATCGTTTATAAATGGGCGACCTTGTTATAAAATTTTTAAAAACTTTTAAAATTTGTAAGTACCAAAAAATTTTAAAAAAATGGTATGCGAAAGCAAGAACGTATCCTTCCATCGCAAGGTCATTTCCAATTTACTAGTGGCTCACGCCACAGATGCTTCTGTGACCAACCTTACACTATCACAAAAAAATAAAACTGCACAAGACAATTGAAAAACCTTAATAAGACAGTGAGGCAAAAAAATTGAAATTGTATTTACTTCAATTCAAGATTACATATCCAGTGGTTATCTGATAGCTACACAGCCAGGGAAAGTAATTTCTCTACAAAGAAAAGATCGTTCCTGCCTTTTGCGCACTACTCTACCATTGATTATCAAAGCAAAATCACCACTGAGTGAGAATCAAAGAACTAAGTAGTCACGTAAGTTGGCAAGGGACCAGTCATCATTCACAGTAACATCTTCTACATCCCCACCTTGCATGGATATATGTAGCACACCCTGTTCTGTAGAGGTTGTGTCGGAGTCTAACGCCTCCCATTCTCCATTTGTAAGCTTCCATCGCCTGTAAGGAAACGCAATGGACAACTGTTGCTTGGCAATATGATAGCGCATCACAACCTTCTCAACAATTACTCCGCATCTGATGGTGTCTCCATTGTGTTGAACAACTTTTTTATCCCATGCAGGTGATAAGAAACAAGTCAGAGCTCTCTCCCCCTTTGCAATCCATAAAGTTGGGGTACGATGTGTGTCACTTGTACGGAACAGGTACACAAAGAGGTGTAGAGGTATGAAGCAGGTTATGGTTGCTTTGTGAGATCCATATGTGCACTTCATAGCATTTTGCACCTTGCTTTCGATCTGCAAACAAGCCATGGCCACTGAAGCATTGTCTGGAATTGGCCATTCAATAGATGTGAGAGTTGGCGTAGGTTTTGGAACTAATTTTCCAGTACCATTTGCTGTCATGGGAACCACATATGTATCCTCATAGAAGAAGATGTTTCGTGCAAGAAGTTGTGCTGCTGGACACCCTCCAAAGATTAAACTACCAAGCTCCACATGGTATGCTTCAAAGGTTCCTGAAATTGCCTCCATAGGCTCCCATTCACTATAGTTTGAGGGAAAAATATCTACGCACAGGAACCCAAGAACAATTGAAGCAGTGCTCAGTATACCATTATTAGCACACAATTGATTTAAAAACAAGAATATAAAGTGGTGAAATAACTTACAATTTGCAGGAAATCGTTGACGTTGGTCATGGTCTGCTAGTTTCAGCTCTGTTGCCTTGTAAACATGTTGGACCTTGGCTAGCTTTTTTCCATCACGATCTTGTTTGAGCTCCAATATCCGCCCTTTCCAATGGTGACTTTGTATATCAACGTATCGCTTTGACACCTTGTGGCTTCCTCTTGTACTAGGCTGCATCGTAATCCAATTCCACTTCTCGTACTGTTTGATGTTCCAGTGCCCATCCTCATCTTGACCACTGCTACAAGAGAGAGATTGAATACTGATCGGAGGCCTTCGAGCTCTAGAAGAAGACATCAGATGTATATATTAGAGAGATTATAAACCTTGATGGCAAAGAAAAATAGAATGGTGAGAAAAAAACTTAGACTAGGGAGATGTAAAAAAGAGGAGGAGTTGTAGAGCAAGTTCCAAGGGCTTGGCTGTGCTATTACTGCACTTTGAAAGAGGATATTGGAGGGGATGAGAGGAGACAATGAGTAAGATTATGAGAGCCAAAGCATTTGCAACTCAAGCTTCCATAGCTTGGCTCCACTGTTACACTCTGTAAAAGGAGGTTGGACAAGGTAGAAGGATGTAAGTGAGGATCAAACTTCCCTAGCTTCTGAGAGGAGGTTGCAGATCAAGCTTCCATAGCTAAGCTCTGCTGTTACACTCTGTAAAAGGAGGTTGGACAAGGAAGATGGATGAAGTAAGGAAATGTAAGTGAGGATCAAACTTCTATAGCCTCTGAGAGGAGGTTGCAGATCAAGCTTCCATAGCTAAGCTCTGCTGTTACACTCTGTAAAAGGAGGTTGGACAAGGAAGAAGGATGAAGGAAGGAAATGTAAGTGAGGATCAAACTTCCATAGCTTCTAAGAGGAGGTTGCAGATCAAGCTTCCATAGCTATAGATCTAGGTTTCTGAGTGAAGAGAGAGGTAGATCAAGAGGTAGATAGCTAAAAGAAGTAGTCTAGAGAGTGAAAAACGCCTTGCTATGAGAAAGGGGGAAGAGAGAGCGTTTTGGAGGGAACGTGGGAGAGAGGGATAGTGGAAAGTGAAGGGGAATGTGCATTGAATGCATGGGAACTCGTTTTTGGGCCTCTATCACTTTGGAGGCCTTAGTTAATGATGGCTGCAGGCTGCTGGCAGGCTGCAGCTATCCTTTTCTATATAAAATAGGGGAAAAATGCATATACGTTTTAAATTTTTGAGTTTTAGTTGATTTTGAAAATTTAAAAAGAGCCTATTTAGCCTATTATTCTAAGTTTGACCACTACCTTCTAGGCTCTTACAAACCATTGGTTTCAGTCCACATGTAATCTCCCTATTTGTCTATTTCTTAATCACCTCCATTAGGCAATGGCAAATTAAAGGGCCCAAAAAGACTCCATTGAGTTCCTAATGATGCCTTCCAGGGAGGGGAGTCTTCCGGGCCCGGTCTCGGAGGGGCCACTCGGGCTAGCCTCTCGTTCCCGGACATCCGGGGGCGAGGCCCCGAGTGTGTGGACCCCGCCCTGCGCGGGAGGCCGACGTCGCTTCCGCCCCGCCGGTAAGAGTCCCGGAGCAACGGGCGGGGGACCTCACAGTTGGTATCAGAGATTTGTTGAAAGCTAATAAGGATAAACAAATTCTTATCAGAAATTGATAACAAAAACTTAGAAAAAAGCATTTTCATAATGTATTTTCATTCCGTAAGCTTCTTTAATGAAGAATTTTTAATCAAAGAAATTGTTTTTATAGATGGAAGTTCATTACTTATCTGGTATTCCCGACCTCACCCAGTCGCAAGACATGACTGCATTTGCCTTTGAGCATCTCATCTCTTCCACTGCAGCTTGAACAAGCCGAGTCAAACTCGCATGCCATTTCGAGGATTTATATTTTCCTGACCTAGCGGAGAGACGACAGCATAAGTGGTTTGCAGGGCAGTATGTCCATGCCTCTTGCGACCGGCGTGCAACGCTGAGGCAAAACCTCTCATTGGCCATGATTCTAATAAAGTTGAAAGTGGTACATGGTGTCATTCTATATCATTCAACGCCTCGGAATTTCAGACTCTCATGCCAAATCTACAGACTCCTTAGTCGCTTTATTCCTAATAGTAGCTAAGGAGAAGATACCGAGCTGCTCTATGTACATATTGAAACTTTTATATAAATAAAGAAATGTATTCTAGAGAAAAATTCCCTGCTGTATAAGTGATTGTTTATGGACGAACTGATAAAGAAAAATTTGTTATCGGACATATGTCATAGATCTCCAAATAAGATCATTTGTCTTGTTTAAGAAATTATTTTCCGAACCTCTTAAGTCTTAGGATCTCGTGGACGACGATATCAAAAATAGAAATTTAAAAATATATCATTTTTGGCAGAATCATGAGACGAGGAAACCGTGGCCGTCAGCCAGACCCTCTCTCTAAAGATGATGAGCTTGACCCTGACGTTCACAAGGCTCTTCATAGAACTCAGCCAGGACCCTTCAAAGGAGAAGGGGAGAACCTGGGCAAGGCTATGGAGAAATGGGTGGAAGCCATGGAAGAATATTTTGATGTCACCGGCTATAATGAGCGAAGCGAAATGGCTCTTGCCAGGTTGAAGATAGTGGAAACAGCCAGGGTGGCATGGAGGAACCATTGTGACACCAACCGTTTGGACAAAAATACTCAGTCCTCGAACGACCTTAAATCCTATTTAAGGAAGATATTTTGTCCCCTTGGATTTTTGGAAAGCAAAATGAACGAATTCTTAGAGCTGAAGCAGGGGAGCAAAACCATCGAGGAATATCATCATGCCTTTTCTCTTCTACTCAAATATTCACCACCTCTAAATGAAGAGCAACTCATGGCCAGATTTATTTGGGGAATGAACGAACCTTTGGACACACTGGTCAAAAATGCCAAGCCAGTGTCCATGGCTAAAGCTGTCAGAATGGCGAAGGACTTTGCCAAAGCCTTCATCGTAAAAGTCCCGCCAAAGCCAGCTCCCTCATCCTTTAAAAGATTTCAGACACCAGGAAGTTCTTCCAACTTTCCGCCTCCAAAGAGACACCAAGGTCCTAACCAGAATGTGGAGATAGGAAGCTTTAGAAATGAAGGAAGACCTTTCTCCTGAAGTACATTCTCAGGAACTCCGGCTCTCTCCCTAGAATACAAAGGGAAGAGCTTCAAAGCGAGAACAAATGCTTCGGATGTCAAGGATTTGGGCACCAGCTCAAGGATTTCCCATCTCCTTCGGTGGGCCAAGTAAGCCAGGGTCCCAGAGTTCAGAGACCGACTCCTTCATTTCAGTCCAATCGGGGTCCCCCGCGCTAGAATCAGGGTAGCCCAAGAAGAGTGCCAGCTCAACCTGCAGCCTCCATGCAAAGCAAATTCCAAACTCCCTCCCAGAATTAGAATAACCAAAGAGAGAGAGATCCACCTTAGACTGTAGCAGCCAGAGCAGTCACCATAGCTGAGGAAGTGGAGGAAGAGAAAGGACAGATCTATGCAACAATTGAGCATCAGGGGAATAACCGTCAGTTCTCAATCCTCCAGACTCCAGCAGAGTACCAAGGTAAGAAATTCAAGATTTTGATTGATTCAGGTAGTACTAATTCTTTTATTTCCCTAGGATGTCTGTGTAAATTAGTCCTAAATCAAAAATCAGGGAAACCTATGCGAGTGGAATTAGCCAGTGGGGGGAAGATTCTTTTCACTCACCTTGAGAGACTGACCTTATTCAGTTTAGCCTAGATGGGAACCTAACAGAGTGCCAGTTTAGAGTCCTACCCCTGGAATATATGATGGAATCCTTGGAATGGATTGGCTCCAAAAGAATGAGGCTGACATTGATTGTCACAAAGGAACAATCTCTTTCCTTGACCTTCACGGGAATAAAGTTCAAGGAATTGGAATTTTCAGATCCCCAGTGCTACAATTAGTCAAGGCTTCCAAATTATTAAAAGGACTCAGAAAGAGGCAAGCTATGTATGTCATTAAAATGAATCCAGTAGACATAAAATGCAAGGCTAAAGAACCAGAGTGGTTAAGTGAGTATGCAGATGTGTTTTCTCTTAAGAGCTGACTGAGATGCCTCCATCTCGTGAAGTAGATCATGAGATCGAATTAACCCCCGGAGCTCACCCACCAGTAGCCCAACGTGCATACAAAATGCCAATCCCTGAAGCCATAGAACTTAAGGAACAGTTAAGACAACTGTTAGAACAGGGATTCGTCAGACCCAAGTGTCTTGCCTTGGGGTGGGTCCATTCTCTTTCAGAAGAAGAAAGATGGAACGTTAACAATTAACAATTAAGAATAAGTATCCTATTCCTAGGATTGATAAACTTGTGGATCAGTTAAGTGGGACCCAAATGTTCACCAAGATAGATCTCAAATCCGGTTAGTACCAAATCAGAATCAAGGAGCAAGACATCCCAAAGACAGCATTCAATACTTGCTATGGGCATTATGAGTTCACAGTCATGCCGTTTGGATTGACTAATGCCCCGGCGACATTCAATCGTCTTATGTAGGATATTCTTAGAGAATACTTGGATGATTTTGTTCTCGTCTTCTTTGACAATATCTTAGTATACTCAAAGAATGCTGCAGACCATGAAGATCATGTGCGCAAAGTCCTGGAAATCCTAAGGAAATAGCAACTATTTGTAAAGAAGAGCAAGTGTTCCTTCTCTGTTGACCAGGTTGAATACTTGGGATTCATAGTGTCAAAGGATGGGATTTCTCCTGACCCCACAAAGATTCAAGCAGTAGTTGAATGGCCAGAACCCAAGTCAGTAAAAGAAGTCAAAGGATTCCTAGGGTTAACCGGATGGTATAGGATCTTTATACCTAGGTATGCTCTGATAGCATCCCCCTTAACTAACCTTCTCAAGAAAAGTACACTTTTTCAATGGACTGCAATGTGTCAGAGTGCCTTTTACAAGCTAAAGATAGCCTTAGTAACCAACCCTGTTCTTAAACTGCCAGATTTTACCAAACCCTTTGAGGTAGTTACTGATACCACTAGATTTGCCTTAGGCGGTGCTCTAATGCAAGAAGGTCATGCAGTGGCCTATGAATCTAGAAAACTCAGAACACATGAGAGGAATTAACCGTGACTTGGAGTTACTCTCAGTAGTGTATGCTCTGAAGTTGTGGAGACATTATCTTTTGGGACAAAGGTTCACCTTGATGACAGATCATCAAAGTCTGAAGTGGATCTTCACCCAGAGGGATCTCAACATGTGTCAAAGGAGATGGATGCAGACCTTACAGGAATTTGATTCTGAAATAAAGTATCGGCCGGGGAAAGAAAATGTGGTTGCAGATGCGCTCAGCAGAAAAGCCTCCTTGCTTGCAATTACAGTGGTGTCAAATAAAGTATCGGTCGGGGAAAGAAAATGTGGTTGCAGATGCGCTTAGCAGAAAATCCTCCTTGCTTGCAATTACAGTGGTGTCAAATCCATTGATCAATGAAGCAAGGGAGAAAATCATGCAGGACAAATTCTTTGCCCCTATTGCTACCCTTCTGATGCAAGAAAGCAAGACTCCTCAAGAAATGAGTCAAGTTCTTGGGTACAAATTGGATGAAGGATGCATGTATTATAATAATCGGCTATGTATCCCCAATGATGAGGAAATAAAGGGAAGAATTCTGAGAGAAGCCCATGATAGCTTGATAGCTGGACATCCAGGGTTTATAAAAACCTATATGTCTATGAAGAAAAGCTTCTTCTGGCCAAGACTCAAAAAGGATGTACTTGATCGTGTGCGAAAATGCTTGATGTGCCAAAGAGTCAAGGCAGAGAGAGTCAAGATGCCAGGGAAACTCCAGCCTCTAGACATTCCACAGATGAAGTGGGAATGCATCAGTATGGACTTTATCATCACTGGATTACCTTCAGTACAATCAGGTTACAACTCCATTTTTTGTGGTAGTTGACAGGCTAACCAAAGTTGCCCATCTGATTCCAGTGAAAGAAACATACTCCGCAGTGGATGTTGCCAGAGTTTTCCTTAAGGAGATCTTCAGATTGCATGGTTTACCCAGGAGGATAGTAAGTGACAGAGATCCCAAATTCACATCGAAATTCTAAGATGCGTTCTTTGAAGCAAAGTAGGAACTTTCGTGGATCCCAGCACACCCTATCACCCCAAAACAGATGGCCAGACGGAAAGGGTGAATCAGGTAATAGAAGATATTCTTTGGTCATGTTGCGGCGGCAAGGAACCCAAGAAGTGGTTAAGTCAACTGCATCTGGTCGAATTTGCTTACAATGCTTCTTATCATCGGAGCATTCGAATGAGTCCTTTCAAAGCTTTGTATGGACAAGATTGCCTTACACCGTTGACTTGGTTTGACCCATTGATCAGAGTCGAAATGTCCAGACAAATGCTTGACGACATGGACCAGTAAGTGCAATCAATCCGTAAAGATATAAAGGCAGCCCAAGACAGGCAAAAGCAGTATGTAGATAAAAAGAGATCTGAGAGAGAGTTCAAAGAATCAGATATGGTCTTCATTATTCGAGTACGACCAAAAAGAAGTTCCTTATCCTTAGGGAAGTACAAGAAGCTCTCTCCCAGATACTGTGGACCGTATGCTATCATAAAGAAAGTGGGCGATCTAGCCTACAAACTTCTTCTGCCTCCCTATCTCAAGGTACATGATGTATTCCATGTCAGCTTGCTTAAGAAATATGTACCTAGCTCGAGTCACGTGCTTGATGATGAGCAATTGATCTCTTCGACTCAAGGCCAGATGGTACTCCAACCTGAGAAAATCCTTGACGTTTGAGAGAAGATTCTCAGGGGCAGAGTCCTCAAAAATTCTTAGTAAAGTGGAAGTTCTTCCCTCTAGAAAATGCCACCTGGGAGAAAGAAGAAGAGTTGGCGAAGGATTACCCCCACTTTGCGAGATGAGGACATCTCGCATTTTTCAAGTGGGAGAGGATGAAAGATTCCTCCTCGGGCTTAATATTGATTAAGCCTCTACTTCAATCCCTTGTAATCATTCTATGTTTCTGAATACAAGAAAATATTATTTTCCCTTGTTTTGCCTAGTGAGATAAAAATTTCTAGAGAGTGGTAAATCAATGTTGGAATATTTTTGGATTAAAAAATTCTACAGATATCAAAAAAATGTTTCCTTGAAACAGAAAATCAAAATATATTTTCCAAGGTGCAATTGGAATTAATAAAAATTGATTTAGAAGACCTTAGCCTAAGGGTCAAGATTTTCGAATTTTTTTTTATTATGGTCCAATTAAGGTTCCTATGGACCAATAAGATTAATCCAAGTGTTGGGACAAGATAAATCCAAAGAATAAAAGAAAATACCCAAAAACAAGTAAATGCCCACATAAGATGAAGAGTTGACTAAGTACTAAGTTTATTAGTTAAAAATTATGAAGTATTAATAAAAAAATGAGATATTTTAGAGTAATCATTCATTTTTGACACATGGGTAAGGAAAAGGGGGCCCTTCAAGGAGGCACCTATTTCACATGTTTGGATGAGTTTTAAACTCAAAAATAATAGGATATTTTCATCTCTCCTCTCTCCTAAATCAAACCAATTAAAAAGGGACCCAAACTAGTCCAAAACTTGTCCAAATTCAGCCAAACTGAAGCTAGAAAATTCTAGAACTTAGTTGGACTCAGTTAGTGGCCTCCCTCACCTATAAATAGACCCTCATTCCTTTGTATTCTCATCTATGAACTAAACTATGCCGGTATTACTCTAGATTAAGCTTATTTTCTATTATCCTCTAAAAACCCTCTACAAATTGAAGAGATTGGAGCTTCTCTCTCTCTTCAATCTTCCTTGGAGACTCCAACAACATACCAAACCAATTGATTGATTCTTAATTCGAATGAAGCTTCTCATGAAGCATTTCTCTCATCTAAAACTAATTTCTATGCTTGTCTAATTGGAGGCCAAAATAATAGCTTTTTAATACTTTTATGCTATTAAATTTATATTAAAATTAAGAATCAATCCATAATTAGATAAAGATCTAATCCATTTTAATGTTAAAAGAGTAATCCCGACCATGACAATGGAAATCCATGTTCTCCAATGAAGTAAGAGAAAAAATGTGATGCTAAAATAATGCATATTTTATTTAAAAATTAAAGAAGAATTTTAGTTAAATTTATGTTTTTGCATAGATAAATTTTAAATGATGAAAGAGGAAATCCTACTATATTGGAATCCAAATATTTAAATGAGGAAAGTGTAATTCCTAGTGTAAAGGAATTAATGAAGATTTTTATTTAAATTTTTAAGAGAAAATTTAGTTAAATTTATCTTTTTGCATAGATAAATTTTAAATGATGAAAGAGGAATTCCCACTATATTGGAGTTCAAATATTTAAATGAGAAAAGTGTAATTCCTAGTGCAAAGGAATTGATGGAGATTTTATTTAAATTTTAAAAGAAAATTTAGTTAAATTTATCTTTTTGCATAGATAAGTTTAAATGAAGAAAGAGGAATTCCCACCATATTGGAATTCAAATGTTTAAATGAGAAAAGTGCAATTTTTAGCTTAATGGAATTAATGGATATTTTTATGTAATATTTAAGAAGAATTTTAAGTAGATTTATTTTATGGTAAAAGAGGAATTCCCATGATAATTGGATTGCACTCATTGAAATGAGAAAAAGAAGGATTTCAAGTTTATTCAAAAATAGGTATTGATATTTTAGTTAAAAGAAGAATTTTTATGATATTTAAGAAAAGATGGATTTAAATTAAATTTTAGTGTCAAGAGATGAATTTCCACCATAATTCTACCTAATGAATTAAGGTTAAGAAATTATGTGGCATATTGAATATCTTTGGATATTTTAATTGGTAAAATCACTAAATTGATATTTACGCAAAATCTAGATGTTTAGTTGAAGGGAATCCTTGTAGAACTAAATCGAATGAATTTGGTTAGACTACGTGAGGGACGGACAGTAAACCTAATTGTTCTTCTCTCGATCTAAATCAAACAAAAACTTCGTGACCAATTCTAGTTACTAAATCCAAAGAATAGACTACCGAAACTAATGTAGTTTTTCCTTGACCAAACTCACCAAGAATCTAGTTGGACAAATGGACAAAATGATGGGTAGATTACCCTCATGAGAGATCAAGGATCCTCATTATGAAACTAGGAATTATGGAAAAAGGGTTATCGAAACCAATGTCAAATTGGAATTTTACTTGCATTGGAACCTCTATTTTTTTCATTCAAAGGACTCTTTTACACCAAAATGCTGGAGGAAGCATTTGTCTTATGTTTTTCTAAGAGGAGGTTTGTTGGAACAGCTGGCGGGGAGTCGTCAAGGGACGTTGCTCGCGCAAAGCTTGTCGAGGTCTTGACCAGCCTCGGTACGGTTAAAATGGTGCGCTTCCGGTACGATGGGCGAGGACCGACGAAGCGGTCCCTGAGTGAAGTGCTAGGACACCTAAGGAGGATCCTAGAGGGTTCCGACCAGGCGATGCATGGGCTCGCAGTTGCTAGGACACCCATGCATACGTCGAGGAAGATTTTGGATGGACAAAAAGGAAAGATTTTTTAGAACCAAATTTTGATACTGGATCTCGTTGGCTGGCCAGCTTGTCTTTAACGGAGAATTCAAAGGATACATTTTTGTAATACAATGGACTTTGACTTTTGGAAAATGATGATCAGAAATATTATGATTTCTATTGAAGGATTTTTTTAAAAGCCAATCGAATCTGTTATAAATGGCAAGTTCATATTGGGTGTGTACGTGGTATGCCTACCTTGATTTTTGCATGAATCGCCGGCTAGGGGGCCTGGGAACTCTTTTCCTCGGTACCCGGGCAAAAACCCAACCAAATCTTTATAAAGGAACCCCACCAATTCAGTGGTCGGGTGGTTGGCTAACCCACGGGCCGCCGGATGGGGTTGAAAAGATGGAGGAGGAAAGAGAGCTTGAGCTCTTGCAAGCACACACACACTCACAAAACCCTAATAGAGAACACACAAGGTGAGAGGCTGAAAATCTTCTTCTTCTTCACTCAACACTCAACACACCATATACAAGATAAGAGTACACACACAATATGAAAGGTACTCAACCAATACATACAAGGGTTCTCTATAGTGTGAACCCAACTAAATGAGCTGGTGCTATAACTATGCCATGGCTATCACACAGCCTGTCATCCCACTCGCCGCATATCACCCATGATCTCACCAACCATGCCAGTGGTGTAAGTGTGGGGCCTATCCCCCATCAGTGTTGTCCACCGCCTCACTGGATGAGCTCGATATCTCAACACTCCCCCTCGAGCTCAACTCCATCTCATGTACACCAAGCAAAGCCCTGAATCTGCAGAGCTTCTCTGTACCCAATTCTTTGGTGAAGATGTCAGCTACCTGATCCTCTGTGCTGACATAAACAAGGTCAAGGTCTCCTGCCAAGACCTTCTCTTTGACGAAGTGGTAGTGGACCTCTATATGCTTCGTGCGAGCATGAAAAACTGGGTTCCTGGCCAACTGTATACTGCTAATGTTGTCACAGAAAATGACAACTTGTCTATCCACCACTGATGGACCCAAATCTGCAAGTAGCTTTCTCAACCAAGCTACCTCACATACTGCCATAGCAGCTCCTCTGTACTCGGCCTCTGTACTCAATAGAGCAACCGTAGGCTGCTTCTTACTGCCCCAAGTCACAGCAGCACTCCCCAAAGAAAACATAAAACCACTAGTAGATCTCCTATCTGAGATATTACCAGCCCAATCAGCATCTGTGTACCCATGTACACATATCTCTGTCCCAGTCTCATAGAATAGTCCACAATGCAAAGTAGACCTCACATACCTCAGTATGCATCTCAATGCATCCAAATGCGGTTTTCGTGGAACCTGCATAAACTGACTCACCAACCCAACAGCATAGCTCAAATCTGGTATGGTGATCGTCATATAGATCAAGCTTCCTACTATGTGCCTATACATAGTAGGATTCTCCAAAATCTCTCGTGAATCTGCACTCAACTTGCCATTCTGATCCAATGGCACTAAGATAGGCTTACAGCCTGTCATACCATACTTGGACAACATGTCCAAGCCGTACTTTCTCTGCAGTAATCCAATACCATGTGGTAACCTAATCACCTCAATGCCCAAGAAATATCTGAGCTCCCCCAGATCCTTCATCTCAAACTTCTATCGAAGCAAGATCTTTACATCAAAGATCTCTCCATCATGGTCCCCCGTAATGATCAAGTCATCTACATAGATGACAACAAGCACAACCCCTCTATCACCGTGTCTCACATGCAATGAGATATCTGCATTGGCTACATGAAAGCCAATAGTGACAAGATATTCATCAGACCATGCTCTTGGTGCTTGCTTTAAGCCATACAAGGCTTTCTTCAACCTGCAAACATGCTCGGGGTGACTCACATCCTCATAACCAGGTGGCTGTAAACATATACACTTCTTCCTGCAAATCCCCATGCAAGAATGCATTCTTTACATTCATCTGATGTAAATACCATGCTTTGACGCAGCCACTGCTATCACAACTCTCACTGTTGCCATCTTGGCAACTGGGCTGAAAGTTTCCTCATAATCAATGCCATATGTCTGCGCATACCCTTTGGCTACCAATCTAGCCTTATACCTGTTTATGCTTCCATCACTATTATGTTTTATTTTGTACACCCACTTGCATCCAATGGCTTTCTTGCCTTCAGGCAATTGCACTAAATCCCAAGTCTCATTTCCATATAGTGCATCCATCTCCTCATCCATAGCTTTCTCCCAACACACATTTCCAACAGCCTCATCAATGCATGTGGGCTCTACAACCTGCACAACCTTTGCCATATATGCATAGTGATGTGCCACATAACCATCATAGGTAAACCTCTGCACAGGGTTTTTCACTCTCCCAGATCTTCGCAGCTTTTCATAAGTATTGGCCGGGGAAAGAAAATGTGGTTGCAGATGCGCTCAGCAGAAAAGCCTCCTTGCTTGCAATTACAGTGGTGTCAAATTCATTAATTAATGAAGCAAGGGAGAAAATCATGCAGGACAAATTCTTTGCCCCTCTACCCTTCTGATGCAGGAAAGCAAGACTCCTCAAGAAATGAGTCAAGTTCTTGGGTACAAATTGGATGAAGGATGCATGTATTATAATAATCGGCTATGTATCCCCAGTGATGAGGAAATAAAGGGAAGAATTCTGAGAGAAGCCCATGATAGCCTGATAGTCGAACATCCAGGGTTTATAAAAACCTATATGTCTGTGAAGAAAAGCTTCTTCTGGCCAAGACTTAAAAAGGATGTACTTGATCATGTGCGAAAATGCTTGATGTGCCAAAGAGTCAAGGCAAAGAGAGTCAAGATGCCAGGGAAACTACAGCCTCTAGACATTCCACAGATGAAGTGGGAATGCATCAGTATGGACTTTGTCACTGGATTACGTTCAGTGCAATCAGGTTACAACTCCATTTTTGTGGTAGTTGACAGGCTAACCAAAGTTGCCCATCTGATTCCAGTGAAAGAAACATACTCCGCAGATAATTCTTGTGGTATGCCTTGCACTTGTGGTATGCCTTGCACTTAGGCAATTGCCACCAATATAGTTATCCCATGTAGGTCCTTGTGTCATTTTCAATTGTGATGAGGAGAGTTCTTATGGTCCGCCTTGCACTTCCTTAGGCAACTGCCACCATTTGATTTAATGAAGTTAGTTTTTGTGAGACTTGTGTGAATGGTGATGGACTTGTTCTTAAGATCCCAAATGATTCAGTTGCCATCATAAAAGCCTTGAGCTTCATAGCAACATTGTTAGCATGTGACAAAGGTTCTTTGTAGGTGAGGTTTACTAGCCTTGCTTTGGTTTCTATTCAACTGCTTATATGAAGTTGGGGTGCAACTTGGTGGTGGTGGATTGGCTTGGTTATGTTGCTCAATGGATGTTGTCTCAAAAAGTCAAGGCTCTAGTATTGGAGATGGTTATCAAGAGCGAGGATAGATTGTTCTCTTTAAAGGAGTTGAGGCTTTTGCACTTTCTTGGTAAGTCTTATTGAGTTTTGGGGAATGCTCTCCCTTCATTTTAAGAGAAGTTTACTGATGTGTTAAGGATGGGACTAAAGTGTAAAGGGCAGTCGAATAGAGGAGGATCGTCACCTCCTATTAATCCAATTCTAGGATTAACAAGAGCTACCGCCATTATCGTACATCAAGGAGTCACGATAGATACACCAAAGGGTCATACATTCAAGATATGAAGCAATAGTGTCCAAAGCTACAACTTGGATGGGCGCCCATAATGGTGTGATGGAGTATTTATGGTGATTCCCACTTCAAGAGCGTGTGGTAGCAAGTTAGGACGAAGTCCTAAGTGATGTACTTCATGGATATATTATGAGAGTAGTCATTGTAATAGCATTAGGGCCTCTTATGAGCCTAAAGTGCCCGACCGGCCGCCGCAGTTTAAGTGAGTGTGAACACTTATGGCCATGTATAAAAGTGAATTTCTCTCATAATACAACGTACTCTCCCATTGTGCAATTGAGTCTTGCTCTTGCTAATCCTCTTGCTAATCTCTCTCCCTAATGCATGCTAGTGTGTGTGTAAGGGTTGTGTGTGTGTAAGGGGTGTCATTAAAAGGTTGACTTTTTTACTTCCCACTTACCTTTTTGGAAAAATGCCCATACTCCTTTCATTTTAAATTCAAAAAATATTCCCCCCCAAAAAGGGAAATTCGTATTTTCCACTAGACTCCCAAAAAAAAAACCAACCATGAAAGAATTTCAGCGAAAAAATTCCAACCGTGAAAGAAATTCTGGCAAAAAAATCTGGTCGTGAAAGAAATTCCAGTGAAAAAAATTCCAGTCTCATCAAAGAAATTCTGCTGAAAAGTCCAGCCGCCGTGAAAGTTCAGGCCGTGAAAAAGTCCGGTCGTGAAAAGTCAGACGTTAAAAAAATCAAATTTAATATTCCGTGAAGTTCGCTTTCACGGCATGAAACATTTAACGTTTTACGGCGTGAAAACTTAAGGTTTCATGGCGTTAAAAAATCAGATTTAATCTTCCGTGAAGTCTGATTTCACGGCATGAAATATTTAACATTTCACGACGTGAAAACTTAAGGTTTCACGGTGTTTTAAAAAAATCAAATTTAATATTCCATGAAGTCCGGTTTACAGCATGAACCATTTTTTGCGATTTAAAAAAATTAAAATTTATAAAACTTGTGAAGTCCGTCAACGTGAAAAAGGGTCCGTCGGTCCCAAAAAAAAAAAAGACTCTAGAAAACACCCCTGTTTGGAGGCCTGTATTTCCTAAACCGTATATCCGATGTGAAGGGACTCTAGGGTTCATTGGAAAGCTGACATTGAGCTCTTCGACTTTGGACAATACATAAATTTTCATTTATGCTTAATTTATAATGGTTTTTTAAGCATTCCTCTCTCTCCCCCAAAGAATGGTCATTCCTATGACCTATTCTCAATTCGAATGAATCTTCTCATGAAGCATTTCTCTAATCTAAAAGTAATTTCTATGCTTGTCTAATTGGAGGCCAAAATAATGGCTTTTTAATACTTTTATGCTATTAAATTTATGATAAAATTAAGAATCAATCCATAATTGGATAAAGATCCAATTAGTGGTTATTCTAATCACATAAATTTATGGTAAAATTAAGAATCAATCCATAATTGGATAAAGATCCAATTAGTGGTTATTCTAATCACATGAATAATACTAAACTTTATGCTTTCAAATTATTTGAGAATTATCAGTAATAGCAGCAGAGCTATGGTAAAATTTTAAAAAAATAAACACATAAATCATTTTCATTTATATCATGAAAAGAGGACTTCCTACCATATTCTAGGATTAATCATCCTAGATTAATTGAATGATTCTCATTATAATCATGGAAAATTAATTTTTATGTTTATGCATAAATAGTTAATTATAAAAAAGAGAAATTTCTAGTAATCCATTTTTATGTTAAAAAAGTAATTCCCATGACAATGGAAATCCATGTACTCCAATGAAGTAAGAGAAAAATTGTGATGCTAAAATAATGCATATTTTATTTAAAAATTAAAGAAGGATTTTAGTTAAATTTATCTTTTTGCATAGATAAATTTTAAATGATGAAAGAGGAAATCCTACTATATTGGAATCCAAATATTTAAATGAGGAAAGTGTAATTCCTAGTGTAAAGGAGTTAATGAAGATTTTTATTTAAATTTTTAAGAGAAAATTTAGTTAAATTTATCTTTTTGCATAGATAAATTTTAAATGATGAAAGAGGAATTCCCACTATATTGGAATTAAAATATTTAAATGAGGAAAGTGTAATTCCTAGTGCAAAGGAATTAATGGAGATTTTTATTTTAATTTTAAGAAAAAATTTAGTTAAATTTATCTTTTTGTATAGATAATTTTAAATGATGAAAGAGGAATTCCCACCATATTGGAATTCAAATGTTTAAATGAGAAAAGTGGAATTTTTAGCTTAATGTAATTAATGGATATTCTTATGTAATTTTAAAGAAGAATTTTAAGTAGATTTAATTTATGGTAAAAGAGGAATTCCCATGATAATTGGATTGCACTCATTGAAATGAGAAAAAGAAGGAAGTTTATTAAAAAAAATAGGTATTGATATTTTAGTTAAAAGATGAATTTTTATGATATTTAAGAAAAGATGGATTTGAATTAAATTTTAGTGTCAAAAGATGAATTTCCACCATAATTCTACCTAATGAATTAAGGCTGAGAAATTATGTGGCATAAAGAATATTCTTGGATATTTTAATTGGTAAAATCACTAAATTGATATTTACCCAAAATCTAGATGTTTAGTTGAAGGGAATCCTTGTAGAACTAAACCGAATGAATTTGGTTAGACTACGTGAGGGACGGACAGTAAACCTAATTGTCCTTCTCTCGATCTGAATCAGACAAAAACTTCGTGACCAATTCCAGTTACTAAATCCAAAGAATAGACTACCAAAACTAATCTAGTTTTTCCTTCACCAAACTCACCAAGAATCTAGTTGGACAAATGGACAAAATGATGAGTAGATTACCCTCAGGAGAGATCAAGGATCCTCATTATGAAACTAGGAATTATGGAAAAAGGGTTGTCAAAACCAATCTCAAATTGAAATTTTACTTGCATTGGAACCTTTGTTTTTTTCATTCAAAGGACTGTTTTACGCCAGAATGCTGGGAGGAAGCAATTGGCTTATGTTTTTCTAAGAGGAGGTTCGTTGGAACAGCTGGCGGGCAGTCGTCAAGGGACGTTGCTCGCGACAAAGCCTGCCGAGGTCTTGACCAGCCTCGGTACGGTTAAAATGGTGCGCTTCCAGTATGATGGGCGAGGACCGACGAAGCGGTCCTCCTTGAGTGAAGTGCTAGGATACCTAAGGAGGATCCTAGAGGGTTCTGACCAGGCGATGCATGGGCTCGCGGTTGCTAGGACACCCATGCATACGTCAAGGAAGATTTCGGATGGACAAAAAGGAAAGATTTTTTAAAACCAAATTTTGATACTGGATCTCGTTGGTTGGCCAGCTCGTTTCAACGGAGAGTTCAAAGGATACATTTTTGTAATACAATGGACTCAAAATTTTAAAAAATGATGATCAAAAATATTATGATTTCTATTGAAGGATTGTTTTTACAGTCAATTGAATCTGTTTATAAATGGCAAGTTTATATTGTGTGTGATTTTTGCATGAATCGCTAGCTAGGGGGCCTGGGAGCTCTTTTCCTCTCGGTACCCGGGCAAAAACCAAACCAAATCTTTATAAAGGAATCTCACCAATTCAGTGGTCCGGTGGTTGACTAACCCATGGGCCGGAAGGATTCTTGAGAAACAACTAGATACGATTAGTTACGTTATTTAGTTTTAAATCTTAAGAAGACCTTGTTCTATGGGAGAGGATCATCGGCTGTGCCTCGTAAATGAGGAAAAAAGCGGTGATTCCATGGACCAACAAGTGCAAGTCTCTTCTTGTAAGATTCCTCCCTCCGGCTTTTGAGGTGTGCATTTTAAGATATTTTTTGTAATTTTACGTATGTTCTTTATGATTCTATGGCTTGTTCACATGTGTTGTGTATGTGATAGAGAGAGAGAGAGAGAGAGAGAGAGAGAGAGAGAGAGAGAGCAAGAAGAAGAAGAAGAGGCAAGCCCAAGGAGCATCACCTACATGCACACACACGCACAAAGAGTGAATGATCAACATCTGCTACATGAAAGCCAATGGTGATAAGATATTGTGCTATCTTATCATACCATGCTCTCGGTGCTTGTTTTAAGCCATATAAGGCTTTACGCAACTTGTATACAAAATCAGGGTGACCCACATCTTCATAACTTGGTTGGCTGATCCATAAACACCTCTTCTTTGCAAATCACCATGCAAGAACACATTCTTAACATCCATTTGATGTAAAACCCATGCTTTTGATGTAGCCATTATAATAACAGCTCTCATGGTTGCCATCTTGGCAAGACGCTGAACGTCTCCTCATAATCAATGCCATAAGTTTGAGCGGCAACAACCAATCTTGCTTTATACCTGTTAATACTTCCAGCTGAGTTGTGCTTTATTTTGTACACCAACTTGTATCCAATAGTCTTCTTGTCCTTAGGCAATGGCACCAAGTCCCAAGTCTTATTTGCAGCCATTTCTTCATCCATGGTTTTCTCCTAATCTACATTCCTTACAGCTTCTTCAAGACATGTGGGTTCAACATCTTGCATAACTTTAGCCGTATATGCATAATGATGAGCCACATAACCATCATATGTCAACCTGTCGACATGTTTTCTAGATCTTCCTGACCTGCGTTGTCAATGATCATTGCTTGGCATTTTTCAGCTTCTCTTGTCTTTCTTGCACCATGTGTTCTTATAGTTGGAATCCCAAGCTCATCATCAAGACTTTGCTCTAAGCCACTAGACTCTCCATCAACAAAAGAATGCCTTTATGTGATGTACCAACTGCATTTTCATGACTAGTGTTTTGACGCAGCTTGCCACTCCATGGTCTATCAACAGACCCAACACAAGAGGACTCTCTAGTCCACTCAATAACTGTGATTGCTGACTTGCACTCTGTGATTGCTGACTTGCACTCTGTGCAATGATATTTCTAGTTACATCAACCCTAATAGCATACCAGCTACTCATTTCATTAAACGCAATATCTTTGCTTACCCTCAACTCATGTGTAGTAGGTTCATAGCATCTATCCCACTTTTGCTCAAGGGAATATCTAATAAACACACATTTTTCTACTTTTGGATCTGTTTATAATATGGCTGCAGGTAGGAGTCTTGTTTATAATATAAACTGCTATAGAAATAGTTTATAATATAAATTACTGTAGAAACAGCTTCAGCCCAATAGTTATTCAGCGTATTCTTCTCTGTCTCATTAATGCTCGCACTAACTATTCGGCGTATTCTTCTCCGTCTCATTAATGCTTGCACTATCTTTGCAATGTGCATGTTTTTCCGCTCACAGCAACCCCATTTTGATGCAGAGTGTATCTACATTTAAATTGTCTTTAAATGCCAGTCTTTTGCAAAAAAAACAGAGAACTCATTGGAGAAGTACTCTCCCTCTCCATCTGACCTAAGGCACTTCACATGCTTTCATGTCTGCTTCTCAGCCACCGTCACTCTAAAATTCTGAAAATGAGTGAAAACTTCACTCTTCTCCTTTATGAAATACACCCACACTTTCCTCATGTGATCATCAATGAATGTTACATAACACTTATAGCCACCCACCATAGATGTAGTTTTTGTAGGACCCTATACATCTGAATGCACAACATTTAGTACATTCTTGCTCTTGTTTCTATCATGTAGAAATACATGCTTTGTCTGCTTTCTAAATTGACATGCTTCACATACTTTTTGTATATCATCAACCTTAAACGTAGGCAGCCCTGTCACAATTTCTTTAGTTTGCATAGACTTCATTCTTTGCATATTTACATGCCCAATTCTCTTATCCCAAATGTCTATATCTGCAACAACTCCTGATCCCTGTGCAAACATTGCAGCTTTCACTTTAGACATATTTACATCCAGTGTAAACATTCTGCTCACTCTATTACCTTTTGCAACTAACCTGCACTTATTTTTAAAGTCTGACATAACAACCATTAGGGTTAAAGCGCACCTGTAAACCCTGCTCAATCATCTAATATTTGGAACGTGACGTACATCTGCAAGGTACTTCACCTTACTATCCTGAATAGATAATGGCACATTTCCAACATGGGTAATCAGATGAGTAGTATCATCCCCTATTTCAACAAAGCCTAGCTTTTCAAGATTTTTTATATCCTTGAACTACTCACCCCATGAATGGTCATGTGGTTCGAAGCACGTAAATCCACATACCATACATCATCATTGCATGTGGATACATCATTTCCTGACATAGCATTAAGCACATGCCGCATAACAAACAATCTTTCATTGTCCTTGTTACTTCTGCTATAGGACGCATAGTTATTTTGCTACACTTTTTCATTTCTCATGTCATTTTGCTTCTTATAGCAATCTACCTGCAAATGCCCAAGTTTACCACAATAAAAAGAGCCTCATGTATCATTTTGCTGCCTTCGCCAATTTCCACGAAATCTTTGACTCCCCCTGCCCCTCAACTAGCCTCTTCCACCTATGTGTTGTTGTTGTGATTCATGGGACTGTTGTTGCTGACCAGAATTTTGATTACATGTTCGGCCACCACCTTGGCCATGGCCATAACCTCTACCTCGTCCTCTACCTGCACTTGTGTAAAAGGCTTGTTGCTCCGAAGTGCCTTTGTTTTGTGAAGATTGGTCTTCACCCAGACTCTTTTCTTCAATAATCAGAATTGACACCAAATGTGTAAAGTTGAGAATGTTCTCCCAAGTTTGAATAGACGTATTGAATGCCTTGTATTGTGGCCCGAGACCAAGTAGACATACTTCCACCTTATCATCATCAAGAGAAACACAAATAGACGCAAGCGATTCCACAATGCTCTTGAGCTTCAAGGTATAATCATTCACATACATGTTTTTCTTCTCCACAATATGAAGCTCATTCTTTAAGTGAATCTTTCGTGCCCTGGTGTTAGTTTCATACAACTTCACCAAGGTGTCCCATGCCTCCTTGGATAACTTGGCATCTTGTATACCCCCAATTATGGTGTCTTGTATGCTAATAGAGAGCTAATACATGACTTTCCTTGCTCCTTGATTCCAATCCTTATATTCTTTTATATCTGTAACAATTTGGATTAATCTCGGGTATCTCTGGTGCCTCTTCACGCTCACCTTCAATGTAGTCCTAATAGCCTTTTTCCATCAGAAAATTTGTTAATCTAAACCTCGAAGCATGGAAGCTATCCTTGTCAAGCTTCTCTGCACAACAATCTGGTTAATTCCATCATTTGACATCTTGTCTGTAACACAAATTCACCAAAACAACACTCTTGTTTGACTTGCACAAACTGTTGTATTCTCTGCAATAGTATTATACTACACCCAAACCGCAGTACACGCGAACGCCTGTTAACTTAAAAACGGAGGTGAAGAATGTTTTTGGCCCGAAAAACTTAGTCCAAAGGAAAATACAATTACCTTGTAGCTCCGCTCGTGTGAAGACAGCTCTTTAATTGGAGTTCGTTTCGGTGCCTCCCAAAGAGCTCCCGAGACAAGGGTGTAGTAGCCAACACAAAGGGGGAAGAGTATGTGAAGCTCTTACCCTTGTACCACTTCCTGTGCTTCTCCTGCTTACTGCTTAGCTCCTCAGCATGAACTAGGCTCTGATACCATGAAAAGATGTAGGGAAGAAGAGAGCTTGAGCTCTTGCAAGTACACACACACACACACTCACACAAAGCCCAGAAGAGGACACACAAGACGAGAGGTAGAAAATTATTATTATTATTCTTCTTCTTCTCCACAAAAGAGTTTTATCAAAGAGATGAGGAAAATACAACATAAGTACTAAAGTACTATGTACGTGTGGTCCATAATGTGAACATACTAAGTGAGTGAGCTGGCAAGATAAGTATGCCATAACTCAGTGGGGTGGACTAGTAGTTGGCATAGTCCACCTATAGAATCACTGGCAAAGATTTATCATGTTAGTATTCTACCAAACACACCAGTGATGTAAGTGGTAGAAACGGTCACCTAGGCATATCATAAGTGTTAACTCGTGTTGAGCTTGACATCTTAACACTCTTTGGCACCACATTTCTCAACAACTCCCCCCACTGAGAGAAGCTTTATTTCTTAGATAAGAGACTTCATTATTTCTTAGATAAGAGACTTCATTATTCGAAGAGTCGTCCCAACCTTTAGCACCCAACAAAGTTCAAATGGCTACCAAGATGGCCCACTATGACACTTGTAGGGCCATCCGTCCCCTGGGAATGAACCCCAATGCATTTGGATTAGCTGGCGAAGTGTGAACTCATCAAGGGCAAGAGCAATTTCTCCCCTCAACATAAGTGTCACCACAATAGGTCTTCCTACTACATCATCTTTAGGAGCTTTTGGTTCTTCCAGTTCTCAAGAATTTGGCCTAGGAACAGAGTCCAGAAGCTTAGGCCTAGAATCATTTAGCTTGGGTTTTGGAGGTTTGGAGCAACTAGTTTTGGAGATTTAATGTTGGAGCGGGAGGAGGCACATTAGGGCCATAGACTTTAGATCATCTATCTTTGGAGTGGGAAGGTCATGAAATTTTCACTCATGTGAACAAGGCTCGGAGTTGGGAAGCTCTGGAGCAGGATTCGTTCTGAAGTGTTTAATATTGGAGTAGGAGGCACCTGGGGCTATAGGCTTTAGATCATCTATTTTTAGAGTGGATAGCTCAGGAGGTTTTTAGTCATGAACAAGGCGTGGAGCCGAGAAGCTCCGGAGTAGGAGTTCCATGAGGAGGCTAATATCCACCATACCCATATCTGTATCCGTATCCATATCTATATCAATGTTCGTATATCCATATTTGTATCCTTACACAAACACACAATCGCAAGAGGGTTATAGGCCCCTACACCATATCCATATTTGTATCCCTACACTAGCGCCCAACCGTAAGAGGGTTAACGAGACGGATGTGCTTAGATTGGAAATGGAAATAGGGAGGGGGGTAGCGATGTGAATGGCACCCATAGCAGCACTCCAAATACCTAACAAGGTCAAGCTAGTCCACATCACTAAACTATTGCAACACTAAGACAATCTAAGAAGGTCAAGTTAGTCCACATCCCCAACCTAATGCCAAAATTTAACGGGACTGTAGATCCCATTGTTAATTTGGAGATGTGTGAAACATGCAGTCAAGTAGGCAACCAAGTAAAGCTGCGTGCCTTTGGCTTCATGATCGAGGGAAAAGCTGGCCAATCTTTGGGTTTCATTGAAACCCAAAGATAAGAAGGCAAACGTTTATGCCTCGAAGAGAGCTCACGGTCAGGTAGAACCTTTGATAAGGAAGCTATATCATGTAAAGAAGTTGGAGAAGGAATCAATCCACAATTACATGTGATACCTACACTCTCAATATAGGTTCTCTGACAAAACCTTGACCGGGAGACTCTAGCAAGCACGAGCGTTGCGCTATTGTCCATAGGAGGCCCAAGTATGTAGACTCTTGCGCTATTGTCCATAGGAGGCCCAAGTATGTAGACTCGATAGGTACATATGAACTGTCCTGCGGGCAATTCCTCGAGAGTGTGAAAGCACACACAAGGAGGTGTTTGGGCGTCAGCTGTATTGGCAACGGCCACAACGCTCCATGTGAAACCCCCTCCAAGACCAAGAACTCCCGCCAACACTGCAGAAGCACCATGGAGGAGCAACCTCTTCTCAGGAAACAGGCCATTTACAACCCCCAGGTCATCCCCCGACAGAACCCTTACACAGATCCTACACAGCCTGCATTGGCGATTCTAAGCTTTTCACCAATTTGCCTCATTTATGCAGGATGAGTGTTTCGATCTGCGTTCCCAGAAGTATAAAGGGCAGCAATACAGCCATCTTTACTATTGCCGCCTCCACAAGTTCAGAGAGCTTCTCACTGCCCTTGCTCAGCAACGCTGGCCCAAATCACGTGGTAAGCACCCATCCTTACAAGAAAAGAAAAGGAATGTATAAATCCTAAAATGAACCGTGCACCCGTCAGTATGGAAGTAAAGGATGGCTGTTTTTACGTTTGCCTCCATGAACCTTGCAAAACCTTAGCGCCCATGCATCAGGGCGCTAAGGTTTTGCAAGGTTTTGTTTGTCAGACTCTTGCTGCTAGTTTGTCCACTTTGAATATGCGGCTGTTTGCTGATGATCTGAAGAGTCATTTAGAATCAAATTACCCACCTTACTTTATTGTCTCATGTGCTATCATGAACCACGTGCCATAGTGGGCTAGGTTTTTATAAGGTCATGAAATTAGTGCTTATTTGTTAGACAGTGCTCTGTGAATTGCTGCCCTGGAGCCAATGTGTGTGCTGCTGTTTGCTGATGACTTATGGAGTAATTGAAAGAGAAACTGCATACTTGTATTTTTTCAACACATTGTGTCGATGAGCCAAGCAGTAGGGTGTGGGCGAGGTTGTCGTGAAAGCAGTGCTTATGTGTCAGACTATGGTTTGTGTGTTGCTGCTCCAAAACCTAAGGGGTGTAGAGTTATTGAAAAACAAACTTCACACTTCATGTTTTCTAACTAGACCAAGCTCATGTAGTGAGACAAACGTGTCAGTCAAGGTTTTGTTAAATACTAATAGTGATTAATTTGGGATGTGTGTGAACAACGGCTCGTGTGTAGTCTCTTGTGTGGGAACGTCCACTTAGAAGGATATTATGTAAAGTAGTGATGTGTGGCAAAGTGACACCTATTAGGGACATTTGGCATATGGCATATGTGGTGGTTGCATATGCTAAGCTGGCTTGCGCCTACTGTTCGGTGGCTGTGAGACTAGCTCCGTCCACTGTCTGCCTCTGAGATTGCCGTTGCCGCCATTGCCTCGCCCATAGCTTTTTCTCCGGTTCAGCTCATAGACTCTGCCCCTGCCCACGCTCCAGCTCAATCCATAGCCTTGTTGTGTCTTGTGCTTTTGAGGGAAAGAGAGAAGAGGATGATTGTAATGTGCATCGCGGAAGCGTGTTCATGATTAATGCTAAGCAAAGACAATTAATGCTAATCCTATGTTTAGCAAAGACACAAAAGAGAAGGATGTAGGCATATGCCCACTTATGGTAGTGCTATGTGTGAATAGGGCTTAACCAAGGGCACTTTTTCCCATGTGGTTTTTCCCCTTGGATATCAAGTGTGAAAGGACACTCTACATATAATATTTTGTTCTATATTATATGGATGTGACACACATGCAAGGGTTGACTTGCATTTTGTGGCTACCACACTTTTGGCTCTCTCTCTCTCTCTCTCTCTCTCTCTCTCTCATTTCTGTGTGTGAGCTTCTCCATCCTGCACCTAACCCTAATGTGCAGGTTTGTGTGTGTGGCTCAAGCAATGGTCATGATTGCTCTTTGAGTCAAGCAATCCATTGATCCTCACATCCTATCTTGCAGCTTTGCAAGGGTTGATTGGGTGGTCCTTGAGACCATGTTTCAGCCTTGTAATGAAGCATGAGTCATGTACCTGATGCGGGAGTTGGACAACTTGACCATGAACGAGGGTGATTCCATCGCAGATCACCTTACCAAGGTAACAAACCTAAAAGAGTAGTTGCTGAATATAGATGAGATAGTTGATAAGAGAAAATTGGTCACCACCATTCTTAACTCCCTACTTGAGTCCTATCAGAGTTTCCATACTTCTCTGAATCTCTCTATAAGAGGAGAAGGCAATCCTCTATCCTTTGAGGAGCTGGCGGGATTAATTCTCCATGTTTAGCAGACAAGGAAGAACATATCGAGGGGTAATGTAAGCAGAGGAGACCAAGCCTACTGTAACACGCGGAAGCTCTGGGGGTCTTCTTTCAGCCCTAAACACCACTAGAAACAATCTGATGCAAAACACAGACATGAAGAGAGAGTAGAGAGAGAGAGATATGTTGGAAATTCAGTATATTCTAATTGCACAAAAAGGTACCTAAATCTGCAGCCCTAAGCTGCCTTCATACAAAAGGTGTAACACACCCAAAATCTGTCCTAAACTTGATCCACTTCATAAGGGAGAGAATACCCAACACAATGAGCACCTTATGCCTTATATAGGCTCTTGACTCAAGGATGGGCTGGTCGACTGCTGTCGGACCAGCTGACTGGCTTTGGACCTCCATAAACCTTGGTCGGGCTGCGCCTCTCCACGACTTGAAGCGCTTGCTGCAGCCGACACCTTATGGTACAGCCGACTCCTTTTTCCTACAGCCGACTGAGCCCTCTAAGTTCCTCCAAGTCCTCCAAGTCCTCCAAGTCTTGTTCCTCCAAGTCCACATTGACAATAGCACTTTGTGCTCCAACTTCTAGCTCTAATGATGTTTTTCTTGGTTGCCCCTTCTGGATTAGCCCTGAGAATGTACATGGGCAAGCATGCACATGACATCCCCCTTTGCTAAACTTGATGACAGGATTCCAACCTTTTCCTCTTGGACAACTGTCATCATCCCACTCTTTTCTCGGAGTCCCTCTGTCATCCATCCAACTCTGGCAACCCTTTTCTCTGAAAACCTGGCCCGGTCTCCAAAACCACTCTGTCTCAGATTAAGATCTATGCATCTTTTCCATCTAGTCCACAATCCATTCCTGCCTTGACTTTGAACACTGTCTTGGTCTTCATTCTTGAGAAATGAGTCTATCACTCTCACATCACCCCTTGGAGGATGATCCTCCCTTGGGCCCGTTGCCCGAGAACCTATCTAGCTCACAGGATTGCCATCACCTCTGGCTTTGTGGAACACCACCAACAAACCTCCGGGAGCTCTTCTTGATTCTGTGCTCCTTGCCTTGGGCTTCGTACTCGTGTACTTTCCTGTACCTTGGACCTGTACACCATCATATGGGATTGAATTAGTGTTTAGCTTTGTTGAGCCTAATGCTCTGATACCAATGTAACACGCGGAAGCTCTGGGGGTCTTCTTTCAGCCCTAAACACCACTGGAAACAATCTGATGCAAAACGCAGACATGAAGAGAGAGAGAGAGAGATAGAGAGAGAGAGAGAGAGAGAGAGAGAGAGAGAGAGAGAGAGAGAGAGAGAGATATGCTGGAAATTCAGTATATATCATATAGTACAAAAAGGTACTCTTCTACAGCCCTAGGCTGCCTCATACAAAAGGTGATAAACACCCAAAATTTGGTCCTAAAGCTGGACCCTAAGGACCCACCCCTTATGGGAGTGAATGATCCAACCAATGAGCACACTTGCTATTTATATGGTTCTTGGACACTTGGTATACTGGTCGACTGCTGGTTGGCCAGTCAAAATTGCATTAAATGCTCTCCAACGTTGCCCGATTGGACTTCTTCACTTGGTATGATGCGCCTGCAGCCTGCCCCTGTCCTCTGGTTCAGCCGACCACCTCTGTGAGCAGCTGACAGCCTTCCTTTCTTCTAACGCAGGTGACAGGACATCCTCTTCATGCCCTCTAGGCCTTGCTCCAAGTCCACACTATCCACTTCTGTATCTTGTGCTCCAATTCCTAACGGTCTTTTTCTGGCTGCCCCTTCTGGAATAGCCCTGAGAATGGACATGAGCATGTCATGCACATGACATCAATGTAACATGCGGAAGCTCTAGGGGTCTTCTTTCAGCCCTAAACACCACTGGAAACAATTTGATGCAAAACGCAGACATGACGAGAGAGTAGAGAACACCTCACAACTTTCAATTTGAAATGCATAAAAATAGTGCAACAAGCAAGTGACATTAACTGTACCACATACAAGGCATCTTCACCTTCCAAGAACCCACGAGTTCCATCTATGGGATCGAGCGCGAGAGATTCAATTGAAATGATAAAAATGTTAGCACATAACCTAGGCAGTATTATAAAATAGTTGAAAAGAAAACACAACTAGAACTACAAGAAAAAAAGACGTCTTTCAACGATTTTCAGTAAGCATATGAAAGGTTCCTTATTAATATTAACAAACTGATACAAGGGAAACTGCCTTCCTTGTTATGGAACCATGCCATTAAATAACTTTTTACACAATTTATGACATCCAGATTGGTTTGGCATTGGTGGTAGAGGGAAAACTGGTACTTGGAGTCATGGGCTGTCCATGCCTCACACATGCCAACATGGCATTATCGATGTCAGGTAAACGCATGATTTGGTCGTTGGACAAGATTACAAAAGGAGGCAAGCTACAAAGCATGGGAAATGATGGAGTTCTCATTGTTGCTTACAATGGCCATGGAAGCTGGGTGAAACCTCTAGATTTTGAAGCAATAGGGGCAAACAGGGTCTTGTTTGGGCAAAACTTTGTTCAGAGCTTGGTGGATGGAATATATCATATAGTACAAAAAGGTACTCTTCTACAGCCCTAGGCTGCCTCATACAAAAGGTGATAAACACCCAAAATCTGGTCCTAAAGCTAGACCCTAAGGACCCACCCCTTATGGGAGTGAATGATCCAACCAATGAGCACACTTGCTATTTATATGGTTCTTGGACACTTGGTATACTGGCCGACTGCTGGTCGGCCAGTCAAAATTGCATTAAATGCTCTCCAACGCTGCCCGACTGGACTTCTTCACTTGGTATGATGCGCTTGCAGCCCGCCCTTGTCCTCTGGTTCAGCCGACCACCTCTGTGAGCAGCCGACAGCCTTCCTTTCTTCTAATGCAGCTGACAGGACATCCTCTTCATGCCCTCCAGGCCTTGCTCCAAGTCCACATTGTCCACTTCTGGATCTTGTGCTCCAATTCCTAGCTCTAATGGTCTTTTTCTGGCTGCCCCTTCTGGAATAGCCCTGAGAATGGACATGAGCATGTCATGCACATGACATCAATGTAACATGTGGAAGCTGTGGGGGTCTTCTTTGAGCCCTAAACACCACTGGAAACAATCTGATGCAAAATGCAGACATGAAGAGAGAGTAGAGAGAGACAGATATGCTAGAAATTCAGTATATATCATATAGTACAAAAAGGTACTCTTCTACAGCCCTAGGCTGCCTCATACAAAAGGTGATAAACACCCAAAATCTGGTCCTAAAGCTAGACCCTAAGGACCCACCCCTTATGGGAGTGAATGATCCAACCAATGAGCACACTTGCTATTTATATGGTTCTTGGACACTTGGTATACTGGCCGACTGCTGGTCGGCCAGTCAAAATTGCATTAAATGCTCTCCAATGCTGCCCGAGTGGACTTCTTCACTTGGTATGATGCGCCTACAGCCCGCCCCTGTCCTCTGGTTAAGTCGACCACCTCTGTGAGCAGCCGACAGCCATCCTTTCTTCTAATGCAGCTGACAAGACATCCTCTTCATGCCCTCCAGGCCTTGCTCCAAGTCCACACTGTCCACTTCTATATCTTGTGCTCCAATTCCTAGCTCTAATGGTCTTTTTCTGGCTGCCCCTTCTGGAATAGCCTTGAGAATGGACATGAGCATGTCATGCACATGACATCCCCCTCTGCTAAACTTGATGACGGGAATCCAACTTGTTCTTGGATGACTGTCATCATCCCAATCTTTTCCCAAAGTCCCTCTGTCATCCATCCATCCTTGGCAACCCTTTTCTCTGAAAACCCGGCCCGGTCTCCAAAACCACTCTGTCTCTAAATAAAATCTATGCATCTATTCCCTCCAGTCCCCAATCTATTCCGGCCCTGACTCTGAACACTGTCTTGGTCTGCATTCCTGAGAACTGAGTTTGGCACTCTCACATCACCCCTTGTGAAACCGATCCCGTCAAGTGGGAAAGACTCCGTTGGACACCCACACGCTTAATAGCACAACTTTAAAACCACAAATTTGAAATGGACAACTTAATACAACTTGAAATTTAAATGAAATGAAATGGAAAGATGGACACCAGCACTGGGGCCGGACCGGGCCGACCCCCCCCTCAATATATGATATATTTATTGGGAGTATTTAATAAATACAATGCTCCATGGGTTCCAAGAACCAGATAATGTCCATGTACATATGAAAACAGTACCAAACAAATAGGCTCGAAGTCGAATTTCGATGTAGAAGCTCGAAGCAGAACGACCACTAGTGTGGTCCAATCTCTACAGTCCTGTGCTTTCACTGGACTCCGCGGAGAGCGCCTCACTGGTGTTCCGAGACCACGCACAAACAGGCGCTCTCGTACTAACGCCTGGCTCTCCCGATCTCAGCACCTTTGGACCGAGGTTCTCCAATAGAGCTTGGATAACCCGGCACCGAACGGGTGTGGCCGTAGAGGGATGAATCCCTTATCAGATTTAAACATAAAATACTTTACTGGAATCTGAAATTCACTTACTTGTAGATGGTTGATAGAAAGCCAATACTCGTGGTATGATGAAGCCACCCAGGAGATGCGAAGTCCCCTTGATGAAGACTCAGTCGCCTTGTGGTGAACTTCCAAGGCAAGTACCACCGCAAGAAAACCACAGCCGCCTGCTGTGAGAGAAGGAGTTCCCACTTGCAAGGGAAGAGAGAGACCTGGCTTGTATGGAGAAGAGGGATACTTGCTGCAGAATATAATTTGTTGGAGATGTTCACACAGCCTGCTGGTGAAGGATACACAGCCGCCTGGGGGAGCAATTCAGAAGTAGCCTCGGTGTGCAGTTCAGTAACACCTGGCTGCAGTGCACAGCCACCTGGCTGTAGCCTGAAAAGGAGATGGCCTGGAGGAGCAGCCAGCTGTAGCAGAGCTGAGGCGTAGCCTTCAGGTGGTGGCAGCTGTCTCTATGTAGGCAGAGCAGCCTGCTGGAAAACAGGCGCAGCCACCTGTATGGAGGAAGTGCAGCTGCTGTGCAGGGGAGACAGCCGTCTGTTGGAGGAGTAGAAGCAGTCGCCTGTATGGGTTAGGCGCAGCAGTACATCAGCCGCTTCAAAAAAAACATGCGCAGCCTGTTTTGGCTGCCTGCTGCAAGGAAGGTAGAGTAGCCTGTGTGCAGCCACATTCAGAAGTGCAGAGGCAGTTTGCCCATGTACAAGCGCAGCCTGAAGGAGCGAAAAGATGAAGCGCTGGTCGTTTTCCTTTTTTCTACGAAGGATGGTGGAAGAGCACGCCGATGGTGATGATCCACGCTTGAAGGAGGGAACCTTTTTTTAATAAAATGAAAGTGGAGTTTACTCCACGCTTGCATGGGGGTGGGGAGTTTGGGTAGGTGACCATGCCCACCCCCACACTCACTTAAAGTGGGGCTCCCCACCTTGGCCCCTAAGTGGGTGCCCAAAGGGGGTGCCCACTTTTAAATAAATGTGAACACCTAACCTTATAAAATAAGAGGTTAGAGATAAAATAATAAAAACAACATGTGTAACATACTTACCACCTGTTCACATGCACCAAAACTCATCAGAATACAGAGCAGACTTCACGACTCACTGGCAGGCGTCCCCGCTCAGTAAGTAACACGTCAAGCAGGCAAACACACAAATACATGTCATGCGAAAACAGTTTCAAACATGCAAAATATGTGTGCATGTGCAAATAGTAACATGGACATATCTCCCGTTCATGGAGCAAGTACAAAATATCTGTCGGCACAAAACTGGCACGACATAAAAACATAAAAACCTGGTCTTCCTATGGAGTGACAGTCCCATAGGTAAGATACAGTTCCAGGCACGAGTTTCCCTATGGTGTGACAGTCCCATAGGCAAAACACGGCACGAATACTGGCTCTTCCATGGCGTGACAATCCCATGGGTCGAACACAGTCCAGGTCATACACGGGTGGCACTGGTCTGGCTCCCGTCCATACGACACCATCCTGCTAACACACGGGTGGCACCAGTCTGGCTCCCGTCCATGTTAGCAAAATACTGGCCTCTTCACACGAGACACCGGCCTGGCCTCAAGTGAACGAGACGCAAAAACTGGAGATGGACCAAATGGTCGGCCAATTGGTGACACCTTGGAGGATAATCCTCCCTTGGGACCGTTGCCCGAGAACCTATCTGGCTCACAGGACTGCCATCCCCTCTGACTCTGTGGAACACCACCAACAAACCTCCTGGGAGCTCTTCCCGATTCTGTGCTCCTTGCCTTGGGCTTCGTATCCGTGTAATTTCCTGTACCTTGGACCTGTACACCATCATATGGAACTGAATGAGTGTTTAGCTTTGCTGAGCTTGATGCTTTGATACCAATGTAACACGCGGAAGCTCTGGGGGTCTTCTTCAGCCCTAAACACCACTGGAAACAATTTGATGCAAAACGTAGACATGAAGAGAGAGTAGAGAGAGAGAGAGAGAGATATGCTGGAAATTCAGTATATTCTAATGGTACAAAAAGGTACCTAAATCTGCAGCCCTAAGTTGCCTTCATACAAAAGGTGTAACACACCCAAAATCTGTCCTAAACTTGATCCACTCCATAAGGGAGAGAATACCCAACACAATGAGCACCTTATGCCTTATATAGGCTCTTGAGTCAAGGATGGGCTGGCCGACTGTTGTCGGACCTCCATAAACCCTAGTTAGGCTGCGCCTCTCCACGACTTGAAGCGCTTGCTGCAGCCGACACCTTCTGGTACAGCCGACTCCTTTTTCTTGCAGCCCTAAGTTCCTCCAAGTCCACACTGACAATAGCACTCTGTGCTCCAACTTCTAGCTCTAATGATGTTTTTCTTGGCTGCCCCTTTTGGATTAGCCCTGAGAATGTACATGGGCAAGCATGCACATGACACCTACTTCTCTAGGGACAAAGGCAAAGTGGAATAATCATAGGGTGACACCAAGAAGAAGAAAGGAAAGTGTCATTACTACTATATCCAAGAGTGTTGGAAGAGGCTTGCAAAGCTGAAAGTTGATGGGGACTCTGCAAACTCTGCTATTTTTACCTCTGATGACAAGACGGAACAGCAAACCTAGTCCAGGATGACTAGGCTTTCTAGCCATATTATCACTATGGGTGGTAATGTTAAATATTAATAGTGATTAATGTGGGAATAACCAAGTGCTAGGTGGTTGTGTAAACTAGCACTTTATGAAGGCTTAAATACAACAATTCCAACGTGTGTGTATAAGTCTTTTGTGTGGGAACATCCTCTTAGAAGGATATTATGTAAAGTAGTGATGTGTGGCAAAGTGACACCTATTAGGGACACTTTGCATCATATTTGGCATATGGCATATGTGGTGGCAGCATATGTATCATCTTTGTAAAGAGGATCTCTCCCATAAAAAGGACCTATCTGCATAATGAATTTATGCAATGAATTTATGCTTTCCACTACTCTTGTACTCCTTCAATCCCTTTGCCCTTGTGCTGATTATATTGTTGGTCATCATCTCTCTCTCTCTCCTCCCCACTAGCTGTGAGCTTGCCCTCTTGCACTAGGCCCACTTCACCCCATCTAGGCAACATGTTTTTTTCATAGTTGCTTTGAAGTATTATTAAAGCTCAGTGGTGTTACCTCTGAGGTTACCCTTGACAGCCGCTCATGTTACCCAATGACCTTGGGCACGCTGGCCTGAGGACCATGTAGGCATCTACCCTTTCAAATTCAACTATGCTACCTCATTGGTTGTAGATGCTTTTGAGGACATGGTTGCAATTTCTGGTTGTGCATGTTCTCAAAGTTTGTTTTCTCAAGCATGGTCCTCAGGGATGTCCAAAGGTCCAAAGGGAGGTTCAGCTTTATGAGCCCGATACTGATCCGGTGGATGAAGGTGGCTCAACCATCTTTTGCATGGGGATAGAAATAGAGGCCATTTCTAGTTGAGATTCAGAGGAGCAGCATCTACAGTTCTCTCTTCTTGGTGGGAACAACCGCCTAGTTTTGATGCATGGCATAACATGAGAGGTTTGAGGGAGGCCACTCTTTTCTCAAGCATGGTCCTTGGGGATGTCCAAAGGTCCAAAGGGAGGTTCAGCTTTATGAGCCCGATACTGATCCGGTGGATGAAGGTGGCTCAACCATCTTTTGCATGGGGATAGAAATAGAGGCCATTTCTAGTTGAGATTCAGGGGAGCAGCATCTATAGTTCTCTCTTCTTGGTGGGAGCAACCGCCTAGTTTTGACGTATGGCATAACATGAGAGGTTTGAGGGAGGGCACTCTTATGTGGAGTTGGCAAATGTCTATAAGATCCAAATCACAAAGAAGAATCTTTCTCTGCTGCCAATGGATGAGACGACCATGCAATCGAGAGTACAACTGGAGTTTTGGTGTGGGAGAATGTGACACGTCATCCATTACTATGAATACATGGCAAAAGAGAATAGAGACCTAGGTGAAAGCATTAGAAAAAGCTTTATGTAGTCCGATGACATTAGTGGGGATGTTGTAGTATCTAGTCCGTACCACGCATAATGGAGTTGATAGTTATATAGTCTTGTGGGTTGACTGCCATGAGTATATAACATGCACGTTCCTAAAAGGTGAATTTGGGCATGTTCCTGGATTCATCTAGGTATATATGTATGTAGTCCGAGTCTTAATTGATGGTTTGCTTGCCTTTCCATAACCTAGTCAAAGCTATCTATGACAGAATGGTTTATCATGAAGATTTGTCCACTGATATGGACACATATTTATGCATAAACATGACGGGGGATGTTGTGCGCATAGTCTATGCTCTGCATGATGGAGTTGATGATTTGAAGCTTTGTGAGTAGACTCATATGGAGATTTCACTCGTTTTTGTTAAGTTTGGGAAATAGCCTGAACTTTCCATCGATATATATTTATATGCTTGGCTGTCCAGATTCTGATCTAGCCTTGTCCTTTTATCTGGGTCTGGTTACTTTGGGTATCTGTACCTGACTTGTGTACTGCTGCTTTGGCTTTCCTAGCAAGGGTTCCCAGCTCTATGTTCTGATGTGTCCAGTGTAATACTTCTTTGTAGCTACAAAGTTTGGGTTTGCAGAATGCTGTTTGATTCTGTGTTTTGGCCATGCCCCTGGAAGTTTTCCTTGCAGAGGGACTAGCACATGTGTTTATGTAGTGCAGTCTCTTAGGTCCATCTTTGGATTGCATTCTCCCTAGTTTTTTTTTCTGCTATTGCAGAAGCTGAAAGTGTCTTACAAATCTATGTGGGGCAGTTCGAACCATCTTGGGCTTGGAAGAAGGTGAGGATTGCATCGTGATTGGCACTTTGTACAAGCAAATGCAGCTCAAGCCATCGATTCTGGATGAATATGCAAAAGAGGTGCACAGGTTTTTGAATCCTTTCTGGGGAGTTACGTAAGGTTTTCTTGTGTATTAGGGGAAAATATTAGAAACAAAAAATATTCATCAAGGCTTTTCTAGTTCTTAAGGCATCAAAGGAATAGAACATATACTCTTTTAATAGCATGATTTAAATAGTCTTAATAGTACTAACAATTTGGGTTTGATTTGCAGCGATCAGTTGCTCCACTGGTGTCTGCCCATAACTTCATGCATGCTAATGATTATCTGATTCTCGAGGATGAAAGTGGGCGGGTCAAATTAGTAGGAGAAAACGTTTCTCCCAAATCTTATGTAACTGGTAAGTAAGTGCAAGGGGGTCAAAAATTTTCACATAAGGTGTGAAAGTCTGGCTTGTGACTCTGAGATAGACTCAAAGCTGGTTTTTTTGAGGAGTGTTAATCATGCGTGCATTTCAGGAAACACATTTGGCTCAAGGCCACCTTTGATGGCTGGTGAATACTAATATGCTTAGTAGTATCTAAGTTTTTAATGCACTTACATTCCTGGTGGCAGCATTCTGTAGCAATTGAGTAATGTAAACCATATACCTTATCACCATTCTCTGTAGAAATTGCAATGCAACCTAGCTAGCTCCATCCTGTACCATACTGGGGGTATAAAATGGTATACATCAGTGAAGGGGGTGTCCACAGCTCCCTGAAGAACATGCCTGGGTGTGCTCTGAAGCTAGCCAGTCGCTCCGCACCCTCTCTGTGAAACTGAGCTCTGATCTCTGTCATCTCTCTCTGGTATAGGCGTGGTGTCCGAAAGCCAGGTGTCCTTTGTCTCCTGCGGGCTCTAAGTGTCTCTGCTCTCTGGAGAGTAATTCCCTGCCGTGTAGGGGCTGGGAGGGGGATGGATCTCTGAAAGAATGTAGTAATCTGTGTCTGTCGCCCCCCCTCTGGAGCTGTCTGAGCCTGTAATAATGTCTCTCTGTGGCGCTGTATGTCTAGAATGTATCTCCCCACAGTATGCGCTGGTCTGCTGCCTCAAAGATCTGGCGGCGCAGGGAATGTGGCTCTCTGAATAAAATGGGATATCTCTCTTTGATGGCTGTATATGCTCTGCATCTGCATACATAATGCTCCTCACTCTCCACCTCCTCTCTGCACAATCTGCATACCCTCTCAATGCTGCATATCCCCGTGTCAATCTAGCTCTGGCTACTGAACCCATGGTGAAGCGTGTGGCTGCTGCAGAGAAGGTAACCCCTAGGTACACGTATGATGTCACCACCTCCACCTGGCATCCTGCGAGAGTGAATGTCAGCTGACTCCTGCCCTGTCTCGATGTATGAAAGACCATAACCATTGTTTTCCCAAGGTTCACAGTAAGACCCCTCTGTGTGCAGAAATCATCGAGTGCATGTAGATGCTGCTGTAGACCACCTGGAGACTCAGACACTAATACAATATCATCAGCATAGAGCATAATATGTACTGAGGTACCTGCTAAATCAACTCCATCTCCGCCTCCCCGTGTAATGAAGTCAGCCACCTCATCAATGTATAACCCAAATAGCGTGGGGGAAAGTGGGCATCCTTGCTTCACACCAATGGTGCTAGCAATAGTCTCGGACATACCTCCTGGACATTTGACTCGCCCAAAAACCTGCTCATATAATGCATAGATGCCCCATGTCATATCTGCTGGTATGCCAAGAGACTGCAGGCACTGAAAGAGCCTCTCTCGTGGTACTTTGTCAAATGCCTTGCGGAAATCCACAAAGCAGCAATAGAGCTTTCTCTTCCTCACTCTGGCCTGATCAATCATACATCTCAAAGTGAATACATGGTCAGTGGTATTGAAAGCTCTCCTGAAGCCTGCCTGCCCTGATGAGCGTAAACCTGCTGCCAACTCCAAGGATTAGCCATGTCCATGTGTGCACATGACATCCCCTCCTGCTAAACTTGATGATGGGATTCCAGCCTTTGTTATGGAGGCTTGTCAATGTCCCTTGTATCCTCATGGGCTTCCAAACTTGTCATCCTTCCTTTTTGGCAATCTTTTCACTGACAACCTTTCCATGTCTCTCATTCCAGTCCAACAAATTTGGTGTTGTGATCTATGCATTTGTTCCACTTTGTTCCCTTGCCTTCATGCCTTGTCCCTAAACACTACAATGGTCTCCTTCCGGAGGTTGGTCAGGGCATCCTTGCTCCACCCCCTTGGAATTATTTTCCCAAGAGCCTTTCTTGGTATGCCCCAAATGGCATCTGACTCTCAAGGCTGCCATTCCCGTGGGTTTTGCTAACACTAACTAGCCCCATGGAATTTCTACCCTGGCTGTGTTACTCTACTTGGACCTATGCACCTTCCTAGGACACCTTCAGCACTTAGCTTTACTGAGCTTGATGCTGGCACATGCACATAATCTCTGTGTGTTCTCTTTCAGCGGTCTTAGGATACCTTTTGGAAGGTTGAAGGCCACAGATTTTGTACAAGTCTTTTTGACATCTTTTGTACTATATAATATACTGAAAATACAGCTATCACTCTCTCTTCTCTCTCTGTCTTTGTTGGTGTCTTGCATCAAGGTTCCTATTCAGCTACTTAGGACCCAAGGTTCCTATTCAGCTACTTAGGACCCAAAAGATCGACTCTTGACTTTCCCCAAAGGGGGTCAAACGATCTACAAATGAAGCTATGCCTTGCCTTTTGTAGGCTCTTGGAAGCCCTTCCAACTGGCCACCTGCCGGTTGACCAGCTTCATGGACACATAAATACATATATGCTGCCGACCTGAAGTGAGACACCTCCTATGCCTGGCCGACCTGATCTTGGACACTAAGGAAGCCTTCTGGTGCTTGTCAGGGACTTGCTACCTGCCCTAGACTATTGTTTATGTGCTGCAAACTCCAAGGATTAGCCCTTAGATTAGCCATGTCCATGTGTTGGCACCGCACCAGGGGGGGGGGGAATGTTTGCGGGGTGTGAGGGCACCGCACCAAGGGGGGGGGGTGATGGCACGGCACGGCCCCCCGGGGGGGGTGCTGCAGGCTATAGCTGAAGGCCAACAATCTTTTTAAGCGTATCTTAATCTCAACCAATCTAGTGCCTTGTGTTGCCAGCAAGGCCCCATATGAGAGTGAAAAAGATGCCATGATCCCATTCTCTTGTGAATTGGCCATGTTTTCCTGCAACCCTCAAAGGTCTGTGAATCTTGGCCCAAGTGGCCATGAGCGTGTGGATAATATCACACTTGATCTTGCAAATGCAGTGTATCCCATTTAAATAAATAATATAATGCAAAAATATAAAGATATATAATAAATAAGTATAAAATATATGTAAAATACATTTGGGTTTCGAAGTCAAGAAAACCTTGTGCACAAGCCTCTACAACCACACCATCAACAAATGCCAGACCAAGGATACTAAAGTTGTGCCTCCGATGCTAACAATTCCAAAGCTTAAGTAGGAATGGAGGGCAGTGGCTCCCTAGCTTGGCTCATGTCTCGATACCACCTCTAGAGAAGTTGAAAGAGTCCATGGACAAACACTAAGCAAGGCAACACTTTGCCCATGACTCCATCTAATCCCGTTCCCATCTAAAAAGAGCCACCCATGGTGCCAAACCTCAAAGAGAGCTGTGCACACACTTTTGTGGCATCGTCTCGTAGGGCTCAAAGGAACTCCATGCAAAGAAAGCCACAAAGGAGATTAGCAAGGCCTGTCATAAACCAAAGTTCCCTTCATGGCCTTAGTGTTAACACATTCATCCCCAGTTTCTGCCCATTTCGGGTGTCCATTTGGTCCCCTTTTGTATGGCCCTTGCTTGTGGGCTAGCCACCCCTTTTTACTATTTTTTTGGGATTTTTCCCAGCCATTCTGGCATTTTTCCAGTCGGCCATGTCCAACAGCTCCAGTCGGCCTGTTTATGAGCTCCAGTCGGCCAGCACTTTCCCACTATAAATAGTGGGTGCTGGCCTCTCATTTTTCATTCAGTCTTGTACATATTTGCTCCCTCACTTATGAGACTAACACTGTCTCTTGCTTGGGACTGTTTTGGTTCAATATATTCAGCATAGTTTGCTCCATATCTCTCTCTCTCTTGCACTCTCTGTTCAGCACATTCTAGTGCCACTCTGCTTCCGCTCTGTGGCACTCTTTCATGGTATCATCGCTCCCAGTTTAGCAACCTTTCTGCTGCCCCAGATTCAGCCCTGTTTTCAGCACCTACTCCTCTGCGTTTTCTTTCAGATTCATAGCTTTTGCTGCTGCGTTTTCTGGACAGCACCCTGCTGGTCGCTTTTCCTTCAGATTGGCTTCACCAATTCAGTCATTTGGCTCTTGCTGATCAGCGTTTCATTGCCCACTTGGAGATTGGACTGCAGGCGGCCTGTTTTCTACAGGACAGCACTTGTTCACTGCTGCGTTTTCCTCTCCAGTGGCCCTTTCCTTGTGCAGAGGGGGCTTGTGGTGTTGCAGGCTTTGGTGGCACTCTTGGTACCTGTGAAGGACACTTCTTCTTCAGAGATTGTGTGTTTTCATGAGGAGAGCCCAAGCTACTGTCTTTGTTGTTGCCTTTCCCTCTTGCACCCTCTTACAGCATATTCCCTGGCCCCGTGTGGCTACCTTTTCTCTCTCTATCAAATTTGCATTTTATGCTTCCCTCTTCTAGTGACCTCAAGGTTGGAGGTACAGTCGACAGAAGCTTCTGCGTTTTTTGCTACAGGAGGATTCTTGGGTGCTGTCCAGCCTCTTAGGGCTGCGTTTTGGTGGGATGAAAGACCCTATATCAGCATTTTCTGATTTGGACAGTTTTATCTTATGAGGGTTGGTTCTCTTTATTGGATCAATTATGGCAACTTCAGATTTGGCTCCCGTACCACTCTCTTGTTATTTCCTTGATGAGGCAGACAAGTTGGATGGTGGTAACTTTCAGTCATGGAAGTTGCAGGTTACTTCTATTCTTAGGGAGTATGGTTTGATGGAGTTTCTCTCGTACAAGAATCGGTGCTTGCCGGACCTTGCCTCTGCGGAGGATGTGTGTCGGTGGAGGAAGACTGACGGACAGATCTATGGCTTTCTCCTCCTGAATTGTCAGGATTCGGTTCTTCGACACTTCATCTATGCTCCTAATGATGCTTCTACCTTCTATGTGTGGCAGTTGCTTTGTGACCTCTATGGCAGTTGCTTTGTGACCTCTATGGTGATGCCAATGACCGACAGATGCTTTCTGCTTCTGGGTGCTGTGCAGCCAGTGATTTTGTGGATACTTCTTTTGGAGATGTTCCTGCAGCGAAGGATATTGGGCCAGTTTTGCTCATTGCGTCTGAGGAGGTTGTTTCTCCTGTTGCCCTGCCTTCAGTTTCTGTGCATACTTCTCCTTGCCAGGATGATATCTCTGGTAATGTTTTTGAGGAAGACAGTGGGCTATCTTTGCTCACAGCTTTTGGGGGGGATTTTTCTCCTATTGCTTCGCCTCCGATTCTTTCTTCATCTACCAGTAACCAGGATGTGTTGCTGGTCCCTTTGCCTTCTATGGAGGAGCCTGCTTCTACGTTGTGTGATGCTATTGAGGAGGCTACTACTACTTCAGTTAGCACTACAGTGAATTTTCCTATTTCCCTTACTCTATGTGAGGATTTAGGATCGTGGTCAGGTATGTCCGTGACCGTGCCTGGGGCACAGTGGTACTTCCAGGGATTGAAGGATTGGGATTTGGATTTGGTTGGGCTTGTGGAGTCCCAACATCAGTTTTCAGAGGGGGCAGTTGAGTTCTTACATCTGGCGATGCCGACCTTCGAGGAGGGTGCTATTATACAGCATTTGGCTACTCTTGGTATAGAGTTGGAGCAGATGGACTCTATTTCTTTTGAGGGTATTATCTTCTTGGAGCTACAGGTTTCTAGGGATTCCTGTGACACTGTGTGTATATTTGGGTTTGGCACCGATATTTGGAGTAGCACGACGCAACTGACATGGTTGTTCTCTTCTAGAAGAACAGTGTACCTGGCAGCTTGTACTGTTACTTTTGTAGCTGAGTTGCTATGGAGATTGCTTGTGGAGCTTTCCTGGTACCTGTTGTTGCTGCTTTCTTTTGTCTTTGACAGAGGACGCCTTCTTCGGCTTCTCAGAGATATGTTCAGCATCTAGTGCTGAAAGGGGGTGTTAACACATTCATCCCCAGTTTCTGCCCATTTCTGGTGTCCATTTGGTCCCCTTTTGTATGGCCCTTGCTTGTGGGCTGGCCACCCCTTTTTACTATTTTTCTGGGATTTTTCCCAGCCATTCTGGCATTTTTCCAGTCGGCCATGTCCAACAGCTCCAGTCGGCCTGTTTATGAGCTCTAGTCGGCCAGCACTTGCTGGCCTCTCATTTTTCATTCAGTCTTGTACATATTTGCTCCCTCACTTATGAGACTAACACTGTCTCTTGCTTGGGACTGTTTTGGTTCAGTATATTCAGCATAGTTTGTTCCATATCTCTCTCTCTCTTGCACTCTCTGTTCAGCACATTCTAGTGCAACTCTGCTTCCGCTCTGTGCACTCTTTCACTTAGTGCATCTAGCCTTCTAGATGTGCGAGGTTGTGATGCTAGTAATGATCTCCTATGCAGTGTTCAATCTCTATGCTAGAGGTACGTAGCGTGACTATGGCATGTCTTGAAGACGGCACAGCTGACCTAGTCCCCGGGTAACCCGCATGACCATATCTCTGTCATTCCCTTCAAACCTAATTTGCAGGCCTGACTGTGTCAACCAAACAATAGCACCAAAACAAATGTAAGCATTCCTCAAAAAGGGTGTGCTATTGCAATCCGAATCCTCTGTGCCTCCTTGCACTCCCATAAGCTATGGTAGACTGTCTTTGAAGCTCCTACACATCTCAAACAAGATGGGCTAGCACCAAAGATCGATCTCCATTGGTTGGTGGCAAGGCCACCATGTAGAGAGCCAAATAATCTTTGTTTCCTTGTACGAGTGCCACAACCTTTGCCAAAAAGACCTCTAAATGTCAAGGGTGATCCCATAAGCCTCCCAATGCGGTCTAAAAGTAGGGACTCTTTGGATTTGTCCCAGAACCAAGTGTCTGGCGTTCCGCAGAGTGTACTAAAGAAGGGCATGCTTTTCATGGTGTTAAAAGCATCCCTCCACTCTCACGCATCGGGTCCCAGTGCAGGTATCTGATAGGACACCCATCATATAACCAAAGGCTCCAAGAGTCCGTAATCATCCCTTGAGGGGGATTAATATAAACGTGTTTCCTTGCCTTGCCTACCACTCTCACCTGCCGGACCCTCAATAATATCATGCCCAAGACTTCTCTCTAAGAGCCATCTATCTTGAATGGAGTAAAAAACTGGTACGTCGTCCTCACCCAAAGTGGGAAGGCACATGACCTGAAGAGGTACCCCTCTCCTTGAAAATACTCCAAACCATAAGTGATGAGGCCCTTCCACGAAGTTCCCTGTGATCCAGTGGTTACATATGGTTGCATGCATCCGCATAATCCTCTGACTAGTGACTCTCAAGTGCTGGGTGCAAAAGCATTCTCTAGCTAGTGCATGTCTTGCACATGACAACTCCACCTCTGGGTCAATGATGTTCAATCCTCCCTCTTGCTTAGGCATAATAATGGTATCCCGAGCTACTCTCACCCTAGTCTGTACAATGCCATTTAATTCTTACCACAGGAAGTTATGAATAAGCCGACGAAGCTGGCCAATGCTTCCCTTATGAAAAACCCAGCACGACGTGACAAACCAAGCAATCGCCAGCAGCACTTGGCTAGCTACCAAGGCCCTAGAGGTCAAATCAAGCTTCCTACTACTCCAATACTGAAGTTTGCTTTTAATGCTCATGGGCATTGGAGTGAACTGTTGTGCAGGCGAGATGTCAATGCCAACCTAGGTTTTCGGCAATGCATCCTCTCTTTTTCCAAGTAAACCCCACCCAATCTGTTTGCGGAGAGTCACTAATCTAGAATCCCGTTGATTTAGGCCAGTTGATGGTGGCGCTTGCTGCCAAGCAAAACATCTCCAAGGCAGTGCGGAAAGCACAGTGGAATGCATGTGAAGCCTCCAAAAACGTAGCAATATCATCTGCTAACTCTGAGTCCGGTAACTCTTCCTCTGTGTGCAAAGAGGCAGCCTGAGGCCCGAAACCTTTGGGGTAACCGTGAGAAACTTGCTCGTAGTCTCCGCTACTATAAGGTAAAGTAGCGGAGCTAAGCGGCATCCCTAACTCATGGAACGGGAGATCAGAAAGCACTCACCACGCCCTTTGCAGGCCAAAATTGTGTTGTAGGCCTCCCTATACATGCAAGAGACCACTTTGATCCACTCCTAGGAGAAACCCATCCGTGCCATCATGTCGTCCAAGAAGTCCCAATACACTCTGTCATAAGCTTTTTCAAAGTCTAGCAAGAGAATGGCAAGGGGTTGTTGGCTAGATTTAGTCCACTCCACAGCCTCCCAAAATGAAAAGATGTTACCAAAAATACTCCTTCCTTGGAGGAAGCCATTCCGTGTATCATGAATAACTCTGTGAAGAGCAGGCTGAAGCCTCATACTCACTGCCGTCGCTAAGATTGTAAGCAGACCCAAGTAGAGTTATGGGCCTCCACTGTCTAATATTGGTCTTGTCCCCACCTTTCGGGACAAGGTGGATAAGACTCTTTGTGAGAAAAGGGGGCATCATACTAGTACACATACATCTCATGTAGAGCAGTAGTGACATCGCTGTCAGAATGCACAACAGAAATGAAGACAACTGCTGTAGAGAGCAATACACAAATGAAAGAGAGAGAGAAGCTGTGTAACTCTGCTATATACACCAATAAAATCTCGAAAATATACATATGGGAGTGTGGGGGCAAGGGGCCATTTTATATGGCCCTTGGATGCTGGTCGGCCAGCCCAAAATCAGTCGGCAGCTGCCCTGGCTGCCCACGACCAGCAACCTGATAGTCGACAGTGAAAAACCAGCACTCAGTGATGGGTCGGGCAGCAAGCAAACAAAGTTGGCCAGTATCTGGGGGCAGCTGACAGCCCATACACTGCTCCATATAAATGGGAAAAAATACGGAGAGTGAGGAAAAATGGGAAGACACTAAATATGGGCAGCCACACCCACAACAGAGGCCTTGACATAGTGTACAGACAGGAGATGACTGCTAACACCCCCTCTTAGCTCCTGGATGTGGAACCAACCCCAGTGAGCTGGAGTGCTACTGGGAGCATAGCCTGAGGTAGAGACTTCGTGAAGAGGTCTACTGCATTGTCCTGCGTTGAACAATAAAGAAGCAAGATGTCATCAGCCAAGATCTTCTCACGAACAAAGTGATATTGTATCTCTATGTGCTTGGTCCGGGCACGGAAGACCGGGTTCCGAGCAATAGCGATACAGCTCTGGTTATTGCAATGGATGACGGTGGGCTCCTTTTGTGGAAACCCAATCTCGCCAAGCAACCTCCGCAGCCACACAACCTCGCAAGTAGCACCACAAGCAGCCCGGTACTCTGCCTCTGTAGACGACAAGGCAATAGTTGGCTGCCTCTTGCTGCTCCATGAAATAGCTCCTACGCCGAGGTAAAACTGTAGCCTGATGTAGATCTCCTCATGTCTGGATCTCCTCCCCAATCTGAGTCACTCCAACCTTGGAGGCGAACTCGTTCCTTCGTTTCACCTCTAGTGGTGTAGAAGAGTCCAAGATCCTTCGTACCCTGTAGATACCGCAGAGGAAAGCTCAAGACTAATCTGGTGTTCAGCAACCAGATCAATGAACCAACCAGCTTCTGGTACAGAGAGGCATCAACTGGCTCACAAGGATCATTCACTGTAAGCTTCGTGTTCGGGTCCATCGGCAACGTGATAGGCTTGCAGTTCTCCATCCCAAAGGCCTCAAGCAACTCATGGACATACCGCTGCTGAGAGACAAAGAACCCCCTCTGCGTCTACCAGATCTCCAATCCCAAGAAGAAGTGGAGTAAGCCTAAATCGGTCATCTCAAACTCCTTTGACAAGGCAGCCTTTGTCACTGCAATGTGCTCCGTACGACCACCAGTGAGAATGAGGTCATCCACAAAAGGATGATCAACGTGACCATGCCGCGTTCTCGAAAGAGATATAGGTTAGGATCTGCAACCGATCTCTGAAATCCAGTCCGTAGAAAGAAGGAATCAATCTTCTGATTCCAAGCCTTGGGAGCTTGCGTAAGACCATACAAGGCCTTCCGCAACCTGTAAACCATCCCCTTCGATCCTGGAACCTCAAAGCCTGGAGGCTACTCAACATACACCTCCTCCTGTAGGTCACCATTAAGGAACGCAGATTTCACATCCATCTGAAATATGGGCCACCGCTGAGAAGAAGCAAGGGCAAGAACGATCCGAATTGTGGTCATCCTCGCTGTCGGTGCAAAGGTATCCTCATCTGGAAGCCTGCTTCGGAAAAGATTCCCTGTGTTGCTTACCACGAATGCAAGAACTACAACGTCCTTGCCTACTGCCAACATCTGGCAAGCCACCCACCATCTGGTCCCGGAAAGCTCGCCGCAACGCATCCACATTTAAGTGGCAAAACCAAAAGTGCCACAAATCACCAATCTGAGAACTTGTCAAAGAGGAGAGTGCTGAGAGTTTGTATATACCATTCTCCACTCCGCCTTCCCAAACAACCTGGCCAGTCTCGCGGTCTTGTAGAGCAACAGAATGCTCCTCAAACTCCACCCGGAAGCCAGTCTTGCAAACCTCATGCACTGACAACAAATGAAAACCAAGTGCGGGGACGTAAAGAACATGAGAGGAATGCTTTCCCGTAGAAACCAAAAGTAATATATACACAGGACATTGTCTATTGAGAAAGAAAGGACGTTTTTTTAATGAGAGATTTCAATCATGCACCCAAGTAGACCCTCCTCTTGCACCCTAGCAGCATGATGACTCTGATCATAGTTGTCTCCGTACAACGTAAGACAACATATCGTACGGAACATTGTACGGTACGATACCGTACGAACGAACTCCCCCCCCCCCCCTCTCTCCCCCCGGGATTTTTTTTTTCCAAAAAAAATATTGTTTCATATATTTTTTTTTTGGGGAGTAATGGTCTTGTTTTTTCTTTTCTATGGTTGTTTGAGCTTCCTCTATACTATGATGCTTCCCTCCTTTTTAAAATACTCCATATCTCGAAGTTGGATTACCTAAGCTTATAAGTAATTTTTTAAAACACCATATTTTATCGTACGATAAGATTTTTTTAAATATAATACCGTATTTTCCGGTACAGTATGGTATCGTACAAATCATGCCTGACAACTATGACTCTGATTGCAGAAAATAAGGCTCGAACCTGGCACCTCCAATTGGAACTCTGAGACTTGAGAGTTGGTGGATTTAATGAAAAGGAAGAACGTTGTCAGCTCCAAGTGGGTTTTAAAAAAGTTTGCGAATGTCCATTAGGCAACCCTTTAATGTGTCAATTGGTAAAGGTGACCATCCACAGCAAGGTGTCTTGAGTTGTGGTTGTCATGGGGAAAATTTGCCCCGAGGATTGTGGCTATGGAAGGGCTTTGAAGCATAAGAGACATGCCTTGCTATCCAGTTTTTCTGGCAGTAGGCATGACTGCATACATTATTATATGTAAGCACAAATATACCCTTGTCTATGTAAGGCATGACAGGAGCGATGATCGGGTTGGCTTTATTTCTCTCATGAAACAGGTTGTGTATGGCATCCTTACTGGCTGCTAGTTTATGTTTTCCCGGCATCTATGGAAGGTTCTGGTGGTGCATGTCCCCTCTCTAAGCATCCTGGTTTATGTTTTCCAGCAGCATCACGGTTGCTTATGCCTTGTGTGTTTAAATTATTTTTGGCTTCTATTTTGTGCTTACAACTATTTTCTTCACAGGTGTAGTTGTTGCCGTCTATGGGCAAGAAGGTAGTGACGGGGAATTCTTGGTCCAGCACATTCTAGAGCCAGGTTTACCTGCTCAAACGCCATTGCCTTCACAAACAAACCCAGGTTTAATGCACACATGATAAGTTTTGGATACATTATATACTGCTTGCAGTGCTTAGCTTGAAGGTTGTAATTAGCCTTATTCATCTTTGTTGCAGTGGAAGACAAGTATGTGGCATTACTGTCCGGACTGAGGATTTGTGCCAATGAGGCTAATCCCCTCCAGTTTCAACTCCTTGTGGACTACCTTACTGGACACTTGGGAGACAAAAAGGCTTGTGTTTCTAACACACTTCTTGATTCTCCCAGTTTTTGAGGGGCATCATGTTCTGCTGCTTAAGATTCTACTCCTGATGTAGCTCAAAGGAAGGCTAATGAGTCATGACCACCTGTGCACTCAACAGGAACAAAATGCTGTGGCTCAAGTTGTTCACGTTATTATAGCTGGAGATTCTGTCCATATGCAGTATAACTTGCTATCAGGCCAGGTAGAATATCTTGTGCTCACTCATCAAGTATCTATGCTGTCTTAGCAACTCCACTGAACTGCTAGCCATACAGATTTTTGGTCCTTCCAAGATTTTGAGTGGAAACTGAGGTGTTTCTGTCATGGATCCATCACATTTCATTACATGATGTTTGCACAGTCAATCTCTTCCAAGGATCAAATTAAGCTGGTTCAGCCAGTTAAGGAGCTTGATCTGGCTTTAACCCAGGTTAAGTATCTCATGTCACCCAAACACCGAGTTGGATTAGTGAGATTGTATTTCTGATTACTTTTGGTCATGACATCTTTACCCTTGATATGATCAGCTTGCAGCAGCTGTGCCTGTAGATATAATGCCTGGTCTGAATGATCCTGCAAACTTCTCCCTACCTCAGCAGGTTAACCAGAAGACACTTCATAATTTCTGGATTACATGTTAAGACTGTGCCATCTTGTTTCCATATTACATAGCAATTGATGTTTCTCTTTGGACTGGATCAGCCCTTGCATACGTGCCTCTTTCCAGGAGCTTCTGTGTACAGTACTTTCTACTCTGCTACAAATCCCCATTGCTTCGACCTTGATGGAGTTAGGTGAAGTACATTATTGCTTGCTTGCAAATAAACATCTGAAATTTACCTATGATGCTTTACAGGTGCTCATCTGTTCATCTCCAAGTTCCTATATTTCCATAAAAAAGTCATGACGTGTTTGATGACAGGTTTCTTGGAACTTCAGGTCAGAACATTGATGACCTAAACAAATACTCATATGCAAGTGAACACGTGGACTTCATGGAAAGAACTCTGAAGTGGCGGCATGTTGCCCCTACTGCTCCAGATACATTAGGTATTCTTGTGCTGATGATGATGTGATATGAGTGGAATGACCCAGTGCGAGGTGCAAATACTTTGATTGCCAAAGTTGCATTTTTGATAATGTGGTATGTGTAGAATGAACACAGGTGGAAAAATCTATTTGGCTAAGCTTGTACTGAGTAATTCTTGGGGTTTGCAGCGTGATTACAATGCACACATTTGCATTCATGGTAGTGTCACAACAGTGTCTATACGGCTTTGAAGTATTCCATGATAATAGTGCACCCTTGCTTTAATAGGTCAGAAGGGTACATTGCAAGGGTATATTGAGGTAATTACAACTAAGCAGATGCCCAAAAACTGCTAGTGATTTCTACTCAGGTGGTCCCTTGTTAAGGCTGCAAGCTTACTCTATGCCAGACCATCTTTCAAGGGTGTGAGGGAGTCCTCCTGAGGATCACCTAATACACAGGCATAAACAAGATGCAGTACCCATAGACTGAGACCCTGGGATCCAAACAATCCTGTGATTAACCAACCATCCAGTTAGAAGACCATAACTAACTCAATTGAGAAAACACGTGCGAAACCCTGCACAACTAACTGAACTAACTCACAGTTAGAAGACCACAACTAACTCAACTGTGGAACCTTGTACTGATGCTTCCTAAACCAGTGTTCTCTAACTTAACCTTTATAAACCACAATTAAACATTAGATGAAAGGGTAGCAACACAGTGAAACACTTCATAACAAATGTACATTATATTATGAAGTCTTGTTGAGTTGCAAAATAGAGGGTGGGACCGCAAAATCACCCTTCAAACATACTGGAGCATCTTCCATTACAAAGGACAAACATGACTCTTCCAATCTAGATAGAGGTATAACTTTGAATAGACATCAGTGGTAGCAGAGACGTGCACTTGTCCCGGATCTGTCCATGTCCCGCCGCTACTTTCACACGGTACTTGTGATCACTCGGTTGCATCTTAACTCCCACCTTATGCACAAGTTTAATATTCATGAAGTTGTGAGTGCTACTAGGGCCAAAAAGGATGTGCACAGTCTTCCCTAACACCGACCCATACATAGGTATCAAGTCGTTATAGGATTGAAGATTACCATGCTGAAAACACATTCCATGCAAGCACTTTGGCCTAAAACAATAGTATCCATGGAAGAAATTTGAGGGTTATCTGTTACGTCGGTCAATGAGCTACCTTGGTCTTTGCCTTCGGATGACTTGGTTCCAAATGGCCCTTCTGACTGCAAGAGAAATACCTGCCATTCCTAATGTTGTGGAGTGTCTGCTGGTACTTCTGATTCTTCTTTGGATTGGGTTCACCCTAAGATTGGGTTTGGTCTTGTGGAGCCTTCTCAGACTTAAACTGTCGTTTATGCCTAAAAGCATGGCCAGAGGTTTCTGTGGTTTGAGGTTTTTGAGAGACTTTCTGTCACCATTTGGCCATCCAAGTGGCTCTCCCTTATTTCGTGCCAAGGTACGGGAGACCAAGGAGCTTTGTGTCTCCCGTACTGAGGCAGGGACTCGTGTCACCTACGGGAGGCCAAGCCTCATGTCACCTGTATCGTGGCCAGGACACGGAACCCAGTGTCAGGGATCCTAGTTTTAGGCTTCCCATTGAGCTAATTCGTGCTCGGGAAGACTTGCTATCTATAGGTTCTAGGAATGGGAGATATATCCATTGCATAATGCATGCGCACGCATCTATTATTGGGCAAAAGTTTTGTAATCTTTGGGCGTTTAGACCTCATTAAAGTGCAATGGGTTGTGCCCAAGGGCCATGTGTGGGCAGCCCAAACTTCAGGCACTCCCTTTGGTCAATCAACCTTGTGGCCACTTTAATGCGTGGGCACTTAATGGAGATGCCCACCATTAATCTTGGTGGGCTATGCCACATGGCATAAGGGGGTTGGACCCCATTAAACCTCCTCCCTCCTCATGTATTCAGGCCCATCTCTCTCTTGGGTCTACTCTCCCTATGCAAGTCGACTACCACAGAAGTTTACAAAGAGAAAAGCTGCCGACTGCTGTGTACTTGCTGCCGTAGTAGCTGTACCCTACTTGTACCAGCTACTGTGCTGTACCCGACTTCCTGTGAAGCTGTTGAGTAGCTGTTGTACCCGACCAGTACCTACAGTACCCGACTGCACGTGCAGTGTACCGTACAGTAGCCGATGGCACATGCAGTGTACCCCACAGTATCTGACGTGCCTGTACCTTGCTGTACCTTTCAGCCATACTACCAGTACCTGTACCTGTTGTGCTGAACCTGTACCTGTACCTGCTATACTGAACTGGCTGTACCCACTGTGCCTACTGTAACCGGCCATACCTGCTGTGCTGAGCCCATACCTATACCTGCTGTACTGAACCCGGCTGTACCTGGTGTGCCTACTGTAACTGGCCGTACCTGCTGAACCCGTACGTGCTGTACCCGACCAGGAGCGCTGGGTTGTACTTGCTGCTGGAATCTGTAACAACTGCTGTACAGTTCTCCTGCCGACAGTGTACCTGCAGCCGCGTGTGTACTTGCAGCCGCCTGTGTACTTGCTGAACTTGCGGCATACATGTTGTACCAGCTGAACCTCCAGCACCTTGTACTTGCTTGAATATCTGCTCTTCTACAAATTCGTGAGTACTTGTGTGCCTAGGACCTATACCACAGCCTCTATGAGGGAGCGAGCCAAGCTCTAGTGTGAGAGCATTTGTTCGTGCATGGTCTCGGAACGACAGTTTCACATTCACTCCTCTCCAGGAGTATGACGTTGATGGTTTGGTCATTTTGACTCTTTTAATGAGTCCTGCAGCTACATTCTACTCCAACACACCCTTGTTTGGGTAACATGTATTCATTATTTGCATCGCATGGAATATCTGGCCGGAAAACCCTTGGGTGGCCCCAGTGGTGGTGTACTGTGTAGTCTCTATCTTTGCAGTGTTATCTTATGCAGAGTTGTATATTTTCAGTTACTTGTTGCATTGTTGTTGATTCATATTGAAGTGTTGACGAGATAGTGCCCAGGAACATTCACACCTAGCCGGTGTTATTAAAGTGGTATCAGAGCATGGGTGCTTTCCTCTTCTCAGTGGGGGAAACAATCATTTGGGCATTGGGCTCCCTATGAACAGCTGTCATACGCTATGGACAGCCATGTATAGAGTGGGCAAGGACCTAGTTCACATGGCCAACCAAGTGGTACACATGCTTCTGATGCTTTGCGTAATAGGCATATGCATACAGGTTGTGGAGGAACAAACTCATGTGTGACACTCAAAGCAAACATGAGATACATGAAGATGACCCAAATTGGTTGAAGGCCGAGATGGAACACATAAAGAGGCAATGGAAAAAGAGTTGAAGATGCTCTATGAGAACTCGCAGGTTCATAAGCTTATGGAGGCCACAAAGGCCAAGTCTATGATTGCACACACTATGGACTCTATGGCTAGGGAATTGGGTGTGGATCCTCAAGAGAGAGCTCTCAACTGTCTCATAAATAGTGGATATGTGGTTAAAGGCATAGCAAGTGAACTTTGTGTCAGAACTCCCGCGTGTGGAGATAGGTAACAATTTGTCTTGTAGGATCAAGTCTTATGTACACATGGATGAGGTTTTAGTGACTTCAAAAAAAGTCTCTACCATGCATGGGTTAGGAAAAGAAAGAGATGTGCATGCAAGAGAGATTAGCAAACATGATAGAAATGTTTGTGATACATGCTTTCCATGGAGAAAGTGATGGGCGTGTTAGCCACGGTACTTTGCCTATGGAATTGGTTAGGGAAGAACCCTATCATGGGCTGAAAGTTATGCATAAGGTTGGGACAGCCAAGGACAATCATGTGTCACCCGTTACTCATGTCACCAGGTATGCCAATGGAAAATGAGTTTCATGTAGGGATCCTTTTGTGAATGCAAGTGTTGGGAGGCCACCTTTGCATAGGTCACCGTGCCCCATGTTTCTTTCCAAGGTCATGTGCATGCAGCACTGAGTGCTGTGCCGTTGGATAAGGGAAAGAGGAAGATAGATGAGGGGCCACCATGCCAAGTGATTGAAGGAATTTAAGATAGGTGATAAATCTGTAAAGTTTGAAGCTTATCATGGTGATTATGATGCGAGCAAGACAATGGCTTTTATAGCCTGGTTTGATATTGCCTTCAGAGATGAGGAGTTTTTTGAGAAGTCAAAGATTCGCCATGTGAGCATGTTTCTAAACGGCTTAGCTGCCTATTGGTGGATCACCGAAAAGCTTTCTAGTAGCCTTGTTCAAACATGGGAGGACTTCAAAGAGAGGTTCAATGCATAGTTCTTACCTCCCAATGCAGTGGAGAAGATCATGAAGAAATGTCTTTATGTTTTGAATCATGTCTCAGGGATGTTGGGACTTATCTTATTTTGAAAGTTTGGAGTTCATAGAGAGTTGGCCTTGATAGAGCAGAAAGACAATGAGACTGTGCAAGTTATGTTAATAAATTTTGGAAGATCTATTTGAATGTCTCACCATTTTTGTTCATGGATAAGCCCGAGAAGAGATGGAAGTTCAATTCTGGGCTTTAACTAGTTTACAAATCCGGTCTTGATATGCATCACAATGCTAACTTGTAGGACTACATAGTAGCCGCTCTTGCCATAGAGCAGTTAGAGCACAAACTACAAAATATTGGCAAAGGGGATCATGCTTTCAAGGGAAAAAAGAGTGCTCAACATAACCTGCAAAAGAATGGACATCATGCTAAACCTCATGTTAAAGTGCAAAAAGTGGAGGAAAGGTTGTAAATTCGCAGCCCAAAGATGCCTTTTTGAAAAAGCACAAGTTTAGTATAACCGTAGAGCAAAGAGAGCAATAAAGAGAGGGTGGTTTGCAAAGCTTGGGGACAGCTTAAGGATCAGCCTACACTCTTTATGTTTGATGACTGTGCTACAAATAATTTCATCTCTGTGGAGATGGCAGCCGCATAAAACATTAATGTAGGGGACATGGGACCCCAAATTGAAGCAGAGGTTGCCTTTGTGGGAAAGCAAGTGCAAGTGACCCCTATCATTGGGAAGTTGCGCATTTATATACGACAATATCTTGATCATGAAAATTTCTTGGTTGCACCATTGCAAGGATGTGATGGATTGCTAGGAAAGCCGTGGTATCACCGCATTGAGCCACACAAGGAGTATAAAACAAACATGATTTTATGCATAGAGGCCGCATGCATATTATTGATGCTGGCCAAGAGGAAAGCTCCATCCTAGTTGTATCTCATGTTCAGATTAATAAAGCAATGAAAAAGAGTGTTTCTGTGTATTTGCTTTTTGTACGCGATCCATTTAAGGATTGTTTTGCAAAGGCTTTGCCAGGAGAATTACCTTTGAAAGACCGAGGATCACGGCATTGGTTTGGTGATGGATAGTTCCTTGCCAAATAGACCGGCATATAGGGTAAGCGGGACACAGCAAGAACAAATCATGAAATAGGTGGCCGAATTGTTGGACTGAGGTTTGGTTCAGCCAAGCTCTTCGCCATATTTTTCACCTGTCTTGCTAGGGAAGAAGAAGGATGGTTCCTTCCGCATGTGTGTGGATTACCGGGCTTTAAAGAAGCTTACCATCAAGAATCAGTTTCCAATGCCATGCATAGATGACATCCTTAGCTTGAGCATATGGTCAAGATATTTGTGGCACAAGTGTTCAAATGTCATGTGCATGCACATGGACATGCTCAATCCTAGGCTAATCCCTTATTTGCAGCAGATAAAACATTAGGCTTTGTAGTAGCAACTGTCATAGGCATGGGAAGGCATAATGTGTGGACCAGGACACTATCGGCTCCAATAGTTGAGCATCTATCTATCGAGTCAGCAGAAAATAGATTTATGCATGTCCATGGAACTTTGACGGCCAATTTATTATTCCTTACAAGGTCTATAAAAGGCATCTCATTGCTCATTGTTGGATATCTCCCCCCACGGTGAGGCAAGTCCTAGATAGGCTTTTTGTTTATCCTTTTGGTAGGCCAAAGGCCACAAGAACATGTACCTTTTTGTACTATATGAATATACTGAATATACAACCATCTCTCTCTCTCTCTCTCTCTCTCTCTCTCTCTCTCTCTATGTTGATTTTTCTTGCATCAAGAGTTCCTATGCAGTGCTTAGGGCTGAAAGAAGACTACCTAGAGCTTCTGCATGTCACAGTGGTATCAGCGCTTTAGGCTGATTTTGGGATAGTGTGAGCCAGTTCCATGCTCGGGGAAAACCTGCTATCTACAGGTTCCAAGAATGGGAGATATATCCAGTGCATAATGCACGTGCATGCCTTAGTTCATGGGCAAGGGATGCCCACCCGTGAACCGTGCGAATGCTCTGTATTCTGACATGGTTTGTGGCAAGTGAACAAGTGGTAAGAATCTTATTTAACCCTTTAGTTATTGGGCGAAGGTTTTATAACCTTTGGGCGTTCAGACCCTCATTAAATTCTAGATCGCCCATTGGGTTGTGCCCTTGGCCCAAGGGCCATGTGTTGGCAGCCCAAGCTTCGGGCACCCTCTTTGGTCAATTAGACCCACCTTGTGGCCACTTTAATGTGTGGGCACTTAATGGAGGTGCCCACTATTAATCTTGGTGGGCTATGCCACATGGCATGAGGGGGTTTGACCCCATTAAACCTCCTCTCCACCAACTTTTCCACGACACCCTCCTTCCTCACGTATTCAAGCACATCTTTCTCTCTTGGGTCTACTCTCCCTATGCAAGTCCATTACCACAGAAGTTTACAAAGAGAGAAAAGCTGCTGACTGCTGTGTACCTGTTGCCGTACCAGCTGTACCCTACTTGTACCGGCTACTGTACTGTACACGACTTCTTGTGAAGCTGCTGAGTAGCTGTTGTACCCAGGTCCCGACCAGTACCTACAGTACGCGACTGCACCTGCAGTGTACCCTACAGTCCCCGATGGCACATGCAGTGTACCCCACAGTGCCCAACTGCCCTACAGGACTTGCCTGCACCTTGCTGTACCTCACAGCCGTACTACCAGTACCTATTGTACCATGCAGCCATACCTGTATCTTATGTGCTGAATCCATATTTGTACCTGCTGTGCTGAACCTGTATCTGTACCTGCTATACTGAACCTGGCGTATCCACTGTGCCTATTGTAACTGGCCATACTTGCTGAACCCGTACCTGTACCTGCTGTACTGAACCCAGCTGTACCCACTGTGCCCATTGTAACCGGCCATACCTGCTGAACCTGTAACTGCTGTACCTGACCAGTAGCATCTGGTTGTACTTGCTGCTGCCAGAATCTGTACAGCTCTCCTGCGGACAGTGTGCCTGCAGCCACCTGTGTACTTGCAGCCATACACATCTGTACTTGTGAACTTGCTGCTGCCTACATGTTGTACCGGCTGAACCTCCTGTATCCACTACAGCAGATGCTCCTGCCTGCAGCACCTGGTACGTGCTTGAGTACCCGCTCTTCTACAAGTACTTATTCACGTACTTCACAGTACATGTACTTGTTTGTGTACTTGTGCATCTAGGACCTACACCACAGCGAGCGAGCTAGGTTCTAGTACGAGAGCCCCTGTTCATGCGTGGTCTTAGGACGACAGTTTTGCATTCACTCCACTCAAGAGTGAGATTTATTTTTGAAAAAACAAGGGGTTCCCAAGACAATTTCCCCTGTGCACACATTCATACTGTTGGAAATTATTTCATCCCCAGATGGACTTTCCCATGCACATTCATACTTGTATCTGGCTCCATATAAGCCTTGCATTGGCATATCTTAGCAGAGATTATTCAGCATTTTTTCTACCATTTTTTGGTATTTTTAAAGGCATTTTATAGCATTTTTTTTGCTACAGCCATGCTGTCGGCCTGCTACAGCTAGCCGACGAGCGTATTGAGGTAGTATAAAAGGGCTGGCTCCCTTTTCCCTCAGATCATCTCTCTTTTCAGCTTCTGCAGTGATAGGCAACATCTATGTGACCTCCCTCATGTTGCTCCACATGATGTACTACCTTTTCTGGTGATATTCAGCAGTGATCTTCTTTTCTCCTTTATGCTTGCTGTCCATATACAGTTTTGTAGCATTCTTTCATGGTATCAGAGCGGGTAACATCTACAAGGACCTGCGTTTTCTTTTCCCATGCTGCTGTTGACTGTTTTCAGCACATAGGAGCTGTTTACTGCTGCGTTTTCTTCATCTGTAACCAGTGTTTTCATGTGCAGCTGCGTTTTCACTCGGGACTGCCTCAAGTGCTGCAATTTCTTTCTACAGAGCTGCTTTACAGCCTTACCACTGGAGAGTCATTCTATACTCTTCTCTTTTTGGTTCCCTCCCACCCACCCTCCCTCTCTTCTAGTCTTTCTAAAGGAGGCTTGGGCTCTTGGAGGTGATGGCTTCTGGAGATGACACTTTCCTAAGATAGTCTGCTTCTTCTATCCTCAGATTCCCACCCTCCCTTCCCTTTCTTTCTTCTTTCTCTTGCTGTGCACAGCTTGAGAGGAGGTACTCTACTGGTTTTTACAGCCCACTTGAGTAAGAGAAGGATTCTTTGTCAGAAGACAAGGCTACTAGAGTATTCTCTGCTCCCGTTACTTCTCCATACTCTTATGCACTGTAGCAGTGGTGCTTAGCAGGTTGTTAGCAGACCACCTGAGACAAGAGGAGGATTATTTGTCGGCAGCAGACATGGCTTCAGGAGACCACTTTTCTACAGCCATTCCTTCTCCTATCTCTTCTCCCGCTCCATCACAGCCTGGATCACCTGCTCCCGCCGCTCCATAGGTGGTTCCTATTCCCAATCTTTCCTCTCTGAGTTTCTCTCATCCAGGTCTTGCTCCCTCCCCTACCCACATACCATCCTATAATCCTCCCCAAGTCAGTGACTCCATGAAGCTTACAGCAACCAACTATCATACTCAGTCTTTCTACACTCAGTTGTTGCTGGAAGGAGCCAGTGTGGAGATGGCTATCTCCACACCTCACTTGGTGGACCCTGCTTTGCGAAGCATATTGGATGCTCGGGCTCATCTTATCATCATCCATTGCATGACTCCATCCATATAGGCACAGTTTGTCTCCTCTCTGAGTAATACTCATAAGATGTGGATAGAGATCCAGAGGAGCTATGGGAGAGTTTTGACAATAAAGATTGCCAAATTGGAGTCAGATCTGGAGAAGCTTACCATCACTGAGTCAGATAACTTGATTGAGAAGATTGGAGAGTTCTCCCGTATCAAGCTGCAACTTGAGGAGTACGGGAGCACCATCAACAATCCCATCCATAAACTTCTTGGTAAGTTGCCTGCCTCCTTTGATTCTTTGAGGGATAATATTTATTTCTGTGATCCTCTCCCCCCTTTTGAGGAAGTTGTGAGTTATCTCCATGACAAGTGCATGCTTTGCCGGAAAAGACAAGTCGGAGTCTGCTTTTGTTGCCTCTAGCAAAGGCAAAGGCGGAAAAGGGAACTCCAACAACAAGCAGCAGAAAGTCACCACAAAGTCATCTTCTGACGACGACGATTCTGACAATTCTAACAGTATCAAGGGTTCCAGGATGAAGGATTCTTGTGAGTTTTGTGGCCGACTTGGTCGTTCAGAGGCCAAATGTTTTGCCCGACAGGCTGCTTCCCACAAAGCTAAAGCAAAGCAGGAGTCCTCCTCCAATGGCTCAGACACTTCACCCACATATGGGTCAGATACTTCATCAACGACAGAGGAGAGTACAAAGTCTCATTGCTATTATTGCATATTTTCTCTCCTCTCTTTTAGAGGAGGATAGTGGTTCTTCTATAGAGCAGGTGGATGATTTTGTTGAGATATCCTTACATATTCTGGAGCTTCCTACTTTGGCGGCTTCTCTCCTGGCAGTTACTTCTCCTTCTTATGTTTTAGAGGAGGCATCTTCCACTTGCAAATTCAGCTATCACTGATGATCAGTTTGTTCCAGTGGTTGTTTCGGTTTCTTCTTCTTCGGAGGAGGATTCTACTTCGGTCCGGATACTTGTTGCAGATGCAGAGGAGGTACCACATTTTTTGGAGCCATCTATGGTTCCATCTCCCAAGGGCTTCTCTCTCCAGATTGATCCTGGTGTTTCGTCTTCGATATCTTCTCGATCTTCTCGTGGCTTCTTCCGGAGACCTTCTTAGTATTCAGATGTACCATATCTTCGTGAGCTTTGTGCCTTTTATGAGGAGGTTGTTCCTTCAGACTCTTTGGAGGATTTTTTGCAGCATACCGGACCTGGTCCACCCATCTGGCACTGAAGAGGAGGTGTTGGAAATTATTTCATCCCCAGATGGACTTTCCCATGCACATTCATGCTTGTATCTGGCACCATATGAAGCCCTGCATTGGCATATCTTAGCAGAGATTATTCAGCATTTTTTCTACCATTTTTTGGTATTTTTAAAGGCATTTTAAGGCATTTTTTTTGCTACAGCCATGCTGTTGGCTTGCTACAGCTGGCCGACCAGCATACTGAGGTAGTATAAAAGGGCTGGCTCCCTTTTCCCTTAGATCATCTCTCTTTTCAGCTTCTGCAATGATAGGCAGCATCTCCTCATGGTGCTCCACATGATGTACTACCTTTTCTGGTGATATTCAGTAGTAATCTTCTTTTCTCCTTTATGCTTGCTGTCCATATACAATTTTGTACAGTTCTTGCAGCATTTCTTTGTGGGTATCACAGCACAGTACCCATTCTTTCACATACAAATCTCCTCTTTTTCCCAGAATCCACAAAAATCCTATCTTGCAAGCAAAACCTAAAAAAAGCACCTACTACTTGCAAATTCAAGAGATCAAGTAGCCACGCAGTAGCTGGGGTTACCAAGGAGCGTGCACGATTTCTCAGCCATGGAGCTATTAGCATCATGTGATTCGGCTTGGTGGTATGTGACACCAAGTTGGGGTCATTGGTGACTGACAGGCTCGCGGTAATTTGACCTCAGGCTCGCACAACAGGGTACACAGGCCAGTCAGGAAGCCCAGGCACGTGTGCGGGGCAGTGGGTTGTCTGGCATGCACCACACGTGGGGAGCGAGTCACAGGGCGGCACACAGCAAGGCGGTTCAGGCCAAGCCAGTACAAACGTTGGAGAGAGAAGCAAAACTTTACGACAAGGGGGTAGAAGCGAAAAAGTGTGGAGGCGCTTGCATCGAGAGAATGCAGTGAATAATAAGGCAAAATCAAGGTATATATTGTGAATTTGTGTGTGTGTGTAAAAAAATAAAAATAAAAAGCAAGGGGCTATAGTTTTTAGCAAAAGCCGAGCTTTAGTTTTCTAAGGACCATGCTTTATAAACCAAGCTAAGGGTTAATCTAGAGACCAAGCTTTTTATAAAAATCAGAAAGCTAGCTTTAAAAATGAAGAAGAAGCACAAAGATTTTTTTAATCCATGTAAAAGGATCTACACTCTTATTGTTTTACGTACCTTGAAGTCTCTCAAGCATCTCTCAAAAGGCTCTCCAGGTGCATGGAGCACATCATATTGGTGCCAGTCTTTCTTAACCCCCCCGTTCGTGCAGGATTTGTTTGCCTCTTCTCAAACCTTTCTTTACTCTTTTCACTTCTTTCCAGTCCGTAAAACCTCACCTTTTACTACTCTTTTTTCCAAAAAAAAGTACGCAAGTTTGACAAAACTTTATGGATTCAAAGGGATGTATTTATGTGGAATCTGTGGGCAATAACTTAGTGAAGTGCGTCCATAGTAAGGCTGTAGAGTTGGTTTGACGATTGTAACTTTGAGCACTTGAAGTCATTGGACATTATCCTCCACTAGATATGCTGGAAGGTGATCACAAGAGCATTGTCGAGAGTCCCAAGGGGAATGAGATCATAAGTCAGGAGCACGTTATCCAACATCCCGCAAGGGAGGAAGTTGATGCCTTAACCAAACGATAACCTTGAGGTTGTCCAGTGGTGTGTGGAGGCGATATCTATGTGGGTTTCATGTCAGAATCACATGCATTGCTAGTTAAGTTGTCCTGTGGAGTTGGTCATTCTCAGAGATGCCTAGGCCAAGGTTTCTGGGGGGCTTATAGACAACAGCCAATGGAGCTGACCCTTCAGAGGGGAATTCGGTTGCTTTGAGGCTACAATATAGGGGGAGAAGTTGGCCATCTCACCTATGATCAAATAATTACGAGGATTTCATGTGGGGTGTGCTCTGGTGGTATGGGACGCGAGAGTGTGTTCTCATGTAGGATCTCGTGAGGCTTCGTGCATTTTTTGTCTACGACACTCTATGCTTGGGCATAGTTAATCTAAGGTAATTGTGAGGAGCAGTGCTAGTCTATGCGTGACAACAAGATAAGGTACTTTCTTGGTTGTCTGTGCATGACATGTCACCCGTAAGGTGATTCATCACACACTTTCTCACGATGGCCAAGTGATATTGATGCATCGAAATTGTACATGAGAGAGATAAGGAGTTTGTAACTTGGTCTAGGACTGAGTACCTATGACCCAGTTGTGTGTCCAAGGTTTGGTATTGATCTATTGATGGTTAGAGACACTCTTGTGTGGATGGATGTGCCACGGAGTTATTTTGATTCTAGAATTTTGGAGTCTCATGGAATTCCGCTTGTTCGAGGAGTTGTAGCTACGGACATGTTAGGGGTGGATTAAGTTATACTTCCTTGTTTTGGAAGTAGGGCCTCTACATGAGGACATGTTCATTCCGAGAATAGGGGAGTGAGAGGAAGGGTGGCTGAAGCTACTTACTCATGTAGTAATGGACATCCGGAATGGTTATGTTCCAAGGGATGGTTCAAAACATAATAGATGACTCCCTAGAGTTGAGACTTATGGTCTTCGTTCAGTCCTAGTCATGGATTGGAATGGGGGAGATCAAGTTGTAACACATCAGTGTGTAGTACATGAAACAAGTGTGAGACTTGGTTAAGTAGTCTAGTGTTTACCAATAACCATTGTAAAATACCATTTGGTATGACAGACTTTTTGTGCTATGAATCTATGCTTGAGTTGTTCTGGTGAAACTATCGTGTGTGTGATTGAATATTCCTCATGGAGTACGATTAGTTTCAGTAAGCAAGGTGGATCTTTTTAAAGCTGAAGTCTTACTTTGGCAAAGGTACATGCCAGTGGACTTGACTACGTGCTATGGAGTATGGACGGATGTCTAGATCCAAGTTTATGCTTACAGGTGTTCTCCTTATGCATTAGTGAGGACGCAAATTAATTAAGGGGGGAAGTATGTTACGTCCCAACCAGCCTAGGGCTAGGGTGGGGAACACATGGACTAACCCAAGATTAGGGTTAGGGTTAACCCATAATTAGGATTAAGGCTTAACCAAGGGCATGGGGACGTGGGGGGTTCACACGTAGGCTAAGGGTGCTAGCAAGTGGAGGTCTAGATTAGCCATGGGATTGTAAATAATAGCCGCGGGCTATTAATAATAACTAAGAGCTAATACTGGCTAAAAGCTTATAAGTAAAAGCAAGAAAGTGCTTGGTGGTATGGGACGCCAGGTTGGGGTCATTGGTGACTGGCAGGCTTGCAGTAACTTGACCTCAGGCTTGGGGGTGGTTTGAGGTACTAAACCTACGGTTGGGTGGTGAGTCACTAGCACAATCTATTGCGATCATGCGATCATGTGATGATTCGATGTCAGATCTATGGAAACCTTGCTAGGGTTTCTCAGGTATGTCCTCTATCGTAATCCACAGTTCTATGTCAGATAATCCATGGGCATGGTCTAGTGAGGACTTTACAGTGCCTGAACATCTCGGTGGGGTGTCTGGTGGTCAAGCTTTCTCCATGTGTGCTCAAGTCCCCATTCTTAGTCTTTTTCACTATGGGTTGCTCTTAGCCTATTCTGTGCATGCCAAAGCTGATGGTTTGACTTGGAGTTAGACTTTACATATTTGCTTTGTTGTGTACCTACTCCCTTCCCTTCTCTGTCTCATTTCCTGACACATACACACACACACGCACACCTTGTTCGTGCATCTAAAGTTGCTCAAAATGCATGCAAGTACATGGAAATTTTATCTACCATACATGGATTACCTGCAGGTTGCTATCCTTACACAGACAGAGATCCGTTCATAATTGACACTTGCCCACACGTTTACTTCTGTGGCAATCAGGACAATTTTGCCTCTCGTCTTTTGAAAGGTATATCAGTGTAGCCATGGCTACTTTTCATGAAAGTTGTGTCATCACTAAGCTAACGCTGGGGGCATTGGTTTGACTGTAGGTCCAAATGGGCAGCTAGTGCGGCTCGTGTGTGTTCCACGCTTCTATGACACAGGAGTTGCGGTACTTGTGAGTGGTCTTCACCTTGACTTGCTCTGATGTCATGTCCATGGACTTCACTACTAGCTCAATTCACCAGGGCTATGGTGGTAACTAGCTTGCTGATGCAATCGTGTCCCTGTTGCAGGTAAACTTGAGGGATCTTAATTGCCATGTCTTGAGTCTTTCAACGGCTTTACTAGAGAGCAATGGGGCTTAGTACCCGAGAACATGTTGTGGGTTGCCTTGGTGTTGCCAAGCCAGCACGTTTCAGATATGCATTCAGCTTTGTGACTTGGGCCTCGAAGCATGCTCTTCCCAGCAGTTCAGTCTTGGCTTTGAACAGCTCGAGCATCAACTGATAGTATAGCCAAGAGGATGTGGAGTCCAGGTTTGGAATTTAATCTCGATGTAATGACCTTGTATGTGGATATGGGATGAATAGATGAGCTAGTGCAGAAAGTGTTGCTCAAGATAACTTTTTGTTGTGAGTTATATGCTATGTATTTTGCTATCGGGGTTGAAACTCACATGGCAGTGTGTTGTGATAGCCACTCGGGCAAGGGACCATGGACTTAAGAGATTACATGTGAAGTATACCAATATAGCAGGGGGTTGTATTGTCCACAAACCAATCTCTATACATGTTAGCTTTTTGATTTTGTTGATGTGTTTGGCCTGACCTTGGATGCAAATGGTGTTGTATTGATGTGTTGAGTGGCTGCTTGTGACGCTCAGTTTGTCTCATGAATTCAGCATCTACACAACTTTCAACAAATGCTGAATTTTTGGGGTGCTACTATCGCATGGTAGTATTGTTTATATTTTGGGAAAAAGAAGGCAGGATAGAAATAAGACATTCTCTTGTGAATTGCATCTTCTCTCAGTTTTTCTTCCCTATAGTGCCCTTGATCATGTTTTAAAGAAGCCTTGTGTTAAACTATTTTGGAGGAATGGTCCTACTGAGAGAGATGTACATCATCATGTAAGTATGGAGAAGCGTTCTTGCATTTGGATTATTTTTCACAATGTGGTGTTGACACTACGCGAGAATCAACTACTGGTGGAGTCGTGGGTTTGGCTTTGTGTACGGGAGAAATAATGGGTGATCCAACTCTTCTTCTTGAGAGATTAGTTGTTGGGGATTAACAAGCTGGTTTTCATTCTCGTGTCATGGATATGGAAGGATTGAAAGGCGTTGACCTTCTATTATGAGGAGTAATTTATGGAATTTATGCTTTTTTTAAAAAATAAATTATGAATTCTTTTCTCTTAATTGAGACGCCTTTCTAAATCCAAGTCGATGGAATTTATGCCTTTTTTTTATAAATTATGAATTCTCTTAATTGAGACGTCTTTCTAAATCCAAGCGATCGTAGCCTATTTTGAACGTATGCGGGGTGACTCTGTATATGCATGATAATATTGATTGTATTGTCTTCATTAGATGGATTTTATGTGGTTATTTATATAAAAAATTTATTCAATTAACAAAGAACTAGTGTAGTTGATGTAAGTGTAGATTTTTAGTTGGATAATCGAAGCAAGCTAGTGGTGGTTAGAAAGATTTTGAGACGCTCGACTTTGGATGTTAGCAAATTATTATTTTATTTTGTTGGACGCTCGTTACTTATTTCATTTGAGACGACGTCCATATTTATTGGTAGAGCGTATTTATTGAAATATATAGACATTTGATTTTATTGCAAAGGTTGTAAATATTTATTTGGTTAAAAGTATACATGAATTTTGAGTAGATAGACATGTATGTAAAGTAAAGACATGCACGTAAAGTAAAGACATGCACGTAAAGTAAAGCAAGCTATTTTTGCTTGAGATGGACATGCATGTGAAGTAAAGCTATTTCAAGTCATACAAGCTATTTGAAGCAATATAAATTAAAATACACGAGAGAAAGCGTGGGCTCGCTCTTGTGTGGGGACAAATTGGACCCTATCTTGTGTATTGATTTTTCCCACTCTATACTTGTAAGTGTTATTTTGTGATTTAATATTATTGGGTATTTTTTTACCTTTCAATAGTGGTATCAGAGCTTTGGGAGGACAAATGTACTTGTACAAGTAGAAAAAATTGAAGGCTTTTCCAAACGTTAAAGAGTTGAAGAGCCAAAGGGTAAATGAAGGTGAAGATACCACCTTTCTCCACAAAACCATTTTTCTCTTCTTCTTCCCTGTTCAAAATCGGGCTCCATGGATGCGAAGGGCTAAGGAAGGAGGCTCTAAAAGCATTCTCTGAGTGGCAAATCATCACAATTTCTCTCCCTTTATGCTCCAATGCTTTACTCAAGTTGTAAAAATCTTCCTCTCACGTTCTAGTTTCATTTTTGTGAAAAAACATGGTTTTTAAGACTTACAAAATACAAGCTTAAAAAGCTCATAAAATCACTTTTTAGAGCTATTTGTTGCCGAAAATTTCTATGAGCTCCACACTGGTTCAAAAATCTTCTTTTAATTTTCTAAAATTAAAAGATTTTTCAATATTTTTTGAGCCCAAAAAGTTTTTTTGTGTGGCTTTTAAAGCCAAATGGAAATATCAACAAAATTCAAGCCTAACTTTGTCCATGATGGCATAAACATAATTTCTCAACCCTTGAAATATGGGAGTTAGTAAGTCAATCTGCACTGTAAGCTCATCCTGAGAGAATTCCTTTCATGCATGAAATGAAGTTACCATGTATGAGGTACTTTGAGCATACAATCTACATGGAATCTAATCCCCTTAACTACAAGTTCTTTATAATTGAGTTTATGTTGGAAGCAGACATAGTACGTGGATGGGCATAGATTATTGCTACCAATGCAAAACCATGCTTCATAAGTAATACAATCACTTTGAAGGTTCACAACATAGAGATGGTGACACCATTTTGTGATAAAGAAAATCCATCACTGAAGGATTTGTATGATGCTACATGTAAAAGGGTACAAGGATCCTCCCAAAAATCTCCTCAACTTAAAAACCTGCCTTCTCCATCGAGGGCCCCTTCTTAGCAAAGTCTCTACTGTTGAGATATCAAGCTTATCTAGTGAGGCGGTGGACACTGATGACCCGCCTGGGGGATAGGCCCCACACTTACACCACTTGGTGAGATCATGTGTGATATGCGGCCAGTGGGATGACAAGCTGTGTGACAGTCATTCTAGAGATTGGCATAATTATAGCGCCAGCTCATTTAGTTGGGTTCACACTATAGAGAACCCTAGTATGTATTTGGTTGAGTACCTTTCATATAGTGTGTACTATTATCTTTATATATGGTGTGTACTATAAAGATAATAGTGTGTACTATTATCTTTATATATGGTGTGTTGAGTGTTGTGTGAAGAAAAAGAAGATTTTCAGCCTCTCACCTTGTGTGTTCTCTTTTAGGGTTTTATGAGTGTGTGTGTGCTTGCAAGAGCTCAAGCTCTCTTCTCCCCCTGCATCTTTTCATGGTATCAGAGCCTGGTTCATGCTAAGGGCTGAGCTGCAAGCAAGAGAAGCACAGGAAGCGGTACGAGAGTAAGAGCTTCATCTACTCTTCCTTATTTGTGTTGGCGACTACACCCTTGTCGGGAGCTCTACGGGAGGCACTGGCAAACGATCTCTGATTGAGGAGCTTTCTTCGCGGGAGTAAAGCTATAGGGCAACTATACTGTCCTATCGGACTATTTTTTTGGGCGCAAAATGCGTTTCGGGCGCGTTAGAACCTCCGTTTTTCAAAAAGCAGGCATTTTCGAGCACTGCGGGTAAGTCATCAATTCTCTGCAGAACTCTATTTTAAGAACTGTAGGAAGACAGATTGGTTGTGCAGACATTGTGTGTGCTACAAGGAGGTCAACAGTTTCCATTGGGCGTATGTATGCACATTGAGGTTATTGGTTGTGACATTTGAGTGTAGTACAGTACCGCTACAAAAAATACAACAGTTTGTGCGTGTGCAGGACAAACCAGAGTGCTGTTTCTAGTAAATTTGTGTGTCTGCCAAGATGTCAAATAATGGCATAAACCAGATTGTTCCTGAGAAGCTAGATAAGAACAACTTCCATGCTTGGAGGTTGAGGTTGACAAATTTCATGATGGAAAAGGATTACTGGTGGAACTATATAGAAGGTGAGCATGAAGAGGCACCGGAGATACCGGAGATCAATCTGACTGCTGCAGATATGAAAGAGTTCAAGGATTGGAACCAAGGAGCCCGAAAAGTTATGTATTGGCTCTCTATCAGTATACAGGACACCATGTTTGGGCACATATAGGATGCCAAGTCCCCCAAGGAGGCGTGGGACACCTTGGTATAAAACTCTATGAAACAAATACCAAGGCATGAAAGATACAGTTGAAGAATGAACTTCATACTGTGGAGAAAAAGAGTATGTCTGTGAATGACTATGCATTGAAGATCAAGGGCATTGTTGAATCCCTTGCATCTATTGGTGTTTCAGTAGATGATGATGATAAGGTGGAAGTCTGTCTACATGGTGTCGGGCCACAATACAAGGCGTTCAAGATGTCTATTCAGACTCGAGAAAACATTTCCAATTTCACAGATTTGGTGTCTATGTTGATTATAGAAGAGAAGAGCTTGGGTGAAGACCAATAGTCTTCACAAAACAAAAAACAGTTCAGAGCAACAGGCCTTCTACACAAGTTCAGGAAGAGGACGAGGTAGAGGAGGCCGTGCACGCGGCCAAGGAGGTGGCCGAACAAGTAATCAGAATTATGGCCAGCAGCAGCAGCAGCAGCAACAGTCCCAGAATTCACAACAACAATAACACACAGGTGGAAGAGTCCAATTCAGAGACAGGGGGAGTCAAAGAGGTCGTGGAAATTGGCAAAGGCAGTATAATGATACAAGTGGATGCTTTTATTGTGGTAAGCCTGGACATGTGCAGGTAGATTATTATAAGAAGCAAGCTGACATGCAAAATGGAAAATTGCAACAAAACAACTATGCATCCTCGAGCAGAAACAATGAGGATAATGAAAGGTTGTTTGTTATGTAGCATATCGTTAATGCTAGGTCTGAAAATATTGAAGCAGCACATAAAGATGATGTATGGTGCGTTGATTCAGGTGCTTCAAACCACATGAAAAGTCATGGGGAATGTTTCAAGGAGATGAAAAACCTTGAAAGACTAGGTTTTGTGGAAACAAGTGATGACACTGCTCATCCAATTGCCCATGTTGAAGATGTGCCATTGTCTATGCAGGATGGCAAAGTGAAGTACCTTGCAGATGTACTTCATGTTCCAAACATAACAAAGAATTTGGTTTCAGTTGGCCAGATGATTGAGCAAGGTTTGCAGGTTCGATTTAACCTTGATGGTTGTTATGTTGAAGACTTTAAAGACAAGTGCAGGTTGGTTTTACAAGGCAACAGAGTGGGCATAATGTTTACATTGAATGTAAACATGCCTGAAGTGAGTGCTGCGATGTTTGCAAATGGTTCAGAAATTGTTGCAGACATAGACATTTGGCATAAAAGAATTGGACATGTGAATGTGTAGAGCATGAAGTCTATGCAGACTAAAGGAATTGTGACAGGGCTGCCAAAGTTTAAAGTTGAAGGTATGCAGAAAATATATGAAGCATGCCAATTTGGAAAGCAAACAAAGCATGTATTTCCACGTGACAAAAATGTGAGCAAAAATGCACTAGATGTTGTGCATTCAGATGAATGGGATCCTACGAAGACCATGTCTATGGGAGGCTGCAGGTATCATGTGACATTTATTGATGACCACACAAGGAAAGTGTGGGTATACTTCATGAAGGAGAAGGGTGAGGTGTTCACTCATTTTCAAAATTTCAGAGTTATGGTTGAAAAGTAAACAGGGAAATATGTAAAGTGCCTAAGGTCAGATATGAAGGGGAAGAGTACTTCTCCAATGAGTTCTCTGAATTTTTGAAGAAGAATGGTATTCGGAGACAGTTTACATGCAAATACACTTTGCAGCAAAATGGAGTTGCTGAGCGGAAAAACAGGCACATTGCTGAGATTGCACGAGCATTGATGGGAGAAGAATATACCGCATAGCTATTGGGCTGAGGCTGTTTCTACAGCAGTTTACATCATGAACACGACTCCAACTCTGCAACCATACATGATGTAACTCCAGAGGAGAGGTTTACCCGCAGAAAACCTGATTTGTCTCATCTGAAAGTCTTTGGATGCATTGCATATGTGTATGTGCCAGATGAGCTGAGAACTAAGCTGGATTCAAAAGCTAAAAAATGTGTGTTTATTGGATATTCCCTTGAGCAAAAGGAATACAGGTGTTATAACACTGCTACACGTGAGTTGAGAGTAAGCAGGGATGTTGTTTTTGATGAGATGAGCAGCTGGTATGCTGCTGAAAAAGAAGCTGTTGGGCTTGATGTAAGTGGAAATGTGGTTGCACAGAATGCAAGTTAGCAATCACAGTCTTTGAGTGGACCAGGAGAGTCCTCATCTAGTGGTTCAGTTGTTGATAGACCATGGAGTGGCAGGCTACGTCATAATACCAGTCCTGCAAATGTGATTAGTACATCACATAAAGGCAAAGAGAAAGTGATTGAGCCCCTTAGTATGCCTGACATTTCTGCAGGGCATTCTCATGTTGATGGAGAGTCTAGTGGCTCAGAGATGAGCCTTGATGAGGATCTTGGGATACCAGCTATGAGAACACCTGGTGTAAAGAAGGCTATGGAAGCCATGAATGCAAAGCTGCGAAGATCTGGGAGAGTGAAGAATCATGTGCAGAGGTTTACCTATGATGGTTATGTGGCACATCACTATGCATACATGGCAAAAGTTGTACAGGTTGTAGAGCCCACATGCATTGATGAGGCTGTTGGAAATGTGTATTGGGAGAAAGCTATGGATGAGGAGATGGATGCACTATATGGAAATGAGACTTGGGATTTAGTGCAATTGCCTGAAGGCAAGAAAGCCATTGGATGTAAGTGGGTGTACAAAGTAAAACATAACAGTGATGGAAGCATAAGCAGGTACGAGGCTAGATTGGTAGCCAAAGGATATGCACAGACATATGGCATTGATTATGAGGAAACTTTCAGCCCAGTTGCCAAGATGGCAACAGTGAGAGTTGTGATAGCAGTGTCAAAGCAATGGTCTTTACATCAGATGAATGTAAAGAATGAATTCTTGCATGGGGATTTGTAGGAAGAGGTGTATATGGTGCAGCCACCTGGTTATGAGGATGTGAGTCACCCCGAGCATGTTTGCAGGTTGAAGAAAGCCTTGTATGGCTTAAAACAAGCACCAAGAGCATGGTCTGACAAGATTTCTGAATATCTTATCACTATTGGTTTTCATGTAGCCAATGCAGATTTCTTGCTGTATGTGAGACACAGTGATAGAGGGGTTGTGCTTGCTATCATCTATGTAGATGACTTGATCATTACGAGGGACCATGATGCAGAGATCTTTGATGTAAAGATCTTGCTTAGACAGAAGTTTGAGATGAAGGATCTGGGGGAGCTCAGATATTTCTTGGGCATTGAGGTGATTAGGTCACCACATGGTATATTGAGACGCATACTGAGGTATGTGAGGTCTACTTTGCATTGTGGACTATTTTATGAAACTGGGACAGAGATATGTGTACATGGGTACATAGATGCTGATTGGGCTGGTAGTATCTCAGATAGAAGATCTACTTGGGGAGTGCTACTATGACTTGGAGCAGCAAGAAGCAGCCTACAGTTGCTCTATCCAGTACAGAGGCCGAGTACAGAGGTGCTACTATGGCAGCATGTGAGGTAGCTTGGTTGAGAAAGCTACTTGGTTGCAGATTTGGGTCTATCAGTGGATAGACAAGTTGTCATTTTCTATGACAACATTAGCAGTATACAATTGGCTAGGAACTCAGTTTTTCATGCTCGCACGAAGCATATAGAGGTCCACTACCATTTTGTTAGAGAGAAGGTTTTGGTAGGAGAGACGTTGACCTTGTTTATGTTAGCACACAGGATCGTCCCGCTGACATCTTCACCAAAGCATTGGGTATAGAGAAGCTCCACAGATTCAGGGCTTCGCTTGGTGTGCATGAGATGGAGTTGAGCTCGAGGGGGAGTGTTGAGATATCGAGCTCATCTAGTGAGGCGGTGGACACTTATGACCCGCCTGGGGGATAGGCCCCACACTTACACCACTAGCATGGTTGGTGAGATCATGTGTGATATGCGGCCAGTGGGATGACAGGCTGTGTGACAGTCATTCTAGAGACTGGCATAGTTATAGCGCCAGCTCATTTAGTTGGGTTCACACTATAGAGAACCCTAGTATGTATTTGGTTGAGTACCTTTCATATAGTGTGTACTCTTATCTTTGTATATGGTGTGTTGAGTGTTGTGTGAAGAAAAAGAAGATTTTTAGCCTCTCACCTTGTGTGTTCTCTTTTAGGGTTTTGTGAGTGTGTGTGTGCTTGCAAGAGCTCAAGCTCTCTTCTCCCCTGCATCTTTTCATCTACCCCTTTACCTCTAACTTCACCGCCGTTAAACAAATAGGCTTCTACCTCTAACTCACAACCATGCTGAAAGATGTCCCTTCTTATACCCTATCAACATCATCACAGTTTGAATCTTACTCTAGCAAGGGTAATCCCCCAAAATCTTTAACATTAATAGACCCTTTGTTCAAGCAAATATCCTCTCTATTGATAATATATACCTACCCCCTCTACATCAATGGAGCACCTTATGATGAAGCCTCTACTTCGAGAGCCCCTCCTTGACCAACCTCACCCAAAGGATTCCATCACAAAAAAATTATCGTCTTGTGATAGCTCCTCTTGAAGACAATCCTAAATCATCCAATAATGATGAAAAGGTCATCACTGCAGTTGACAAAGGTAAATCCATCCAAGTGACCTCGCCATTGGCAACCCCTCTCATAAAGACCCAAGCCTCATCATTGATGCCACGCAAACCAACAAAGCATCTTTTGGCCCATCACATCACTGGCATAATAACCACCATTGATACCTTAATGTGTTTCCCTTAAAACGGCTTCCTAATCATGTAGCAAAATACATTGATGAAGAATCTGATCTATCCCTTTCTTGTACAATTGACCAACAATGACCTCAAAACTCTGGCTTCGGACAACTAGCCTTTTTCTCTGATCTCAAGAAATATTATCACCCATAAGACCTGTTTTGCAACAAACTACAACATCTCATCATACCAGGTTGGTGTAATGGGAACACTTACTGCTCTACTGTTGTAAACAATTGAACATCTCGCAAATCATCAGGCACTCGGAGGTTCACCAATCTCTCACTAGTCTCCAACCGAGATAGATAATCGACAATCGTATGGCTTGTTCCTAGAGTATGGACATTGGTGAATTCAAATTCTTGTAGAATCAACATCCATCGAGCCCTCTTACCATCCAGTAGGCTTTGATATGCTTTATAGGCATGCCAATGCATCATTGGAGCCTCATCCCAAATGATCAACCTTGCAAGCTTCAACACCTCAGCCAATCGGCTATTACCTTTGATACCACATGTGCTAGAAGCATTCACAACCAATGGGATTTTGAAACTTGAGTGTGCTGTATTACCATTTTGATAGTAACAATGCAGCAATTCCGGGCGATGCAGCTTCATTCTCTCCATGTAATCGAGATAGCAAGGCATTATAAAGATATGTCTTGCTTGATCTACACCTGGTCCATCAAGGAAAAAAACACCACCATTGTTCAAAGCAACATCCTCAAGGATAGTATCAAATGCTCTTAATTAACAACTATTTAGACTCCTTTCCATGGATACAGACAAATCAGCCTGTTGAACTGAATCAAACATCATCTCTTCCATCAGCAAACCATTGTTGATAATAGCAACACTTGATCTATCAGGAATAGGCAACTCTTCAAAATCATCTCTTCCATCAGCAAACCATTGTTGATAATAGCAACACTTGATCTATCAGGAATAGGCAACTCTTCAAAATCATGTAGTCATTTGCCATATTGTTGTAAGATATCTTCCATGTGCAACAGAGCTTGGTTCTTTGCTATAGAAAGACAAACACCATCATCAGCACACCCTCTCTACTACAAGCCATGAAAAAAATCATCTAAAAGTTCTGTGCAAAATTTTCTCCAAAGCTATCCAGGGGATATAGGCTCACAGAAAACCAGTATAGTGACAAATAGTTAACGTAGTTGGAATCCTGTTTTCTGCAATGCAGCTTCTTGAAGACACATACACCACTCCTCATCATTCTCTAGCATTCCTCTAGCTTCACATGTAACCTTAAAGCAGGGATACAATTGTCCACTTATATTTCGTACATCCTCAAAAGATTTACAACCTTTACACACTATGAGTAACATGCGTAGGTAGTATTGCTCACCTGCACTCGGGCTCACATTATACATACAACCAATCATATTTTCCCTTTTCCTTTTAGTCCATGATCGAAGAGCTGAATCCCAAACCCACTTGCAAGGGAAATCAACATACAGCAAGATATTTGCATCTACATGCAACTCATTAGCTCTGGACCATTCGATGAGAGTAGTTCTTTGGTTTCTGTCACAACTAATTACATCATGCAAATCATCATGGTCATTGAATATCACATTATTTTGCATTGGAAGATGAATATGTAACCTTTGTATATCAGGCTTTCATCATGCAAATCATATTGGTATAAATGCCAACATTCCTCAGATGCAAACACGTACCGTGCACCTAGATATTGACTAACCTTGTCAATAACCCCATGTGTATCTTGCAACTCTATAGTAGCTCTATCATGTCCTTTATATACATACTTATACAAATACTTGACTGCTGTAATAGTAGAGCATACTTCTATGTTAATATGTGCTTTGTATCTCATAGAGAGAAAAGGATTATATGGAACAACCCATTGACTATCCACCCTATGATTTTTTACTTAGATGAAACTACCATCGTCTCGCCGCATGTATGTTGGATACCCATTGTCATCAACAATGGAAGTCTCAAAAAACTTTCAAGGATATCAATGTTTGCAGCTCTCGTTAACCATGCAAGGAGAGCGCATATTTAGTTCCCCACACATGGTCCATGAATATTATAATGACTAATTATGTTGTGCAACTTAGGAAACATCACCTTATTTGAAAGTTCAGCACATACCATCATATCATAGTGAGCAATCTGAGTCAGTTTACATCCACTTTTCAATATCAATAATATATGTGCATGTGGCAAACCTCTTTTTTGAATTCAGTAACAGAAACAAATCCTACCACCCTTCCAAATAATGCTTTTTTCACCAATAAGTGCATCATATCCTTATGCTTCTCATAGAAGACCCATGACATCAAGTTCGGTCGATCTTGGGTAGTATGACCCGGTAGTAAAGCATTGCTTATTTTATCCCACTTAGGATTGCAAGTAAAGGTAATAAAGAGGTCAGGCTTACCCATCTTCCTAACAATTGCCATTGAATTCTAATACAATTAATGCATATATTGAGGACCCCCAATATATGAAGATGGTAGAACTATCCTGCGTCCAACAATGCCTCCAGAGACTCTATTTACCCCATCGCTTGTATTTACTATATCTACAAGCCCTTGGTATACTTCGGCATGCAATGCTTTCTGGTTATTATGTATCCATACTAATCTTGATTCTTCCATGCTACTATATGCATCAACAATGAACTGTTGCAAAAGTCGGCCACGGTGCAGAAGGCATGCATTTGTATCTTCCCTTATCTGTAATCTATATGCATAATATTGCCATTGAGTTATAGTCTTTGACTCCTCATGTAAACCTTGTCTATTCCTACCATGAAGTGAAATTCCAAGATTCCATCCATCCTCTCCTAGAGGAAACATAAGAATATATAATAGAGGCATATATAAATAATGCAAGTTAGATATTCTTTTTATAGCACCTGTTCATGACATTATTTGAATATCTCTACGACCTACATGAAAATCATCTCCTTGACTCGGCATAATAGCAGCTACCTCACTTCTTGTAGGAACCAAGTATTGCCTTGAGGTGGGTCAAGCTTCCGTGTGAGATGACCATTCTCAAATCAACATGTGGACTTCTTTGTAGCGTTTCTCTCATTGTAAGAAGTGCACGGGCATATGGATTATGTTCATACATCATTGTTTGCAACCTTTGAAGTACGATAGGATTTAAAGAAGGCATTCCATGAAGTCTATTCTCCAATTCATGCTCCGTATCATACACATATAATTGGGCAAATTGAGGAGCCGCATCTCGTGTTTCATCAGGTATTATAGAACCAACATGATGATAGGTAGAACCATGGATTTAAAAATTGAATACTCCTCCCCCCTAGTGAACTGATTATCCAATTGAGCACCCATTGAAACAAATGCCAATGCATTGTTATAAGAGCGTATATTCTTTCTATATTCCTTGCTTGCATTATCATTACCACAAGTAATAACTCAACCAATGAAGAAGGAGGATTTCTCGAAGGCAACAAAGAGATATTTCCACTTGCACAACAGTGTTTACCCACATATTATCCAAGCTTCCTTGATGCCCACATTTCCAAATTAGTGCACGATAAAAATAGCACTTATAATCAAGGGCTCCTAAAGAGTGAAGGATACATTCTCCAAAACATACCACTATAGTTGCTGGGTGCTTAACATTCCGAGGTAATGAAAACACACGTCTTATAGAGTGATACTGGGATTTAATACCTTTCCTACAATTCTCTATGCTCTTCCTCTTCTTCAACCCTTCCAAATGTTTCAATTTCATTTTTGTTAAAGTACTCAATCAAATTAGCAATAATTTGTTTTCGAATGCAAGTTCTTATCCGCGAATAATTACGGTAAGACACAGGTGTTGTTTCCAAAATTCAAAGCCGACGAACTTGGCTCGAGCTTAGATATATGCAGCTCCTAACCATCTTCTACTTCCTTCAAAAAATAAAATAACAAATACTAAGAAGACCGAGAGAACAAAATAGAGATAGAGATGTAAATAATTTGAGAAAATAGGAACTTCATAAATATCACCATAGTGAGCTGGATCTAGAAAGTTGCAATACAATTTGCTCCTTAAGCAAAAGCATCATTACTGTCACAAAAATCTCTAGGCATCTACCCCAGTCTCCAACATATGGCTCATCTTTTTCATTATATCATTGAGTTGATTAATAGATACCTTTATACTCAATACCTCCAAGCCTAATGTACGTACTTGCTCTTTACATTCCCTATTACATCCACCCACACGTTTCCCAATTTTAACATGCATATTTTCCATGAAAGACATCATGTCTAGTTGGTTAGCTTCCATACGACCACCACCATGTGTTCTTATCCTTTTCTTGGTGAATCATAATTGTAACTACTGTATGTGTGCGCATGGGTGTAAGAATCATAATTGTAACTATTGTATGTGTGCGCATGGGTGTAAGAATCATGATTGTAACTACCATATTGTTAAAACCCTAAGATCTCTCTAGATAATTGTTATGCATAGACCACCATGGAAATCAACTACAAAAAGGCCACCATCCTCTTATGTCCCCAAGAGGAAATCATCCACACACCCTCATCCTCGTCTGCCCTTCTACCTTATGCCGCCTCCTCATATCACCAGCAGTCTCCCCTATTCCCCCATCCCATGCCTCACCAAAGCTAGTCGATCGGCCACTGTCAACACCACCCAACCACCAATGACAAACAAGCCTCGTCGTTGACATTGCCCCTCAACTCTACATCCTCAACCACCCACACTACAAGCACCCTGACCTCATATCTTTATCATGAATCAATGGTGGGTGCCAAAGAATCTTCTTGTTGGCTGATCAAGGATTCTACGATAACTACATAGAACTATGGATCCCCAAATAACCATCTCTAAAACCCAAGCGCAAAAGGCCAACTAAGCCAACAACCTCTAAAACCCAAGCGCAAAAGGCCAACTAAGCCAACCACCACCAACCCTAAGACAAAGCTTCAACATTGGCTAGTCCCCGACCACTTGCTACTACGAGCACAAGGCTACTATGAAGGCAACACTCACCTCTGGCTACCCAAGCATGCCGCATATGTGTTGAAATATACAAGTGAATAGGGTGTGTGTGGGAACAAGCTCTTGGATAGAGGCTGTAAAAGAGGAGATGTAATTGTGAAAGAACTTGTGAAAAGGTGAGAAGAATCTACTGGGAGAGAATAAAGGGTAGCATGAGAGAATTTAGGAGTGTGGAGTTATTCTGGGAGATATTCAGGGAAAAGAGAAGAGGTGGAGAGAATCAGGCAAAAGGTGGAGATATTCTGGGAGTGAATCATGGAGAAATCAATGGGATTTGATGCTTGATGTAAACTCTATAAATTGAGGCATAGCCCTAATGAGAATTTGCTGGTTTTTGAGTATCCATGCCTACATTAATCTATGTGCTAATCATTGCCCGAAAAGTGTCCACCCCCAACACCTGCATGTGCATGAGTCAAGATTTTCAAGTAGTCAGCTTCACATACACACATGCGCAAGTTGCCATCCTTGCCCCTCTTGTAGAGTTGGCCCTCTATCAGCATATAGTTGGCCGCTTCAACTTCAATAGCACGCTTTTGATGTTTAGGAATTGTTCGATCTGTATGACCATGCTTAAGATAGTCCACAATATACTTACTCCAACTTGGCGTAGTTGAAATTTGGAATAATGTGACATTATGAATTGGTTGTTGAATATAACAAGAAGCATAGTTACGAACAAATTTTTCAGCATCCGCATGCATGGTAGGCCACCATTGCCCATCTTGAGATATACGTCGCACACAAGTAGTAGTAGCTGATGCATGGATTCCACCGATAACCTCATGTGCCCATTCCAAGATCTCCAACTCAACCACCCAACCACCCCCAAGCCCAAGGGATGCACACATGAATTATAAATGAAATACATCATACCTCTACCTTGATGTCCCATACCATCAAGAGGTATAACTCCAATCCAATAGCATGCAGCTATAGTGTGAAATGGTATGGACCTCTACACAAGAGACCATAGCATAAGCCTCCAAGCCCCCAAGCCTCCTTGTACTCTAAAGAAAGAGATTTCAACAAGTGAAAATGCCGATGAGATTACCCTCATCAAAACATGCAGGCTATAGATAAAAGAAGTTTAGCTAGAGAATGCCCACACTATAACTTCTAGTGAATTTAGAAAATGAGATTGTCTTTGAATGTTGAGGTCAACATGCTAAGTAATGTAAGCAAAGCAACAATCTTGAGCCCAAATTATCCCATAAGATAATATATATGAGGGATCACTAGCGTCCCATACCACCATGATACCACCCATACATACCTTAACAATTTGAAACTCCCTAGTATGCCGTCTAGGAAATATGAATAAAATCCTTTATAAAAGGAATAAGATGGCCTTATCCAGACTTTCAAATACTAAACCTGTCTCTATATACTTGAGACTATATCAAGGAATAACTCCTTCTGAGTACATCATTAGAAAAAAAATTGAATTATTGGCGCCTTTCTAATGATAACTACCCAAAACACAATAAAGTTAGGGTAGAAAAATAACTCACCTAGATACATAAGCAACTAGGTATTCGAGTTGGAATATGTACAAGAGTACAAGGAACATAGTCCAAAATTACGTGCAAAAAATGAAGTCCAATGCTACCTTCAAAGCACATGTAATGATTCAAAAGATCAAAAGATCCTTATAAAACCATGGATAAAAGCATAGAAGCTCCTCGAATCCATAAAGACCATAGTTGATCATAAAAATCAATGCATACCATCTAATGGACATTAATCATGCCAAAAGAAACATTAAAATTGGTTGGCCAACTCATCAATCCGGAGTATATGACCATTGTGTTGTTCAAACAAAACTCCAAAGTAAGCAAGTGAAACACGTGTGTGTAGCACTCAATAAAAAACCCCTAGACACAAGTGATCTAGGCAGAACCTGATGAGTCCATATAAAACATCCAAAAAAAATCCACCAAAACAAACCGATCAACTAATCCATGATAGAATTTGTCTTAGGTCTAAGAAATTAAGCACAACCCACACTTCAATAAGTGCAAAATAAATTATCATGGAAAAGTGTCAAAGGTGAAACAAACTTTGAACGCAAATTATAGCCATCAAAAGAAATTAAGGAACATGTCCAAAAAGAATGGCTAAACAATGGTAAAAAATCATGAATACATCATTTAGAATTAATCCAAACATAAATATCCATTAATATGAGGTATAATTGTATTAATAATATGCGAATAACCCGCATCTATCTAATGTCAGCACGAGAAAACGTACTTCAATATTAAATAACCCTCGAAAATATTAAATTCTCGAGAAAAAAAATTATCATGATTTTTTTTTAATTTTTTCTAATTTTATAGGGCCTCAAAATATGATAATTTTGAATTCCACCAAACCTATCTTATGGCATTCCAAACCTAGATTTTTTCAAAAAAAATTTAGCAATTAATTTTGCCAAAATACCAATTTTTAGGATTTCTAAAAATAATATCTAAAATATTCCTAATTTTTCCTGAGAATCCCATCGTTGACGAAATTTCCACCCGACAATTCTCAAATCCAACGAAAATTTACAATTTTAATGGATTTTTTAAATTTTTGGGTCAAAAAATATATTTTTAATGGAATTTGAATGGTCACGAGCGCCCAAATGGACACACCACATGCCAAACACCAACCCCACATTTTTCCAAAATTTAAAATTACCTTTGTCTAATTTTTCACTATTTTTTAGGAATTTTTTAAAATTTTTAAATTACCTCGAATGTATTTAGAATACGAACGGTCAAAAAATTTCGGAATTCCAACGGTTTTAGCCAATAGTTTTGGGAAAATGAAAAGACAAAAAAAATCGGAATGTGAAAGGTCAAAGGTTTCCGGAATACGGAAGGTCAAAAGTTTTTCCAGAATTCGGAAAGCCAAAAGGTTTCGGGAAAACGGAAAGCCAAAGGTTTTCCGGAAGATGAAAAGCCAAAAAGTTTCAAGAAGAAATTTTTTCCTCAAATCCCATATTTTTCACGCTCTTTTCAAGCTTTTTTTGAAATATTATCAAAAGTTTTTTTAAATAATAAAAAACTCATTTTTTAAAAAAATAAAAAAAATAAAAAGCTTTTTAGCTTATTAAGGGATTTTGATTTTTTTAGGGGGGGGGGGGCGTTTTTTTTTCGCCCCCCCGCGTTGCGCCTGATGGAAGTGATGGAGAGGGAATCCTCCCTCACCCCTCTTTCCTTTCTTTCTCCATCCAAAATACAATCCTCCTCTCCTATCTCTCCTCTGTTAACCACAGGGAGATTAACTTTAATCTTTGATTAAAGTTTTTAATTAAACAATACTTAATCATAATCATTAATTATGATTAATGTTTAAAAAATCATTTTTAAGAGAATTTCTCACGGAAAAAAGAAGGAAAAATCAGATTTGAGAGGCGGAGAGAGTCCCACGCACACGGGAGAGCATTTCATGCATCAATACGTTGTCCCCTACTAGATTTCAGTAGAAAATCGACAGAAATTTGATCGCATATCCGCGGAAAAGAATCGCAAAAATGTATAGAAAATACATTTTTAATCATAAAAACTCTTAAAAAATTAGGAAGAATTTCTAAAAATTCTAGAAATTCAGGGAATCCATTCTACCAAAAATATCCACCATAAAAATTCCTTAAAAATTAGGAAAAATTTCATAAAAAATCCAAGAATTTAGGGAATCCATTTTATCAAAAATATCCACAATAAAATATGTGGTATTTTTGTAAAAATTTCCATTAATGCTGCATTAAACTCACGAAATTCCCCCGCAACGTCGATTCGTCCTTGAATTGTAGTAACACACGTTCCAATCACCATATCGATATGATCCATGTGCAATTCATCAACACAAATCAACAAAATAACATTTTTATTAGTAAATATTAAAATTTACTAAAAAAACAACAATAATTAAATAGAGATTGCTCTGATACCACTGTTAAAACCCTAAGATCTCTCTAGATAATTGTTATGCATAAACATGCATAAATCATGCATAAACTCAACCACCCAACCACCCCCAAGCCCAAGGGATGCACACATGAATTATAAATGAAATACATTATACCTCTACCTTGATGTTGTCCCATACCATCAAGAGGTATAACTCCAATCCAATAGCATGTAGCTATAGTGTGAAATGGTAGATGAGTAGATATAGACCTTTACACAAGAGACCATAGCATAAGCCTCCAAGCCCCCAGCCTCCTTGAGTGTGCCCCATGCCCCTATTATATAGGAGGGCCCTCAAGTGACTCTTGACTTTCCATTCTCTATGTGTGACCCTTGGATGCCTGACCCTAACC